>NW_024080672.1:2803064-3403064 GCF_003009895.1 Hyaena hyaena | reverse complement strand
TCAAAAACTGCCTAGCGTGAGATCCAGAGGCAGACGATGGAGGAGACGGTGAATGAATGTTAATCGGCGATCCCAAGTTCCCAACACCACTTTGACCCAGCTGGTTAGAACCTGGCAGTGTAGGATGGGTGGAGGGGACTGACAAACGTCATCCTGCTTGAAGATCCAGAGTGTCTAGGACTAGCAATTCTCCTAGATGTACCCTTCGTCCACTTAACAAAACTTACTCGGGTACACGGACCCGCCTCTCTTCTTGGGCTGGGGTGACATAATGTCTGCCTGGTCCCCCCAACCCTCTTTCAGTTGAGTCTAAATGCTGGCTTTCTTTCTAGCCACTTCTGGTGACTCTCCACCCCTGGGATTTGGCCTTTCTCTAGAACCAATCATCTACTGAGCTTGGCTCTCTCTGACTACTCCCTCCAACGCATTTCACATTAGGTGGGATGAGTCACCTCTGTTCATCATTTACACAGCACCTTACACCCTAACATCCATTATCGAGCTTCTTTGTCTGTCTGGAATTGTTATTCTTTAGATTTTTAGCATTTGGTGTTTTTCAGAAGACTGTCCATGGTATTTAACTTTCATTTTACAGGTGACGAAACTGAGAGTCTAATGTCCTAAAGAACTGCAGCTAAAGCCACGGCTGGAACTAACTTACTTTTTTCATTCTGTATTCAAATCTTTCTTTACCTGCTGAAATTCTTCCTAATCCTCCCATCAGTATCACTTCTTTTAGAGTTTAACTTTGTAACATGAAGTTTACATTTGCCCCCGGCGACGAGGCCTAATATTTACCATATCATTTCTGGAAACTATGGTCTGGGAGGTCTTGCAGGTTATCATTACCTCCTAAGAAATGAACAGAGCTCCCCAGAGTGTCAGGCAGAACACCAGATTCGTCAAACAAGGTTGCTGCCAACGAGCCCCTGCGTTAGAGCTTGCACGGATAACAACAATGGGGAAAGAGATCATGGAAAGGGTCTACCTGTGCTTGGTTGCCGGAGTGCAGGGGTGGGTGTGGCGAGCTCTGGTGATGTGTGGGGTGTGCGTGAAGGTGGGAGTGATGATGTGGGTGGTTCTGCTGGTGATGGGGTTGAGGGTGAGGATGGTGTGCTGGGTGCTGGTGCTGGTGCGGGTAGGGGTGATGGGCTGGCAGTGTCTGGTGCTGATGCGGATGCGAGTGCATGTGATGGTGTGGCGTCTGGTCCTGCCGGGAGCCCATCATTTCCATCATGTGTCCCATGGTGTTCATATTCCCATTTGACATGGCGGCAGGGTGGTGAGTCAAGGCAGCCTTCAACCTCTGAAACAGAACGAAACAAGAGGGACAGCTGAGGTCAGTCATGTACCAGAATAGGAATTTTGAATCAAAATGACTCATATTTTCAATTCTAGAATAGGTCATGGTACTATTATTAACAATTTTTTATTTGCTGGCAGTATGGCTTATATCAATTTCAAATTTTCACATATATTATAGTAGGTAGGAGGGTCAATGTCAGCTGTATATGTTAATTCAACAGTCACAGCAAATGAGCAGAATATCCTGTCAAGATTTAGACCATCTACTCAAAGTCATTTCTTATTAATTCCTGGCTATCGATTATTCATCATATCCTATTAGCAGCTGAATGGAAGTATAAACCAAATAAAACCAATCAATACAACAATGGCACCGAACAAAGGGCTCATCTGATATGGTGCTGTGTTTCATAAGGGTCACAAGAATAAAAGATTTCTTCCTCTCAAAAGACTTCTCAAGTACAAAGAGGCAAAGGCTTCAAATTTCAGAATACAGGAATGGTACAGACATTATTTTAGGGCTCCCAATGAAATTCATGATATAACTCTTAAAAGCAATATGTAGATCTTCTCCATTTGTTACCAGGATATTTCTCATAGTCCCTCCCGATCATCTAATGTTTCACACACAATAACTTTCTTCTGGTCTTTGGGAAAGAAGGGAGTAAAGTGGAAACATTTGGAGTTTTGCATTCTATAGTTTCTTTGATGGCAACATCAGCAGTCATATTTCTAACCCCAAAGCATTGTCCATTCACAAGCAAACAGTCATGTACACAAATAACTTCTACCTGAATCTAAACCAGGGGTCAGCAAACTGCTTCTATAAAGAGTCAGACAGTAAACATATTCACCACTGCATGCCTTACGGTCTTGGTCGCAACTACTCAATTTTGCCCATTTAGTGCAAAAGCAGCGATAGATGGTATGTAAATGAATGAGCATGCTGTGTCCTACTACAGCTTTATTTAGGGACAGGAAGTTGAATTCCATATAATTTTCACATGCTACTCAACTTTTGATTTTTCAACATTCAAAAATGTAAAAGCCATTTTTAGCTCATGTGCATGCACAATTAGGCACTGGGCCAGATTTGGCCCAAGGGCCATCGTTTGCCCGCCCTGATTTAAAGAATCAGTTCGTTGGTAATCAGCTTAGTCACAGTTTCTTCAAAATTGCCTTTTCTTGTACACAGGCACTGATCATCATATCCTGAGGGGTACAATGTGCTAAGCACTGTATAATATAGTGATTCCTTAGAGATGTATCTTTTGTAGGGAGGACAGTCTGGTTGACAAGCTCACACTGGCTTCATGAAGTATTTGCTAGGGGACTGAAGTTCTCCCCTGATTTGTGATTTTATCAGATTAATGATGATGGTGTGCAGTCACTGTGAAAAGGAAGAGTTATATTTAAACGAGGGTCAAACTAACCATGCTCCAGCCCTGTATAATATTAATGATTCTCAACTGGTTAGAGTAAGCTATTGATAAATGCCAATTGAATTCATTAAAATCTTTAGGTAAACCCAAAGAGCCTCCACTTGTAAAAGAAAAATACAAGGGGGGGGGCAGTATGTGATGGACTTAAATCTTAATATTAGATAATCATTGAAAACATTTCCTACATCCAGACTCAGTAACCACTAAGCATACCTGCTTCCTCTTTCAAGAGTACCAGCTACTGACCTCCATCATATTAATCCTGAAGAAGTTAAGCTTCCTGACTCTCTGGGAAAGATTAGATGCTGGGCATTGTATTTATTACTAAACAGAAAAGTGAACTAATACTCCTCGTCTCCAATTTTTAGAAATGATTTCATTATTTTAATAACAATGCTCATTATAAAACATTTAAGTGATGCTTGAAAGTACAATGAAGTCAGTAACCAATGAGCCAAATGCATTCTTTATATCTGGCGGGTGAATGTCATTCCAGACAACTCTCTGTTTGCATATGTGGAGACAGAGGAACAAGTAGACTAAATAGTGTAACATTAGTGTAAGAAGTGAGGGCCACCTGGGTGGCTCAGTCGGTTAAGTGTCCGACTTCGACTCAGGGTATGATCTCACAGTTTATGAGTTCGAGCCCTGCATTGGGCTCTATGCTGCCAGCTCAGAGCCTGGAGCCTGCCTGCTTCAGATTTTTGGATTCTGTGTCTCCCTCTCTCTCTGCCCCTCCCCCATTCACCCTCTGTCTCTCTCAAAAGTAAATAAACATTAAAAAAACTCTTTTTAAAAAAGAAGTAAAAAATAAAATGAATTTCTGGACTTCAGATACATGTTTCTTTATCCCAAGAAAAGTTTCTATATGACATCTCCAAACTTAAGTGTGAAGAAAATTATGAAAAAGACTATATTGAAACCACAGCTTTTTGTTTGTTTTGTATTTTTGCTACATATTGGGTAGTCTTGATAAACTTTCTCAACTATTCTTTGTAGTTTCATTATTATAAAAACATATAGCCATGTTGTAAAAAAGAAAATCAACTGCTATAAGAATATGAGGTGAAAAAGTAAAAGACACCTGCCTACTCATTCCCCTCTAAGCCCCAGCCCCAAGTAACTTGCTTTTGTTCTCTTTAACAGTATATCTTCGACACCTTTCTTTCTTTTCTTTTTTTTAATGTTTCATTTATTTCTGAGACAGACAGCGTGAGCAGAGGAGGTTCAGAGAGAGAGGGAGACACAGAATCTGAAACAGGCTCCAGGCTCTGAGCTGTCAGCACAGAGCCTGAGGCAGTGCTTGAACCCACGAACCGTGAGATCATGACCTGAACTGAAGTTGGATGCTCAACTGACTGAGCCACCCAGGCACCCCGACACCTTTCTATATCATTAAAAATAGCTAATAACTATGGCTGGCATTAATTGAGCACCCATTTCATGCCACTCCCCATTCGATGTTTTACAAGCTCACCTAATCCTCAGAACAGTTCTGCAAGGCTAACAGAGAGGCCAAGCCACTTGCCCAAGCTCACGCCACTGCAGAGGTATAGAGGTATGCTACCTCCAGAGCCTGTTCTCTAAACCAAGAAAGAAGGTGCCAGAAGGCATACCATGCACACATGCCAAAAACATAGTTATCAACTATGTTATGCCACCTCCTTATCAACAAAAGAAAGGCAGAAAGAAGAGATAGGCCTGCCATAAAATGACGAGACAAAGTACCATTGCTGCATGGCCCAGTGTATGGTTACTCAGCACACTACTGCAGATCTGGGATATACTCTTTCTGAAACTTGGCAGATGGAAGGGTGAATGGTGAGAATTTCTAGGAAGCTCCAGTGCAGCAAAGGATCATGGAATTAGCACGATCACCTCCCTTGTTACATTTGTGAAGAATGGATACTTGTCTTTCCCCTGCCCTGTCCCCCAGAAACACAGATGTGAAAAAGTACATGTGTCCTTTCTGCCCCACTTCCTAACATTAAAGGTTACGATCCTTTTGTCTTTCTAATGTTCACAGGATGATACAGGGTATGCATTGACACTGAGTGGGGCCATGCCTTCCCATCAGCTCTTGCTCTTCCAACACAGGCCACAAAGGCCTTTGCATGTGATGGTCCTCTTACCTGAAATGCTCTTTCCCTTTCTTAGCTCCTGGCTTCTCCTTAGCAAAATTTCCCCTGGTCTCCTGGTCAAAATCAATTCCTGTCATTACATGGTACCAGTAGACCAGATTCCTCATTTTAGAATTCAGTTTGTAGCTTTGATTTTTAGTATGATTATTCAATTCATATCCATCCACCACCCCAGACTGTAAGTTTCATGAGCACAAGAACCACGCTGGATTTTGCTCAGTGTTAAATCTATAGCCTTAGCACGGAGCCTGGTACATATTAAGCACTAAATTGGTATTTTTGGAATGAATGTACAGATGGATGAATGAATGAATGAATGAATGAATAAAAGAAACTTTCTGAGGCAAAAGAGGATGTAGCGTTTTCATCCTGAGTCACTGCTGGTGCTATCTGTATGGGAAGAAGATTTCATCAGTCAACCAAAGTCAGCAAAAAAAGACTGCAGAAGTCATGTAGGCAGATGGACTGTGGAAGTACTGTCAAAATAGCTGCCCATTCCACACCCTGCCTGTCCTCCCAAAAGTGAAACAGAACAAAAAATAAAACATAAACAAAAGGAGGGTGCATCAACTCTCTCTTGATATGTTTTCCCCGAAAAAGTAGTATGGAAAATTGAAGCGCTGTTTAGTAGTGGGTCACTGTGTTATCCCTTCAATGCTACAAACAACTCTTCCACCTTTAATTAGGAGCAAATGGAGCCTGACAAATAAATACTATGCACCAGATCTTCATCTCTCCAATAATTAGCTTGTCCTGTTAAGGAAAATTGCTTGATTGCCTCAAGGCTATTCTTGCACGTTTCACGCCAAGGCAATAATACTAGTAAGGCTTACAATGTTCCATTTAACCATTTATTCCCTCAACAAATATTTATGAAGCCTCTCCTATGTGCCAGGCACTGTCTTAGGCACATCATCATTTGCCCACTACCTGATGGAAATGGGAGATGCAGAAAACAAAACTTTTTCAAAGCTCTGGAGAGAAAACACACTTCAGCAAGGAAATGAAGACTCTAAAGCACCCCTAAGAGACCCGCAGGCCTTGGGGTTGAGTCCACCCTCCAAGAACCAGCCTGTGTCACCTTGAAGGAGAGCCATGCCGATAAATGATTATCGGGCACTTCTCAAAGTTTAAAAGAGCCTACTGCTTCCCTGCGTCCTGGTACCAACACGAATCACGACACTGTAAATCATTAAAATACACCAAATATAGATATTTGTACCCCACTCTTTTAGGGATGATAAATCACCATTAAATGAGTCCAAGCTGTATTTTGCAGAATGATTTTTCTTTTTGAAGCTGAACTGTGTCTTGTTTTAAATAACATTCCACCCGATGCCAAGAAAAGGCAAGGGAGAAAGAGGAAAATTGATGAGCAAATAAACATATATTTTTCAGCTATAAAATCCAGGGCTCTTACTGAGGTGTGACTGCAGGAAAGAAAAAAAAAATGATGCTGTGTACTTTCTATCGTCCTCTACCTCATCCATTTATTTGAGAGAGCAAATCAGGAGAGACAGGGAGAGCCTGACACAGCTGGTTTCAGTCAATAAGGGTCATTTGCCTTCGGTCTGTGTATTTTACAAGATCCTTGTTCACTGTTCCCAATGGGAGAGTGGTGGGCCTGCTGCCCAGGATCTGAGTCCCGGGTATATAACGAGATATCTACCTGGTCCCTTCCTCCGCTTGGCCACCAAGGCTCAGCCACGCCCCCTTTTCCACGTCCAGCTTCAGGCAGTTGCGCAGTGCGGCTCGCACCTCGGAAGTCCAGGTAGGCGCATGCGCCATTACCGCCGCATGGGTCTATGCCTGTGGGCCTGCGTGAGCACACGCGCACGTGACACACCCACCCGCACCCACCACAGGCAATTTCTCTCCCATTAACAACTCGCTCTTGCCAATTAGAAACATTTGTGGAACTGTAAAAACATTTCTTCTCCATCTTCTGCGCAGCTGATTGCTTATGTTTTACAGACTCTGAAAGCCAAGCCGAATTAAACATTATTTGAAATTCAGCTGGGTGGGGGTGGGGAAGGTCGGAGCATTCTTTGGAGAAAGGTTTTCATTAAAAACGGCTGTTGGGTTTTGTTCCAGAAAAGAATGTGATAACATCAAAATGTAGTGTTGCTGAGTTGACCACAAGTAAGAGACTGTCTGTATAAAAACAGGGCAAAATCCCTGTTTGTATTTCCTTTTCAATACAGGATAATTGCTATCAGTGGCCTCCCCCAACGTATGGCTCGAAATGTATGTAATTTCTTCTTCTTTTTCTCTTCCCCAGACATCAATGATCAGGTGAGATGGGTCAGCACAGGCTTCTGAATGGTCCAACTGGTCAATGGTGTGAGACTGGATGCCTTCGCTGGAGGTACACTTGCAATATCAATGACTACTAACTTGCTCTAGGTATCAAGGATTTCTGATTTTAGGTCTCTGAATTAGTAAAGAACAAACAAACAAAAAAAGCCCCCCAAATTAAAAAAAAAAAAACCCTCATATTTATCCACTGAATTTTATGCCTATACCTGACCAGTTTGGATCCCAAAATGCTTCCCAAACTTGAGAAGAGGCAGGAATGGGCAGAAAGAGATCTGTCACATAGTGCCATGGGTCAGTGACATACACTTTCAGCTTTATTTTGCCAAGATGGAAATAGTTTTCATGTCCAGATTCACGTCGGGGCTTCAAAATGTCCATTGAAAATGACTATGGAACTCTGATGGCTTACTGGATCTTAAAATCCACATTTATTTCAGGGTTTCCATTAAGATAATTAGCTAAAATTATACCTGGCTTAACCACTTGGAGTAAAATATGATTCCTTCAAAACTTTCACAGTGTAACTCAGCTCTGATGGTTTTGTAATTTATTTGTCTGCTTTAGGTTTGGTTTGGTGAGTACAATTCAAAGAAGGCTTCCAGGTTGGAAGGAAAGGTTACCTGGGAAAGACAAGATGCTATGAAGTCTGGCAGGAAAGAATATTCATACTCTCTGCATTGTTGTCATTAAAAATATTAACTCTGAAAATATTAGAGATCATGTAATTAGTAAAAAACACAAATTCTATCATAAATGAACACTCTAGTACACGGGAAAATGATGCAAGGTAATCTCACAAGAATGAGAAAAGCAGAACATCAGCAGTTTTAATAAAAGCAAGGAAAAGATTTGGTGTTTGATTTCAGTCTCCCATTTTCACTTGTGGATACAACTTCTAAAATGAGGTAAGGCAGAGAGACTTAAGTGCTCGATGAGACGTTAAACTGTGGTGGTTAAAAAGCCAAACAACCCCCTTAGCAATATCCCTGCCAGCCTTCCTCCGATTAATATCCAAATCATATATTAATTACAGTCTTGCAAAAGCGAGCCTTCAAAAATTCTTGTTAAACGAAATTAATTAATGCACGCTTAGAGAATTATTTTATTTCAAGTACAACTTCCCTGCATCTCTTTGACTCCAGTTCAGCAGGATGGTGAGCATTTTAAGGGGCTGTACATTTTAGTGAATTTCAGAACACTGATGTTCTTAAAGCAGGAGTCAGTCTTAATTCTGCGATAAGACGGCTTTCAGCCCTCAGGTGAGTAAATCGCTTGGGCTCTGGTGCCTTAATCTGCCTAACAAATGAGGGCAGTATCCTGAGCTCCCAGTTCTGTCGGAGAAAGGATCTGAGTTGAACTCTGCGAAGAGGTAGGAATCTACTGGAGAAATGAGTTGTATGAATGTCTAGAATTAAAGAAAGAAGGTCATTGTTTCAGAGGATTTCAAAAGAAGAACAGAAGACTTGGAGAGAGAAATCTTGGTTTAAAACACTTGGCTCCACCACCCTGGGCAGTCACCTTGAGTTTCAAATGCTTCCCGTACAGAATGGGGATACATAATGGATAAGAAAATGTATAAGCCATAAGGATATACAGAATAATTAGTGGAACAGGGTGGAGTTGCTTTCTGGGTGGTTAAACCAGTTTCTGATGAAAAATAAGAAAATGTGCTATTAAAAAACATTTTTTAGCATTAAAGTATGTTTTATTTTTGATTTTTAAAACTTATAATAAAGCACAATGGAATATTAATGACCCATTAAAAGGAATGAAATGCTGATACATGCTAGAACATGGATGAATCTCAAAAACATTATGTTTAACAAAAGAAGTCAGACACTAAAACTCTTGTATGATTCATTTTAAACAAAATAGCTAGAATAGGTAAATTCACAGAGTCAGAAAACAGATCAGTGGTTGCCCCAGCCTGGGAGGAGGAGAGATTGAAAAGCAATGGCTTAATGGGTACAGAGTTTTCTTTTGGAGTCAAGAGAATGTTCGGGAACTAGATAAAGGTGATGATTGCACAATATTTTGAATGTACTAAATGCCACCGAAATGTACATTTTACAATTTCATGATTATATGGTTTTATAAGACCTGTATGTCAACTAAAACTTTTAAAAATAAAGAAAAATAAGAATCTTTTAACAGGGTGCCAACAGAAATTCTTGATTTCATCTGAGAATTACTAATACTCAATTTGATGTCACCTTAAGTAAAACACCGCATTATGGGTAATAAAAGCCAAAATGATATTTTGCCCTCGAATGGCTGCCGTCACTGCCAGATTTTTAGTCTATGTCTCAGGGAATTGGACTCCTCTGCAAGACGTTGGTACCCTCTATTTTCTTAGAACTCTGTTATCTTCTAGCTGGCTTAAAACTACAGAGAAAACACAGAAGCCATAGCCATCAACTGTGTGCAATTCAAAGCCGGTGGAGAGTATTAAATACAAAAAGATTTTGGCAGACTAGCATCAAGGAGTCTAAAGAAAGAAATTTAACAGGGATCAGGTAACATCTTATGCTTGGGTAACAACAAAACAAAACAAAACAAAACACGCAAAACCCCGTTACTGTCCAAAGGCAGCTTAGTGGAATAACAGAGGCTGCAGGAGTTTCATGTGACTTTGTAAAGCGCCATTATGAAACGCACACGTCAAAACAGCTGATGTGACTTTCAGTTGCGTCAATTCAACTAGATCAGAACTGAAGGCAAGAGAGTGAGAATCCTGTTCGTTTACCTCTGCATGGGCCGTGAGGTGTACCACACAAGTCCATGTCCTCTGTGGTCCTGCCTCCTCTCTCAGAGATCTCAGCGTCTCCTCTAACGGGTGGTGAATTTTCTCTAGGGGAATATCCTACTTCTCGGCAGGTGGATATACATGCCGTTACCATTTTTCCGCCTCTGTAATAACACTGTGATGAACATCCTATTTTGAAAAAGTGTTCACTTTAAAATAAATCTGATGAGGGGCGCCTGGGTGGCTCAGTCGGTTAAGAGTCCGACTTCAGCTCAGGTCATGATCTTGCGGTTTGTGGGTTCGAGCCCCGCGTTGGGCTCTGTGCTGAAGGCTCAGAGCCTGGGATCTGCTTCGGATTCTGTCTCCCTCTCTCTCTGCCCCTCCCCTACTCACACTGCCTCTCTCTCTCAGAAATAAATAAAACATTAAAAAAAATTAAATAAAATAAATCTGATGATTTGATCAATCCAGCTGGGTTTAGCTTCTTGGCAGAGGTGATAGTGCTGATGGCAGTAGTAGTAGTGGTAGAGTCTGTACACACAAGGAATGGGGGCTGGGTGTCTGTTAAGGGAGAGCTAAAAGGAGAGGGGGGTGCGGCTGATACTTGTCAAGTATCAGCTTTCGTTAAAGAGCCTTTTCTTGGGTCTCCTGTTCTCATTCTATCAATATCCCCATACCTAAGTGAGATACTGCCTTATTATAGTTTTCGGGTTCCCTGCTCCTTTCGGGTCACTGAGCTCATTAGGCACTATGGGATGACCTGGGGTACTAACTTGGCTGTAACAGATATTGCAGCCTTATCTGGCTGCTTGCCCTGGCAATTTTAAAGGTGCTGAATCCACAGTGGGCTTAGAATAAATATTTGTTGATGGCCTGCCTGCCTGCCGCCTGTAAGTCTCCAGGAGGGGTGCCTAACCATGGAATGTCTTTGAAGCGCTGGCCTATAATTTTCTCCACAGAAAGAACACCTTCTGGTGGTGGTTGCAGGGAGAATAATGCCCTTTGTCTTGCTAGCAAACACTCCTCACCCCCCAAAACCCAGCACCTGCAAGTCTGGGTAATTTTAGGTGAGGGCTTATTTCCAGCTTTTATGGAAGAAGAAAGTTCTATTGGAAAAAAGTAATCCTTTGTTATTTTATTTTGGACGAGCTTTTAATCAGAAACATAGGCAGTAACATATGTTAGAAAAATATATATGAAACATAGAACTTTGCATTTGTGACTTGCTATGGAAAATCCATGCTAATGCAACATTAAGTTTGGGGTTTTAATTGCACAGGAGTCAGAGACTTCAGAGTTCAAGTTCCCACAGCAAGCTTCAGTCCACACGTGCATCCCAGGACCCTTCCTGAATGGGGTGACCTAATTATTTGGCAAAACGTGGTGCAATGAGGAGTGATAGAGAGGGTTTCTCCTCATGGTGATACTCCCTCTCATCCCAAGCAAGATGGACAGTAGTCAACTTTAGTTACATAACTCATACCCTTTATAATGTACAGCAGTTTTTGGTGACCATCATGACGAACAATGTCACTGTGATGCCAGAGGCAGGACGTCCAGGCCTTGGCAATGTGCTACTCAGGTGGAGCAGCTGGTTACCACCACGTCACCAGGTCCCCAGCCGATCGTGCCCCGGGCCTTTTCAAGGACAGCTATGTTGAGTGGGCACTGTCCCCCTCGTCCCTGTTCAATCGCCAGAGGATATCTCTTCGTAATTCAGATATTTGAACTCCCGAGTCTGAAAGTCTGACTAAAAGGCCCTCAGGGGAGTAGACGGGCCTTCATGGGCACACCTCTGCCTGGTCCTGAGAAGACTTGTCCAAGAGAGCTGTTCTACATTGTCATTCTCTAGCTTTACTGCAGTCATTGGAAGATGGCAAGATGTGTGCTACTGTCTTTGTCAGAGACATAACGTGTCTGGCCAAGGGGACCACAAACTTGTTGGAGTACACAGAACTCTCTAGATGTTTCTCTCTAATTACAGGTAATAGATTGTATGAAATATAAGGTGGCCTGTCCCTTGGTATCTATTCCCAAATCTGTCTAGCATGTTCTATGTGTGTCCAATTCTGTCTTTCTCCTTGATAAAATGATAATGGTACATTCTAGTTCTGCATGTCTCCATTGCCTCTAGATCTGACCCCTTGCCCAAGTTCCCTAAAGTGTGTTAACACTGATATGCAAAGAGAGGAGGAGGAAGAAGTGGGGGGAGAGAGGGAGGTTGTAATAAACTGATTCTCAAAGTGCTTCTTAACCTCCACTGGGAACCGGGCAAGGTGGTCCAGAGTCACTGGACCAGCAACCAAATCAACCAATTGTGATGGCTCCACTGTACCATTCAAAAAGAGTCCCAGGTCTGCCTCTGAATGATCTGGACTATATGGTGCTCAGCTCAGTGGCCCCTGAACGACACAAAAGCCTCAAAGCTCTGAACACATCAAGAATCTTTGGTGCCATTTATGAGCTGGCTGG
This sequence comes from Hyaena hyaena, assembly GCF_003009895.1. NCBI lineage: Eukaryota > Metazoa > Chordata > Mammalia > Carnivora > Hyaenidae > Hyaena > Hyaena hyaena. The sequence continues at coordinate 3,390,639 of NW_024080672.1, read as the reverse complement.
TCTCGCTGAGCAGAGAAGACCAGGAAAAACCCGTGAGAGACTCAGAATGAAGACGCATCTTCACTAACAAAAGGTCTCATAGCACAATCTTTGGTATTTTAGGTAAACCACACCAGAGAGAATAAAGTTGGGTTTGGGGAAGCCACAAAAACACATCACATCTCCTCTCTAGCCCCTGTGTGTCTACATTTAAGGCATTTCCAAGAGGAGCCATTTATACTTCATGGAGAATGTAGCCACTTGTGTATGTACAGGAAGTTAAGCTTAGGGAAAGTCTGTGAATTTGGTCTGAGCAGATGATGGTGCAGAGAGAGCACCTCCAACCAAAAAGTGAACAACAACTTCTTTCTGAGCTAAGGTGCATCCAAATCATGTTGGTTCTCACAAACATTTTTAAAATCCCCTTCATAACCAGGTATTGACAAATATCAAGTATTCTGTGCTCTTCTCTAGTTTTAGAGTTTTCTCTGAAGTTTCTTTTCTTTTCTTCCTTTCTTCCTTCCTTCCTTCCTTCCTTCCTTCCTTCCTTCCTTCCTTCCTTCCTTCCTTCCTTCCTTCCTTCCTTTCTTTCTTTCTCTCTTTCTCTCTTTTTTTGTTTTGTTTGTTTGTTTCAGGACGTCTGATCAATAGGATACATGAACTATTTGGCATATTTTTGGGGGTGGACTTATAGGCCCTTGCTAAGTTACCATTTTATCTCTTTGTTTCTATTGTCTCTACGGTGTACAATTCAATGAACCAGAGATCTATATCTACTATTTTACTGCCTAAACACAAGTAATGGGGGTGGTGGTGGTGGGAGTGAAATGTGGCACCATCTCTTTAAATCATATTGTCACAACTGAGTACCATTCTAAAAATGCCAAGTGGAAAGCTTTCTTGTTGATTTATTAATTGAAAATGACCTATCTAAGAATTTATCTAACAAGCTTAAAATATCATTTTCATGATCTGTCTTCTTTTCCAGCTCAAATAATTTCATTCCTGTCTCCAAATTTCTTTTAAGCAACTGCTCACCAGGGACTAACAGTAATGTAGTCACTTGCCCTAAATCAGTACCTTCCTTCCAGAGAGACCAAAGCACTTTGCAGATAGTAAGCCTCTGCAGTAGGTAACAAAGATCACTCCCCATGTTCTGGAAATGTAGGGAATTCCTTTGAAGACATGTTTAGCCATCTGCTTGGAATCCAGTGCAGGGAAAGGATTAAAAAAAATTTTTTTTTAATGTCTATTTATTTTTGAGAGAGAGAGACAGAGAGAGACACACACACACAGAGACAGAGAGAGACAGAGTGTGAGCAGGAGAGGGGCAGAGAGAAAGGGAGACACAGAATCTGAAGCAGGCTCCAGGCTCTGAACTCTCAGCACAGAACCCAATGTGGGGCTTGATCTCATGAACTGCGAGATGATGACCTGAGCTGAAGTTGGACGCTTAACCAACTGAGTGACCCAGGTGCCCCTATTTTGTTTTGTTTTAAGATTTTTATTTTATTTTATTTTATTTTATTTTATTTTATTTTATTTTTATTTTATTTTCTGTAGATGTTAAAGCTCTTTTTAAAAATTTTAACTCCAGCATAGTTAACATACATTGTTAGTTTCAAGTGTACAATATGGTGATTCAACGATTCTATACATCACCAGGTGCTCATCCGGACAAGGACATTCCTTAATCCCCATTACCTATTTCAGCCATCCCTCACCCACCTACCCTCTGGTAAACCATCAGTTTGTTCTCAGTAGTTAAGAGTCTGTTTCTTGGCTTGTCTCCTCTCTCTCTTATTTTCCCTTTGCTTGTTTGTTTTGTTTCTCAAATTCCATATGTGAGTGAAATCATAGGGTATTTGTCTTTCTCTGACTTATTTCACTTAGCATAATACTATAACTCCATCCATATCATTGCAAATGGCAAGATTTTATTCTTTTTTAGAGCTGAATAATATTCCATGGTATGTGTGTGCATGTATATATACCATATCTTCTGTATCCATTCATTATTCGATGGACACTTGGGCTGCTTCCATAATTTGGCTGTTGAAAATAATGCTGGTATAATCATTGGGGTACATGTATATCTTTGAACTGGGGTTTTTGTATTTTTTTGGGTAAACAGAGAAGGGATTTGAACCTGATGTTCTTTGTGGTACAACCTTACAGCTCATCTGGTTAGAAGAAATCTGTGGATAATCAAGAGCATGGTGGATAAGTCAGGAAGGAAGCAAAAGGGCAGAGGGAAGAGAAGAAGACCTAGAGGAAAGTAAAAAGAGAGAAAGAAAGTCAGCTCTGGTTGGAGGTCAAAACCATGCTCCACCCAAGTGCTCTAATGTTTGTATTTATTAATTTACAATGATAAGGCAGAATCATTATAAAAGAGAAGTGGATACGAGATTGAGTCAAACTGTCTCAAACTCAAAACAAGCTCAATTCCCTTTTTCAGAGAATTGTCCATTCCACCCTAGTTTCCAGATAAATTCATCACCAAAGGGTATTCTCAAGTGGCTTCTTCCTTTCTCCACATGCTAGCAAGAGGGAGTCTGGATTTGATGTGCAGATAAGGAAGGAATCGCAACCTGTAGGGTTACTTTTTACACGGAGAACATCATAGATAGCCACTTGCCCACTTCTGTAAGGTTTTCAAACTATGAGTGGTTAACCAGAGGCTAACAAAATGGTTAACCAACTGTGTCAACTGCTAAGTCAAGTGGAAATGGTGATGGCAGTTCAAGCCCTGGGGAGTTGTTCTCTTCCTGGACACATTCCACCCAACGTCCAGCCTGACTTTCAGAACGCTGTCATGTTTGAGGGGCGTGCTCGGGACTGCTGTCTTCACATGCACGAAGCCCAGCTAACCAGGGGCAGGGCTGTCTGAATTTACAGAGCGCTTCTCCTTCAAAGCAGCTGTTGCAGCTCTGGGTATGAATTGAGACATTTTCTCCAACGTGTCCACATTAAGTGAGCTCACCACTTAGTTCTGGTCTGACTAACTGATGGGACCAAACCCATCAAGTGGGAATCTTTTTAAAGTAGGAGATAGATTGTTTTTCTTGGTACCATTTCAGTGCCTGCTACTTTTTCCTCTTTTTTTTTTTTTCTTCTGCTCCAAAGTATCCTTTGATTTTCTTCCAAAATCCATTCACTAAGGGAAGTATATCATTATTAAGCTTCCTTGGTGGGACACCAAATACTGTATGCTTTGCCAAAGAGGACAACTGTCCGTAGTCAAACACTAAACTTCTTAGAGTTGGGTAAAATTTGCTATTTAGAAGAGGTCTATTTTTTTTAATGCACTGCATTAATTTGTATTATTTAGTAGTTCAAAATTCTTTCTAGAAGGAAGAAGAATATGTACTAAAGTCCAATGTAAACAAAGAAAGAAATAAATATTATACTCTTCCATGACCAACCCCAACTGTTTCTCCTAAGGACAAAACAAGACTTTAAATCAGAATCCAAGAGTAAATACATTTAACTGCTTTTGTTGTTTCTTTCAAAATCTTAAACTCAATCTGGGTAAACAATATTGCTCCGCTTGGTGATTTTGTTTTGTTTTGTTTTTGAAGGTCCAAGAAATTTTATTTTTTAATTATTTTTTAAATATAATTTATTGTCAAGTTAGCTAGCATACAGTGTATACAGTGTGCTCTTGGTTTTGGGAATAGATTCCTGTGATTCATCGCTTACATACAACTCTCAGTGCTCATCCCAACACCCAGTGGCCCCCTCAAAGCTCATCACCCATTTTCCCTTCTCCCATCAACCCTCAGTTTGTTTTTTGTATTTAAGAGTCTCTTATGGGTTTGGCGCCCTCTCTGGTTGAAACTATTTTTCCCCTTGCCTTCTCCCATGGTCTTCTTTTTTTGTTTTATTTTTTTTTTAATGTTTTTATTTATTTCTGAGAGAGAGAGAGAGAGACAGAGTGAGCAGGGGAGGGTCAGAGACAGAGGGAGTACACAGAATCTGAAACAATCTCCAGGTTCTGAGCTAGCTGTCAGCACAGAGCCTGACATGGGGCTCGATCCCATGAACCATGAGATCATGACCTGGGCCGAGGTTGGATGCCTAACCGACTGAGCCACCCAGGCGCCCCTCCCACGGTCTTCTATTAAGTTTCTCAAGCTCCACACATGGGTGAAAACATATGATATCCATCTTCCTCTGACTGACTATTTCACTCAGCATAACACCCTCCAGTCCATTTGCAACAATGCTTGGTGATTTGGGATGGAAGAGGGAAGAGACATGGACAGAGGGAAAGTAGATAGAAAAGGAGCATGTTTTCATTCTTTTATGTGTTTCTTCTTTCCTCCCACATTAAACATTTTTAAACAGTCTCAGTTTTTAATTTAGAGTGTGTATCACAGGACAAAAACCAGGAACTCTAGGAGTATGTATTTATGATCCCTGCTGATTACACCAGTACTTATTATTATTTTAATCTATCTTTTGAAATAACTGACTTCTCTTTGAATCCTAATTTTAGGCCTTGTTTCATATGCAGAGATAGAAACACTCTCTTTCCATTCTATTGCTCTTGGCGTGGTTTTGATCTCAGAATTCAGATCTTTGGAATGGCAGCTGTCCATTAATTAAGTACATTATCCAAAGGACACCACAACAGAGAACATTTTACCTGGTCCTAATAAGGTGTGGTGTTTCCAAAGCACACACCATTTGAATTCAATGAATGGATCTGTTGGTTAAGACTGACCTGTTCTAAAATGGAGACCCCTCTCGTGAAGTGTGGTGGTGGGGTTGGATGAGAAGGTTGTAGCATCAGCCTGGTTGATTTCCTTCTACGTGACAATAACTACCCAGGAAAGGGGCACACATCTCGGGTCAAGTAAACTGTGATCGTTTCAGAACTTAATGGTTACAAATATCATGAATCAGACATAATTTAGATTTAGGTTTAATACTGTCCTGAGTTTCAAATCTGGTTCAAAGAACACCTACAAAACATCAAACATGGCAAACAAACTCAGCGCAGTACTTGTGTCTCCAGCATCAGATATAGGTGGTTTCTGTTTATTTTGAGAAAATAAGGTTGTCAGGACAACCGACTGAGACATTTCAAATGCAATTTAAAGTCATACTCTGTAAGCACACTAGAAAAGCAGGGAGTCTACCATTTTAGGGAGATTAACACGTCAGATGCACATCTGAGATTTCCACATCCCATGCTGCCAAAATAGATGCCAATTTAGGAATATGGAAGACTTAAAGTAATTGCATCTTTCACTTGTGTGTGCTCTCAGGGAGCTTGGGTGATGTGCACAGCTGAGCTCTGATGCGCTAATAAGGCTGGTCATTAAATGTTCCATGACATTTTTTTTTTAAACCAGAAGAGGTTTAACCTGGCTCTCCTTCAGTTAGGGTGATGGCAGCCTCCCTCCCAAAGATTCCTTCTACCCTTCCAACTGGCAAACACTTGCTTCATTTCCTCCTGTAGAATAAAGAGCATACAGAATGGCTGGCTGAGCACTGCAGCTCCTCATTCTTCACCACTGGTATGTGGGGGGGGGGACCCACTTATTCTTTCAACACACATTTACTGAGCATTTACTCTGTGCACAATAAGAAAGACAAAGACAAAAATGATACTGTTCCTTTCCCAAAAACATTTGAAATCTAGTAGATTCCATTGCCCATGAGGTGCCATGACATTACAGATTAAATGGGTTCTTTTTTGTTTGTTTGAGTATTTATTTGAGGGGAAGAGGGGGAGAAAATCCTGACTTGGGGCTCAATCCCATGACTGTAAGATCATGACCCGAGCTGAAATCAAGAGTCAGATGCTTAACCGACTGAGTCACCCAGGTGTCCCTAAATGGTCTATTTCTAGTGAGATTTTTAGATCAGGATTAAAGCACTATCACCTAAATTAAATAGATATGGTTTGTGCTCTGGGGCTAACATTTCACAAATTGCAGCATATCAAATATATGTAATGAACCCTGGCCTAAACTGGGACTTTTAGTCACGGCTTAGAACCACGGTTAAGAACCACTGGGTTCAAAAATCAGGTGATTTTGCCCCCGTCCCTGGCAACATCTGGAGACATTTTTGATTGTCACAACTTGGGGGGTAGGGTAGAGCCTGGAAATGCTGCTAAACATTCTGTAATGCACAGGAGAGTCCTTCACAACAAAGAACAATCTAGACCAAAGTGTCACTAATGCCAAGGTTGAGAAACCCTGCCTTAACCTGACTGCTAGGTTAACCAAACCATGATTAAATGGCACTGATCAATCACTTATTTATATTATTACTTTGAAGGGAACACCACAGGACCACTGTGATGGGCACTGAAATAGGCTTGCATCAGAATCCAGTAACAAAATATCTTCTGTGTGACATTTCCTCTCTGTCTTTAATGAAATTCACCACCTTACTCTGGTTCACGAATGGCAGTGATAATAAAACACACTGAGGACTTCGTTTTCGTAACCATAGGCTCTAAAGACTGGAAGAGTTTTAGAGCACACCGGGACCGAAACACACATCAAAATTTATTTATTTATTTATTTAAGATATACCTCACAGATGAAAAAGCTGAGGGTCAGAGAGATTAGAGCCCATTGTGATCACATGACAGGTTCAAGGTGGAAGGCAGATTAGAGCCCAGGCCTCCTGACTTCCAGTCTGGGTCTCCTCTGCTACCCTGGAGACTGATCTGGGGCTCAGCTGCATCTTGAACATCAAATAAGAAACAGAAATGACATCTGAAAATGTGAACTAGCCCATGTGCTGTGTATTTTCCATGGCATTGGATCAATGTGTTCTGGGGCTGGGCTACTTCTTGTCAGGAGCCACCGTGGCCGTGACAGCATGAGCCACTGTGCCACGAAGGAACCAGGGGGCAGCATTTGTTAAACCCATAGACATGTGCATCTCCTCAGCTGGAGATGAGTGCTCTCCTGGTGGAATATTCCAGTGCAGACCCTAAGAGCTTTTAGGGAGTGTTATCAACAGCATAACCATACTCTCCTTCACCAATGGCAGCTGGGGTACTTCTCTCACGTTTCTTCCTCTGGCTTCCTAAAATGATTACTGGGTTGTATTTTTACCTTCCAAATAATTCCAGCCCTGTGAAGACCTTTAACGGGAATTATATAAAGCTTCAGGCCTGACATTCTCTTCTTAGCAATTTATTAGTTTTTTATGTGGATATGGCCTGTACAGTGGGTATATGTACAAAAGAGGTATATGACCTGTTTGTCTACTGAAAGGTAGTAAGAGTGGGCTCTGCATTAGGTAGTGAATTTAACAATTCTACGTTCAAATAATCAAACCCAATCCAGAGATTCCAATGCACATTCTCATAAACCTTTTTTAGTAGATAGACTCAACATTTATTTAGCCAATAAAGGTGGGGAGGGGTCCTCCCTCCCACCCCTACTCTACCTTCTATCTATACAAAAATCTCAAGAGGGGCCTAGATATATGGACATCAAAGTATCTGCAAGACTTTGCCTTACTTCATTTCTCTTCTCAGATATTTCTGTAAAATAGAATATTTCAAAGCAACAGTTAGGTTTGAAGCTGGGTGTTGCTCATTTTCTTGGGGGAAATGCATACAAAATGGGTGGTCATGAGATCTCATACAAACTGGCTGTCTCCCCTGTCGGCCCACTGACATGATCACTACTATTCTTGAAACCATCACCAGTCATCTCCTACGCTCCTGGATCTGCCTCGTGACCAAGGAGATGAACAGAGTATGGGGCCAGAGGGTAAGTGTGTATGTGCACGTGAGCACGTGCGTGTAGGATGAAGATGGGGCACAGGGAGGAGGAAGGTACCGTGGCATGTAACCAGGCCCAGAAATAATGCAGAAGTCTGCTCTGAGATTTTCCTATGGCCCTTGTTGGAATTTTTGGATTCTGTCCTGTGGAGTTTCAAGTGCATTCTTCAGGGCAGCCAGTTACTGTTCCATAGAGGTGTGAATGTCCTGGAGTTCCATAGGCACAATACTTCACATTGTTGGTTCAGAATTACTTTAATTCCTCTTTCCACCACCCCACCCCCATCCACATTAAGAAGCTGCTAGATCCACAGACAGGCCTAGCTCAGCCAGGACCGAAAAGGCCAAAGAAAGCTGCAAAAGGACCTGCAGGAAGCATTCCCTGAGACGAAAACAATCAAATAGTAACAAGGAGCCTGGTCCTGATTTTTGCTTGGTCATGGTCAAAGTCTGCCTTAAGCAATTACATGAAGTTACTCCAAGAGCTCTATTTTCCTGGAAGATAGGGGGAAAAAAAAAAGCTATTGCTTTATCCCATCTCCAAGCCATACCTCAGTGTAGTGGATAAAGGCTCTAGTTTATCTGAACAATAAAGCACACAGGCTCTGGAAAAAGCTCCTTGGAAACGCAAGTGTTTGGAAGTCCATGAACCAAAGAGATCAAGAACCCCTCCGTTCCCCCAGCCTGTATCTGTTGACAGTTCCGGATCGTCCTCTGCAGATGGTTTGTATATTATTATACAAGGCGATATTCTGAAATGAAAGCACCTCTAGGAATCAGGGTGTTAAACTGGGATATACAATCCAGATGCTTTCCATCTTGGGTCAACCCCAGGAGGTCTCCACACGACAGAATGAGACAACACAGAGAAGCCTAATGATGTCTACGCAGGCATCTAGCCTGATGGTGACTGTTTATTTTTCTGACTTTCAGAGACCGTACCGGGGACCAGCAGGAAAATGAAGGAAGAAAAAATCTCCTTCAATTATACAGAACCTTTTGATAGGCTTCATGATTCTGGTGAAGGCCTCAAGAACGGCTTCTAGAAATCAGTAGCCTTTAACAATAGTGACTTGAAATCGGGTCTTAAGATACAGAGAAAAGAGAGGGAGGGAGACACCAAAGAAAGTTGTAAGGTACAAATAGGAGAGAAAAGTGGTAGAGCGCATGCAGGCAGATATTCCCTAAGACTCTGGTGGGCCTTCCTGGAGGGAAGCTGTTTGGCATTAGAGGTGGAGCAAGGAAAAGCAGACATCACAGCACTTCGCTCGTGAACCACATCACACTCCCCTCCCTTAACGAAAATCTTGTGGGCTTAAATCACAGACTCCTAACCAAACGTTCCCTGCCAGGCAGCAGACAACTTGAGCGTTCCCACAGGCCGGCATGGACTTTCGGCATCTTACCACCCTGGGCTTAAGGATCTATCATCAGGGCAGCCAAATAAGTTTCTCCACCCATAGCGACTCTGTCCTGGACCTCAGCCAACGTGACAAAACCAGGGACGGGGGAAATCCTATAACCAAGTGAACAGAGCAGGAGGGTTGGAAGCAGTGAGAAAGGGTTCAAGTGGCTAATTTTTCCACTTTCCCCCCGCTGTGGTTAAAGCAGTGACAGATAATTTATCACACATTTTGGTTGCGCGCCAGCTGGCCGTAAAAAAAAAAAAAATAAGAAAGAGTTGTTTATTAATTCAATTAGCTGGCTTATTTATCAGGGCTGGGTTAGCAGGGGCGGCTAGAAGGCCAAAGGATGCCCTGTCAAGCTGTCGCTCGCAGGCCTCACAGGCAAGTGGAGACATGCATTCCTACCCCCCAAGATTTGGAGCGTCGCGCTAGCTGTGTTTACCCTGAATGCTTGGTGCGCGACAAGAAAGCCCATCAACTGTAATGAAATACTAGGGTGGGAAGTTACTCAGAACAGGACAAAGTCATCAGAGTGATGACAGTCCTTAGTGTTTACCACCCACTCAGCGGCCACTTTCAGAGAAAATGCAGAGTCCTTTCTGGACTCACTTTAGTCGTTGCTTTTGGTTTTTGTTGTTGTTGTTGTTTTTGTTTTTCTTCATTCATTGGTGATTATTAATACACAAGGTTGCCAGTGTATAGCAGTTTGTCCAGACCAGCACTGCTCAGGATCAGAGAAATCATCCTTTCAGTAAATGGCTCATCAAATAAAAGAAAATCCACAAATTTTTATTAACTGCTGCTTTGTGCCGAGCTCTGCTGATAGTGCTTTTACTGATGTTACTGAAACTACTGGGTCCTCATGCGGTGGGTAAGATGTGCCTATCTTACTATGAGTCAGCTAAGGTAGAAATTTTAATTGATTCAACCAATGCCTCCTCAAGGGTCTTAGATGACATGTCCCTGAAGGCCCCCTCATTTCACTGCAGCTGTCCCTACGACCCTGCTTTTGGCTGATCTAAGCCAGAAGCCTCCTTGGTGACACAGACTACACATTTTCTGCTGATCCTGTGGTGGCGCGCAGGAAAGAAGAGCGAAGAAAAGAGAAAATGTCTACAATTGTATTGTTTTGTTTCAAAATAATCTCATCATGAGAAATGGTTCTAATGTACACACTTGATTTTGTTTTTATTCAGAGTATAACAATGTCCCTCATTAGCCTTACAACTAAAGTGTTTTATAAACTTGAAGAAAGATGACTTGTGGACTAATATAGAAGTATACTAGCTTTCACATGCAATTTGGAAGAAGTGATATTCTGGATTAAAAAACAGGGGAGAGGAATCATGATATAAGAATGTGATAAACTGTTAATCTGCTGGTTAATCAGGCAGCAAATGTGACACGAACATGGTGCCAATAATTAGACCAAGATGGCTATTTTCATGGGCACATTGCATATTAAGGGAAAATGTGTGAGTCTACACCAAGACTGAATCTAGGGAGAGATGAATAAGATACGTGTTCTACTGAATGTTAGGATTCTGGGAATATATTAGGCTGGAGTTAAACTTCTTCATTGTTCCATATCCATCACTAATCATAGGGGGGCAAGAGTCTTTCCCCAACTTCTGGAAATGTCACATCATCTTTATCTTTCCTCTCTTCCCTTCCTTCCTACCTCTTCCTTCCTTCCCTCCCTCCCTTTCTTCCCCGCTTTCTTCTCCCATTCATGCAATACCAAGTTCGAGGCTGAAACAAGACTTCATATGCACAGGTGAACTCACAATAGTACCACGTCCCTGTGACTCCTTTGGCCTGTCTGCTCCCTACAACCTGTCAACAAACCTATATTGTCCCTCTTTCCTCCACCATTGGCTAACTCAGTCCTTGGCTCCCTGAACTCAGCTTCTCCCTTGGCAACGTGCTGATTCCTAAAATGCCCCCCCAAAATACCATCTCCTTAACATGACTTCTTCTTGATAATATTCCAAACATATGCCCTACAATATCTTTTTAAAAATGTCTCTTGAGTTGAATAAAATCCAGGAATTAAATCCCCTCTTCCCATTAACATCTTTTGCCTCATCAGGTGTGCCTGGTTGGGAGTTTCTGCTTTCAAAAATGGGAAGAAAGAAGGTGTGCCTGGGTGGCTCAGTTGGTTAAGTGGCTGACTTTGGCTCAGGTCATAGTCTCACAGTTCATGAGTTCGAACCTCGCATCAGGCTCTGTGCTGACAGCTCAGAGTCTGAAGCTTACTTCTGATTCTGTGTCTCCTTCTTTCTCTGCACCTCCCCTGCTCACACTCTGTCTCTCAAAAAGAAAGAAACATTAAAAATACTTTAAAAATTAAAAAAAAAAAACCCAAAAATGGGAAGAAAGTTTTAGGTGGCAATGTACTGGTATTTCTTTCACATCTTCTTTTTATTTTCAGATCAACTTAAGTTAAAAAATTTAATCCCAAACTGGTACATTTTACCTAACTTTGGGTATTCTCTTATTTTTCATGTGTGTTCAAGTTTCCCAGTTACACAAGCTGTTTCCATTTTCTGTTGCTGATGATGCATCAAATGGGACTTTAACAATTTGTGTGACAATTATATCTATATCCGGCAAAGCCAACAGAATGATCATCTATGTATTGCTTGAACTTTTTATATCCTAAAGGATTCTGGGCAAGTCTTTAAAAAAATGTATTCAGCAGTCTTGGGTAAAAAACATTCTTACTGTTTTTCTACCCAAATGATAGACAGATGCATGGGTATGCATATACATCTATTTTTGGTTGAGCAGTTGATTCCTAGGTAGGAAAAACTGCTCAGTTTAAAATTTTACTTTGTTGAAACCTAATGTATTTTGGGATTCAGAAACTAGCTCTACTAAATTTCAGTTTCTAAAGCTTATTTTCTATTTTTAAAAAGTATAATAGCCCAAACCCTCTGCTTCAGCACAGTCTAAGCACCAGATATAATATTCCCTGAAAAATAAAAAAAAAAAAGTAAATTCTTGTATAAGACGATAGACCATTTGATTGACAGGAGATTTCACAGAAGAATTCCTAGCTTTTCTTTGTAACTATCTTGACTGGCTTCTCACTTTATTCCAAATGGTAAGGTGCACGTTTAAAAAGTGAGAGAAATATAGAAAAGGAGGGAAATATCTTTGTATTGTATGGAAGCCTCCTAGACACTGAAAGTGTGGCTTCTCACATTCTGTAGGAAAAGCTGTGGATGATTTCACCAGAGCTTTGCTTGACCCACAGAGGTATTTCTCAGATTGACTTCCAGAGTTTCCTTCCAGAAGGTTCTTATGACTGAACACACATTTTACAGTTTGAACCCAATTCCTTTAAAAATGGAAACATTGCCAGATAATTTCACTCGTGGAGATTCGTAAGACCGCATATTAACGTTAGCAATTCTTAATTTTCCCATTATAGCCTATGGAACAGCTCTGTGCAAAAAGACTTATAATTTCCATATAAATCAGGCAAATTAAGGATTTTTCAGGACTTCTCTTCATGTTTTCCCCAGAGAATGGGTATCCCATCTGCCTTGCTGAATGCAGGATAATCGAAGGGCACTGATCTCTCCAAATGGCTTCATTCATTACTGTCTCTGGATCCTCCCAGCCATCTGCCCCTAGGAAGGTCACTTCAGCTACACTCTGGCCTCCCATACGTTAGAACACAGCTGATCCACACCTCCTTTAGGACGTACAATGTTTAGAGAAGCACTGACAGGAAAGAATATTTCTCCCCTCGGAGTTCAGTATTACAGAAATAACATAATTCTGTTTCTCAAGTTCCAGATTAAAATGCATTCAGAATCTAGCGTTATTTTGGCTAAGACAGTTTGAACATATTTTACTATTCTGCCATCATAAATAAGAACCATGGTGCAAAAGGCAGGGAAAAGGCTGTAGCTACTGAATGCTGAAAGAAGAAAAGCATTTTCTGGGTATAGACTTCAGTGTATTTCAAGGAACAACAGTTGAACGAACCACTAGAACCAAAGCACGGGTGTGATCTAAACAGGTTTGATTTGGAATCGCTTTAAGATAGCATTAATTATGCTTCGAGTTGTGAAATGTCTCTTCTGTTCCTTAGGTAAAGGCCATTTCCTCCATTTAGAATGAGAAAGTGGGGTCTTCTGTGGCCTGGAGCACACCGATTTCAGTGGGGGATTGTCTGTGGGGACAGTTCAGTTGACATCCAACCTCTTCATCTCCTAAGGATAAAGGCATAGGTGTCACACTGCAGACTGCCATTTCCTTGCCCCAGACACAGATACCAACCAGGGAGGCTTGTGGGAGATGGCGGGGAGAGCCTTTGCCCCTACCCTCAAGACTCTTATTGTCTAGTTGGAGGAATAAAAAGTATCCAAACCAAAGCCAAACAGTCAAATTCGTGGGAGGGATGAATGTCAGAGGAGACAGAGCCCAACAGCATCTGGGCAGCCAGGAAGGTGAGTCACAGCTAGGTGTCTTACAGGACGATTTGAGGGGGACAGATGCCAGGTTTCTAACAAAGCTTGGAGACCTCATCTAGATAACACTATGAACTTCCTGGAAGAAGTCTCCTCCTCTTCCTCCGTTCACTGCCAAGACTCCTTATTTCCTTATTTCCTCAGATGTTTATTATCTACCTAGGTCTACCCTTCTCTTTCACTGTGCCTTTTGTTCCCGCCAATTTCATCTATAAACAGAAAAACATGGCCACTGCCACCAATTGAGTGCAGTTGGAGTGAGCAGGCCTCGATGAGGGAGTCAGCATAATTAAGAAAAATGCATTACTGTGTTGTAAGAATACTCATTTTCCTCCCTTCTCCTTTAGCTACCAAGGGCTATGCAGAAACAAATCATTTGAGTTAATAAATATCTCAGGGTAACAAGTCCATGAGCCCATTTCTTTAATTTTTAAACTGCGGACTTTCATCATGTCTACCGCCCCCCTTTCTTTTCCTCTGAAGCGAGAAGGCTATGTTCCAAAACAGTACCCTTTACTCTTCTTCCAGGAAAGAACTTTTCAAATAAGGTCCTAAATGCTCATACAGTATTAGTGAGCATACATACACCTACACAAGATTGATACTTGCCAACTCCTGACATGGGAATTCTCAGAAGCACACCAAAGTCTCTGTTTGATTTAAATTTATTTTTAATCACATAAAATCCAATTTGGAAAATTGATGCATGGGATTTTCTGAGTCACCAGAAGCTCTTTATAAGATTGCAGAGGCATTGAGAAGGAAGAAATCTGTCTTGGCATGGCTGGTATTTCACAACGACGGTAAAAATGATGGGTTTCCTCAGTTTAGAATGAATGAGATGAGTTTTAGAATCTATAAAAATATGCTATTAAATCCTAACATAAAGTCAAAACATATTTGATATGTCTTAGTCATGAAGAAGAACTGAGGGAAAAAAGTAGTCAGTATTTTGAAATGAGTTTATTTTGTTAACTTTCTTTTTCAGTCTTACTTAATTGCCTAAGTGATATTTCTTATTCTGGATCATAATTATTAATTTTAATAGTGACCTTTACTCTCTATGCCCAGTCATATTTTGTTATTTTTGGCAATATCCTACAACATTTTCCATTTCCATAAGGAGTTTCCAAAAATGATCATGATAAATGTAATTTGAATTCATTTTATACTCATACTCCTTATTATTTATATGCCCGTGGAAACAGTCTGTATACCTGGATTTCATAAGGAAAGGCATGAAGATATTTATTAAATCTAACTAGTTTTGTATCTCCAACATGATCAGGAAGCACGGATTTATAATAATAATCAGTTTTAATGATAACTGATAGTCAAATCTTCAAAGGGAGGCAGCGGTAGTTCCCTATCCCTATGTACGTAATGTGCCAAAGTCCGTAAAGGGTTATTTGGCCTCTTTCTATGCACAGTTACTGTAATCCTCTACTTTTAAGTCAAAACTTATTGCCTTGTCACTATCAGACTTAAATATTACACAACTTTTTATGAATTGCACATTATATTACAAAGTACAACTAGAAAACTCTTTACCTGAAGATGTGTTTCTGGTTCCTACAAGTTCCCAGTATTTTCTTATGAAATGTTGCTTGTTTGCTATTCTTTCCATGGGAAGAGTGGGTAGGCTCTGTGGGCCTGGACCACCTTTCCCACCATAATGTGAAAACAAGTTAAAGGTATTCACAATTCCATATGGAAACATCAACAAATAATACAGAAAAGACCAATAAACTGTTCTCCATCAGGGGGATGGTCCCATAAATCACAGTACATTCATATGAAGACGTGTCATTCAACCAAGGAAATCATGTTTTCAAAGAATTATTTATGCCTAGACAAAAGACCGAAAGAAAACATTCTGTCGACAGTAGTCATCTCTGAGTAACTGGGTTACGGGTTATTTTTCTTTATTTATCTTTATCTTCTTCTTTTTTCTGCATTTCCCCAAAATTGTCTTTGCAATTAATGTCTTTCAATCAAGAAAAAAATAAGTATAATGTTTAAAGTTCACCAAGCATCAGAAAATTCGAAAGAAACAGTGTGAAGACTTACATTTGTGCAATTAAAAAAGCCTCCAAAACAGAGATGATTCACAAGTCCCAGAACTTTCGGTGGGCAAACATCTGGACAGCAGATTACTTTGTTCTTGCTCAGATCGTTTTGCAGTGGGACTTGGAGAACTTCACAATTCCCACTGTCTTATTTTTTTCTTTTCATTCAAATATGAATCCCCTGCATTGTTATTGCAATGAGTTGCATGAAAAGTTCTACATTTCGAAGGCGGGAGGTGTGTATGTTTCTGCTGACCTTTTTTATATCAGAGCCATTTACCTTTGGATGATAAAATAAATTAAGAGGGAAATGACCATACAGATTTTTCACTACAATGAAACTGTATCAAATTGAGGTTAAGTATAGATGCACCCTGGAATAAGACTATTTCATTCACAAATGGACAGGCAAGTATAAAGTTGTTAGAGAAACAATGTAGTGATGCTTAGTGATGTATGGAGTGATATGGAATAATACAGTGAGTTCAGACATTGTTTCAAAATTTAGATCATAAGCAGGGGGCCAAAGAGAACAATTAAGCTGGGAATGTTTTTGGAGTGTTGAGCTCCTTATAAGAATGTACTGGATAAAATGGTACAGCTGCTTTGGAAAACAGTTTGTCAGCTTTTCAAAAAATTACACATCAAATTACCATATGACCCAGCAATCCTACGCATAGGTATATACCCAAGAGAAATGAAAACATACCTCTATACAGAAACTTGTACACGAATGTTCAAAGCCACATTATTTGTAATAGCCAAAATGTGCAAACAAGCTAACCGTCCAACAGTTGATGAACGGATGAATAAAATGTGGTATAGCCATATGATGGAATATTATTTGGCAATAAAAAGGGATGAAGTGCTGACATGTGCTATAACTTGGATGACCCGTGGAAACACTACGTAAGTGAAAGAAGCCAGACACCAAAGACCACATGCTGCATGATTCCACTGGTAGGCAAAATCCCAAAGAGGTAAATCTATACAGACGGAGGGTAAATTAGAGGTTGCCAGGGGCTGGGAGGGGGGAAGGCGTGACTGCTAATGGGTAAAGATTTCTTTTGCGGTTAATGAAAAGGTTTGAAATTAGTGTTGAAAATTGCACAACTCTGTAAATATACTAACACCCACTGAACTGTGCATCTCAAAAGGTAAATTTTATGGCATATGAATTCTAGCTCATTTTTTAAGTTTGTCTTTAACTCTATCATTGGCCTTTGTAGTAGGAGATGCAGTTCCTTCAAATGAAAGGCAGAAAGAATATGATTTTTAAAATTTTTTCAAAGACTTTTCAAGTTCTGGGCTAAAGACATCAGTTTTGTTGAATATATTTAGATAGAAACAGAGAGAGTAGAAAATTTTCTAATCTTCTTTAGTAAACTCTGATGGCTTTTAAGACTGCCCTGCTTAACTTGCCAGCCAAGGGAGTTGCAAGATCTTAGATTCTAAGCTGTGCTCAGGGGACAGTAACATAGTGTCGGTTTCCTCACTTGTGAAAAGGTGGTAGTACTGCTGGCTCTTTGCTGGGATTTAATTCAAAACAACAAACACATATGAATCACTTCCCGAGCTCACAGGGCTGTAGTAGGCATTGTGCAAACACGAAGATGAATCAAGTGTGATCTCTGCCCTCAAGAAACATTTCATCTGGGGCGCCTGGGTGGCTCAGTCGGTTAAGCGGTGGACTGCGGCTCAGGTCATGATCTCATGGTTCGTGGGTTCAAGCCCTGTGTCGGGCTCTGTGCTGACAGCCAGCTCAGAGCCTGGAGCCTGCTTCGGATTCTGTCTCCTCTCTCCGACCCTGCCCTGCTCGCGCTCTATGTCTCTCTCTCTCTCAAAAATGAATAAACATCAATAAAAAATTAAAAAAAAAAACAGGTAAGATCAAAGAGGATGAAAATGTATCCTCGGATACAATAATGATGTCATAATAGTAATCTGAAAAATTTTATGAGCTCAGATGAAAACACCTTAAGTGTGTACCAACAGAATGATAAATAAGTTTTGAGGACAGATCCCATATCACAGCGGAGATGAACCAACTGTAAGAATCCACATGATAAATCTGATAAACATAAATGTGAGCTACATAATCAAGGTTTAGAAAAATACATACATTATACAAACATTTACATAAATCTTAAAATATACTAAAATACTATATATTATTAATACTATAAAATCCCTAATTGTATATATACATAACCTTAACTTCATCTATAATATATAAATTATATATGTTATATGAGGAGATCCATGGGATTGATAAATACCAAAATCAGATAGTGGTTCTTCTAGTATTCAGTGGCTTCTGAACCATAGACGGTGAGGACATTAGTGATTGTTATATTGTTTCCTGCACAGTTTTGTATATCTTAAACACTGCATGATAACTGAAAAATATTAGATTAGAGAAAAAGTCATAGGTCAGTTTCTGTGGAGTGATGCCAGGGGATAAGGGAAGACTTCCAGAAGGTGGTGCTTGAGCTGGCCCAAGAAGGATGCATGATTTCCACAGTCAGAGCGTAAGGGAAGGCACCGTGGTTGAAGGGAATAGTATCAACAAATTAAAATCACAAGGTTTTCGCATTAGAGACCACAAGGGTTCTTAAAGCCACACAAAGCAACTTAAATCTCAGGTTCTTAGGGATTTTTGAACTTCTAAGCACAAAGAACAAGGAGATTTTTTATGAATCATAGAGCCGAAAAGCATGATACATGAAAAACAAAACATAACCAGAATCTCAAACTGTGTTCGGAGAGTTGCAAACTCGTTCTTTCTTCTTAACAGTGAGAACAAATTGGGATCCCTGGAATATACCACTTGGGAGATGCTGGGAGAATAATTTTATCCACAAGTATTAAGTTGTTGCCTGAGGACAGCTGAGTAAACAGTTTGCCGAAGTCTGTTTGACGACTGCCAGCTAGTTACACCCATAATTTCATCTCTATTAACAAAAACAACTCATACTGTCGCACTGCCCTGCTTTGGCTACCCTGTGGTTCACAGTATTTGAATTATGGAGTGTCACTTGAGTAACATTCTATAGCAGTGGGGGTTGTGTTTTGATGTCCTTTCGTTACCCACCCCCACTCTGCTGATTTATGGCACACCACGCAGAGACCTAAATCAAAACTAGAAAATACGTGTGAAATAATGCAAAACAGAGTCGCGGGGTTGGCAATTCCGTAATTATACCTAAAGGGAAAATAATTATGTAATGCCGTATGGCAAGAGTAAGTCTCGGAATAACAAATGTCCATACTGTAAATGGAGAATTCTGGGAAGAACACTCAGGGTCCCTGAAGAGAAGCTGAGGGAAAAGTTGCCTTTTAAAAGGACCCAGAGTCAGTCACCTCATTGTGGGTGATATTTGGCCTCTGATAATACTGTTTACAGACGTAAGTGAGGTGACATGGCCCTAACAAAATAAATGCCAAGCAAAAGAAAATGGGACACAGCGAGAGTTATTTATTCTTCGAGCTCACTCTCAACTACTACCTGCAGTAGCCAAGGGTTTTACCTATTGGTTAAAATTCTGAAAGTGTGAAAGCTACTTATTGATAGAAATCAGAAACCTCTCCAAATATTGACGGCAACTATGAAGTGGAAACTAAGTCAACATTTAAAACACAACAACAACAATAAGCCTGTTGTATTGGAGATCTTTCAGTTAAAAAAAAGAAAGAAAAAGAAAGATGAAAGAATTCCTCAGTAGTCAAGAATATAAAACTCTCCCCTCGAAGTCTATCAGTTAATGAACAACCTCGGAGTACAGGGAAATATGAGAGAAATGACCCGGGCAATCCTCCAGCTTAAATCTTCATGTTGGAAAACAACTCCTCATCCACCTCTCTATTGTAAAGCCCTGGCATGGGAACCGAAATAAAAGATGTTAGGAAAAGATTAGGAGACTAAGGCTTTTACAGGCTGACTTCCTCATTAAAAATTAGCTCTGAATTTAAGTGTTCCCTAAGTTCCTCACACCACTCACCTGGGTGGAGCCATACTGGCTGAAGTTGTGGGAGCTCAGGGGACAGGGTTGTCAATGAAAACCATTCCAAACAGGAAAATCAGGAAAAGATATGGCTTTCTTTGAGACAGGGCTTGGCTCCTGCTCCAAATCTGGCCAGCTGTGTGATTTTGCAAATAAAGTTTTATTGGAACATAGCCGTGCCCAGTCATTCCTGTATTGTCTATGGCTGCTTTTGAGGTATAATGGTAGTCTTGGGTCGGTACAAGCATCATATGGCCCACACAGCAAAAATATCGATCTGGCCCTTTTCAGAAACAACTGCCTATCTTTGCTTTAGTTTACCAGTTATCTGGAATAGCTTCAGTGGTTAAAAACTTTTCAGAATAATAATTTATAAGAATAGCTATCCATCTGGGCACAACCTTTAGGTAGTTATGCCTAAGCTTTCGAGTAAAAAACTAGTTCTCTGGGTCCTTTTTTTGTTTGTTTTTTTACTTCTCTAATTAAGGGTAAATATATATTATGTGTTCAATAAAGCTATAATATTTGAAACAAGGTCCTAATTTTTTTTTTTTTTTGCTCTGCACAAAAGAATGACAATAGAGGTAGGTTGAGTTCAACACAATCAAGTAGTCTTAAGGTGATTCCTTTTTGAAAATCAAGCTAAGAGAGTATTAATGAAGAAAATAAACAGGAAATGTTGGAATAAGGGCGTAAAGGAGGAGTGTACATGCTTGCAAATAATAGTAATCATTTCTAAAGCTCTTTAACACATTGCCATGTAATACCTCATTTAATTCTTACAATAACTCAGACATTAGATATCACTCAGTCCATCTTATAATGGTGAAATTGAGATCAATGAGGTTTTGAAAGCTGCCTAGTGTCTCTTGACTAGCAAAATGATAGACCAGAGACAGATCACAAGGGTCACCTTCAAAGCTAAATGCTTTCCATTCTCCACTGTGCCCTGCAATGCAAGGGACCACAGAAAGAGGATTTACTTAGAAAAACTAGCTCTCTAATCTTAAACCTGGGTGAACTTGGACAAGTCTTTTAGTTTCTTCAGCTATCAGTTAATTTATTTGAAACAATGAGTGATAGTGTTATATAAACTATTTAGACAAACTATACCTAGTAGGAAAACATCTTTAAAAGATAATTTACCTTCCTGTGTTTCCTTTATTCATAATGACTCTTGATTCTTTCTTTTCAAGTATTTGGCAAGGTGAATTGGTAATGTTTTTTGTATGGGGTAAGTTCTGTGGTGGACACACCTACCTGTACCTCTCTTCACCTTCTGCTGCCCCCAGGAGCCAAGGTCAGGTGATCCTGAGCTCACAGCCTCTTTGGTGGGTTTGGCTTCACACCTCCCTGGGCCCTCACAGGTGCCCTGCTCCCCATTAGATTTTGTCCAAAGCAGTAGCCCCCTTCAGCCTGCCCAGATCACCCTGCTGCCCACATTGCTCTTTTGCCCCAGCCTCCAAAACTTTCTGTGTGTTAACCTGACCCATTTTCTAAACCTGAGCCCATAGGTTCCAGTGTCTGGCAGTCTGAAGTAGAATCTCTCTTTAGAGAGAATTCAGGCAACTCCACCATTGTCTGCTATCTGAGGAAGTAGATTTTATAAGTGAAACTACTCCATATTCCTTAAAGTCTAGGCTGGGCAGCCAAGGTAGGTGGTGGTGCAAGAAAGTGGGTAAGTTTCAGAATGAAAATGACCCCTTGCCATCTAATTTTTACTAGGCCAGAAAGAAAATGGTGACTTGCCCCTCCTGAAAAAGTTACTGCCAGGGGAAAAGAGAGACTCACACACAAGCCATGCAAGGGAGGGTTGGGATGTTCTCTGATTCCATGGAGCACAGTCACTCAACCTTCTTTTAAATGACCAAAGAAAAAAGTTACAAGCAAGGAAAATGTCTTGTCCTGAGAGATTGGACCCCACCCATCCACCCACCTACCCACCTACCCACAGGGAACTGTAAATCAGATATTACCGGCACAGCAAACTGGCAGCCAATGTTTTAAACATTATGAAGTGCCAGGTCTGGGCCTCAATACAGATACTTTTTTGTTTGAGGCACTTGTCATTTAAAAATATACTTGGAAGTTTCTGGAAGGGGTATGGCTATAGATGAAATGCCCAACATAGAGCATGATTTGAGAAGGGATGTCCTTTTTCTAACATGTGCTAGGAGCCTGAGGTAGGTGTCCTTATCTCTCTATTAAAGATGAAAAGGGGCCCTAACAGTGGGAGGAAAGTGCCCAGGCTCACTTGTCAGTAGAATCCCCTATTCCAAGATAGATTCCTTGACAAAGCAACATTAACTGAATCTTTCCCTTGAAAAATCCTGAGAATTGTGACTATGGAATTTCAAGCCTTGTCTTTCTTTTCTTTCCCTAAAGGAAAAGCCTTTTTTTTTTTTTTTTTTTTTTGATTTCTGTTTATAAAACCACTGGGGCCTTAGAGATCAGTTCATCTAAATCCTGTCACAGGGCAAGGAATGAAATTGAGGCTTGGAGATGTAGGATGATTTACTCAAATACAGAAACTAGTTAGTAATAAAGCTCTTCTTTTTGGCCCAGCAACTATTTCATAGTTTTTTAAAAGTTTATTTTAAGAGAGAATATCTCAGTTAGTGAGAAAAAGAAGAAAGTATCACTGATGCTGAGACTCAGAATTTAAGTCCCCTGCGTTTTGTTTACAAAACCATCATAGTCTCATCATTCATGTGACTGTCTTTACCATAATTGGGCTTTTTTCTCATTCTTTTGAGTTATTTTTCTGGTTATGAAAACCAAAACAGTAAGTGGAGTCACCGGGTAAAGAAAGGATCGTGACGAAAGGTCTGAAACGTACCCCCTCTCATCCAACAAAAGGTGCTGCATTCTCCCTCCTTGTCTTTTATTCTGGAAGGTTGGCTAAGGAAGAAGATGTCTCGGCAGGACCCCAACAGGATGTGTAATTGCTCTGGGTGTCATTAAGTGTCTCTTTTTCTACTCCCGACTTTGGTGGTGGGGCTAAGCTGACTCCCAACTAAAAGCAGATGCTCCTGGTCACCAGGCACAAGGCTTCCAGAGACTCCCGAGAAAGTCTGGAACCCGGGAGTGCCTCAGAGTGGCCACAATTCTGTTCTCAGAGGCAGGACAACAAACAGACTGGTGTGGCTGAAGCCCTACTGTGTGCACTCCTTTAATCTCTCCGCGTCTTTCCACTGGTTCCCCTTCCTCACAGCTCACTTTTCACAACTCATCTCCTATGGAAACTTGTCTATTAGAGGGAAGAACGCAGCCGTTGGGGGAAGTTGCTGTGGAGACCCTGCAACAGTCTTAGCTTGGGTTCCATACCTGTCACCGGGCGGCAGTAGCTCACTCTGCACATGGTTGTATAGAATGATATCTGTTGGTAACTGGCCTCATTTCTCCACTGGCAACAGCCCTCCTTTTTGCTGTGATGCAGATGCCTGACTTTAAAGCTCGAGGAATACTCCTAAAATCCTATTCCCCTTTTAACTCGGATCCCAATTTCCAGCTTCCTGGATTGTCCTATTGAACCAAAAAATGAATCTCTTTATTTTGATCATGGTGATACTCCGATTGACCCCATGAGGTCCAAGGAATTACATTTCAGTCAGGTACCCAAGGAGCTTGCCCTAGTCCTCCTTAATAAGGAGTTAACTTTGAAACCTAATTGCACCCACTTGAATGTATAGTTAATTACTTCATAGCTGCAACAGGACAAATGCTTTGAGGCTCTAAGACATGTCCTTTACATGCACGGGAGGTTCATAAGCAAACAAGGCACCCACTGAAAGAGGTTACAGCTACAGGCCTGGTCGAAACAGAACTAATTTATCTGTTTGAGTTTCAGTAAAGAGGCCAAAAAAGAAGATAAATGTCATTTTTAAGCTACCTTCCTAACCCTTTGCATGTTAATGCTTTATCATTGAGACCAAAGACAGATCGGTTTTCTTTAGAGTATCAGAGCACTGAATTTACACCCAAGCTCATGACTAGAGGTCAACACTTGGTCATTTATAGGACAGAGCTTGAATAGTCTGGAAGAATGGGAAAGGTCTTGCTTTGCCCACAAGGCAGCCTGAGAAGGAGAGGGGGTGAGACAGACGGAAGGCTACCCTCAGTGAATGCTGCTTAACTCAGATCCTACCAACGGGGCGAAACTGTCTCCTTGTGGGAAGATGGCCAACATGGTTAACTCATATGGGTGGGAGGAATTCTCTACATAACATCATAAATGGCGGGACTAGATTGAAGCTCGTGATCAAATTTCAGTGTTTGTGGGACTTTCTTGATACTTGTCCAGAAGTGAACACTTAAAGCCTTAACTTAGTCATAGAAGAAGTAGAGCTAGAAGACACTTTATGCAGGAATCCCTTTTCCCCAAACATCTACACGGTATTCTCAGAAGGCTGCCATTTTGTCCTCTGATCCAAAAATGGAAAGCTCATCGACTATAGAGGAACTTATTCCACACTGATGTAAGATCTGTCTTTCTGAAACTCTAACTCCTTTGCCACACTTATTACAACTTAGATTCACTATTGGAATTCCTTCACTGTTTCTTTGTGTTACAAGGTGTTCAGATTCTTTACCAATTTGGGTGAGGTAAAAGTTCCCCCAAGGACTTGACCTCACTTCTACATTCAGGAGAAGACTAAAGCGTGGGACACGAGCACTTCCAATTGCCACAGATTACCTCTTTGGGTCTTTTTCATCTCCCACCCTCTTACTTCCCTTAAGAGTCTTTCTTCTGAGGAAAGGGAGGAAGTGTTTCTGCCTTCCACATGGGCACTACATGTCCACAATACACTGCAGAACCTGCCCCCTCAGACTCTTCCTCCCCCATCCCCACTCCTTCATGTCATGATACACGCAACTCAGACTCAGTTCTGCCTTTTTACCAAGTAAGTTCAACATGTGCAAAATCCCACAATTTTATAAATGAGAGTACTGTTTTCTATCCTTATGGGGATCTTTTTCAATTGGCCAACTTTCAAATATTTTAAGGACACTTGGATGATTTCTCTAAGGGAACTTCCATTGAATTTATTTATTTTTTTTTTACAATGAAGTTGAACTTTAATGTACTGTAAACCACCTAAATGGCTACAAAATCCCTTTACACAGAAATCAGATTTTTGGATGGACCATTAAAGGACTGATCTTTAAGGAACTGCTTTAGGTTGAAGAAGCTTTAGGCAAAAAGGGCTGCTTCTGTCTCATAGTTGAGAGCTTTGAAGCAGTGGCCGGATGGATGCAGATGCTTTGCAACTTCATAATTTTGACAGTGACTTTCTCTTACATGGAAAAAGCCATAGAAATAAAATTGAGGGCAGTAGGAAGGGTGTTTGCCAATTCACAGTATGCCTCCCCTCCCCACACCCTCAGGTTAAAGGTTAAAAATGCTCATCAGTCTACACCATTTCTGTCCTGATTCATCTTGGAAACTCTGAGTCTTTAGGGCCATGTTAGGCTGAGTGGTTATTTTGCAATATCTCTAATCAGAACCATTGCCAAGCAAAATGAACCCAGGTTTGTTAAGATATTTACTAATAGGAAGATTCCTGAAAGGACAGAACAAAGCTCAAACAAAGAAAACAATGTTGTGAATATAACAACCAGAGAGCCTGCTGACCTATCTTATAATTTCCACTCATTTTCTCGTATTCTCTCTCTCTCCCTTCCTCCCTCCTTCTCATGCTTTCTGATTTGACAGTGACATACTGCCTATAGCTAAGTCTGATACACATAATCACAATTAAAATATATTCATACATCACGTTGGAGATAGGCAGCGAGAATTTTTAAATGGGGAAGTTGCTTGGGTACATAAATTTTGAATGAGGCATTTTGATTTTTCAAGATTAAGTCATGACGTGAAGACAAAACATAGGTTCCTGAGCAAATCTCCTTCCAGAATTTCCCTCCTAGCATGCAGGTTAAAACCAAGTGTGTATTACTCTCTGTTGAAGCACACACACAAACAAAAGAAGCAGAACTAGACATGAGTATAGAAATACTGTCAGGCTCTAGGTTTGAACTGGTGCACAAATGACTTGTACTTCATACCTTATTGAGATTCAAAGCATGATCTTACCCTGACCCCAAGAGTTATCTTATAAATGAAACCTTGCTGAGGTGGCAAATTTGTCCCTACATTTTCCAGGGAAGATTAATAAGCAAGGAGATCCAGAAATTGAGATTTACCAAGAGTTGCTGATCTAGAGCCTGAGGGAAAGGATTCTTCATCATTCCCTATAAGGTTCAGTTACTCGTAAAAGCCATCCTCAGGTCTCCATCTCAGCCAACAGCCACAGTC
Organism: Hyaena hyaena; assembly: GCF_003009895.1. NCBI lineage: Eukaryota > Metazoa > Chordata > Mammalia > Carnivora > Hyaenidae > Hyaena > Hyaena hyaena. Next base: position 3,364,610 of record NW_024080672.1, on the reverse strand, counting down.
TGATGGACATTCTTCAGTCTAATGCTCTGAAACTTGATATTCCCACTCCCGGATCCTCAAACGTATACTATACACTAACTGATTCAGCTTCTCCTGGGCTTTCTAGAGGAAGCAGAGAGCAATCAGACAGACTTCAAGAGATCTGCTTAAACCCTTTATCAAGAACCAAGTAAGCAATGTAACAAAAATCCTGGGGCATCAATCATCGTTTTTTTTTCTTCTTTTCGCAGACTGGGGCAAATTTCTTATTCATTTAGCCAAATGATTTCTAAGTAACTTTACAGAGCTGGTGTACCACATAAAGAAAAAAAGTCTAGTGGCAAAACCAACAAATAATATTGAAGGAGATCATATTATGTGCTAGACACAGGCTAAGGAACATACAAATATTATCTCATGTATTTTTTTATTTGGTGTGTATTAAGACTTACAGTTTGCACTTTGGAAAACTGCAGCTCCAAGTCTAAGTAACGCATCCAAAGTGGTAAACTCACATTAGTCTGACTTCAAAGCCCTTGCTTTTTTCCCTGCTATACCACCCAAAGAAAACTTCTGAGATTGGAGTCAGTGATGATTTGTGGTTAATTTCCAAACTGACCTGCCCATAAGCATTAGCTTTAGCGATCTGCTACCACTGGGGCGACAGAGGGGACCCGAGGCAGGGTGATGGCCATATTTGGAAACATGCTCTATGCTTTGCTCCATTTACTCTCTGAGTGCACATTACTGTGCACCCATCATTAATACTGCTGGGTTTGAGATCTGGTGCAATGTATGAGAAACAGATTTTCTGCTGTAAATACCAACAGGCAAAGATATTCCTTCTTTTCAGCCATTCATGTCTTAAGCAACATTTTCCTCCCTTTTTACTGCTAGCTTTGACCTTCTTTTCCAGTTGTTTTTGTTTTGCTTCTCATCTTTTTTTCATTTTTCTCATTGTTTCTTCTTTCCTGTCTAGTTATGTCATGGTTCTATGAGAAAGATAAAAATAGAGGTATACGCAAAGATACCGGTAAGGCAAATGTGATTTTGTGGTATTTGCTTTACTTGAGAGAAGAATGCCAAAGGAATAACATAGGCTATATATTGAACTGTACACCCAATATGCATTTATATCCTGTATCTTTGAATGAAATGTTGACAAAGAATCTTGGATAAATATTTTCACATTTTAAGGTGCTGGATTTGTACAATGCTAAAACAGCTCGAGATAGAGAGTCGTAGGTCACTGACTTTTAACAAGAAACTCTGATTGTGTTCAAATATGCCCACTATTGTCTCTGCTCTTTACAGATCCCGTCATGACACAAGTGACAACAACAGGTGAAATATGCAAAGGCTCCTTTGTAATAAAGTCCACTTTGGGACCCTACCCAATACTTTATGATTCAAAATAATAAAAATGCCATTCAAGTAAATACCAGAGAGATATTCAGCTCATGCTTGTCACCATTTTGATAACCAACATTTTAGATTATGGTTCATGGCTGTATAAGCAGAGAATCTGACTATAACAGCAAAATTGTGTTTGGTCAGATAAGACACTGAAGTGACTGAAGATGATTTATGTGACATCAACAGAGTGTAAGTGACTCTTCTAAATCTCATTATCTTCAGAAAGAGATTCTTCACAAGAAGGGAAATAGAAGTTGCCGTCAACATTTATACTCAGATGTTAAAAGAAAAAAAAAGAAAAACTCTCACTTCTTAAAATACATAAAACTAAAAATGCAATAGTTATATGAAGAAGGATTGTATTTCTCACAGGAAGATAGCAGCTTTATAAATCAGTAGTATTTGCAAAGAGTTTTAAAAAGTGGGCAAGCATACTATAAAAATAGAAATCAAATAAATTATAGCTCAGACTTTCTTTTAACCCACCGGAATCAAATGGGCTAAGACCATCCAACAGGAATATTTGCACTAAGCAAATATTTGTACATATAAACCCTCTCGTTTGAGTTTTGATCCTTCTCTTAAACATCATGAATTTTACAGCTTGGCGAAGTGTTATGTTTGCCATCCAAAACCCAGATGGCTAATGGTAGATTGAAAGGTAAACTTTTAGGTCAGTCTTCTTAAAAGAAAATCAGGGCCTTCCCTGAATTTCAGCTCTGGCTTGTATGCAACACTGTGTGATTTTTATAAGGTTAACATTGTATCATTTATTGTTTGGTTGAAATCTTTAAAAATAGTAAGTGACATAAGAGAATGATAGAGAATGTAGGGGTAAGTTCAGGTCAATAGAAAAATGATTTTTATATCTGATTGAGTGGTCATTGAAGGACATTTCTCTAGTGCCGTGAAATGTATTTATACACTACCCTCATCAAGTAAAATAATCCCACACTCCTGGTTCTATCATGTTTTCAAAAATTATGAATAATAAAAAAAAATTCAAGAAGCCTTTCCAACGGAAATACGGCTGTGATCAATCACCAAATCTGACAATCAGAGCAGGATAATTTGTAGGAATATTAATTAAGAATCTGTTGAAAATATGTTCAAAGGCCCTTCTTGCGGTCAGGTCTCCACTCCAAAAGGTCCAGACACATGAAAACACCTTGCAGCAGGAAGGCTTCTGGAGGCTAAAGTGTAGGAGAATAATGGGGAGTGTGGGAGTAAAGGGTGTTGAAACACATGGGGAACGTCACAATTTCTTGACAATATTAAAGCCATGAGCCCAAGATTTTCACGTTCCTGGAAATTAAAGTTTTCTCTCCATTCCTCAAGCTCCTGAGAAAGAGTGGCCTGTCTTGAAAAGCAAATTATAGAAAGAAAAGGAGATTCCCTTTGAAAGAGCACTTACAGCACTACGAAAAGAGATCCGTATGTTTAAACAATACGTACATACCCCAGAACCTGAATGCCTATCAATAAGTACTAAGGAGGCAGAAGTCTACGTAGGTAAGGGATTTTCATGGTCGTGAGCACAGGCGTGTTTCTATATTCAAGAGCAGAACAGATCATTGGGAAAGGCTCACAGGACAAACTAGAGAACTTTTGATATCTGATCACCCTTGAGAAGCTTGGATACAGATGAACACATATCCCTGCTTTAAGCAAGGATAGGCCTCTTTCTGTTACGATCCACCCCCCCCCCCTCCTTTTTGTAAGCTCCTCACAATCTATTTCGTCCCTGGATAAACTCAGCAAAGGTATGAAACAAGCCCCACGTTGAGGGTGAATGCTTTCATAAAAAAAATCCTCTGGGACTGTGTGTTTATACTAATTCAGGATTAAAATCAAGAATCTCCAACAGGTTTACTGTGTCTCTCAGCTCTAAAGCAAAATGAGGGGTGCCTGGGTGGCTCAGTTGGCTAAGGGTCCGACTCCGACTCAGGTCATGATCTCATGGTTCGTGGGTTTGAGCTCCGTGTCATCGGGCTCTGTGCTGACAGCTCAGAGCCTGGAGCCTGCTTCAGATTCTGTGTCTCCCTCTCTCTCTGCCCCCTCCCCTACTTGTGCTCTGCCTCTCTCTGTCTCTCAAAAATAAATAAGTGTAAAACAAAAATTAAAGAAAAAAGAAAAAAATAAAGCAAAATGAAGCACTAAAAATATAGAAAAACAAATGGATGAAAAGAAGTGTACTGTCTCCCTGTTTCATACCGTCTAGAGGTCATTTGAGAGTCTCACAAAGGAAAAAAAATGTCAGGAGTCTATGATAGATAACCATTTTGCTGAGGGAAAGAAAAATCTACTTAGATTTATCAAGTTTTTGTTGTATTTGCTTTTGCACTGTGTAGGAGGGAGGTTTCAAGGCACAAGATGTTCTCAGCTCTGAGTGCACAGTGATATGGAAATACAAACACTTATAAAATGGTCACTAAAAGGATGTCAAAGCCTTACGTTGCTTTAAATTCTGTATCATCCCTTGTCTTTCAGCAGGGAGACAAGCATTTTAAGAGCGAGTGTACAATTCCAGATCCCCGTCAACATCAATAAGAACCACAAAAAAAGCTATGTAATAAAGATTTGCTCCCAAATTCAAACCAAACACAGGACATTAAAAAATTTCTTTTAAAATGAAAAGTAATTTAATCTGGGCGACTTGAAGATTTGAGCACACCATTCTGACACCTAAACCTGTACAGTTCTATTCGTACACAACTTGTTTTTGTGAACTAGCTTTCATTTTATATTCAGATTTTCTGTGAAGGGTGAGGTGTCTCAGTTACTTGACCCCAACTGACAATCAAAACAGTAGTTCATGCCAAATGTGGGAACGGAGTTTAAGACACAAATGCGGGCTGCATCGGTCCCTACAAAGCCGCATGGACATCTGGAGTGATCTATAAAGCTTTCATTTAAATGGCTTGGCTGGCCAGTTTGCCTTCCTCCTCTCTGCAAACATTTTGCCTCAAGAAGTTTGAGGATGAAGTCAGTTTTATCCTCAGCTAGTTATGTGACAGTTTAGATTCATGCTAATTTATCTCTATGTCACAAATTCACTTCTAGAAAGTATTCTGTCTTCAAAGGCAACCATGGGGGTATAGCTCAATCGTAGAGCATTCGACTCCAAAGGCAACCAGAATCACATTGGTATAAAAGAAAATGGTTTAAATTTTTAAGGAATCACCGAAACCCTCTGAAGGCTTGGCATACATAATTGGTTTATTTTCTTGAATGATCACTTTTAACTCCTATACAAATATTTATATGTGGCAAATGATAAACTCACACCCATACAACCATCCCCCACATGGCTACGGATAGAAAGGAAACTGGAGGTTTTCCCAGTCACACAAAATGTTAGCTATATGACTTTCTCCGGCTGAAAAAGGCCCTATTCTATTTGCATTTGAGAATTGGTACAGCACCATCCCAGGGAAATCTTTAATTAAGGCTTGAGTCAAAATTTAATTAGATAAATGTACTGTGTGGAGATTTACACCATGTCTCTGTTCAACAGCTAAAGAGGTACCCACTCAGAAAACACTCCACCGAGACCTCTTTGAGGAATGGAGACATGACTGTTGACTCACCATTTGCCTTGAGCAGGGACCCGTGCATTTGAGAACAAAAGGAACCTTAAAGATCTTGTCTGACACCCACAATTTTATAGAAGAGGAAACTGAAGTTTAGAGCATTACTAACTTGCCCCAGGGCCCATCACTGGTTAGCAGCAAATATGATCTTCCCAGCTCTAAGGAACACATTTCACACTGAAGGAAACAGCTCTATATAAAAATACATTTCTTTCTTTCTTAATTTGTTTCTCCTCTTGAACTTGAAATCATCAGGCTTAGATTAATGTATTTAGAACTTCTGGATGTTAGAATCTACTTCCTTTGTGTCTCTTTCTAACCCAGTCAATCTTGCCATGTCACAGTCCCCTACCTGACGACATTCACTGTGGTTTAACGTGTAGGAAGCAGGAGGAAGTGTATGTAGACAGAGTCCTCAAGGGTCTTCCTGTGACGTGAATGTACTCTACGTGCCACATTCAGTACAAGTAGAAGAATATACGTCCCTACCACTTGGAAATATTATGGATGATTAATTAGTTAGCGTTCGTAAAGTGCTTTGAAAATGAAAAGTGCTATTATTACACCTAATTAAATTTCTCCCTTATATATTCAGCAACAATTTAATTTGTATTTGTTTCCTCGCCAGAAATATAGGTGTGTGGGCTCACAGACGCATTGATATGAAAGCCAGTCACAGGTCTGTTTTGCTTCTTCTTCTTTAAAAAAAAAACAACTTATTTATCACTTCTTCTTGACACTAGACACAGATTTGCCCCAAATCGGCACATATTCAGAAGTCAGTGCTACATTTTGGAGCGAAATGTCTTTTTAATAAAGAGTTTGGTTGTACGTGGCTGAACAGTATACTGACAAGGTAAATGCTGATTCACAAAGAGACAGCCACAAATGATAGTATATGCCCGTCCTAAGTTAGGGCAAGGCTGCCCATCAGATGAAGGCAAACAGGCAGAGGCAGCCTTGGTTGAAGCAAAAACTTTGGCGGGTCTGAATCATTCCCTCGGATCTTCAAGGTGGTATCATCAGGAGGACCTTGTAAACATCTTTCCCCACTGGTTAGGCTACTGTCTTAACCTGCCATGATGCATCAGAAGTGTGGAATAATTTGGTTGGTCTGGTTTTGCTGCCACATGTAGACACCCAATGGAGTCTCCAGGTAGAGGAGAGAGAGGTGTGTGTGGAAACTCAATCTCATTTAGAAATCAACGCTCCTGTAGGTAATGTTGTGTTCCAATAAAGACCTGGAAATACAGACTCAGTGTGTAATTAACAGAGTTGGGAAATCAACACGCCAGAAAACTGTTGATAGAGAAGTATTTCTATTGTTCCAAACATGTTTGGAGCATTAGGAAAACAAAACCAAATTCTTTCTCTTGGCATCTACCTTGAAAAGCACATCAGCTAATGAAGAGGGCATCAGGGTTGACATCATAGCATAACCAGCAGCCTGAGACCCATTTGTATGTGGTTAGAAGCTAAATTCTAGTCTAGTGCTGATGTCATTAGTCAAACTTGCATTAGTGATGTGGATTGGCAAGCTTTCCATTTCTTCCACATAATAAACAACCATGGCATGCCACAGACAAACATAAACCTGAGAGTGTCGTGAATTCTGCAAAGTTGTGCGGTACATTTGTGCCGGGCAGGTCTTATTGCCGGAGCCGCAGAAGCAGGGACAAGGGAGGGGGGTGATGACACAGGACCCTCCTATTTTGCATCCTCTCTACAAAGGCAAGTGACCCTCCATCCTGGCCTCAGCACAAATGAATGGAAATGGTTTTGCAGCAAACTTCTTAGCTAGAAATGCTGGCAGCCAATTCTCCACTTGGTAAACCCAGCAGGAAATAAAGAAAACTAAGCCCTCATTTAAGGAACACGGTTTGAACTGCATGAATGTGTACATTGTAAAAATCTAATTGTGCATCTATAATTTCCGGCAAGCTGCACATATCTACTGTAAAAACCACAAAAGTACACTGCACATCTGCTCTCGCTATTGAAATTCTAAGACAGCATTCTTCAAATACATTATTCTAAGAAATCCCATGTAAGTGTAAATAACCAAAGTCAGACTTCACATATCTGGCAAAAGTAAATGTCAAAATTGGGTAAATTTATATTTTATTGCTCCTTCTCTTTATTTTGGAGCTATTTCCTTTCTACTTGGCAAGTTATATGCTACCTTAGCCCAAACTCAGTTGAATTTCCAATATAATCTCGGTGGCATATATGTTAACAGAAGTACACCGGCTAGGTATTCCAAAAGCTCAAGTAATCCTTATTTACTTGTTTTAAGAAAAAAAGTCCACATGCATGAGTGTGCCCGTTCACTCTCTCTCTCCACACATACACACACACACACACACACACACACACACACACACACACACACACCCGCTGTGTGTATAATCTCTAGAGGTTTCTACTGAAGTATTTTCTAACGGGGGCAACAGTTGAGTTAATCACCTCAGTACAAATTAGGGGTGCTAGGGACTGAACCATTTGCTCTTCCATTGGCCTCTTGACAGTGTGTGCTTTTCATTAATGCCATGCCCTCAGTGGAATTACTGACGCCTCACTTTAAATACACTTTTCTGTAAGTCAACTAACAAAACTAATTAGGAACTGTGAAAGGCTATATTGATAGAGTAAAAATATATAAAACAGCTCTGACAATTCTCCTAGAGGACTCCATACATCATGGGACTTTGTGCTTGACTTTGTGCTCTTATTTTTGGCTAGAATGTAAATAAACTGAAGTAAAATCTCGGGTTTTAAAATGACTTTAAAGAACCACACGTTTCCTGAAAGGGCCATTTTCAAATTACATATAAACATGTTTAATCAGTCTTTACTGCTCTAAGTGGCAGGGGGATTTCACGGGGGCTTGAGTCAGTGACCTCCAGATCCCAGCAGTGTCTACCAGAGGCTACTAGGTTGAATCGTCTCACCGCACTGACAAGTTAGTCCAGTCACAACTAATTTGACCAGCTTTCCCTGGTGGACCTCCTTCCCTTCACACACTGATCCTCACACTTCCCAGCCGCACCCCTAACAAACTGGTCACTTGAATATGACGGTCATTCAACCACGGATAACAAGCATCACAAAACCATCCAAGCAGCACGTGGAGGCGGGGGTGATGGCATCGCTAAACCAACGGCCGTGCTGTCATTGGCACCAATGCATCGGGGCAGAGATTCCTACAAGCTGCTTCTTCTTTCTTATGTGTTCATCCCAAGAGATGACAAAGGATACAGATATATGTGGGCATAAACTCTATCCTGACGCTTGCTAGTTATTAGTCCTTTCTAAGCCTCAATATCCTCGTCTCTCAAAGGACATACAGTGACAAGGACAAGAGACAATGATGGCTGCCTACTACCACCCCAGCTACACAGTGCTACAATGCTGCTGCTTCTACTACCAGTAGTAGCACTCCTACTATATACCACCACTAGACTGCTACTATTACTACTACATTGTTACTACCACTGATACTAGGGTACTATACTGCTGTTGCTTCTACTATTCCTACGGCAACACTGCCACCACCATCACCACTATGACAACTACTGCTCTTACACTGCACCGCCACTCCTACAGCGCTGCTCCACTCCTATGGTAATTCTACTACAATACCTCTACCACTGCTATAAGATTACTCCTGCGAGTACCATCACCACCATGTACTGCCATATTACTACTCCAGGGGCGCCTGGGTGGCTCAGTGGGTTAAGCGTCCAACTTTAGCTCAGGTCACGATCTCGTGGTTCATGAGTTCAAGCCCCGCTTCGGGCTCTGTGCTGACAGCTCCAAGCCTGGAGCCTGCTTCGGATTCTGTGTCCCCTCCCTCTGCCTCTCCCCTGCTCGGTGCTCTGGCTCTGTCTCTCAAAAATGAATAAATGTTAAAAAGACTTTAAAAAATACTATTACTCTGTATATATTTCTTTCCTCATCTTATTGCCTACTGTTATGTTGGCATAGCAGTTAAAGGCAAGGACTATAGCAGTGAGACTCCTAGATTCAAGTGTCCGTTCTGTTTATTTACTGTGTAACTTTGACCAGGCTAATCTTCCTGGGCCTCAGTTTCCTCCTCTATAAAATGAGGACGGTATTAGGGTATATGTCTTAAGATTGTTATAAGGCATGACAGTATTTATAAAGTGTTTAGAACAGTGTCTGGTTCAGAGAAAACACTATATAATATTATACTGGAAAAAATTAGCATGGGTGGTTGACAACTGGCAATAATGCAACACGATGGGCATTAACTGTGTTTAACTTGGTGCCTGTATACAACATATTGCAGACTGCCAAAATTCATTTCCTAATGGTTGGTCATACAATCTTCAAAAGGTGAACGCCTGAACCAATGATCCATAAAACCACTGAACTGTTGTAACCAGCAATTTAAGCACCGTGCAAGAACAGTCAGTTGATGCCCCTTCCCCCCGCTCTCTCCCAAAACTACTGTCAACTCCCAAGAAATGTCTCTAAGGATCAGTTACACAGTTTGAAGTTTATGGTTGATCCTAATCATCAATGTGGTCCTTGAGGAGAGGCCATTTTGGAGAGCACCAGGGATAGTCATGTTGGTTAGGGATGTTTGGGGTTCTCAGTTAAAATTTCTGGAAACGATTCATTTCTAAGTACAAATTAAACAGGTATCCAACCCACTAAAATGCCAGGGCTTATTGGATGCAGTTTATTTATTTATTTTTTTTAATGTTTTATTTATTTCTAGGAGAGAGAGAGAGACAGCGTGAGCAGGGATGGGTCAGAGAGAGAGGGAGTGACAGACTCTGAAACAGGCTCCAGGCTCTGAGCTGGCAGTCAGCACAGAGCCCTACACGGGGCTCGAACCCACGAACCGCGAGATCATGACCTAAGCGAAAGTTGGACGCTTAACCGACTAAGCCACCCAGGCGCCCCTGGATGCAGTTTATTTTTTACTGACAAAGGGATCTGCCAGACCCTTCCTCTAACCGTTACTTGCCTTCTATTACACTTCTCTCTTATGTGCAGGGCCACTGAGTAACTGACCCTCAGCAGAGCCAGTAAGTGCTTAGCAACAGGCAGGTAAATTGCTCAAGGTAGGAAGGTTTGGATTCAATACCATATATGCTAAAAATTCTGGGCTTTTGTACCTTCCTATGATTGGTAGGGGAAAATCTTTAGCAATTAGATATATGTTTTTGGGGAAGACAGAATGTGTTTCGTTTCCCTTTATACCTCCAGGGGCTGTCATGGTGCCCAGCACACAGCAGGTTTGAATAAATATTTGCTAAGTGAATGAATGAATGGATGGATGGGACTGAAGATCTTTGAAACGCTTTGAAATCACACGTTAGCCTCCGAGATACAGGGACGTGAAAGGCTACCTGCATATGGGGCTGGTCGTTGGCTGGCAGTATCCATTTCATTGTTTTCATAGCGAGCAGCTGTCAGGATCCGTATTCTGCAGCCTTCTGCAGAAATGAGCCAAGTTCGTGGTTTAATCGTTGTTTAACACTGCCCACAGTTAAACCTGAAATATTCCTAACTTGGTGAGGTTCTTCCCTCCTTATTATTGGCTGCAATGTGCTTCATGCACATCACTGCCAGATTCACCTCCCAGAAAAAATGACTCATTATTGCCTACAAGATAATGGCCGTTTCCTTAAGTGGGCATTCCAGAGACTCCATGGTCTGGCTGGCACCCAGTGCACTTTTCCAACTGGACCTCCTGTCTCTCTCACATGGATGGGATCTCTCGGGTCAACACATCTGCCGCTGATCCCCAAACACAGGGCTGGCCATCTGTCAGTTGATTTGTTTACTTGAAAATTTGTATCTTGAGCAGCTGTTATAAATAAGGCATCACCATCTCTCTCTTCATACTGTTTTCCTCAGCTGAAGGAGCCAAAGCGTGTTCCTCCTTCAATGACCTGTTCATTTCCTGCCTCCCTTACTGGGTCTTCTCTCCAAGTCCACCAAGTCCAGAAGCACATCTTCCTCTGCTGAGCTTCTATAGCATGTGGACTTCCTCTCTATAGCATGCCCGTGGCCCACTGGTCATATGTTGCTTTGCATTATTTAACTTCCTTCTCCCCCACTTCAGCAGAGCTATAAACTTCTCAAGGGCATGGATCAGGTAACTCCCATAATGCCTAACCTTAACCTCATCAAACTTCAGCTTTCATTTATCCCCAGTACTGATTCCTGAAATGCAATATATAGGATATGGTCATTTTAAAGGGCCAGGCTTATCTATTCTTACAGTTTAGTTTTGGGAGGGCTTTTTTATGTAAGGGGGGTTTATAAGCTAAGACGTCAGGTGAGATGGCTTTCATAGAGAGCTGTTAAAAAGCTGTTGTTATTCTTGGTGTGACGGCGCCTACCAAGGCAGATGCAAGCAAAGGCATGGTGTCCACTATCTTTAAAATATCTTACTTAAATTGGATGCTGTTTGATGCCAAGTGGAGAGTGAAGGATCTCTCTCTACTGTAAAGCATGAGGTTAAAAGCTTGGAGAACTTGTTGGGGCGGGGGAAAAGGAGAGTTTTTTCCAAGTTCTCACAGCTCAATAAAGATGGTGTTGGCAAAGGGCTGTTTGCCAGCCTGCTCTTGGTAACGGACTTATCCCTTCACGTTAGTAGACACTGTAGGGGAAATATGAACTGACATGCTTCCTTACCCCATCTCCAGGTGACTTAGCTCTGAGATGTGAGTCTACCCTTACTTGGGAAGGACACATCATGCAGTGGAATTTCCATACCTACAGCAGAGATCCTTCCTGGACCTTGTGACTGTGCAGTGGAAAATAGAAAGTACCGTCTTTTCGTCTGAACACAGGTGGCCTCAGTGTATGTTCAAAGAAGAAGGCATTCTATGCCTCCATGGTTCGGACCACATGTTACTGCTTGCACCTCTGGCTCTGTCTTGGGACCCCTGAATTATTCATGACACACAGTGTATTGCTACCCACAGGCGAGTCTCACTGCCACCCGGCACAGACACACTGAAGGCCTTTGGTGTGAGAATAGCAGTGCTGTGGCTTTAAGAAAGAGCTGGTGCGCCCTGCAGCAGCAAAGCCTGTAGATTCAGCTGTGTTCTTACCTCACTTTCCCTTCTGCAGTGACCTCACCCTGCCACAATGCTACTATTCATGCGGATGGAATGGACCACAGCATACAAAAGTTTCATTTAGTCACATAAACATGAAGATTTAGCCTGTTTGATTAAAAATGAAAGCTAGATGTTTGACTTTCTGCAATTTGATGGGGCTGAGTGAGGATCTTTTAAAAAACAAGTTTAATTTTAAAGACCAACCTTGAAAAGAATAATAGGAAAAAATATCCATCCTTCCCACTTTTTTTCCCCCCTGAAAAACTGTTCCTTGGTAGGGTTACTCTTCTTTCATCTTTTCTTATATCACAGTCCTTAGGTCCCACAAAATTTTCTATTTCCTGTTAGAAAGTCAAGCATAGAAAATATAGACATCAAATCTATTTCTTGAAATACAGATTTAAGTTTTAAAATTGTATTCATTTTATTTAACCAAGTGCTTGATTATGACTCTCTGAACGTGTATGTGTGCATATGTATACACATAAATATTTCTGAGAACAAACTCAGGAAGTACATGCCATTGGTTGTTTTCAAGGTCATAATCTACACTAGACTTGGGAAGAGGTTTCAAAGAATCCACCCGCCAAAGGACACCCATGAAATTATTGCTCATTTTAACTTCTCAAAAATATCTTCTTCTTGTTCGTAAAAGAAGCCTAAAATGGAAGAGTTGGGAAAAAAATAAGTATAAAGAAGAACATAAATATCACTCATGATTCTAACATCTTAAGAGAACTTTCTGATATACTCCTTCTGTGTGTGTGTGTGTGTGTGTGTGTGTGTGTGTGAGAGAGAGAGAGAGAGAGAGAGAAGGGACATATTATGTAGACCGAATTATTTCTATTTTTTCCAATAGTATATTATCATGATCTCCTGAGAATTTTCTTCTAACATTATTTGTGTTTCAAAAACATGATTTTAATTGCTGTGCACCTCTTCACACTTTCCTTATTATTGGGCACTTACATTGTTTTCCATTTCCCAAACCACTTCCCCAATACTTGAGGATAGTACTGCAATGAATATCCTTGATCATAAATCTTTCAGTAGGTCTGCCATTATTTTCTTAGAACTAATTCTTTCAGGTGGAACAGACACATCCTCAAGGCTAACACCTTCAAAGGACTTGGTACATCTTGCCAGACTGTTTTCCAGAAAGTGGAATCATGTATGGCATATAATTGATATCATCTTGGCCTACCTACTTTGAATGTTTTTTTAATGTTTTATTTATTTTTGAGAGAGAGAGATAGAGACAGTGTGAGCAGGGGAGGGTCACAGAGAGAGGGAGACACAGAATCCGAAGCAGGCTCCAGGCTTTGAGCTAGCTGTCAGCACAGGGCTTGATGCGGGGCTCGAACCCATGAACTGTGAGATCATGACGTGAGCTGAAGTCGGACGCTTAACCGACTGAGCCACCCAGGCACCCCTTGGCCTACCTACTTTGGTATTAAGTATGTTATATATAGAACAGCATCTCTTAAAACATTTTCCACCAAAAATACATATATTTTTCTTTAACTCTTCCTGACAATAGGAAAAAGATTTCCCTTTAAAAAAAGGACAAAGAGTAGAAGATAAACTCTAGTTTCTTCTTTCAATGACCTACCAAATATGAGAAATTCTATTTATTGTTTTAATTATATAAGGGGATGAGAATATATTCTTGCATTGTTTAAGAAGACATGCATTATCCTCAAAGAAGACATTGTTGTAGATATTGCCTCAGAAAGCTGTATAACTATCAATGTTTATTAGGTGTGCCATATTTTAAATGTCCTACAGCTGAGATTGCTATTTAAAATGAAATCCTGTGGTGAATTCATTGGAAAGGTGTAGAATCCTTTGTTAAAGCAGGAAATTACATCAGTATTTATTTCACAAGTTCAGATTTCTACGTGAAGATTTTCCTGAAAAGAGGGAGTACCTAAGTCTCAAAATATTCTCTTGAGGTAATTATTAATTACAAAGGGAAAAACAGTAACTTTATAGTGAAGAAAAAAGGCATCACTTTTAACTGAATGAGCAAGGTTAATATCACCAGTAACAAAGTTTATCATCATCATGTACCCCTGACATGATACACCAAAAAGGACACATCACCTGAGGTATTCTTCTAAAACATGCATAATCTCAATAATGATGAGAAAGCATCAGACAAACACAAATTGGGGACTTCTATAAAATAACTGGCTCTTAAAAATGCCAAGTTCAGGGGTGCCTGGGTGGTTCAGTCGGTTGAGTGTCCAGCTTTGGCTCAGGTCATGATCTCATGGTTCGTGGGTTTGAGCCCCTCATCAGACTCTGTTTGGAGCACTCAGATCCTGGAGCCTATTTCAGATTCTGTGTCTCCCTCTCTCTCTTTCCCTCTCCCTAGCTTGTGTTCTCTCTCTCTCTCTCTCTGTCTCTCTTTCAAAAATAAAACATTAAAAAAAAATTATAATGCCAAGTTCACACAAGATTAAGGAAAGACTGTGAAACTGTCACAGGTTACAGAGACCAAGTACAAATGATAACTAAATGCACTGTAAGATCCTGAATTTGGTGCTAGAATAGAAAAAAGACATAAGTGAGGTTGGGTGCTAGAATAGAAACAAGATACTAGTGGGAAAAGTGAGGAAATTGGAATAAAGTCTGTACTTTAGCTAATAGCATTGCACCAATGTTAATTTCCTGGTTTTGATAATTATATTATAGCTATATATGTTGTTACCACTATGGAAAGCTTGCTGGAGGATATGTGGGAACTTGGTACTATTTTTTGCAACTTCACTGTAAGTCTAAAATTATTTTAAAATAAAAAATTTAAAAATTAACAATCATGACATTAATAATGAAAAGGAAAAACAAGATGGACCTATAGGATACTGAAATCTCACATAAGGAGGCAAGTCCTATCTGGAAGGCACTGGATCCTTCCAGATATTTGCAAACCACAAGTTACCTCCATGACTGAACAGAAATTCCCTGTCCATTCTGAAATGGGTAATTTAACCTGTCTACCGAAATCTGAGAACATCTTATAGACAAAATCCATTGGATCCTCACAATGCCAACATGTAAATTCCAAATATGCTTGTTTCTCTTTTCTGACAAAATGATAATCATGGCAATCCCTTCAGAGAGAGTCACGGCTTTCTTGCAATGCTGAGAACAGCATCTTGGTTAATAAACATACATGGAGAAGAAGTGTCTCTCCTCTCCTCTCCATCCCCACTGGCTCATGCTCAGTCCACTTGCGCTACCTGATACTTCCCAGACTTAAATTGCTTCCTGTGCTGGCTAACAAAGAAGGCACAAAATTGCCTTGATATTTGGAAGAAGCCTAGAGAACCTAATCCAAAGCCTTTCATCCAGGAATATGTTATTTAATTCCTGATGAAATTATCAAATATTCCCTTTCTACCCTTAAAAACTTTAGAATCTGCACTCAACCCAATGATGGTTGAAGGATTCCATAGGGATAATTAGGCCTATGCTTAGCACAGTTCTAAAAGCTGATGGAAACCTAAAATTTCATTATCTGATAAATTCATTCCATAAAAATTAGATTCCAACTCATGACACTCAATTACATACTTAAAATGAATATTTAATTTGATAATTATTACATGCTAATTATGGTATAAGTGTATCATGGAAAATATATCTTTCCTGGGTTTAATTACCACATTGTAGAAACATCAAAATAAGATTTAATTCATGTGTTTTAATCATTTACTAATTAAAACATAATAAGTATGGGAACTCCAAGCATTCCTAAATCCAATAAGAAAGACTTACATATCTCAGATTAAGGCTCAAAATGTATTTCTCATGTTTTTTGTGTAGCAGACACCTACAGTATAGATTTAAAATGATCAACATACAGTCATCCTCTTTCTAAAAAAAAAAAATAATATTAATTCATGAGTTTTCTTGTCTAGAAATTTGCACTGAGTGAAAAACCAAGTCCAGACAATTCCATACAAGATACCAGTTCATCTAAAGCTTAAACACAGCAAACTTAAATGATATCATTTTAAAGAAATGCATGTATGCATGATAAAACTATTTTTGAGATGCTAAGGAATGATGAGAGCAGATTTCAGGCTAGTGGTTGTCTCCAGGGTGAGGTGGGAGCATCGAGTATGGAAGAGCACACAGGCAGTTAGAAATGGTAGATGGTCTAGTTCTGGGGCTGGGTGGTAGGTTCACGGGTATTTGGTTTACCATCGTGCTCTACAACATACATATGCATGACATGCATTCTCACTTTAAAAATAGGAGAGGACGAACGCTTATTTCCATTTGGAATTCTGTCTATTGCTATGACCAACAGTTAGGAAATATACTTGATCACTTGCACACATTGGTTTATTATTAAGAGTTATATTTCGGGTCTAATATACCTAGAAAAGATATAGTGCACTTTTTTATACTGTGCATGTTTAAAAAAAAAGTGATTAGTTGCCAAGAATGATGTCAAATTTCCTCTTTTAGCCAACTTCTTGGCCAATTGGGTTCGACTTCTGAGACATGTAAAACTATTTATCTTGCACAAAAGTCTGGCAATTGCATTAAACACTTCTTCTACTCATACTGATGTATTAGGTACCCCTAGCAACCTAATAAACACAAAAGAACCTTAAAGATTGCCTTGAAAAATCAACTGATTCCATCATTATGGACACTTGTAATGAGACCTATAAAATACAGATGACATTTGATAGAACTCGAAACAGTAATTTAAAGTCTGTTTAATACCAGTATCTCCGGTCTTTTAAGAGCATGCCATAAGCATGTGAAAATGGATCCAATTTGACCAGTGTACAAACTGCCTCACAATTTGCAGTATCCAATGATTTCTTGTTCAAGAAAAATTTCCTCCAAGTTAGTTGTGTTCAACCCACCTCTTCCTACTGTCCCTTTAAGCAGGTGGACCCCCTCACAACTGGGTACCACCCAGTAGGGCTTGAAGCAGAGGAGGCAAGAGTGAGTCAGATCAGAGGAGTGCCTTGTAAATCAGCCACATGCAGCACTGAGACATCCATCAGGGCGGTGTGCCCTTTCCCCACTGCGGCAGTCATGAAGTCATGGGCCTGCCATGGGGCTAACATATTATTAAAATAAATCATTGGCCTGGAGACTTGAGTTTAAATGCCAATTAACTCATAAGTAAATGGGAAGAGCTGACTTGTCTCACCCAGATCACTGTTTAGGGAAGTTACTGAAATTACCACTCTGTGTTGAGGCCCTGGTTTTCATAGATGCTAGAATACCCAGAGAACGAGGGGCTAGGATAATGAGCCTTATCAGACCAGCCTTAGATTCTGCTTACAAAATCCCCCTCCCAGTTTTCTTCCTCAAGGACAGCTGCAACAGTCTCAAGGTAGATTCAATAGAAGCATGAACTTGCAAGACCGTTAAATAAATGCTCACTGACTGTTCAAAACCATCATAGCCACCAGCTCTTTGATTGCTCTCTTTGTCCCTGCCCAACAGCGGCTATGACATTGGAAGGAAAATGGCACTGAGATTTTCTACCTTTCATTTTGCCACTTTCCAGGTAGCACTTCTCAGACAGAGACAAGCTCATGATGTCTGGAGGGCCAAGACCTACAAACCACTCTGAAATCCTAATTGCATGCTGGGGCATGGGCAGACTTCTCTTCCTCACTGGCATGTCGTAGTAAGTCAAGTCTGTTTGAGTAGAGACTTCCTTGCTCAGCAATATGCTCCAATGCCAAGTTCTAGCTTCATTTGTTCCGTGGATAATAAAATCTCACTTCTCAAGAATGAAGTTGACTCCAAAGCCTGCTCAAGGCATTTAAAGAGTCTTCTCCGGAAGTCTGAGACTCTTCTTGTTTCACAACACTGAGCTCTAGCACCTCGTCGTCCTTGGCTAGGACACATTCTCTCTAGTTTCAAAGGGTCATGCTCACAACGCAGTCTCTGCCCTCAAAATTGCCAACTCTGGCTTTGAGGAAAGAGATTTCCCCTATCCACACATGTTCTTCCTCATGATGACAAGTAGAATTATAACTTGGATTTCAAAGGAGTCTTACGCATCTCTCTGCTTGCCTCATTCATAAAAATCCAAGATGCCCACAGATCTAGGGATTTATCACTAACTTTGGCTCGCATAGATCTGGACTTGCCGAGACTACCATGAAAGCGCCGCAGGCCTTGCCTGTAGGAAAACAAAACGAAGCATTACACTTCAGCTTGCCACTGTCCTTGCTCCAAGTGACCTACAGACATGTTATTAAAACATGGCCTATTAAGTCATTATTTTTTATCGTGCTTATCCAAGGCAATCAGGTAACAAAGCATAATCTGAAGCCAGCCACATGGCCACAGGCCCAGCTGGAATACATTTCACCAACTCTGTCATATTTTTCTGGCTTTTCTCTTACGGAAACAGACACCATCCACCACTGTGAGCTGTGATTCTAGAGGGGCTCTCCTGACACCTTACAGGATCTTCTCCATCTCCTGCATCCAGCTGAGAAAGCTTGTTCCTTCAGGGAGGGATGCTGTTAACAAATTAAAGGGCAAAACTGGTCAACAAAGGCTGTTTTTCATGATCCATTACATGCTGGGAGGCTTTGATCTTTGTGTCATGCCAAGGAGGATCAAGCCATGCCTCACCGTCATTTATAGCACAGGCCACAGGCAATGTGTCAGCTGCCCATCCCAGTGTCTTGAACCCTCCTCAGAGGGAGAAACTGAGAAAAAAAAATGCCTGGTCCTCTTTGCCTAGGTGTCTGGCTTCAAGTTAGGGTTCAAGAATGTGTGTGAGTCTTCTCTCTGCTCAGCTGTGGAAGCAGAAAGGTGAGTTCCCCCACCATTACAGGTTTTAGATAGCTGCCAGCCTTCCCATATGCCATTGCTTCCTCCGTCATTTAAAGGGAATTGGCTGTAACTCCCTTTGGACAGAAATCTGCCATGCTGTGCATAACTGTTTTGTTGCTCAGTTGCTTTGCAGTTCAAAATGCTTCTTTCTCATTATGGGATTCGTGTTGGCTTTACTCTTAATGAGGAGTGATTGATGCATTCATCATCTCATATAGAAATGAGGCTGCTGATAAAATTTAAAATACAGATGATGAAAGACCATTGAATCTCAGACCTGGTGCTGCTGTGTGCACATGCGCCTGTGTGTGTGTGTGTGTGTGTGTGTGTGTGTGTGTGTGTGTGTTCCCCTCCATCTGACCTTGTTCACATAAGATCATGCCCATCAGAGGCCCTCATATTACCTACTTACAGTACCCTTAAGAAGTTCCAGAAGAGTCACAGGAAAATAAATTCTTATTTCTAACATGAAAAACAATGAAGAAGATAGAAGCTTAGCAAATAAGGTATTAAAAGAAAAATGTTTGATTTTTTTTTTCTTTTGAGGGAAAAAGTGGAGTTCTTTTGAACTGGATATAGTGTAGATATATTCTACACTGGAGCCTAAACCTTCTGGCTCTATCAGCCTCTTTGCCGTAGAATCCTAAGAAATGTCTGTGAACCACTAACATGTTCTCAGGAGATTTCATTACTGAAAGAGCTCATTAGTAAAGACATTAAAATACGAATTACCTCATAAACTATTTAGTTGTGTACCCGGTGGGAGTGTGTACTTACTAGGGCCGGAGCTTTTCACAAACAGAGCTCATCAATTAAGCTTCATTAGAAACTGAAGGGGTCTTTAAAAGATTGGATAAGTCAGGGGCCAATCACAAAAGGACCAGACAGGGGAAAACAAAACAAAACAAAACAAAACAAAACAAAACAAACAACAACAACAACAACCACAACCCAACCATCTTCTGAGATGCTTAATGCTCCTTAGAAGTTTTTGGGTAGACTGGGTAATCCAACCCTTTCTACCTTGGACCGAATCTCCTCAGATGCAGTAGTTCCGTTATCAGAGGCTCCTCACAACTTAATGTGCCTCTGACCCACCTGAGGATTTTATGAAAATGGAGGTTTGCATTTAGTAAGTCGGAGGTGGGGCCGGAGCTCCTGCATCTCCAACAAGCTCTCAGGTGATACTAATGTTCTAGGTTGAGGGATCCACTTTGAACAGCAACATCCCAGATTATATAATTTAGCCACAAGACATGGTTCAAGTAGCCTTCGTGGTGTTAAAATGGGCTGCTCCAGACGGATGCCATGGTGAACGTAATTCTTCTTGTTACCCTATGTGGCGTGATAGAAGGGGAAAGTTACAGGCAGACTTTCCTTCTAAGCGAAATTTCTTTTCCCTCACGTCACTGGCGAATTTATTTTTGCTAATATGACTGGTGAAACTCTCCCACAGCACAAAAAAAAAGAGGGGGGTCCTTTGTGAGATTAGCTTTGAATCTCCTCAGAGACCAACTTCTAAAGGAAATTCTACAGTAACATTTGTAATAGTCAGATGGAAGGGTAGATAGAGATAGCTTTCATTTCCCCCCGGGAATAGGAAATATTTAGCAAAGTTGTACAGATCCACACTAAGGCACCGAGCTAGCAAGGGACTGGACTTCCTGGGAGCACTTGGGTGGGCTCTCAGAAGAAGTACGCGTTCTTGGGCAAAAGGGGAGAGTCAAAGTGTCCTGAAACCTGAAAATGTTAATCTTGGAAGCACTGGGCTGGGCTGTCCTCCCTCCTTGGCCTCTTAGAAAACAGCAGCACTCACTGCCCCACTAATCATGCCACTTCTGAAGAAAAACATCAGCATCGCTTCAGTGGTCAGATCAATGGCTGCAGGGGGTAGGGAGGAGGGGAGAAATCTCTGTCCTGCCTAGACAGCTCCAGGCCAATGCCAGAGCAGCAGCGTGCTCCAGCAGCATGCATGCATCTACCCTGGGCCACGGGGCCCTGCTCTGCCGCAGTAGAAACAGGTTTCTCAAGTTCACAGCAGAGGCAACAGCCACAGGCAGAGGTAAGCATGCGTGTGCTCCTTCTCAGCTCGCAGAGCACAGCTGGGCACTTCAGGGAGGATCACAGCACTGACGATACAATTCGGCAGACTGCAGCATTTTCTGAGGCTGAGCACAGACTTGTGTGGAGGGGCACTGACCCACTTCCCAAATTCTATGCTTTTCCCTAGGCCATCGAGCACATGGCTGAGACTATGGCCAAAGAAGACCAAGTAACCTAGCAGGTTATGAATGTAGAGATAAGACACTCCAAAACCTGTTCCTGGTTCAGTGGCTGTTGCTAGCAACAAGGGAAGGACTCGGGACCCATAGTTCCTCCTTCCAACCCTGTTAACCATTACACTTGCAGTCTACTTCTGAAATACTAGTTAATACTACTGAAATGCTACGTGTTTGCCAGAGCATGGTTGAAAGAGCTGCATGAATGACACTCGGACAGCTTTCGCCTTCCTCTCAGCGAGTGCTGGGACTAGGCTGAGGTGAGAGAAATGCCAAGGGAAAGGTTCAAGGGGATACTCTCTCTCAGACTCATGCAAAAGCTTCGATGCAAAGTCACCGCCCAGCCCTGAGAGTGAGTGTTTTCTTAAATTGTACCCTGGGCACCTCTCTTGTCTCTTTGTCCTAGCTCTGCTTTCAAGCTCCAGAAATGGGTCAGTCTGCAAGCTATGCTTATCAAGGAAGAGCCCTTTATTGTCAAGGCCAACACAGTACTGTCAGCCTTTACGATTCTCACAGAACTTCCCTGAAATTCGAGATCTGACTTGGCAAAGTAGAATCACAGAGTGTTGGTCAGTGTTCTGCTTAAGATTTTAAGGTTTAGGTAGCCTTCATTTGGATTGCTTCCAGAGACTGTTATGGGCTGAATTTGTGTGTCCCTCCCTTGCTCCTCAATTCTTATCTTGAAGTTCTAACCCACAGTGCTTCTGAATAGAGCCAGATTTGGAGATAGGACCTTTAAAGAGGTAATTAAGGTAAAATGAAGTCATTTGGGTGGGCTCTAAGCCAATAGGACTGGCATCCTTCTAAGAAGAGGAGATCAGGACACAGACAGAGGAAGATCATGTGAAAACACACAAGGTGGCCATCTATACAAGCCAAGGTGAGTGACCTGGTACAAGGCCGTCTCTAGCCCCCCCACCCCCATCCCAGAGGAACCAACAGATTCCTCTGACACCTTGATCTTGAACTTCTAGTCCCCAGAATTGTGAGATAATAATTTTCTGCTGTTTAAGCCTCCCAGTCTGTGGTGCTTTTTGCAGCAGCTCTAACAAACCAATACAGAAACAAATCAGTTTCCTAAGTGTTATAATGTCTCCTTCTCTGTTTTTTTTTTTTCCAAAAATATGCTCGATTACAATGGACAACTAGCCACAGTACCTTAGGGTCTACTTTGCCATCCAATACTCAACTCTGGTATAGTGAAAGCAAAAGAAGAAAAAGCAAAAGTTTGGGATACTGGATGAAAATTTCCCTTGTATGTCACTACAGGTGAATTAAGGTTGCAGGGGTAGTCATTTAGGTTTTAAAGTATCACAGATACACTTTCTAGGTGGGCAAAAATATTAGAAAATGTTGGTGTCATTAGTGATGAAGAGGAGATGAAGGGCTTATCCTCGAAGATGAAGCAAGCATATAGAATTGTTTCAATTAGTTCAACCCTCAGAGGGGAGAGATTTCACCTTTCTCTAGGTCATCCCCATCACTCTTGTCTTTGGTTTTGATGCTAAAAGGAATCAATCAATCAATTGCTCAGACATCAAAAAGTCCCAATATATCAACCAACTGTGAGAATGGCACACTGCAGCTATTTTTAAGAGCTATGAAAATGTCAGTATCTAAGTCGGTAGGGGATGCGTGCCTTTGCTAATGATGAATCCCAGGGACACTGATTTCCATGGTCATATGATCATCACTCCCCTGGCTTCTAAGTCTAGTAATGACCATGACTAGTCAGCATGGAGCCCACAATAATAAAAGAAGAGAGAGTTCAAAACACGCCTAATTCTAGAAGAATTGAGCTGTCATTTAAAAAAAGTAATACAACTTGAGCGATAAAGTTTCACCCTACAAAAGGCTGTACCAGGGATAATTTCAGAGACAGGCTCCCCTCAGGGAGAAACATGTTTCCTTTCTTTCTCCCTGAAGCCCTGGTGGCTGTCTGCATAGCAAATAACAAGTGCTATCCCTCGAGATGGTTTGTGGGGGGGGGGGGGGGAGGGGGGGAGTGGTCCTGTCCCATACTACTCCATTCTTTTCTCAACACATGGAGATAGTCTCAGATACATTATAGAATAAAAGGCTTTTGTGGGCAGCCCTGGGAAAGTAACCATCTCTGACATTTCTTGTGAGGAAATCTGTGTTTTGAGTTCTGAATGACTGACTTTTAAACTCACTTTGGGAACACCACTCCTGTGTGAGAGTCCGGCCTGCCTTCGGTAGAATTATTTGCAGAAGATCCACCTTGGAGTTCCAAAGGCGGCCCTGAAATCTGCTCAGCCCCATGGCACTTTTGGTGACTCAACAACCTTTAGTCAAATAGAAATCAGTTGATTGAACAAGTGTGTAGAAAATCCACTGTGTAGCCAAGTAAGGTGTTCATCATGTCTTCCTGATCTTGAGAAGCTCAAAGCATAAAAATCCAGGTAGAATATTGTTCCTTTGAATTTCTTTTTCCTATATCGATATCAAACTACTTTTAAATAAATTTCAGAAATGACCTATCAAGGGATAATGGGAAAAAATTCTCTTTTCTCCCCCAAATCATTCATGCCATCTTTACAGTTGTCTTTTTGTTTTCAAAAGTGTTAGACATTCTGGAAGGGGTTTCTCCTGGCAAAGGAAAGAGAAGAGAGCTTGCATTACCCCATGTAAAAGGAGATTTTAAATAGGGATCTGCAGAACTGTTTTTCCCTTTATTTCACACACAGTTTCTAAAGACCTGATCTCAATCTGAATCTCAGCACACATCAGAATAGCTTTTGTTAAAGAGAACTTTCTCTGTCACCTCTTGAATCCTTCTCTGTCTGGATGGCTGGAAGATTTCCTTCATGCGCAGTCTTGGATTGGCATTTCCCAAACAATACAGTACGTCATAATCCTAGAAATGGAAGGATGAGTGGCTTTTGTGATAAGCAAGACTTCGGCTGCACTTTCTAGATTCTTCCAGAAAAGGGAAAATACCAAACACAGAAGGAAGTGGTCACTGTTTGTAACTTCAGAGAATACATGGCCAGGATGAGTTTCATGAGATCTGATTGAGACTAGAATTTATATATGTACATAAGCATTTACAGATATTTTCATTGGATCTGCCTAAGTCATCTGCCCCATAATACGCCTACAACAGCTTCCAAGTTCCCTCACCTATTGGCATAAAAAAGCTGCTTTTACAGAAGTCTCCAGTGTCCAGCCTACATATTGCCAGTGATTTGCATAATCCTTAATACCCACCCCCCCACACACACCCCAATCCTTTTTTCAGCCACCTAATGCAAACAAGATCTGGCTCAAGCTTCTCTAAGCTAATCCATGCTAACACCATTTAGAAGGGAGACTATTCCGTGTAAGTTGGCACAGCCGAATAAGCTCCCCATTGTATAAATGGCAGTCTTAGTAGAAAGACATTAATGAATATGCCTTTGGAGAGAGCCCTCAGCTTCTCAGTTGCTTGCTGAACCCTAACGCTGGAATAACTGTGCAAAACCTGAATGTTTCTTAATCCAGGGTAGGAATTTAACTCCACTTCCCTGTCTGAATCCTCACAGCTCTTTGAGATCCAGATCAAAAGCAACAACTTCAGGAAGATTTGAAGACTGGCCCCCGTCTTGCAATTCTCCTTCCTAACACCCAGTTATCAGTCTCTTCTGAAATCAAGATATAGATTTTTTTGGTAATTTTTTATGGTTCCTAAGAAATTATATGTATATATATGTAATTATATATATATATGTTATATATATAAGTTATTTAGAGGCTGATACTTCATCTTATGCATTTTTGCAAAATCCACAGCTGTAACATAATAAATGCTTCTTGAATCAATATATACATACATATGAAATTTTTAAGATTATATTTTTATTTTTATTTTATTTATTTTTTTAAAATTTATTTCTGAGAAAGAGAGAGATAGCATGAGCAAGGGAGGGTCTGAGAGAGAGGGAGACACAGAATCTGAAACAGGCTCCAGGCTCTGAGCTAGCTGTCAGCACAGAGCCCAATGCTGAGCTCGAACCCACAAACTGTGAGATCATGACCTGAGCCGAAGTTGGATGCCCAACCGACTGAGCCACCCAGGTGCCCCGATAATTATCCTTTTAATAGCTAATTTTTTTTTTTTACAAATAGTTTATTGTCAAATTAGTTTCTACATAACACTCAGTGCTCATCCCCAAAGTGCCCTCCTCCATACCCATCCCCCCCTCCCCCCCTCTTCCATCAGTCCTCAGTTTTTGTCAGCATTCAAGAGTCTCTCATGGTTTGCCTCTCTCCCTTTCCCCCACCATTTCCGCCCTTCTTCTCCCCCTTGTTCCTCCGTCAAGTTCCTCCTAATCCTCCTATACGTGCAAACATATGATATTTGTCCTTCTCTGCCTGACTTATTTCGCTCAATATAGCTAATTTTTTTAAATGTCATTTCTTCCTCAGCATCCCCAGGCTTGGGCTCAACACCTGTTTATTCTCCTTGGAAAACCCTCCCCCTCCCATCCATCCAATCAGCTTAGACCACTGCTTTTGAATAGAAATTTCTGTGATGATGGAAATGGTCCTTATCTCTATAGTACAACACGGTAGCCACTGTTGCTATTGAACACTCAAAATTTGGTTATTGCAACTCAGAATTGTATTTTGAATTTTGTTTTATTTTGATGAACTTAACATTGAAATGGCCACATGTGGGCAGTGGCCACTTGATCGGAGAATGCAGGAGCATAATTCATCTGAGAGGTCTCTCTGGAGGGCCCTCTAGAAGCCTCACCACCACCACTGCCATGAAGGCAAATGAGGCACATGCTTTGTACTTGTCTTTATCATACTATTTATCATGACATACTCAGTTGGGGTCTGTAAGTTCCTAAAGCTTGAGTTATGCTTTATTCGCAGTTTGGTCCCCCCCAAAACCTAGTATAATATGGGCATTTTGGAGGTGCTCGATAAAGAGTTTTGAATGAAAAGATGAACAAACGAACTGATTGCTCAGTGGACTGGCAAAGACATTGCTTTATATGTAATAAATCTATAAAACAGATCTCTTGGAACCAAGTGAGCCGGAAACTAAGAGATTAATGGTGGTGATGTGACAAATTATCTTTGTCTGAGGAACACGCAGGCTCTTTAGCATATCTTTCCCTACAAACGCAGGCCTTGTCTTTGCGTAACTGGAACTTAGAAACAACCTTCTTGTAGAGCCCCTGGTCATTAAGCCATGACTCTGTCCAGACTTGCTCTTTAAGAAAATTCCCAGGAGATAAAGTTCACTGCAATGATGGAGTGAGATAAACATGCTTTTGCTGTGATCCCATGTTCTCACATACCCCGTACTGGCCTGTGGAACAGCTGGACTCATTCATCAGATTGGAAAATAATCAGGTCTTCACACTCTGTTATCACGGCTATGGTTGTTCCAAAGGGCATGTTGGCAAAGAGCCCTCTTACCCATGTCCCAGAGACTCAACTACCTTCCCCCAAGGGACCGTGGGACTCTTTCTCTGTTTCCCTAGCACTTCTTCTAAACCCATTTGCAGAGCATAAGGGATGCTGTCATTCAAACCAATAATGATTCTAAGTGTTTTGGAAAAAACTGAATGCCAAAAGGTGACATGGCACTCCTCATGTCGTTTTAAGGTACGTAGTTGAGTCTCGTCTTGAGACATATTCCAAATATTTGCATAACTTAATTTGTACAGACTTAGTAAAAGTCTATTTTAGGCAATGGAATGTCACATACATTTCTTGGTGAGTCTTGGTCTTTTGGGTAATTTCAGCTCTGATATTTTAATGTTATAAAATGTTTTCATATTCATATGTTTGGGAACTAACAAACCATGAAACAATAACATGTGTTGGAAAGTTGAAAATGTGTTGGACTGAACTCTAAAATAATTTTTAAGTATTTCAAAACATTTTTAAAAGTCATCTTTTTTAAAAAAACTTTTCTTAATAATTGAGATAGAGAGAGACAGAGCATGAGTGGGGGAGGGGCAGAGAGAGAGGGAGACACAGAATCAGAAGCAGGCTCCAGCCTCTGAGCCATCAGCACAGAACCCAACGCGGGGCTCAAACCTACGAACCGTGAGATCATGACCTGATCCGAAGTCAGACACTTAACCAACTGAGCCATCTAGGTACCCCAAAAGTCATCTATATTTTTACATGTTTCAGTTTAATCAGTGAATTCAAAGCAACAGCTGTATTGTATAACTCCCATGGGGTTTGTCTAGTCACGTATCTATAAAGAACACAGTAATTTAGTGCATTAATCAACACTAGGAATTAAATTCTAGAACTGAGCTTATCACAACTTTGCTGGGGGATCAAAGGTGAGGTATTTAATTGGTGAGGCACTAAGCTTCACTTCTCCACAAGACTACGGACTTTGCACAAGCATATTTTACCCATTATGAATTAAACCAAGAAAATACAAAGAGGTACCCTTTGAAGCAGGAAAAACGGGAAGAAATAGAGAGAGAGAGGGAATACTATGTGCCAGGTACTGTGCCAGATAATTTCCCTGTATTACCTCATTTAATCCTCCATCTCTAGGAGAGGCCCTACCATTATCCCCATTTTATAGATGGGTAAATGAAGAACAGAAAGGTCAGGCAACCAGGTCATGCAGCTAGGGTGTGACTCTCTGCAGTCTGATTCTCAGGTCTTTGCTCTTAATGCTTCATTCTGTTACTTAAAGAGGAAAAGAAAATTAGGAGCCACCTTATTGTTAATTCCAGTTGATTGCTGTGGCTCCCTTGAGGGACTAGCTTGATAGTCTATGTGGAAGGTGAGAAAATGTTCTGCAGATCTCAAAATATGAAATAGAAGTCATTATTAACATTATTGCTAAAGAGTTCAAGACTTGGTATTTTCCAATTTAACATTCAAGGTTTCAAATATTAAAAAAATAATCCTCAAATTCCACGACCCTACAGTAATGTGAACTTCTGCTGGGGCACAGATTTGAACTGCATTTGCTACAGCTCTGGGTGGGGATTTGACAGTCAGTCTGGCCCTCCATTCAGGGTCAGGATTTCAATTTGGTTTTGTTCTCTGCTTGTTGCCCTGGGTGCAGGAAATGATGTGCCACATGTGTGCGTTTGGAGATTCACAATCATGCCAGGCAAAGCCCTCAGGAATGGCAGGGACATACTGTTAAAAAAAAAAGGTTGGTGGGGTGAGGGGGAGGCCTAGTGCCTAGTTGACACTAATAATAAATACATGTCAGTTGACTCTTGCTGTTTCCATGCTTCCATCCCTACTAGAATCCAGTCACCATGTGGTTTTTAGGTTGCCAAATTAAAGACCTAGCATGGAAGAGTCAGATCCCAACGTGGGGTTCGAATCCTTGGTCTGCCATTTGCTGGTTGAGTGATCTGGGCACTATACATCAAGTCATTTGCCTGTAAAAAACAGGGACGTGATCTTCATAGAAGAGTTGTGAGAATTAAGTCAGATAATACATGTAAATGCCAAGTCTATAAGGACTTTATGTGCAGTGCCTCCCTAAATCTTTACTACCCAGAAATCACACAGTAATGTGGCCCATGCTCAGTGCGTGTTTCATATTATTGTATAATTAATTACTCATGTTCATTCATCTGATACAGGGATCATTTGTGCCAAATATGTGCTAGGTGTTCAGGTTCCTCCCTTTAGGGAGCCTATGCACTAGTAAGGAGGTTATACTCTGGTTACCAGAAGACTCACTCAACCTTAAAATAATATTCCATTAATATCACCCCATGGGACTTGAACTGTTTTATATTTTCTGTTTAACTTTTTTGCCGGAGAATAGAATCAGCGACATTTAACCATCCAGTCATGATGATAAAGTTTAATCGATATAGATCCATCTACTTACACAGTGACTGGTGAAATAAAATGGTCAGAGGTTGATTTCTCATAAAAGGGATAAAAGCAGAAGCCACATAATCCTGCCTCAGGTAAATGTGAAAGACACAGACGTATCTTCAGTTTATTTAAGATACTGAGATATATATTTAAATAGACAAAGGCTGGCCTAGATAAACACAGAAAATGTGGCAGAGCTGCATTTATTTCCCTAGGGAAGTCAATATGTTTATAATAAATAAGTTGAATTAACTATAAAAACCAGAAAATGTTGGGATAATCTTTTTTAATTCTCAAAACACCGCACTTCTGAGCAAAATCATGTAAACCAAGCGAAACAACCAAAACAACTACTAAATTTATTTTAAGGTATGTATTTTAAGGTCTTAGAAACAACGTGTAATGGGTAAAGTAAGATTGGAAAGCCAGCTAGTTAATAAGAATTTGAAAAACGCAGTAGAAATAGGACAGCCCGCTCCATCATTTTCCCTCTGGATTCCAATACTAGCTCTAATTAAGAAAAATGCTGTGGAAAGTACAGAGCTGTATCAAAGGGGAAACGCAAGTAGCCAACAAATATTGAAAAAGACGTTTTGTAACTCAGAACATAACAAATGCAAACAAAAAATGGCAAAGATTTTGTTAAAAAATGATAATGCTTAGCACTTGTGAAAATGCCATAAGGTAGATATCTTCCTGTTTTACAGACAGGAATGAAAATTAGTATAGATTTTAAGAAATTTGGCAGTATATATACAGAGATTTTTAAATGGTTAATTCTCTTTAACCTGGTAATCCTAATTCTTGGAATTTATCCTATGGAAATAATCAAAGAGGTAATTCAATAATTTAAGATTGGTTTTTAAAATTTATTTTAGTAATCAAAGTGTTCTTTTTTGAGTAGAGAAAATCCAGAAATAAAAATAAGGAACAGTTAAAATTTGTATGTGACACCTATAGGATAAATCATAGAATTATTAAAATGTTTTCAAAAGATACTTGACGTGGGAAATGCTCATAATATGTGAAATTAAAAACAAACAGGATATAAAGGATATATTCAGTATGAGCTAATTCTGATGTATTACATATATGAATAGGGAAACAAGAAAAGAATATTTTCATCTTAACATATCTCTAAAAATTTGCCACTACGTATTAATTTGTGACCAAAAGTCCATTGGAATTCATGTACTTAAAAAAAGTACTAAAATCTTGGGCCTGCACCAAGGGAATTTCAATACTGAAGTATCACAGCACCTTAATATAAAGTCATCTCATCTGTAGAAGGTACCATACAATGGGCTCAGCGGGCTCTCATAGGGCTTCTCTGGAGAGCTGCCCTTGGCTGTGGCTGGCAGAGTCCCAGGTACAGACCAATGCAAGGACTTGGGAAATTGTAGGAAGGATTCTCACCTGCTCAAATGTCTCTCCCATCCACTTGTGATGGGTCGTGAAATTCTATCACTGTACATCAATCATCTAAGTTAAGTCCTACCTTATCCCTGGAACTTAAAAAGAAATTTAAAAAGCCCACAGTGTGGGATGGCATCTTAAGTCACAGTACCATCCCCATCTAAATTAGTTTATCAGAATTTTCCTCAGTCATTCTATCAACAAACGTTTACTGGGTGCCTAGTACATGTAGGAGAGACACCAACCTGGGGACATGGAGCTAAATCAAATTAGCCTCTGTTCTCAAAGGGTTCACAGGCAGGTGGTGAGGCAAGCACACAGACAATGACACATCATAAAGCTCCACAAGGAAGAGATAAACAAGGTACAAACGGAGTCTACCCTTACAGAAGGCGTGACTGCTCTCTACCCGAGGAAGCTGAGAAGACTTCACATGAAAGGTGCATTTGAGTGTAGTCTTGAGAAAAGAAAGGAGTGGAGTTTGCGGAGGTGAAGGAACTGCGAGAGGGCAAACGAGGCAGCCAGAGAGAGCAAGAAGCCTTCAGGAGAATGTCAGGCTCAGAGAGAGACCACGGTGTGCAAGGCTGAGTAGAGGGGAGAGGCTGGAAGGGACACAGGACCGGACCGCGCCCTGGGGCACCATGGAGACACGGGCACATTCCCGTGAGAGGTACCAGGAGGGAGAAGGATGTTCCAGGAAAGGGTACAAGGGAAACACCAGCCTGAAATTCTACCCAAGTGTGTTCCTGCTCACTCTTATACTTCAGATCCTGGCTGGCTACTGGAATCATGTTATTGCCCTGCCTCTTTGGTCGCACTTCTCGTCTCTAGGACCCAAGGCCACAGTTGTATGAAAATCTCATCTTCCTTCAACACACCTTCTGTTCTGGTGACTGCAAATACCATTTTGAAACAAAAATACTTCACATTTGTTACTGTGTGGGGCTTAGCTATTCTGAGAACCTAGCGATTCATCATATTTATACAAGGCAAACACAACAATCATATAATACTACAGTACCTTAGTACAGCTAGCTTTTTACCCTAGCAGGGGATAAAAAGGCAATCTTAAAAGGACACCAGTAGGGAAAATATACTGCTTGTTAGTTTTTCACTCAAAGATTAAATTTTCTATTTTGTTTTTTAAGAAAAGAAAAAATCCCAAAACATTAGGAAGACATTACCCCTTCCATCCATCCCAATGTCCCATCTCCCACCCCCCTCAAGGCATACATTTTCTAACAGATTTTCTGTAGTTGCCACATAAAAAGCCAAAACAAGGCAGAGGCATCATCCCAAAGTGCAAAGCAAACTTTCGTTACTAGTCGTGCTGGCAAAAATCTTGGAAAGATACACCAATTCCACGAAAAAGACCAAAATATATCTCTACAAAGCAGAACACCCCCCTAACAAGATTTGTAAAATTTCCTACTCCCCCTCCCCTTACCCTGGCTACTCTGACACAAGCTGAACCTACTTGCACAATGTTCCAAAGCAGACAGGAACACACGCACATGCACACGTACACAGAACACAAAGAAGACGTGCCTGAAAACTTTCTGGGGCGGGGGCGGGGGGTGGCGTTCCGAACCGGACCATGTGCGGTGTTCTTGCCCAGATGCATCTGACTTCAGGCTTGGGAACATTAAACAAACACAAAAACAAGACCCGGCAATACGCGTGCTGGGCTGGATGACAGAGGCAGGGAGCAAATATTGGGATTGTGTTTCACCTATTGCCATGGTTACCAAAACAGGGTGGATACTGACAGAAAGAGAAAGAAATAAAATGGGGAAGACAATGAGTCCTAGAGGAAGAGTGTCTGAATGTGTGTGTGTGTGGAGCTGCTCGTGAGGGTGGAGGGGGGAGCCAAGAGAAGAGACTGGATGGAAAGGCGCTTTCAATACCCCTTTGTGTTGTGTGACCAGCGAGCTCAGCCAACCCTCTGCATCAGCACAATACAGCTAAAGCCCAGAGAAGATCCACGAACCCAAGGAAAACAGAGGAGATGTGCGAAGTTTAGTTTTGCTTGGTGTCAGACAAGATCAAGGCAGTTTGTCCTAAGTGACAAGAGATGAACTACTCAGTATGTATCCACACTCTGGATGATGAATAAGAATTAGCTTAGGGGTATCATGTCAAGAACTCCCAGTCTCAAGAAGAATCATGGAGAACGGGGCCCATTTCTTTGGGCAGTCTGATGGTTAGCTTCAATTCCCATTTGAAACATTATAAAAGGGAAAAGCTGATTGACCCTCTTCTCTTTGGGTGCTCTGCTTTACTACCCAAATGGCAGAAAACACTCCCCTTAGAAAGTGTGCTGTCACAGCAACTAGCGGATGGCTTTCCCTGTCAATTCCCGCCTAGCTCATGAAATGCAAAGTTCTATAAACTTGAAAATCCAGAAATTGAGTTCTAACTCTCCTTCTTTCCGGGAATTGCTTTGGGACCTGGGACAAGCTATTAACGTGAACTTCAGGCCTTTGTTTCTCAAAGGGAAAGGATTTTGCTCAAATAATTCTTGAGATCCTTTCCTTCTTTGGAGTTTGGTGACTCATATGCAATCGATAATCTTTCAAATTCTCATTGTGAAAACAAATACAATCAAATGTGTAAGCCCATGTATTTGAGGTTCTGATCAGCACATGGAATGTAATCCTGTAAAAATTCATTCTGTTCTGTAGAAATATAAATAAATGGTTGCTAGCTCTTAACAATCAAATCAATTACCTTTTACAAAAAAAAAAAAATGGCATGAGATGTTCCTAAATTAAACTTTCTGTAGTTTACAGGGGCAAAGTGGCAATCATATATGAATGGGGTATACTTTCATCCAAGAGAAAGGAATTGGGATTTCTATTCACTCTTAGGGAAATATTGCTGCCTTTAATTCTTTAATAACCATAACTAAGCTCAAATTCAGCATTTGTCCTGTCCAGACAGAAATATGTATCAGCCTTCTCTCTTGCGTTTAGTTGATGAGGAATAGAGAATCTAACAGTCATAGGCTAATAGGTAGCTGGGCCTGAGCTATTTGAGCCTCCTCTTACTTTTACCACTGAGTTTTGTTTTTGTAAGAACTTGCTTCTATTCAGCATAAGTTACCATAGGGACACCCGAGACAGCATGATAAAGTAGAAACAGGACAAAAACCACAGAATATTGGGTGCAGGGTGTGGTTATGACACTGGATGATGCTGGAAAGGCCACTCAGCTTCTCTGTCTATAAAATGAAGATAGTAACATATCCCTATTGACCTTACAGCGTTGCTATGAGGCTCCAGTGGTATCTGTATACAGAAGGCTTTGACATTTGGAAAGCACCCTACTAATAGAAATAGGACGATCCTCCCCCTGCTGGCAAATCATAATGGTTTACAGCCAGGACCAAGAGCCCAAAGTCTGGGTTCACATCCCAGCACATTTTACCAGCTTGTATGCTCTTCACCAGTTACCTAACCTCTCCATTTGTTCATTAGTAAATGAAATTAAGAATCGTTATCTCCCTGGGGCACATAGGTGGCTCAGTTGGTTAAGTGTCCGACCTCGGCTCAGGTCATGATCTCACAGTTCATGGGTTCAAGCCCTGCATCGAGCTCTGCGCTGACAGCCCAGAGCCTAGAGCCTGCTTCGGATTCTGTGTCTCCTTCTCTCTCTGCCCCTTCCCCACATCACAATCTGTCTGTCTGTTTCTCTCTCTCTCAAAGATAAATAAACATTAAAATTTTTTAAAAAAGGAATAGTATCTCTCTCATCAGATTGATGTGAGGATCAAATGAGAAGACATAAGATGCTTAACATGGTTTCTGCCATATATACAAGTGCTTAATTAATGTTAACAGTTACTATTTTCTACCAGGTTGTTTTCAGAAAGCAAGTTGCCTTTAAAAGGAGATCCGTCACTCATATTCGTGATAGAATAGATTTCTGTTGCTGTTTTTGTTGTTATGGACTCTTACATAATTCCCACTCATCTGCATACCGGACAGTGGTTTTTCACAGCAGCGAGGGAGGAGGACTCTGAAAAAAGTGGCCACCTTGGCTCAAGCCATCATCATGTTTTGATCCCTGGCTACAGGGACACATGGCTTCTGGCGTGATTCAAAAGTTAATGAGAGTTTCTTTAGAGTCAAACAGCATTTCCTGCCTTACCACAAAGCTTCTGAGAAGCAGACAGCCTATTCATTCACTGCTTTTTTTTTTTAATTCCTGGACTTTTAGGAAGTGAAACTGGGGGTGATTAAAGCAAGCAGGCAAATCGAAGAGCGGAATTTCTCAAGAGTGCCAGAGAGATGTTACCTGGAGACTGTCTTTTTATGTGCATAAACTTTCCAGGCAACTCCATACGGAGCCGGGCTTCTCTGTGATTTATCTTTTGGACAGTGGGTGGCCAAGGGGCACCGTAGGCAAACAGTTATCCAGCTCGATAATTAGGGAGGGGAAAGGCAAACACAAACACACCCAGGTTGACATTCAAAACAAAGTGGAGATTTAACCACGGATTGCTCACTATACCACCCTAGCTCTTGTCTGCCAATCTGCCAGAAGGAAACCATGGGCCAAGGAAAGAAACACTTCATAATTTATCAGTACAGCTGATGAAAAAAGCATTACTCTTGGTAGAAACGTGAAGGTCTGAACTGAGGGGCCCATCTTTGTGTTTTAAATAATGGCTTGATTTCCCTAAGCCTTTATTTGCTCTTGGCATCCTCATTGTGAAACCAGATTTTGGGCAAGGTCTTCACTAAGTACCCTCTACCTCTAAAAGACTTCGACTTTCTAAATTCTTTTTGTTTCATTCATTCATTAATGCATATATTTATGTATCCATTTAATAAATTGTAAACCTAACTAGAAATGAGTATTGACAAGTCAACGACCAACATACGGCACAGCTAGTCTATTACAGTGGAAGAAATAGCATTTAGTATTGATCCCTCTCAATTCCTAAGAGGGCAATGTTAATCTAACTTCTGTTTTCTAAGTAACAGACATATTGCTGTTTTATCTCAAGGAAAAAAAATATTCTAGATGTTGTTTCCGGCTATCCTTAGAAGAAGTCAAATGTAGTCAAGTTCTCTTTATTGGCTTGTTACTTAGTTTAGCATGTACCTTGCTTTACCCTCTCCTGAGCCCCACCCTTGCCCCTTACCCACCTCATTCCATCCCCATTTCCACTCCTACTGTTTTGTTCCTTCTCATTATTTTGATTCAACTCAACTCAACTAGTTAAATTCATGTCTCATTCATGGGGCCTTTCTCAGTACAAGGAGCTTACATGATGCATGGATTATCTTCAAGGAGCTCCCAATTGAGTAGTGGGGGGACTACATGTGGAAATTAAGAAGCACCAAGATTAAAAATATATTTGGAGAACATTAAAAAATTTTTTTAAAGGCGCTCCTGGGTGGCTCAGTTGGTTAAGTGTCCAACTTCAGCTCAGGTCATGATCTCACAGTTCATGAGTTCAAGCTCCACGTCAGGCTCTGTGCTGACAGCTCAGAGCCTGGAGCCTGCTTTGGATTCTGTGCCTCCCCCTCTCTCTCTGCTCCTCCCCAACTCGTGCTCTGTCTCTCAAAAATAAATAAACATAAATAAAATAAATTTAAATTTAAAAAAAAAAGTGTTTGGAGAAAGAGGCAGTGAAGCTGAACCAGTCGGCGAGACCACAAAGCTCTGGTTAAACCAAGGGGGACATTCCATGCTACCAGCCACTCCTCATCTTTTCCAGGTTATCTGGATGTCTAAACTATCCTTGGCATCCTTATCTCTCATTTGTATGTAAATATAAATTAACCCCCACAAATTTGATGTAATCTGCTGGTTACTGTTATCCAGAAGCTATGTGATATTCTTTTTTAACTTTTCTAAGTTTATTTATCTTGAGGGAGACGGAGAAAGCGCAAGCAGGGGAGGGGCAGAGAGAGAAAGGAGAGAGAGAATCTCAAGCAGGCTCTGCAGGGTCAGCACAGAGCCCAATGAGGGCTTGAACTCACAAAACTGTGAGATCATGACCTGAGCTAAAACCAAGAGTCAGGCGCTTAACCGACTGAGCCACCCAGGTGCCCCTTGTATGATATTCTTATCTAAAGGGTCAATCTTGTGATGAAAAAGCTTTGTCATTGGAGTTTGAGGTGTTAGCCTTCATTATGTGATGTATTGTTGGGCCAGTTTTTTAACCACTTGGAGCTGCGGTTATCTCGACTAGGAAATGAGGACAACAGCCCAGTCATGGTGCTGTCCTGAGGGCAAAATCAGACCACAACTGTACATACATACCTTCCCCTTAGTATTAACACTCCCTGGACTTCCCTAGCCCTGTTCAAACTGAAGGTGAATTCCGGGCAGAGTGGCTACAGCCCTCTCCAGAGACTGGTTTCTATGCCACCCTTCATTTTAGTTGGTTTCATTATGGTAATCATCTCAACATTACTGAGACACAAGACAGGCATATGGACAACTTCCCCCCACCCCTATTTAGCTTCCAATCCCATTATTGGTTTAAAAAAAAAAAAAAAAAAAAAAGGCAAGCAAGCAAACCTCTTACAACGCTAGATGGGATTGGTCTCATTCTCACAAACAGAAATGAACATAAATCTACTCAACTCTAAGGACACCATATTCACACCACTACAGAATCGCTTACACCCAGAAGAGCCTGAAACTGTGTCCCTGTCTGGTTTAAATTCCCCTACTCTTTCTGTCTCCTTCTTTCTCCACTTTTCCATTTCTATCTGCTTATTCTCTTCATTTTGTCCCTTTCCCCTCTGAATGTCAAAATGTCCACCAGGGATCCTGTGGGTTTCATGGAAGACACCCATGGATCTCAGGATGGGAGGAAGAACCTGTTGTTTGGGTGGCTAGAAAGAAGGAAAGCTCTCACAGCTTTGAGCCTGCTCTGACCCCCCAAACAAAATCCAGTAGGCCTATATTCACTTGTTTGCTGGCTTAATTCTCCAGAAAAAGAATCCATAAAACTCAATTATAATCTGCCAGATTATGACAAAACCAGCTTGGACAGATGCGACTTCAGTACATTGAAGTCCAGCGCTTGATGCCAATATACATTAAATGAAAAGAAGGGCACAGTGCTTCTTGATTTGGGTGTTCCAGATTAACACACCCTAGTTTAGTGGGGGACACCTATACCGCTCTCTTCCATAATAAAAACGGCCAATTTGCAGCAAGAAAGATGGATGTCTCTTACTGAGCAATCACTAGTCAGACAGCTTCCAACCAAGCTGTAGCGTTAAAGCAGTCCTGTCTTAAGCTTTTGTCCACCTCCAGGACTTCCAAGTTTCGCCAGAGACGCGGGATGATGGCTTTTGTCAGTGGCCAATAGAGAGTGTGAAATAGACACTCTGACACCACTGTCCCCAGGAGGATAGGTATGCAGTGTTGTGGTGTGGACGACAGCTCCCTGGCAGCTCTCTGGTTTCTCGTGTGCTCTGAGAACACACCCCGCAGAGTGCATTCATCACAATAGCCCATGTGTGACCTTTGGAAAAGTCCTTGAAAACAGTGAAACAGGAGTCTTAGTTGAAATCTGGAATCCATTCCCGTCTTACACAGGAAGAAAATTAGGCATAGAACAACAAAGCCCAGAGTTCAGAGAAACCTGGGGAGGCTCTGGCTGACATTAAAATCATGGAAGATTTTTCTTCCTCCATTAGTCTGTATTTCGTAAAAGCTTTTCATCTGAGTAGCCCAAAGCTGCTACAAAATGCTGTATTGTTACTAGGTGACAATAGCTGGTTTCTCCAGTGAATAAAGCTTGCAGAATAAGAAGAGAGATGCTGAGTAAAGTATTAAAAACCAATTACTAAACACTTTTCCAGGCTACTAAGTAAATGCTATTCCCCCAAATATAAGTGGCTGATACCACCATTTCCCCCGTTGGAATAATGGATCGGCAATAATGGCGTTAGGGCTGGGAGGTTAGTACAGATAGAATGACTGTGCTTCCTAAGCCCTAACTCCATGATGGAGTTCATCAGCCCAGATATTGTGGATCTGGAAATATTCATCCACTTAGAGCATGAATCAGCAGAGTTGTGTGCTTGCTCAGTAAATTTAATGCGACAAACATTTGTGGGCTAACGCTCTTTTATAGGTACAGACCAATTTCCTTTTGTCTCCAGCTGATATTACTCACAATAATGGGCCATATCATATATTTTTATTTCAGACCTATGAACAATTATAAACCTGTACTCCCTCTAGAAGCACTCTCCTTCTTTGTCAGTAAGAAGAGAAGGGCAGGACATTTCTGAGTCCAGTGGTGGCATATAATCCAGGGAAAATCGATTGGCAGGGAAATTCGGTTTGGAACTGTGTGTAAGAATCCATCTAAAGTTTGTCTGGGAGGTCCCTCAAAAGGGTTACAGACCCTGAACCAAACAAGATGATTCAGAAATAATCCAGCTGGGGGAATGGCATCTGATGCTCAGACCTAGAACACTTATTCATGCAGATGAATAAGTTAATTTTGTTTTTTTCTTAAGTACCTTCACAGTTCATTTTTTATTTTCCTTATAAAAAAAAGTAAATGGTATTACTCTGGTCTCCAAAACAGATGCCAGTTTGAACTTTACTCTGCCAGCAAGTATTTGGTTTGGCACTGCAGGGCTTGAGCTGAAAAAATATTTGCCGATTCCAAAAAGATTTAACGAGCTTTGCTGAAGATGCTGGTGCCATTTGGCATGTCACAGGGACTGTGACACGGCAAAGAGAACTCTCTTAACCACAGATTTTATTTGCCCAAGGTAGCCAACGCTGGGAATTCAGGCGCTTCCTTGAATCAAGGAGCTGAAAGACAAATGAGTAAAATTTCCAAGAGAAAAGTGACCAAAGCAGCTGTAAAAAACAAAACAAAACAAAACAAAAAAACAAAAAACCTTGCTGCCATTGAAAATGAAGCCACCGGGTTCTGATGGTTAATTTTCAGAACTGTCAATAACATCTTCATACCAGCCATCAGACAGGGTCTCCAACCCCTTCAGTCAGGAAACCAAATAAATCTCTAACTTGTAGCGAAACTATTCTTATCCAATATCAGACACTAAAAACTTTGCTACAGTGTATTTTGTTGCCATACTATACCCTACTAATTGTGGTGTCAGAGTTTAACTACATGAAAACTGAAAGACCTACTTCAAGTAACTCTACAACCAGCAAATTTACTTTATGGTGCAAAGACAGACATGCATTGCTTTTATTAAAATTTAGTAGAATACAATGCATACATCTTTCCCTGTGATTGGAAAGACTGACCTGACTACACATAAATCTCATATGTTAAAAGTCACCAAAGGTTGTCACCTAAAATCATGTATTTCAGTAAGAGGTGCAGTTACCCACAGGAAAACAAGGCTGTGATCCTCTGAGTTAACGTCACATCTGACAGCTATAATAAAAAATGAAAAATATTTCCGTACTCGTGTGTGCTTAAAAAATCATATGTCTGTTTTCACGGATATGGGGACAGGAAGAGTGGCACTGAAACTGTAACCACCTTGAAGAAGAGAAATTCTGGATTGTTTTTGTTTATTTCACATTCTGAGAAAATATACACATACTTGGGGATATCCCACCTCAACTCCTACGGGTCACCCCAGACTTTTCAATGTCCTTTTCACTAAGGCCATGTGCCGATCCAATGCTTGTTCCATGGTCACCTGATGCCAAGCTTCAATAACAAATATCCTCAAAAAGCAAGCCAAGCTCGTCCTGCTTTTCCACAGAAAAGACCTTTTCACCATAAACAACGGCGGAGCTATCTACCTAACTTAACTGAAATGTGGAGGTCAGAGTAGAAATCAAAAGACAAAGTCACGAAACAACAGAAGGATGATGATAATTGTTATTTACCATTTTGGCTTCTGAATGCATTGGCTGGACTTGGGGAGAAGCACAGGGGTTGCTGAGATTTGGAGCTTGCATTCCCAGGAGGTTGGAGTTCACTGACATCTGTCTCTCCATCTAAGAGAAAGGAAAGCAACAGAATCAGAGTCTGAGAAAAGCAGTCTAGGTCACAGACAAAGCTGCATTTCTCTTTCAAGTGGGTCATTTGGAATCTCTTTGAATAACTCTGGAGAGAGACTGTGGTCTGGGGAAGGTAGGCAACACATACTGCTGAGCCTCAAACTCAAGGACATCAAAGAATTAATCCAAAACCAGGCCTTCTATCAGAGATGCCCCATGCCAACAAGAACAATGTTGTCATGATACATTTGCAAACAAAAGTATGGACTATTTCCACTTTTGCAAACACTCCAACTACCACTAGTCATGCTTCTTTTTATAAATAGAAAGAATAATGTATGCATAGAAAAGTGCTGGAAAGATATCCACCAAATGGTTATCTCAGGTTATCCATGGCTTTTTCTCCCCTCCTTCAGTTTTATGCAAAACCATGAATCATATTAGCAAAAGAAAAACATGAAATTAATTTAAAAAGTAATGTTCCCAAAGACGGTGGGTCTTCTTGACCCTGTAACTCATAAACACAGTCAAGATGACCAACAGGTATTTGAGCTACTGCCCCTGGCACTCCCCCCCTCCCCCCGCCAGTAAACCTAGTCATGACCCTACATCGCAGCAGCTCTCAGCTTCACAGCAGGGCTAGGCCTTGGGGTGGATGAGGAAAGCAGTGGAGGGCACTGTATGACATGGGACCGACCACTCCAATCTTGTCCTTCTGGCAGCCATCAGGCCTAGAATTAACATCGTTTAAGTACCTGCATGAATTCTGGCATTTTTGTCTCCAGGGTGTCCCTGTTGAAGAGTAAATACAGCCAGATCTCTCTTTCAGTTGGGAAGGGTGTGTCTGATTGATTTTTTTTTCTGTGTAGTCGAAATTTAGCACTTTTCAAAGAACTAAAGTAAAGCAAGTACACTTAATACTCGATCACACAGAGAATAATTAGACTTTCCTCAAGAGGAAAAAATAAATTCTTCAATACAAAAGTTCTTCCACTTGGCAAAAGATGAAACGAAAACAACGGTCAGAAATTTCAGGAAACCAGGGGCACCTGGATGGCTCAGTTGGTCGAGTGTCCAACTCCTGATTTCAGCTCGGGTCATGATCTCGGGTCATGGTTGTGGGATTGAGCCCTGCATCAGGCTCTACAGTGAAGAGCCTTCCAGAAGCTTTGCTGGCCACGACAGGTGTGTAGGTTTTAGTGTAGCTGTAATGGGAAGCTATTTTTGAAATGATCGTCCTGCCTGCAATTGGAAGATGGATTACAGGAGGCGAGAATGGAAACAGAAGTTAGTGGACAGGTTGGTGGGTTAGCTCAAGTGTGGGGCTTACTTAAGATTCTCTCTCTCCCTCTCCTCCTCTCCCCTAGTTGTGCTCTCTCTCTCAAATAAAACAAAAAAAAAAAAATTAAAAGTTAAAAAAGAATTTCAGAGAACCTGGCTTCTGCTCAAAGTTAGCTGGGGTAGTCTTGGAAAATACAGTGTTCTTTATCACTGGAGCTCTTCCAAGAGTGGAGGACAAGAGTTGAAACCTCACGGACAACAGTTGAAAGTCAAAGTTAAGGTGAATGTCCCTTTAGGGTCCCTGCCGTGCTTGAGTTCCATCCATGCAATCCCTGCTGGGTCTGCCCAGGCGTGGCACTGTAGTTACCGATGTTAATGTGTGGAGTAACAGAGGTGCTCACTAAATGACATAGAGTGATGGGTGGACAGCCCCTGTCACAGCAAGGCACCATCAGCTGTACCTGAGCCTGAAAGAGCATACCAGTTATCTGGTAGTGGACCAGATCTGGTAGTGA
This sequence comes from Hyaena hyaena, assembly GCF_003009895.1. Lineage (NCBI taxonomy): Eukaryota > Metazoa > Chordata > Mammalia > Carnivora > Hyaenidae > Hyaena > Hyaena hyaena. The sequence continues at coordinate 3,322,353 of NW_024080672.1, read as the reverse complement.
AACTGCTTCAAAAGTTTGATGAAGAATTTCCTATATATTTTAGAGTATTCCAGAAAAAACTTCTGAGGACTTAGCAATTCAGTACAACAACATGTTCACTCTCACATGCCCTCTGAGTCTCAGGTAGTCTAGGTATTTTATTTTTTATTATTGTCTTTATAATTCTGGTAAAATATGCGTATCATAAAATTTACCATTTTAACTATGTATAAGCATACAATTCAGAGCTATTAAGTACATCCATGTACTCTAACCATTAAGTCATGAAGATGGCTCCACCAAATGCTTATTACTTATAACACCCACTTGCAAAGGCTGGAGAATGGGAGACTTGGAAAGGCATTTGGCAATTCCCATTGGTGACCTTCTCCTAGGGCTTTTGCTTTCAGTTTCTTGGAGGAAGGTCATTGAGAAGTATCAATGATTATACGGAAGTTTCCAAGCAGCTATCCAAGTCCAAATGACTTCAAGCCCAAATGACAATCAAGTCCAAATGACAGTCAAGTCCAAATGAGCTTTTGCTCTCAGTTTCCTGGAGGAAGGTCATTGAGAAGTATCAATGATTATCTGGAAGTTTCTAAGCAGCTATCCATCATGCACTGCGAGGATGTGAGAGCAGCTTATTTGCAGCCTTGGGTTTCCCACTTTGTGGAAAAGTTAGTCTATGACTATTTCTACTCCTTGACTCACAAATTCAACAGCATGTTGAAAACAGGCTGATTCCTCTACCTAAAAAAAATTGCATTTTCCACCGTAGTGAGTATAAGGGGTCAGCAAGAGCCTCTTCAAGACAATGATTTGTGCTTATAATAATAAGGCTCTACCCCAAAAGTGTGCTTGGTTGAGGTGACTAGAATCCAGAAGTCAGAAGACGGGAGTAGTTTGCTGGACACTCAGTAACATTTAGCACCACAGGTAAAATATCCAGGTAAAGGTTTTCACCTTTTTTTTTTTTTTTTGGAATTTCTCCTTTGTCCCCATAACAAATCAAAACAGGAGCTAAAATGTCCACAGGTCCCTGGGCTTTTGTAATGATACATGAGGATTCTTCTTCCCAAATTATGTCAACATTTGACGTTCAAGGTAGGAAATCACAACACGGTGAAATCCTGCCTTGTTGTTCACACATCCTTAGCATCTAGCACAGCACGTGACCCCCAGGAGGTGCTCAGCAAGGCCGAGGAATGAACGAATCAATCCATGCACGAACAAATGCATCATTTTGCTTCCGACCGAGGACCTTATGAGATGAGCCGTCTGGCCATCTCACCTACATACAGACTGATCTTTTATACCAGGAGAATCGCGGTTTCCCAGGGCGGGAGCTCTAGGGGAAGACTATGCTTTAAAATGCCAAACTCTTAGCACACGAGCAGGAGACTTGATAACAAGGAAGAGTGGGCCTAGATTTCTAGAACCAGGGACTCGTAAGGTATCTTTTCTTAGAGATTTTATGGCCGTTTTCATTAGTTACCTTAGTGTCTCTCCAAAACCAAGGTTTCTCAGCCTCAGCACCCTTGACGTCTTGGACCCAAATAAATAATTTTTTTTTTTTTTTTGGTGGGGGCTGTCCTGTACATCATACAAGAAAGCATCCCTGGCCTCTCCCTACGGATGCCAGTAGCACCCAGTTGTGATGAAGCAAGGGGATCTCCAGACATTTCCAAATACCTGCTGGGGGAGAAAATCGCCCCCAGCTGAGAATCAGCCCTCTAGACACACTATTGTCGTGGCAGCTGTCCACGTCAGTGACATGGGCTTGGGAACTCGTGTGGGGTGGCAGCCCTGACTTGCTGTCTACACTGGCTCTTGATCATGCACCTGGTCTTTTACTTCTCTTCTGAAGCATCAACAGGAGGTCAAGGTGTACAAGGACATGATGTGGGGGAACCAGGGCCAGACACCTATTCTCTGTGCTCCTTGAGCCCGTGTCCCACCTTTGTCCCTGGAAATGGTACAGTTTACTCAAGTGGGAGGAGAAGGTCACTCCAGTGGCACTTTGTAGTTAATGGATAGAATTTATGAAAGGAAACCAATGTTGGACGAGAGGGATTTACAGTCTAAATGAAGACCGCTTATGGTGGAGGTCTTCGTGCAGCTGGCTGGGTTGAATAAAACCTGGGATAGTGGCATTAGTGGCACTATTGTCCTTCACCTAAAGATGTTTCAGGTGAGCAATGCAGGTAGTGTGTCAACTCCTCTGTTCCTTTTGGCCCGGTTTTGCAAAGACCATTTCTAGCCAGGACTACCCAAGACTTATCGTAGGCAGGCCCGTTTCTCTGAACTTGGGCTTCCGAGCCCCTATCCCCCTCTGCCTCCACCAAGATAAATCGGCAAACTGCTCAACCTCCGAGAATCTGAGCTGCTCGGCATTAGCTGGGATGGGGCTCGTCACAGCTGTGTGACATTAGGCAGCTGCCTTCGACGTCTTACCCTTCAGCTCCTCATCCGTAAGATGAGTGTGTCAATAATGACTGCGATCCCATTCCCACAGGATTGCGATGAGAGCAATGCGAAGTGACAAACGTAGACAATTTCTTAAAAATGCCAAAGTGCTCTTCCAGGCATTGTTGAAACTCTTGTGGGAGGGTTTTCATTGACTTGTCACATTACCTCTAGGGCTTTGAAACACTCCTGTGGCCCCAGGAATAAAAACACCAACCATGTTCCCTCACTTACAAAGCCAGGGAGGATGAAGAAGGATGGGGAGAGGATCCCGTGGAAGGAGAACAAGGTTTATTCTGGAATAGTCTGTATGTCCCTTCTAGGTGAATGTGTTTTCAGAGGCAGGGGGTATTATGTAATGAGTAAGTGGAGACTCCAGAGTCATACCACCTGGATTTGAATCCTGACGCTCCATCACTTACTGCAACTTCAGCCAGTACCTCAGTTTTCTCATCTGTAAAATGGAGGTCATAACAGGGCATCCCTCACGTGTTTGTTTGATGGTGAAAGCAGGGAATGTGTGAACCATACAGTAGTTGACAGTGGGTTTAAAACTCAGCTATGCTGGTTCTCAGCCAAGCAAGCTACCTGCCTTAGTCTCTTCATTCAAACAATGGGGAATAGAAATAGTACATACCTGACAGGATTGTTTCATGTGTTGAGGAAGTGGTTACAGAGGGACTAACACATGGTAAACATTCGATAAATGTTGTGAGTAGAATATGATATGCAGGACTACATATTAGCAGGCATTATGTACCAGTGGTATTATTTTTATTATGATAATTGTTACTCTGAGCCTGGCTAGACCACTCCCTGGTGAGTTAAAGACACTCTGTATTATAGCCCAAGCTATATAGACTTTGGGCTGGCCATAAAACATTGTGTCCTTGAACAAATTCCCTTCCCTGGGTGTGGCAAGCTCACCTATCGCCGGCAGGAAGATGGGGCCAGGCCTCACTAGGAGAGCACTGAAGGACAAGAAAGCCGGCAAGATGCCTAGCGACAGACAACTAGGCCCTCTATCCAAAGTAGCACACAGCTCAACTCTTCATCCAGAAGAAGGCACTCTCTTCCCAGCTTAGATCTCAGCTTTTTGTTAGTGCCTTCCAAAGAGCAAGCCTTGGTGGAAGCAAGAAGCACTTACTGGCATCAAAACGGCAGAAGATCCCGGCATTGTTGGGTTGGGCAGGGTCCCAGGCATGGAGGCTGGCATGGGCTGTCTCTGTCTGTTGTGGAGATGTAGCAGAGAAGATAGAGAGCCTGGGACAGGCCTGGCAACACAGAGAAAAAGCAGACATTATTCCTGATGCCTTGGGGCAGGGGATTCACCGCCTGTGTCCACAACCAGCGGGGACAACGCCATTACGTGAGCAACGGATCCAATCCTCTGATGGCAACCGCATAATTGAGGATATTAGGGAAATAATAACAAATAAAACACAAGCCTGGCTTCCTCTGCTGCTTCCTAGTTAATACATCAAATTCCACTTCATTTCCTGACCTCTGTTATCTAACTCATGTTCAATAGTCAACAAGTCGGTCAATTCCTAGAACCCCTGCTTCTTAGGGGAGAGGCTAGGGGGTGAAACCCTGTGTTTGCTCAGAATTCTCTGCCCTTTGGGAGGATCTTAGACCCTGAGATCTATGTACGTTGCTTTTATCCACACTCTCTGACGCCTCTGCCTGAAAGCCCTCCCGGCTTTGCTCGGAACATACTTTCACTCTCTGGATTTGGATAGCTGACTTTATTCATGAATTCCCAACAGAAATTTGTTTTGACTTTTTCATAGTTCTCCAGCGTGGGTGGGAAAAACAAAAAACAAAGCCAGGACCCGGACCCAAGGAGCAAGACTGAGGTTCATGCCACTGTGGCCGGCCTTTTTCGGCCCAGCCCCCAATTACCAATCCCTCATTTTATAATAACTGGAGGTGTTAGGCTGTTTGACAGAAACTGATTTTGGCCCGGCCTGCAGAACTTGGGTAAGCATTCCTCGGGGGAGTACACAGTTTGAGCTTTTGCTTCAATTTGCCAGAGGAAAAAAAAAATTTTTTTTAGGAACTTAAATTGATTTAATGAGCCAGGGAATGTGTGGCTGAGGGAAAAAGGAAATTATTTGTGTTTATGAAAAATGGCAAATAAGTGACCTCCTCAGCTAAATTCTCAATCTCCTGATGCTTTCGCTCTGGGGAGCTCTATAAATGTCAAACCATTAAATTCAAGATTTAACAAATAAAACAAAGCGAATAAACAAACAACCCTCCATGCCCCCTGCTGCCCCGTCCCCAGGACCTCTGAGCCTCTCATGTTAAGACACCTTATGCTGAATGCCACAGAAGAAGCTTTTGCTTCCAGGATTAACGCATTTTCTTAAACGGAAAAAAGATTCCCTCCTGCTAAGTGCTGGGTAATGACTTCAGATGGAGGTGTTTGGTGTGGTTGGGTGTCTTTCTATGTTTCAGGGGAGGACAGTCCCGTCCAGAGTACTGTGAGAAGCCTCTTTGAGCTCATGTGCCTTGCCTCCTGTGGTGGACTTAGGGAGAAGTGGGAGACTGACACGGGGATGGGGTGGGGTGGGGTGGGGTGGTGGGGAACAATGCCAACATCTTCTTCTGCATTGCTCTTGAAATTCCAAAGAAGATTAGGTTTTCTACTCTTTTTGCCTAACAGCTCCTTGGGGTATACAGTTAGCTATCACAGGCACATGCGTCTGGGAAGGATTAGTCATAAATTAGTTAATATTTATATGTTTAAGAAGTTATATATGTGAGGGGCACCTGGGTGGCTCAGTCAGTTAACTCACGGGTTCGAGGCCCGCATCCATTGTTCTCTGTGCTGACAGGTCAGAGCCTAGAGCCTGCTTCAGATTCCGTGTCTTCCTCTCTCTCTCTTTCTTTGCCTCTCCCCCACTTACACCCTGTGTCTCTGTCTCTCTCAAAAAATAAACATTAAAAAAAAGTACAGAAAGAAGAAGTTATATACACGAGAATAGAAAGGAGTATAAAAACCTTTACAGACTCCATGCCGAGGTACACAAATGACACCCAGCTTTATTAACGGAACATGTATATGAGCAGTTACACAGATAGGCCAAGGTAAGTAGCCTATAACAGTAAAATGAGTGTTTTCAGAAAAGCAAATGAGTATCATGGGTATTTTTTTGACCTGTGCCCTGGGGATTTCTGGAGTATGGATCAACAATAGGATTAGTAGAGTCTTTGAAGGTCTTTCACCCTTCACAGTTCTAGAAAACTGCTGGTGCCTGTCCATTGCTCCAGAATTCTATAGTGGGTTGTAATTTCATTGGGTCCTAACGCCTATCTCACTCAGAGGTGGATAGCTCGAAGCAGATAAGTATAAATGTGGATCTATCAACAGGCAAGGTTTGCCTTACATTCTTTAGTCTTAATATTTTGTTTGTGACCTTTCCTGGAAGGAAAATAGCTGTATATGAATGGTCAGTTCCTCTAGGTGCACAGTTAGTAACCTGAACTGCTTTATAATGAGAAAGACTCACTACAACCATCTCTACAGATAGATAATCATCTATCTATCCATTCGTCTAGAGATATCCAGGTGGACCGAGAGATTTACACACATACATCTATACATACGTATAGATACATCTAAACCTTCCACCATATATCTGTCTCTCGTCACCAGGAGGAATGCTTTGGGTATAGACAGGGACAAGCAAAAAGAGATAACTGAGAACATTTTATTCTGTTGATATGCCATACCATACTCATAAAGAAAGAGCAGCATATTAGCATCATTTACATTTTGTTTCCAACATGGCATTTTAATAATAATCTCAGTGATCAGTGTTTATTGATGAGTTATTATTAAAAAAAACAAATCAATTAAACAATACTGATGTGAATGGAGATGCAAAAGTAATTAAATTTAAAACGAGTTTCCATTCTTCACGAAACTGTGGAAAACTCCCAGTTGGATACAGTAGCTGGGGGATGGTATGTTTTATTTAATCAATGTTCTTATTAGATCAGTTACTTCCATGCATGGATGTACTAGATTTTTAAATATCAAGCATTCCCTCATTAATTAAGAAAGTTTTTCAGAGTACTGAGCTCCCTTGGAATTATAATAATAATAATTGCCTAATGACAGCAACCAAACCAGTTAACAAAATGTACTTGGAATAGAAATGGCTATTTGCAAACGATGTATGTTTGGACTCTGAAGAATTTTCAGTTATGATTTTACACAGATCCTACAAATAATTTCCCCAGCCCATGTACAAAACTGTGGCATTTTCTAGGCTTCTTTTAAAACTACAAACACTGAAAGAAAAAAAATACTATTCCTACCCATCACTGGGTATACAAAAGACTAGATTGAAGTGATTATGTAGGTTGGCCCAATAAATAATCATTTGTCCAGAGTATTCTGATCACTGAAGCAAGAGTGGTATCGGACTAATTACATAAATTATCTAATTCCCTTAGTGTATACAGAAATAATTATTAACACATTGCACTTGCATGAAACTTTTTATATTGAACTTAGACAGTTTCGTATTTTTCAAAATATTCTCACCTTCATGTGACTTGAAGCAATGCCATGTGGTAGGTCAGATTACCCCCAGTTTCCTCAGAGTAAGCTGAATTCAGAAACAGTTAAATGTGTCCAAGGTCACATGGGTCATGAAAAGAAGCAGGACTTCTATTCAACTTGCAACACAAGGCTTCCCCCATCACACATTGATGGCTCCCATAACTAAGTTATTCTTGATTTTTTTTATACTAAAATAAATGCACGGTCTATTTCCTTTGATATTCACACCACTCCCTGGACTTTGCAAAGAAGTCGTAAAATTCTCTAGTACTGCTAACACGAGAAGTCACTCATCCATGTGAAATTATGTTTTCTTCCTTTAAAAAAAACCCAAAAAACTTCCCCAACAACACATCAGTTAGTCTCTGAAAATAAGATGGCAAATCGCAGTAAAGTTGTGAAAACAAAGACGCAATAGTCTTTCTCCAGTGCGGGCTTGTTGCCATGAGCTAATAATTCCAGACTTTGAGTAAGCCGAACCTCCTTTTTAATAACCATATGCCTCTAGGTAAAGTATTTCTACTAAAAATTATTGAGGCATGGAACAAGGTAAGATGTGTGAGCTCATGTTGGATTGTTCAATTACTACACTGAGTCCCGTAGCATTAAGCGCTTTCCAACTTGACAGATTATTCCTCTTTATACACTTGTATAAACACACTGCTTACGGCCGAAATCTATGTAAGCTTTTCTTTCAATTAAAATGTCAAGGATGACAGACTGTGTTTTTGGTGTCCTTAACAGAATGAAAGGTACCATAGCAAGCGATTTCATGTCCTCATTTTTACCCCCAAAGGATGTTTTCCAGTCTAGGGGTGTCTGAAAAGCAAGGTCTGTGTCTGCCAGCCTTTGCCCCTGGACCAGCCTGACTATCTTTAAGGAGCTAAGGGCCGGTGCTTTCTTTTGGAAGGTCTCAGGAGGGTCCCTATAGACTGCTTTCCTTTCCTGGATCTCCCAAAGATCCAGGACGTCATTTAAACTCAGGACAGACAAATCTGTCAGGTAGGTGGCCGGGCAAAGGGAAGAAGCAAGCAATAAAAAAAAATAAGGTTAAAGAATTGGAAGATCAGTATTAGCATCAAAATGAGACCATGGAAGTCTAAGAGAATCATGAGGAGATAATAAATAACAACTTGGAAGGAGGGGTGTGTGCAGAATAATATAAGAAGCTTCAAAGTGATAAAATGGAAAGAAGAGTGGGCAGGAAGCAGGAGATCCAGATGCTACTGCCATTAGAGTTTCTGGCTTTGGGGGAGAGACTTTCTTCACTTTGGGGCTCTCCACTTCGTCATCTATTTCATGAATGGATCAGACGACGGGCCATCTGGAAATACCCTGAAGCTCTAAAATTCAGATTCTAGATGTACCTGGGCGGCTCCGTCAATTAATCATCCGGCTGTGGTTCAGGTCATGATCTCACAGTTTGTGAGTTCAAGCCCCCGGTCAGGCTCTGTGCTATCAGTGTGGAGCCCCCTTTGGATGGTCTGTCTTCCTCTCTCTCTGCCCCTCCCCCACTCACTTGAGCGTGCACACACACGCTCTCTCACTCTGTCTCAAAAATTAATAAACATTTTTTAAAAATTAAAAAAATAAAATTCAGATTCTAGGTCTTGAAAATGAAATGTTCTTAATCGCAATACACTATATGTTTTATTATGATCAGGGCACTGGCTTGCTGACCCAGCACACAGTGCAACAGAGTATGTGGTCAGCATCTACACTGGATGGAATGGAGTCAGTATAGCACTTGGTTCTTAATGTCAAAAATACATTTGAAATGTGAATAAACTGCAAAAATAATGTATCTCCAAAGAGCAAGAGAAGTTGCTAAAAAGAACTGGATACATTCCATGGGGTCCACACTTCTTCCTCATCTAAATGTAACATAATTTCACACACAGATTGGAGAAAGAGTACTGTCCATTATCACTGTATTTGCTTATAAAAAGAAATGTGCTTTCTGTTCACCGTAAATGAAGTATTATGGCCTAACTTGGCAAACTAGTTTCCGTCCAGAATGGGGAGCCTAAAGAGCTAAATGGGGTAAATACAAACTCTTAAATCTTAGGAGAAGGCTGTTTGTAATGAGAAGTAATTATCATTCTCCTCCCAAGTGGAATTTAAAAATTCTTTTTGAGGGGCGCCTGGGTGGCTCAGTCGGTTAAGCCCTCTGACTTCGGCTCAGGTCATGATCTCACGGTTCGTGGGTTTGAGCCCCACATCGGGCTCTGTGCTGACTGCCAGCTCGGAGCCTGGAGCCTGTTTCAGATTCTGTATTTCCCTCTCTCTCTGACCCTCCCCTGCTCATGCTGTTTCTCTCTCTCTCTCTCAGAAATAAATAAAACATTAAAAAAAATTTTTAAATTCCTCTCTTTGTAAAGAAAGAAAATTGCCAGATAATCAAGTAGAATGTGAAATGGAAAAACAATACAGTTGATTTCCTCTGTGGGTAATAATTACATTGTAAAATGGGGCAGTAAGAGCAATGCCTCAGAAGCTGGTCTACCTGGGTTGGAGTCCCAGCTCTGCCACTTACTAGCTGTGTGACCTTGGGTAAGTCGCTTGGTCTCTGTGTGCCTCAGTTTCCTCAACTATAAAGTGGGATGATGGAGATATTTACCTCATGGCGTTAAATGGGTTACCACATATTAAATACAGTTGACTCTTGAACAACACAGGCATTAGGAGCCCCAACTGCTCATGTAGTCAAAAATACACGTGTAACTTTGAGTATCCCCACAATTAACTATGAATAGCCTACTTGAGAACATGAATGACTAATGCTAGTAGCCTTAATGATAACCTAAACAATCCATTAACACATATTTTGTATATGTATTATATACTACATTCTTGCAATAATGTAAGCTAGAGAAAAGAAACTGTAAAGAAAATCATAAGGAAGAGATATAATCTATAGCACTGTACTTTATTCATTGAGAAACATCCCCATATAAGTGGACCCATGTAGTTCAAACCCATGTTGGTCAAGGGTCAACTATATATTAAAGATGTTCAGTAAAATTAGTTGTTTTGTTATTATTCTTCTGAAACACAGACCAAACTGTAGATTAATCCCTACACTCCAATAAAGGAACTGGAGCTTCAGGCTGGGAACTGAAAATTAACACCAATCCTTAGCTTTAATTCAAGAATCACAGCAGCCTAACAAAATGCCTATAAAAATGTCCCAAACTTGCTGCATTTATAAGATATCTTTAAATATCCATCAACTCGAGATTCCCAAACCCTTCTGCGGAGGCAAATGGACTCCTCTCACCCACAATTTTACAGAATTTCAAAATGATTCACACTGTTTCTCAGAAAGGATCTTTGAAAATATTTCCTCAAAATGGAACCAAACTAGTTCCCCAGAGATCAGCTCTCAGTATCTTGTTTTTCCTGAAAACAATGACAAAAATCCAACAGAAGCAATAATTGGGAAAACAAGACAGCTATCTGGCCCATAATTTAAAAGACATCATTTTACCCATATCTTTTGTTGAATGAGCTCATGTTCTGCACCAAGCCTCACTGCCACGCTCCTAAAGTTGGATGGCAAATACATTTCCCCTTTTAACAAATGAGGAATTTGAGACAAAGAAGTAGAAATATTTGGCCTGAGAAAAGGCACCAAAATATCAGCAGAATTCAATTAAAATATGTGTTTCCATTTCAGAGCTTTCTTAGCCTCAAGGAAGGACCTCTGGTAAAGATCTGGAACCTCCCTGCAAGATCTGTACCCCTCCCCCTCTCCCTCTTCCCTCCTCCCCGCTCCCTTCACCGCCACCTTTCTTTTTCTTTGGTGACACAGCCATTTGGGTGTCTGGGAAGAGAATGTTACCTTTTTATCTGTACCCTAGCTGCCATCCTTCCTAAAAGGCTAGTAAAAGAGCCCCATGAAAAACAGCAAATTCTCCAGCTCACTAAGAGATACCAGTAAGCCTGGCTTCTTGTGACAGAACTTGACATGCCTCCAAGGCCATTGCACCATGTGGCCACTCACTGCCTCTCCAGCGCATGGCCCTGGGCTCTGCACCAGTGACATAGTGACTTCCTTCCAGCTTTGTGGAAGTACCACCTTCCTTCCTGCCACAGCCTTGAACGTTAAGTTATCCTCACCACCTTCTCTGGACAACCCCAGAAGCTCAGGGCCCTTTTTTGGAGTGCTCTCACCCTGCACTTCTCCCTAGTAACATTTATCACCATTTATTCAATCAATGAATCAATCAAAAATCAAACTGAGCATCTAATACAAGGCAGGCCCTGCACACACTCACTTCAGAGTGGAAAACTAGTTTGGCAAGTTAGGTCATTTGCCTAACAATTCATTTATAAATTCACAATCTGTGGCAACAGGTTGAAAAACAAAATAGGTGCATATCATGGTCTCTCGCAGTGTACCATCTCAGCTCCCCAGTTATAATTCTTCAATGATTTTGAGTGATTTTTAAAAATGTCTCTGTTCCAAACTAGACAATGAACTTCACAAGTAAGAGATTGTGTCTGCTCTATTTTTACTAATGCAGGTCCTGCAGAAACCTAAGCAAGTGTTTGGTACCTAGTAGATGCTAATAAATACCTCTTGAGTTAATAAGAATATAGATATCAAGGATCTCTTCAACTGGCAATAGACGTTGCAAGTACAGGGTTCAATAAATTATCTTTGCTAACTAATGAGAAGAACTTCATTGATTTACAAGTTGTGAGTGAAACTCCAATTTACATTAACAGCCTCATATAACCCATTTCTGTTCTTGAAAAGCGTAAGTGGTTATCCCCAAGGTAATCTGTATTTTTTATCAGTGCCCCTTAGATTAAACTCAAGCTTTCAGATGAGTTCTAGACCCATTTGTTTTTGCATCAATTAAATTAATTTCCATTTGAAATTATATTCTAGGCATTTCATAAGAAAAGGCCAAGAATAATTCAGCCCCACTCATCTGTCTCCAATCTATGTAATGTTTTAAAAATTGGATGCTTGCCCTGTAATAAGGCTGCATTTTATAATGGGCAGAGCCCTGGGCTCGGAGGTACCAGTTACACCCACACCACGGTCAGCTAAACATCGCGTTTCTGCTTTGCGCTGACTTATTGATATTGACAAGAACACTTTTGTAATCATTATCACCAGGGGTGTCGGAAATTAAATTTACCACGCAAGATAAATTTGGGGCTCCTTTTTTATCAATTTTGTACTACTGCTGCCTTTATTTTATAGATGTAGTATCTGATATCTTGGAAATGTAACTTCTTTTTTCTTTAAATAAAAGCCTGGCTGTGAGAGAGCCAATGGTAGTAATAAAATGTAACACAGTTAACAGAGCAGCGCCTTGCTGGAGGCTTTGCTGGGTTTTATAGGATATATTCTCTATCTACTCAGGCAGAGGAGATGTTTACTAGTGCTTTCAAGTGTTTTAAACAGAGAGAGCAGGAATAGAAAGGGAGATGTAAATTTATGGACATTTTGTTAAGACTATTAAATCAATCTCTTTTTTTTCTTCTTTAATGACTGATTTCTGCACCATTAATCTGAATTAGTCATGCAGTCAGCCTGATTCATTTAAGTTAAGCAAAAACATGGTTGGATTGGTTTCTGATGTACTATTGTCACTACAAAAAAAAACCCACCCCGTTTTCAAAATCTGATATTTTTTTCATTGTAAAGAGCTAGAGGCTCTTTTAAGAGACCCTTTAGAAAAGACCCCTAAATGCCTGAGCAGTCTGGCTTTTGCCAGGAGTCAGGCTTAAAGACATGAAGAGATGGTTTTTCAATTAGCCAATAACTTCCCAGTTGCTTCAATTATTCATAAAGTTACACTCAGAAAGGCAAGTAAATGCAGATCCAAAGACATGAAATAAAAGATGATTTTGAATGCAGGCTCAAAGAAATGATATACATCTGGCTGGCTGGGGAAATTTCTTCTTTACAGAGACGTAGCTCTAAGTAAAATTTCTTCCTGTTTCTAAGTTGTTAATAAGCTTCCTCCTTGCTTCATAAGGACAAATAAGTAGCCCTCTGATTATGAGCCTTGTCATTTACATGTGATTGCTGCTTGCACTCATTCACCATCAATGAATAATTCATGGAGACATTCAGTGACACACTTGCCTGGGGGTTCTGTAGAGGCAGAGAGCTCCCCGAGCTTACAAACACCCCCCACCCCCTTACTCTTAAGTCAGCGATTCTGTTTTGGTTTCCTCTGGACTCTCAGCTTGTCAGTTATCATATTTTAATGGGTAATGTGTGGCGGACGCCACACCCTGTACAGTCGCCCCATACATGTGATCCAAATAGATAGTGTCATTTTGCAGCTAAACGACAAAAGCGCCAACTGTGAAGAAAGGCTTCGGCAAGAACAGAAGACCTCTAGGAAAGATCATCTGGACCACCTTTACTCATCCTTGCACTTTCCAAGGTCTCCCCACTAGGTCACCCCCACTAATGCCTTTAAACCCAACCTCTTCCTAAATCTCAAGGCAGGGTCTTTTAGGCACTTTTCAAGTACCTCTCCTGGGAGACCAAATTTATAACACTCTCCACCCCACCTCTTGCCAGGATTATTTCAGCTCCTAGGAGAAGGCGCTAGTGACTATTAGCTCCACACTATACTGGCAGGAGGGGGGAATGACACACTTAAACGGATTCCTCAAGTTCTGTTCTTAATGCTAAAGTAAAAGAAATGCTGAGCGTAACCTGTCCTCTAAGGAAGCACAAAGAGAGAGGCATTGCTTCAAGGCTTAGCACGCTCCTCACTAGGTTACATCCTGACAGACAGCCGCAAACTCTGCACCATGGCTGTGATCAAATAACCAGAAACCATAGGAGAGAGTGTGAGAGCCTGGAGAAGTCTTTGTCAGGCAGAGCTGGGCATCATGGGGGAAGCAGGGAGGGAAGGGCGGGGGTGGGGGTGGGGAGAGAACTTGGAGAAGGTTCTGAAGGCACACAGACAAATACTGAAAGGCCAGAAGGGAAGACCTAAATGGAAAAGTAAGAGGAACAAGACCGGGAGATGACGATAACGGTCTTCAAGTTTCCAAATTACTATATTCAGAGAATGGTCACCAGCTACTTTCAAAGCCAACCAAAGCAGACTAATAACTATAATAAACCAGCAGCACATGGGATTTATGTTAGAAGAAAGAATATCTCCCCAAGAACGAAGAGTGTAAAACAATTAAGTGGCTTACTGAAGTTTTGGAATTTCCTCTTATTAGGCTCTTAAAAAAGAGACTCGTCCCCCGTCTGGCATGGTTTCTGGGGCGGAGGACGAGGAACTGGCAGACTTCTCATAGACCTAAATTAGGTCTATTATTTTCACTGATTCCAGTCAGAGTGGCTGACAGAAATGATAGAGATAATGCTGGCTGCCACCATTAACCAGTAAATCGAATAAAGCAGCCTCGTGTGGCTGACAAGGCATAGGCTTTGGGCTGCCCGCCGGCCCTGTCACAGCCCATGAGTATATGATCCGTACAAGTCACTTAACTTCTCTGTTTTCTCATCGGCAAAAGTAGAGCAATACAACCCACTTCCTAAGTACGGTGGGAAGACACTCTGATAATTGTATAGGACATGATGTTTTGTATGTGTTTGTCCCTTGGAAGGTGATCGATGTATATTCTATTCAAGAGATGATGAATCTAGTTTAGAAAATAAAATTACGGCGAATGTCATTTTAAAATACAAAGGAAGGGGCGCCTGGGTGGCTTAGTCGGTTGAGTGTCCAACTTCGGCTCAGGTTGTGATCTCTCAATCTGTGAGTTCAAGCCCTGCGTTGGGCTCTGTGCTGACAGCTTAGAGCCTGGAGTCTGCTTTGGATTCTGTGTCTCCTTCTCTCTGACCTTCCCCCTGCTCCTGCTCTGTCTCTCTCTCAAAAATAAACTAACATTAAAAAAATAAAATACAAAGGAAAACTATATTGTTCTAAAATTCAGGGTGAAGTTGTTTGGAAAAAAGACCCAGAAACTTCCAGCTTCTCTGAGGGATCTGACGGTACTTTCCCATCACTATGAGACCTAATACCTCCTGGTATATTTTCATCTTGGGGAAATCTGCTCTGATTTTTCCAGGCCAGGCTGATCCTTACTCTGTGTTCACATAGCATGTGCCAGTCTCTCTACTAGACTGGAGAGAGAGCATCACAAAGCACAAAGCTAGGGGCGCCTGTGTGGTTCACTCAGGTAAGTGTCTGACTTCAGCTCAGGTCATGATCTCACGATTCATAGGTTTGAGCCCTTTGTCAGGCTCCATGCTGACAGCTCGGAGCCTGGAGCCTGCTTCGGATTTTGTGTCTCCCTCTCTCTCTTCCCCTCCCCTGCTCACACTCTGTCTCCCTCTGTCTCTTGATAAAATAAAACATTAAAAAAAAAAAAAAAAAGAGCACAAATCTCGGCGCACAGTAGGAGCCTTGGGTTTGTTGAATGACTTAATGATGTTATGTCACTGTACGTGGTCTCTCATTTCCTGGCAGCAGTACCGTCACGACACATCCATGACAGTCTTCCTATTAAGGGTCACGAGAACTTGAAAAGTTACCATGAAAGAACTGTCAACTTATCATTGACTTGAACAAGGGGGTTAGGGGAGGGGCAGAGTTTCTAAGAAACTGATATCCTCCTTGAGCAACCTTTCCTGAGCTACTTTTCAAGTTCTCCCACTTTGTAGGAGCACTTATCATGAGCTAAATTGATATTAATCTCAAACACTTAATAAAATAACAGCAATAGAGTTCATAGTAATGATACTTGGCATTTGCTTTGCACTTTGCAGCTAAGGATCTCAAAGGGCTTTGCTAATTTCAGAGCTAGTCATGGGCTAGATACACAAGCAAAGAAACCATTGTGTATAGCTTCCCTGTGGACACAGCTGATTTTATCATTAGGTTCTGAGATTGAGACTGTGGTCATACTATGTGCATAAACACACCCACTACCCACAAACACCCTCAGACATCTACATGCCAAGAGGCAAAAATGATAAACAACGTTTGGCCCTAAACGCACTCTTATCTGTATTAGCTGGATCAAACCTTGGAGTGCAGATTTGTATTTTGATACACTTGTTTTATTATGGTACTTCTTCCAACCTCGTTCTTGCTGTATTTATAGGTATAATTGGAAATTCCACATCTGTTCTTTAAAGACTTATTCTTAAAGGGCTTATTTTTCCTTTAAGTTCATGAAGGAAATTTTGTTTAGGCTTAAACATACAGGAGTTTATATATAAAGCATCACTGCTAAGGCACTTTTCCCTTCCTTGGTGGCCTTGCATTTGCCAAAGAGAGTGACTTGCTCAGTTTCCCATATTATTCCCCAGACAGCTCTATTCCTACTTCCAAACAAATGTGGTATTTGGGGTTTCGAGTTTAAAATGTAATTTGGTATCATTTCAGATGTCTTCCTACAGCTTAATAAACATCTTCCCCAGAGGGACTTGGGGTCTGATTTTAATTTGTGGTAGGGTTATGGTCACAGTAAATGTCAATTTTAGCTATCGACAATAAGCCCTACTAGGAAGCGAAATTGTAAGTGAATGACAGTACATTTACAGGACGTGTGCCACATTGTGCTTGCTCATAGGAGTTGACTGTTCCCCAAGAAATCCCTTCACTGATCTGTAATGAAAGTCTGGTTTCTCCTCAGGGCTCTGACTATCAGTCACTCATCGGAAGAGAAGTGTCAATCTGCAGACCATAAGAAGCTAAAGTGAAGTAGTCAAGCCCTCCATGACAGAGCTTTGAATCTGAACTCCCCAGCCAACATGTCACTGCATCAGCCTGGTGATCCTGGGCTGTGTCCTCTAGATCGCCTCAGAGTTTCTATTTCTTCGTGTATAAAATAAGGTTGGCTGAGCCAATGATCTTCACGGATCTTTTCTACTCTCAAGTTATGTCATTGCGTAGGATCAAGAGTGGGTAACCTGCCTCATGGAGAAGCTTGAGATTTTGGAGAAGCAGCACATTAGGAGGGGATGGGCTTTCCTCAAAGGTGAGACAAATGAGTAACTTGCCACTGGCCTCTCTTGGACATTTCCTTTCCTTGAACAAAAGGGAGGTTCCAAAGATCACTGAGTACAGGTAACATTTAACAAAGTAGGGCAGGAACCAGTGGTGCTGAAGGGTAGGAGGGGAGGGAGGTTTCTTCTCACAGGGGAACAATGATCCTTTTAATTAGCATGTGAAATAAAGGTTTCACTCTTCTGTGCCTCAGAGTCAGTCACGTGTTATTAAGCAGAATACCAGACTTTAGGAGACGTAGGACAGGCCTTAAATAAGGATTCTGTCTGTTCAATATAGTGCCATGAGGCCCATTGGGATTGGGAAAAAATTGGGCATTCTGAGAATGACAAAAGTCTTCCAAGTCTGACAGTTGCCAGGAAAATCATTTCCACTACTGAATAGTAAATGCTAGCTTGCCCTATCTACCAAAGGGCTAGGACAACATTCCCTAACTGCCTATGTTGAGCTCTATGGGTGATCTTGTCCATGGTGCCTGGGATGGTTAATTTTATGGGTCTACTTGACTGGGCCATGGGCTACACAGACGGCTGGTTATACATGATTTCTGGGTGTGTCTGTGATGGTGTTTCTGGAAGAGATTAGCATTTGAAGGGGTGACCTGAATAAAGCAGATTCTCCCTCCCCTAAGGGGTGAGTGGGCATCATCCATGGTGATGTGGGCACCATCCAAACTACTGAGGTTCTAAATACAATTTTAATGAGGAAGAAAAGTTGAATTCTCTGTCTTTGTCTCTATCTCTCTCTCCCTCCCTCCCTCCCTCCTTCTCTCTTTCTGCCTGACTGATTGAGCTACCACATCAGCCTTCTCCTGGCCTGGAACTGAGACTTATACCATCAGTGGCCTTGGTTCTCAAGCTTTTGGACTTAGACTGAAATTTGTACCACTGGCTTTCCTAGGACTCCAGCTAGTAGACAGCAGATAGTAGGACTTCTATGCTTTCAGAATTGGCATAAGCCAATTCCTTACAATAAATAATATATAATGTGATCATATAATAAATTATATATTAAATGATCATATAATATAATAAATTATTACATATGTATTCCATATTCTATTGGTTCTTTTTCTCTGGATAACCCTGAGTAATACAGTGCTCATCTTTAGGCTCTTTTCTCTAGGAAGTGTCCCATATTTCTTTACACATATTTGATAGCAGTGAATCAGTGGAATCCAGGCATTCACTTTGACATCCCTCATCCTCTACTTCCAATCATTCACTATGTTCTATCTACTCCCCTTAAGACGGACCTGGAATCCATCCACTTGTCTTCATCTCCATTACCAGGATCCTAGTCCAAAACACTATCTTCCCTCACTTGGTTCTTCCAACAATTTCTACCTTCAGTTTTACTCCTCTCCAATCCAGCCTCTGCACTGGAGCCAGAATGATCTTCATGAACCAATGATCTAATCATGACTTTTCCCTACTCAACATTTTTCCACGGCTTTCCTCTACATTTGGGATATAATAAAAATCATCCTTTACATGGTGTAACTCTTGATGTCTATAGTACTGCTTTCCAAGCTGACTAGATATGTTACACCCATCCTGGCTTTCATTCAATTCCTAGGATGCGCCAAGCTCTTTCCTACCCCAGGGCCTTAATACATCCTCTTGCCTTTGCCTAGAAAGGTTAGCTATTTGCTCTTCTATTGACCAGATCTTGTTCGTCCTTTAGGTCTCAGTTTAAATATCACTTTCTTGAAATTTTCTCTGACCCCCTAACTAAAGGTGCCTCTTATTTAGAGCGTCTCATAGCTCTGTGTGTTTTTCCTTCATGCAATGCCTAATAATATATGTATAGGCATGATTATTTATTTAATGTCAGTCTTTACCATTACACTTCTACCTCCCTGATGGCAGGGGCTATATATCTTTTGACTGCCAGAGGTAAAATCATTCTGATTTCCTTTAACTGCTGGGAAAATCTGTGCTTGCTTTCTGGAATATTCTACCCCATTTGATGGAGGAGAAAGGAGAATACCATAATATAGCCAGAAAGAGTTCTAGAAGTTAAGAGGATTGATCTAACATAAGTGTGTACCACAATATTTGCCTACATGCTATTAATAATTGATCTTTCCACCTTTCTGAAGCTGGGGGCTATTTGTTTAGAAAAACACAAAAGCAAAAATGCCAAATGGAAATGTCCATCCCATTGCTTGTAATTTTTGCTTTAGGTCAATGTTGAAGCACTCAACCATGCTTATGACAATTGAGTATTTTCCATTTTTGCCAATCGTTTCGATTGCTGAGGCTCTCCAGAAGGGTCAAAACCTGTAACTTTTATGTAAGGTTCCCAAGCATTTAATATATATGCCAAGAACACCTCTTTAGTTAAAAGAGGGCATGAAGAACTATAGTGATAAGTGCCTCGGATGGCTTTCCTTATAAGGTAGAACACTGAAAAAAAGATCTTCTCGTTTTCTTTTTTTTTTTCTCAAAAACAAAGTAAACAAAATCAGTGATTTCAAAGTCCAGTGTGGCTGAGAAAACTCATTTCCTTAATATGGTGCGGGCTCAGGAGTGATGGGGAGGGAGCAGACACCCAGCAATGATGGTCTGCTGCAGGCTTCTGGCAAACTTTTTGGCCTATTGGTTCACAGCCAGTGTTTTCCTTCATAAATGAATTCCACATCTTTATTAAGTTAAGTATTTCTTTTTTTATTATTATTTGAAACATACTTTAAATATTTTGTTTTATGACGTCCTGGAAATTGATGCAATTCCTTCCAGATCAAGGAAGATGGAAAAATCAATTACTTTTTTTTTTTTTAACACTGAGAGTGATTATACAAAAATTATGCCCCAATTTATCCATTACTATGAATATCATTTGACGTCATGTGTGAACAACACGAGACAGCCAGAATTAAGGGCGTCTTTCCGATTAGATGAATCAGTTACTTTCACAGAAAAGCCCTAATGGTTATTAGATAGAAAGACACCCCTAGTTTGAGGTGATTTGTAGGAGACTGTGTCATTAGAATTACAGATTTTAAATTGCAATCAGCCTTTTGTAAGAAAAATCCCTGCAAGAACAAATCAAAAGACCTCAAAAGCCTGACCTGAGTGTCGGATGTCAGATCCTTCACACAAACAAGTTATAGTTTGCAATCCAGAAACCGAATCTTATTAAAATGAATTTTATCTGACATGGATGGAATGTCAATGCTGGCCTATTTACAGATGAGTTAATTGGGTTTATCTAAAAATGGAGAAATTTTTAGGGTCCTTTCAACCCCGAGAACCGTGGTTCAGAACGCTGAAGAGGGCTGAGGGAAAAACACAAAGCCCGGCCCTCAGCAGAAACTAGAGTCGCCTTCCCCACACTCTTCAAAACCAAGTTCTCAAAACCTCCTAATGGGTTTCACTGTTTTCTTTCCCGTGCTTATCATAATCAGTGAACCACACATTTGCATCTCTAATGGACCCTTTTCAAAAGTGTGTTGACATTTCTGTAGGTTTTGAATAGCTCTTAATGCTTCTCTCAATTTGGTCAGGTGCCCACAGATCTCCTTATATGGATGGGTCTTGACATATAGACTGCATGCTTTACTCATGGATTGTTGTGTGTGTGTGTTTTTTAATCCCTGGGAACCTATCTTAATTATACTCTTAAAAAAGTGAAAACTCAGAAGTCAGATGACTCAGAAAATGAGCATCTAACTGGATATCCACATGCAGAGGGCAGCATCTTAACTACCTCTGTGAACTCAGACACAAGTCAAAAGCACTATCCCTTATGTGGTAAATTCACTTTTTGGAGCTTCTATTTTTGTCAAAAGGAAATAGATATAAATAAGACCATCAAGATAAACATAGGTTAGGGGAGAAATCAGGCAGGGAGCTCATCATCTGAGCAAAAAAACGACACCACATTTTTTTTTTTTTTTTTTTTTTTACTTCTTGCATTTTCTACAAGAACTGAGAACCCAGCGGGCTTGCAAAGGAGCAATTTCAGTCCCACCTACTTTCTGTGGCTTCAATATAAAAAATGCCATCCAACAGAAACACAACTAAAATTATTTTTTAAATTTACTTTTTTTTTTTTTAAACTCAGCTCCTGCCATGTTTCAGGAACGGGGGCTGGGAGTGTATAAAAGATCATTCTGGGTCTTAAGAAATTCATCATCTAAAAAAGAAAAGAAAAGAAAAGAAAAGAAAAGAAAAGAAAAGAAAAGAAAAGAAAAGAAACGAAAGGAAAAGAAAAGAAAGAAGAAAGGAAAGAAGAAGGAAGGAAGGAAGAAAGAGAGAAAAATTATCTATTAAGAGAAACACACAAGGCAAGTAAGTATAATGGGTATAAGGGGAACCCCCCCCCCACCAGCCGCAATGATATCCAATACCATGGGGGTTTGGGGGCAGGGGTCTTAGAAGAAGAAATGAAGAACTGCTCCAGGAAAGAAGAGATGTTAGCTTTGCACGTGCACATGCTGCATGTGCACACATGTGTGTGTGTGTGTGTGTGTGTGTGTGTGTGTGTGTTCATGTCTGTGTATGTGAGAGAGTAAGGGACAGGGGAAATTGGCAGTAGGGGCAATGATCTGAGTTAACCATCTGTGCAAGGCGGGTTGTTTAAGTACATTGACACAGGCCAAAAAGATTAAATAATTACTGACGTTCATAGCTTAACATGAGATGAAAACAATCTCTTTGGTGGGTACCAATCCTTACCTAGAAATACATGCTCTCTGATGTGCATTCACTCAGCCTGATCCCCCTATAGATGCCACATTGAGAATTGCATATACTTAGAATTTTTAAAACTGATTTTCCAGTATTTTCTGTAGATGGCTGAGTTACAAACTATGAGAACCATTTGATAGGCTATACTGCACAATTTGATCATTTTTGAATTAGGGGGCAGTGGAATAAAGGAAGAGATTTGGGGTAAGTGGGAGGAGGGAGGTGCTGGGATCTCCAGGCAGGGGCTCAGCATTTTTCAGAATCAAAGGAGCCCTTCTTGGCCCTATTATCCTATATTAAATTGCATTGGAAAAGGTAAAAGTGCAGCTAGAATTTGGCCTTCCTTTTACTGATTCTGAAAGCTTTTCCAAGACAGAAAGTTGGTATAACTTGAGCTTTCTCTCCCAGATTTCTAGTTTCCATTTCTTACTTTGAGCTCCATAAGCCTAGATGGGCATGAGATGGGGGTGGGCATATATTTTAACCATCACTTGTATGCAGCATATTCATTGATGGTGCCTGAAAGTAGTTTTCTGTGTTTCTTGTCACTTTTACTCTCTCTTTTGGATACTCCTTTTGCAACAAATTAATTTCAGTTCCAAGGGAGGAAGATCCTACTCAAAGCACTGTGTCAAATGCTGCACTAACAAAATCATGGATTTCCTCATTACTTCTAGCACAGAATTAAAACATAGATTTAAAGATAGGGTTTTTTTGTTTGTTTGCTTGCTTGTTTGTTTTGGTTTTTGGGGTTTTATGGGTTTTTTTTTTTTTTTTTTGGTCTACATGACTTGAAACCTTTTGAAAAGTAGGTTGTTGTCCCCTCATTTCTAAATCAACACTGGCAGTCACTGAATGCACCCTTTCTTTCAAAGGAAAGAAAGAAAGGAAGAAAGGAAGGAAGGAAGGAAGCAGGCAAGCAAACCTTGGTGATCCCGGCTTAACTATGAAAAGGAAACAAGGGCATGAGACAAGGTAGCTTCAGAGAGTGGGTGGCCCAGCCCACGCCTTCCCATCCAGACTCTTTCACTTGTTTGCAGCTCTCACTCAAAACCCACTCCTTCTGTGTTTTTGCATATGAAAAATGAGGTTGTAAAAGTGTCAGCCGCCTTTTGACCAGCTAGTAGGAATAGCTAGTAAAAGATAATTGGAAGGTATTTCATCCATAAGATGTACAGCTCTCAGCCGATCAGTTCCTGGGTCCTTAATCTGTTTGTTTCCCCTGAGTTTCTTCAGGCCGGTCAGAATTCTCAAGTGTGGAGAAGCTCTAAAACAGCTTATCAGATCAAGAAGCTATAACAGAATGCAAGTTTCCAAGACCATTCCCAGCAACTTGAAAACCTCAACCCATGCCCTGCCTCTATAATATATAGCATTTCCACGCTGTGGCTGTTTTAATAAACCAGTGGATATTTCCCTCCAATCTGTTTGCTTTTAGTGGGCTTTCTTCCCCTCTCCGAAGAAGCTGGAATTATACTGTCAGACAAATGACCAGAATAACTGTGCATTGCTCTAGACACCAATGAATAAAATATATCAAATGCTGCATATCCCTAGAGCGTATTATTCCACTTAGAAAATGGTATAATTGACTTTGGGGTAGTGTAGGGGAAAAAAATCCAAGTATTTTTGAGTTGTAGGGTTATTTTCTGGTAATTGCCTGACTTGAAACTTTAGTTTGTCAATCAGACAGTTCCCTTAGCCTTATAAAGGTTTTTTTTTTTTTTTTTTTTTTTCCTGATGGGGGCGAGGGTGGGGGGGGAAAGGGGAGGTTATTGAAGGAGAACTAAGAAAATGGCTAAGCCCCTCAGGCCTTTTTTCTTGTCATAAAGTTGTTGTCAAAAAGATTCGCTATTATGTCTGGGATGGGTGAACTCCGTGGCATTTTGCGTTCAGTAAAAATGTCTCAAACCATTTTTCAAACATTTTGAGGTTTGGCAAAAACCCGAAATCCATCTTGCCAAGCACTTTCCCCCCTTAATTCTTAAACCCATGTGTCTTTCAAGGGAAATTTAATCCGTATGTTTCTGATTCATTTACACTTAACTCATCAAAATGGTGTTTTGTAAGAGCTATTTGATGTTCAAGAAGTCTTATGAGCTTCTCTTTTTATAAGTCTGAAAAGCCTTTCTTTCTGAGAACCAGAAAATTGTATTTTACCAGCTGTAAGCCAAATGATTTGAGCTGTGTTAAAAAGCAGGGACCTGCTGAATGCAGGAGGCAAAAAAAATAGTGGACACGATGCATAAATAAAGATCCTCATGTGTCTGTCTGCTCCTGCATCTCCCAAAGACCTTTCAAACTCCTTCTTCCCTGGAGAAGCCTAGCCCCTGGGGCCTAAGAACAAGCTAAAAACCTGACTCTGAGAAGAACGATGGTCCTAGAGCAAAAATTCTCATGGATTACGAAGATCCCCAATAGAGAATCCCAGATCAGAATCAACAGAAGTAACACCTGGTGTGTTCTCGGAGATAAATCTACTACGTAGGAGATAAAATGGTCATTGAATTCCAGGATTGGAAGGGACTTATGAAATTTCTCATCCAAGCTCCTGGGAGGAGGTGCGGGCCCGAGTTAAGGGAGCAGCTATGGGCCAGGGGGAGGGCTCTGTCTTCCATACTCGGCTTCCAAATGAGAGGATTTCCCAGAAAGTATTCTGAGAGTAAATCTGGTTTAAAATGTGTTTAACAACAAATATCTTAGTTTTAGATGAGGACCTTAAGGTTTGGGGAAGGAATCCTGAAGTGTTGGGATAGAACTGGCAATATGCCCCAGGTCTACTGGCCCTCGTCCATCATATTGCCACCTTGCCACCATGTCAAAGCTTTTCCAACTCTGAATGTAGCTCATTAGGGGGTCCATTGGTGAGAAAAGGGTGAAATCAGTTTATTCTGATGTGACCAGTATCTTAGAAAAATGAATAGAATTTAAGATATCCACGAATGTTATACACAGTAAAAATTAAGGACTATTTCATCAAACTACACACACACACACACACACACACACACATGTAAACACACACATGTGAGGATCCTGGGCTATAAGATAAAATATTTCCTACTGTTGTTCATATCAAAAAAGCTTCAAAACCACTTTACCACACCAAAACCCAAACAAAGCAAAACAAAACAACATGTTTCTTTTACTAGTAGTTAAGCCAATAGCAGGTTTCAGTTGGCCTCCTTAAAGACCACATGGCTAACCAGACCCAAAACGATACTTCTCCCCTCATGGAGGAAATCCTGTGAATCACTGGCCTGTTGCACCAAAGATGCTTTAATACACAGATGAGGAGAAATGGACAAAGAACAAATGCGTGGTGGAGGCAGGAAGGGAGGGGGGCCAGCTACCTAGCTGAGAAAAGAAAGATTTGTCTTCTTCCTGATATGATTTACAAACGACAGGAATGATTTCCAACTTGCATCCTGTGCAACAGCACAGTGGGAGCTTTGGGCATATTAGCACCAGCATATTTCCAAAGTGCATTTTCCAAGCACTTAACAGTCATTAATTAGTTAGAAACATCCTTTCAAGGTCGGGAGGCTTAATAGTTCATCTTCACACAGCAGAGCTTTGGAGACTTCAGGGAAGCCGAATTGTACACCACCTGGATAATTACTGTGGGAAGATTAATTGGGTTAACTGGCTGTGAAGAATCTTGTGATAAAGCATTATGAAAAACGCTGCCCCTGTCACACTGTGAGATGTCAGAGCTGGCGTCCTTTGTGCCTAACAGCTAAAAGCTGCCTCCATGGGAAAGGATGCAAAGTCATTAAAACAACTGAATTACCCTTTGCTCTCTCTCTCTCTCTCTTTTTTTTTCAGAATCGTAATGAAGTGACAAGTTTTCTGTGGTCACAAAGTGCCTGAGTCTCTTTGGGATTAGAGTGTGAAGTGGGTTGTGTTGGGAATTGTGGTCTAAAACCAGTCCCTAGGTGGGCGGGAAGGGGGAGGAAGCAGCGAGTTTCAGAGCCCAGAGGTCACATCCTGCAGGTGGGTGGGTGCTGGTTCTGGGGCGGATTCCAAACTCTGTCCTCATCAGACACGCACTCAGTGCAGTGAGGGCTGGTGCAGGGAGAGGGAGGAAGGGGAGAGCGGTGGGAAGCAGAGAGAGCCAGACTCCTAGACGGTTACCCCATCTCATTGACGGCCCAGGGACAGCACGCCCCACCCACTAACTAGACACCAGGGAGCTTTTGGCTGGAGGTGGAAAGCAAGCTATCTTGTCCATTTATTTCCCCATCCCTCCCTCCAGATCGGAGGGTGGTATCTTTGCACTGCTAGGTACTTGAATGACTCTCAGCTTCTCAAAGCCAGCTGGTTGGGCTCCCCTGTGCCCCTGCTCATCTCAGTCTTTCTTTGCTCTCCCCCAACCACATCATCTCCAGGAGCCAGAACTCAAAAGGAGCCTGAAAAGCATATGCTTGAGCAAGAAGATGGAGTTCCTGGCACGGGGAAGTCCAATAGCCTGGCGGGGCAGACACGTGTTCCTCACCGCATCCGAGCTAGGCCCTGGCCCTGCCACTGAATAGCTTTATGATAATCCATCTCTCTGCTGTGTGGATACCGGATAATTCACCACATCTTTGGATGGCCTCAATTTCTGAATCTATAAAATGAATGGTTCCGCTGAAGGATCTCTAGGGTTCCTGCCTTATCGATGCATTTAGAATTATGGGGTTATTACTCTACTGCTAAGAAGTTCTGGATGGTGAGAGGGAATGGTGAGAAGGAAGCCTAATGAGCTGACGTTCTTTGTGACCTGTACACAGAAGCTTCCTCTTTGCTCAGGATGGAAGGAAAAGGCCCCAAAGCAGCAGTGTTCTAAGCTAGGTCAAGAGCTGAATTAAGAAACATAGTGTGGTTAAAGAGAGGCCACTGTGCAATCGTTTGAGGGTGGATACTGCCTGAGAGCAAACTGATGGCGAAAATGCAACGCAAGAGTAATTTACATCTACATTTACACTAAATGGGTTTATCATAATTGCTGTTATTATGATTAATTCCCGAGGAATTAAAGAAGATCATCCTTTTATTGCACTGCTGCTGAGCTGACTGAAGTCTTAAAATAAATAAAAAGTCAGGAAGACATGGATGCAAAAGAAAACCTGCTTTACACTGTCTAAAAAAGAAACCTACGACTTACCTAAATAAAGGTAGTGGGGGTAGAAAGACCTGCCTCTTCTTGGCACTGAAATAATAATCTCTTCTGGCCAGAAAAGATCTGGTCATACAGAATAGGGTCCACAATAGGATTCTCCCCTCACCTCCCCTACTGCTCATAGTCTCATCGGCATTCTGTGACTCAGTTTACCTGTCAGGGAAGACACTGCTGAATGACAGCATTTATCTTTACCTTACTGATCCCCAAAGAGTATCATTATCCAGACTTCCACAAAAGTCAACTGGTCCCACTTGGTCCCATTATGAAATAGCTAACATTTCCTGAACATTTACTATTCTGAGTGCTTTACAGTCCCCATGTCATGGACTCCGTCTTGTAGATGAAGTAAATGCGGCTCGAAACTTTCACAACAGAATGTCAAAAATCACATAGCTAGCAAGTGGCACAGCCAAAGTTGGAACACAGATCTGACTCCAACGCAGTTCATAGGGCACAATCACGTGGGCCAGATTGGATTTCGAATAAACAGGTTCCACGTCTGCAAAGGAGCTCTGCTTTACAGACCTTCCCTTAGTAACAGGGACCCCGCTGAGGGCAGAGCAGCAAAGCCAAGTGGGCAGCGAGGAGATATACGGGCTAGATGACTCCAAGCTGGCCTCTCTGTCATATCAGCGCATGTCCAGCTCCAAAGGACCTCAACTCTTAAAGATCTTTGATTTAAAAGAAAAAGAAAAAAGTCCTAAAACACAGGAACTCATGGTAGGCATTCCAACTTATATAACACAGCCCATTGACCTCATTTTCACCTTCCATTAACATGAGTGATTGAGTCTGTGCATTAATAGATAACTTGGTATTCATTTGGAGCCTTATTATTATTTTTTCCAGGCTTTGCTTTTTTGGACACATCCAGTTCTATTTCAGTCATTTGGATGGCAAAGAAAGAAATGATAAGGTAGAATTCAACTTTTGGTATTCGGTGGAGGAAAGGAAGACTTTGCTGATAGCTGGATGGGCTCTCTCTATTGTAGAACTACTGTCCTGCTCTCCATAATGATCGCGGACTATTGATTAATGCTCCTTGGGTACAGTGTTGTTTCATCAATCATTAAATAAGCTTTCTTGCCAGGGTAGGTGCAAGAAGAAAAGATGTATGGACTTGTTATAAAGTGTATATGTACTATGTAGCGGGCTTTGGAGTTCTAAGGCAAGTCAATTTCAGTTTTCAGGGATGTAAGTAGCCAAGGAACCAAGACTTGTGAAATACACAAATCTGAAAGCACTGCTATACTATTTAAGAAGAGACTAGGAAAGTCTGTTTACAAATCACCAACAAATTTAGACCACAGAATTTTGATTGGCTTCACCCACCTTTATCAATGCCATTAGTTTACCTTCTTCCTCTCAGCTATTTCCCACATCCCTGGACTATGATCAGTCACTCAGGTACTTGCACACACGTCTTTCTTGTAGTCCAATGCAAAGGAGTCCCCTCCAAAGGTCAAAGGCCCATGTCAACCAGACAAAAAGGGAGCAGAAAGGAGAAGCCAGTGTTCAAACTACTGCTTTTTTAAAAAAATTTTTAAAGTTTATTTATTTTTGAGAGAGAGTGAGAGCACGGCAGGAGGTGGGGAGGATGGACAGAGAGAGTGGGAGACACAGAATCTGAAGCAGGCTCCAGGCTCTGATCTGTCAGCACAGATCCTGATGCGGGGCTCGAACTCACAGACCACAAGATCATGACCTGAGCCAAAGATGGATGCTTAACCAACTGAGCCACCTAGGCACCCTGCTCCTCTTCTTTTCAAGTACAGTTCCAGATGTGCCCATCTTAACTTTCTATCAGGAAGATGACAGTGCTCATTCTCTCTCATCGGTCCATACTAATCTCTGCCTCTTAATGTTGACCTCGCCTTCCTGACCAACACAGAACTAAATAAAATGTGAGACGACATTTTTATCGTGCAACTTGAAACAGCCTGGGGTGCATTTCCAGCATGGGGCCCTGATGTAATGTTTTGAACCCCGTTACTGCTACACAATTCCATGAATCTCGCCATCATAATACTTTTCCAACTGCCACCTTTGAAATCCCCTTCCCTTTGGTCTCCAAACACCATTTTACCACCAAAGAATATACATGAGGGGAGGAAGCAAGCTTAAGAGGCAGCCTCGCCCAACTCAAGATACACATTGCATACATTCGCTATTTTAAATCTCTTATTCAAGCCAAGAATGGAATCCAGTTCTCAGGAGTGAAATCCCCCACCTCCATTACACTTCATTTCCCATTCACAAAGCCACAGCTGAGCATGAATGAGGGCGGAAGTCTTCCTCCCAACCTCCCTTGTTTTCATCTCTCCTTCCACTCAGGGCGCCGCGAGTTTGCAAGCCCTCAACTCGCTTGAATCCCAATGGTACTTTTCCGTCTCTCCTACCTGACACGATCTCAGACCTGCTTGCTTTTCTGGATGAAAAGAAGCATAGGGGAAGGCAGGCTAGGGAAGGAAGAAGGCTGAGTGATGTGCGTGCAAGCGGCCCAGTTCGAGTCTGAAGCTGGTTACTGTCATTATTACTGTAGTAACAGCTAAGACTTATTTCCTATGATCCCACTGCAAGTTGGGTGCCTTAAAGCAGATCTCCACCCCTCACAACCCACATGGTAGGTATGGTTACCCTCATTTTACACAGGAGACAGAAACTATGGCGCAGTGAGCTTAAGTGGCTTGCCAAAGTCACATGGCTAGTAAGTGGAAGCCTGATTTGAACACAGGCCTTTTGACTCCAAAGGCCATGCTCTTTTCAGGAAACCCTATGCTACTTCTCTGATCAATAGATGCTTGACCCCTGGTGCTACAACGTATCCACCAGGGCAGGGATGAGAGGGCAAGAGGAAGAACACCAAGTTTAGCACTGGCTGGGGTTAAGCTTAGGTATAGACAGTGGGCATTTCTCAGCTCCGTGCCTGCATACAGAGGGAACACGTCTGTGCCTCTTCTGTTGTGCTGTAAAAGCCTTGCCTGGCCTCCCCCTTCACCTGCTAACATGTGAGGCATGGTCCCAGGGACCCCTGTGGAGAGCAAAGCTGCCATTCAGGCCATGCCCCAAAAGAATGTAAAACATAGACAATGTCACCAAGAGTCTCCACTGACAAGCGCAGACATGTGGAGTGAGCTCAAGGGGTCAGAGCTTGTCCGACCCTCAGTTTGCACACTGATAAAAACAACACACACATTGGAGTGCCTGGGTGGCTCCGTCGGTTAAGTGTCCAACTTCGGCTCAGGTCATGATCTCGTGGTTCGTGGGTTTGAGCCCTGTGTCGGGCTCTGTGCTGACAGCTAGCTCAGAGCCTGGAGCCTGTTTCGGATTCTGTACCTCCCTCTCTCTCTGACCCTTCCTTGATCACACTGTCTCTCTCTCTCAGAAATAAACAAAACATTAAAAAACAACAACAACACACACGTAAACAAATAAAACCAGGAAAAACTGAATAAGGACAGTGCAACAATGGCCATATTCCGGCTGTGATATTTACCATAGTTTTGTAAGATGTCACCATTGGGGGAAACTGAGCAATGGTACACAGGATCACTTGTATTACTTCTTACAAATTCACGCAAGGCTACAATTCTCTCAATAAAAGTGCCAATTACAAAAACAATAATCAAAACAAAACCTTCAAACGACACAATCTCCAGACAGTGGAGGTGATGATTCTTCGATTCTTACCCTTTCGGGCCACCCTGGGGTGAAATGAGACAATATTCCTCTGACCCAAGAGCTCGGCTGGGCTCATGCTCCTTGCCCTGCCCCCCGTCAGTCATAAGCAGGACATTTCTGATTATGGGTGAACAGCTCCGGGCCAAGTCAACATAGATTGTAATGCTCTAAAAAAAGAAATCATGTCCTCTTTATTCCTGAAGAGTCTCAAGTACGCATTTGGCACTCATCAAACTTTGCACAATGACTAATAACCTTCAGCAGTGGTTTTGTTTCAGCTCTGGATAATTTTCTCCCCAGATAGGCGTCCTTCTCCCTATGCACAATGAAGCCTGGTCCATAAATACGTTACAATAAGGCCATGGCCCTGGAATTTGGCGGAAGAATGGGGATATTGTTTGGGAAAATCATCTTTCTAAGAAGCACAAAAGTTTTGCTTTTCATGTTCTCTGAAGTTTTAAAATGTAGCCTTCAATCTCAACTAAAAACTTGAGTTTGTGTTAAAATAACTGAAACTGGGGAGCCTGGGTGGCTCAGTTGGTTAAGCGTCTGATTCTTGATTTTGGCTCAGGTCATGATCTCACAGTTCATGAGATCAAGCCCCACCCTCACCCCCATTGGGCTCTGGGCTGACAGCATAGAACCTGCTTGGGATTCTCTCTCCCCCTCTCTCTCTACCTCTCCCCTGCTCGTTCTATCTCTCTCTCTCTCAAAATAAATAAATAAACATTAAAAACAATTTTTAGGAATGCCTGAGTGACTCAGTCAGTTAAGTGTCCAACTTCGGCTCAGGTCATGATCTCGAGGTTTGTGAGTTCGAGCCCCGCGTCTGGCTCTCTGCTGACAGCTCAGAGCCTGGAGCCTGCTTCGGATTCTGTGTTTCCCTCTCCCTGTAGAGGTTCCTCCCCTGCTCACACTCTGTCTCTCTGTCTCTCTCTCAAAAATAAAAAATAAAGAATAAAATAAAGAATTTTAAATAAAATTACTGAAACTTATCAAGGAGTCATGTAATCTTTTGGGGGAATAAATTCATTACAAATACTGTCCTGCATCATTATGAGTGAATGAAACATAAATGTCTCCTGCATTTTTAGCACCATTTTATGCATCTGGGAAACGTGCAGGATCTTTCAGAAAGATGAACCGGATCAGTAACTTCTCCCTTGCTATTCTGCCACTCTTTCTGACAGACTCACCTACCTAATTATCCCTCTTACAGGACTCCTTGCAGGTAGCATCTGAAAACTAATACTTTCACAAGAGGAATCATCATGCCAAAAAGCGAACACAAAAAACAATCTTCAAAGTGGAGAAAGACATGTTTTTCCTCACTCCCCTCCATTCATTTAAGGCACTAATGCATCTTGAATTCAAATGTACTTCTCTCTGAAAGGCTATGCCAAATACCTTTTAGCAAAACTTTTACAGACCATGGACACAGACACAGACACAGAACTCTCCAGTTGGAAGGGACTTCAGAGACCATCTCAGATTGGTTCCACACGTGGAGGAGGGGCTTCCAGCCCACCTTGTTTGCTCCTTCATTTTCAAATGAAGCCCAGATGCTTTAAGTGATTTGCTCAAGGTCATCAGGATTTGCACTCAGGCCTCTTGACCTCTAGCACACCATGCTGTTTCTTCCACAAATTACCTCTACCTTCCCTGCCCCTTCTGTCGCTGCCCAAAACAGGAGAGAGGCAGGAAAACTCTTAAAAAGTCACGATCAATTATATCCAAAGCATGCATTAAACAAATAAGCATAAACACCTTTCTGGCATGTGCCCCATGTCTCATTATGCATCTCCCTGTATGACCATCACAGCGAAATGAGCAAAGAGAAGTTCTGGAGTAGCCAGGAGTCAGGACTGCTCTGTGGGGCTGGGTCTCTAGGGCTTCGGTCAGTAACTATGTTAATGATGCTGGATGGTCTCAGAAAGTTCTCAGCCTGAGCAGTGCATCACAACACTAAATATATTTTATGAAACACACAGAAATGTGGTAGTAATTTTCAAAATATAAGTCTCCCTCTCTCTCTGGGCACACAAGATCCTTAAAGCATTCAGGACACCATCGTTTGCCCTTCTCCCCATTTATTTAGTGTTAATTTCTGACTCGCCAACACTAACTGGCTGGTGCCAGACAAATCAATCAGGAAGTTTTCATCATCTCTCCCACAACCCCGGCATATCACCTTAAAATTAATTCAAGAACACAGAAGTCCCAGCGATAGCGCTGGATTAAGTTGTCACATAAACCAACAGAAAGTTAAAATCCTCAGGCAAATGCACAGTCGCTGTTCACACGAGCTGAAATAATGGGCAAAAGACGGCAGCTACCTCGGAGGCTCGGCATCTATTCTTGTAAAAGCCTGCAGTCTATTCTTAATAATAAATGCAATAGCACACCACATCGTTTTCCAGGCATTTGCAATTCACCAGTTACACTCAGAAAGCACCCCCCCTACACCCCGTCACTTCACTTCGACCTTTTCTGAAAAGACAACCGTTTTGAGCCATTTAAAACACACAGAGAGAGAGAGAGAGAGAGAGAGAGAGAGAGAGAGACCGAGAGAGAATCCTGGTGGAAAATAATACACAGCTGTGATAATATCATGTTTTTTTTTAAAATACCATAATATAGTTTTACTTTTAATAATAGAAGATAAAAAAGGGGCGCCTGTGAATAATTAGAGATTGCAGTCTGAAGCCAGTTACAGTCACTGCAATTGATAATAAACTGAAAACCCCTTGAGAGCAGGTAAATGCTTTGCATCCCTGACCCCCTTGCTCTCACATTACTTAACTACCTTGCGGTTCTTGCATTACATCACCATTGAAGCCATTGGTTCCTGCATTTTAACTCTCTCCCTGTCTCCTCCGATTAGGAGCGACACCGCAGCAAAGAAACTTCGCCCGAGTTGAGTTTGCTCTTTCTCGCTTCGCTTTTTATTTGCGGCCTCTTTGCTCCTGTCGCTCTGGCTTGCTCTGCTTTTTTTTTTTTTTTTTTTTGCCCAACCCCGGCCTCGGTTCAACTCATTCAGGTCGCTGTGCTAGAACAAAAACTCTTATCAAAGTGAAAAGAAGTGCCTTCTCGGGGTGAGAAGAGGAGCGGAGGGGCTGGGGAAAGAGGAGAAGGAAGAAGAGGAGAAACAAAGCCGGGCAGAAAGGGGAGAAGGGGAAGAAAAAGAAGAGAAGGAGGGGGACGAAGACTGGAGGAAAGAAGGCGGCTGGGGCAAAAAAAAAAAAAAAATTCTATAAAATCGGGGAAAAAGAAAATAAAATTAAAAACAAACCTCATGGACATCACTGAGGCTGAATTCCCTCCTGAGGTGCAGAACATGAGAGCTCTGGAATGAGTGTGTGTAGAATTTGAGCCAAAGCTTAACTAGCCTGAGTGAGTCATATCCTTCCCACTTGATTCCAGGCCAAGCGATGATGTAATGCGCTGGCCCTTCTCTTGCGCCTAGCTCTGGCTCTCTCCCTCCGGCTCGCTCACTTGCTCGCTCTTTCTCCTGGGCTCGCCCTCCTCCCCCTTCTCCTTTTTAGCTCAATGCTGGTGAAGTCACCATTTAAATCTGGCAGAACTGAAGCAAAAACTTCAATGTAACCAAAACAGCCCCAGGCCGAGTTCCAGACTCAGGGAGCCTTCGTGGTGCAATTGCCCTTAGAAACGAGTAAACAGAGGGGGAAACAGTGCCGCCTGGGGATGGCCGGACAGCTGCCTCCGACTCAGAGAGGGACCGGGGTTCTGTGGTTGGGGGTCCACTGGTTCCGATTTAAACACAATACGCTGGTTAAAAAAAAAAAAAAAAAGTCCCTGTGTTTGGAAACGGGAGTGGAGACACAAGCAGAGGCGTCAGGTTGGGAGCACTGGGCTTGAATAACCAAGACAAGTCCCCGGCCCAGGCTTTCCTTCGGAACCAGGTGACACGGTTTCCATTGCTCAAGGCTCTTTTTTCTTTTTTTTTTTTCCCTGGAGCTGGATGGGGTTTTCTGTTGCTGGATGCCAACCACCAGCCCTCCTCCAGAGATTTCTCGCATCTGACCTCCCTGTCAGCAAGGGCAAACCCACTTCAGGGCCAAACACGCGCCTGCGTCTGAAGCCATCAAGAAGTGGGAAATCACAGTGGCTTCTCGGCTCAGCCCGTGTTGGGCGGAAGGGAAAAGGCCCCCAGTCGAGAAACACGAAGCTTGTCTTTCTGAGGTTAGCCCTCCACTCTCAGGTGAGCCGTCCAAAGAAGAGGGATTTAAAACAGGTCCATCCTCAAAATGAAAGACAAGCTATCTGGTCCTCTACCTGCTTGTGGGGCGGGGGGCGGGGGGGTGGGTGGGCGGGGAGCTATCGGTGCAGGTGGGGCTGCCTGTGAATTTAAAGGGATACAGGGAGAACAAACATTATGTGTGTCTCCCCTTTAATTACAGAGTGAGTGAGGATGAACCAGCCTGGGGGGGTGGGGGGGGGTGGAGGGAGTCAAACATCACCCTTCACTAACAGCAGAGAAGGACTTTTACCGGCAGATCCTATCCCTCACTTCACACCTCTGCTCAGGACTTTACCTAGAACAGTCCAGGCACTTGCCGCTATGTTAGCATGACTTTTTAACCCTACCTTCTCTCCCTTCAATCTTCCCCTCACCCTTCAAAGCCTCCTTAAAAAAGAAAAAAAAAGTAATTTTTTAAAAAATGGGAAGTTCACTAGAATTTTTTTTTAAATACCACAAAAGCAGAACAAAGGCGTGGGGGTGCAAGGTTTGTTTTTTTGGTGTTCGGGTTTTTGTTTTTTGTTTTTTTTTTTTTTTTCAAAAATAATCATAGCCCTTGCCAGAGTCTATTGCCTCTCCTCGGTTTTGTGACCCGTGCACTGTACAAGTGCTTCGAACATTTGTCTCTTCGTCTCCCGTTGCCAAGCAGAGAGGATCCCAACTCCTGAACTCTGCCTTCAGAGAAATCTCCGTGTATTAAAGATCTCTGCTGCGGGGGACAGGGCTGTTAATCTGAGTCCCTTGGAATTTAAATCACAGCTTTGGGGAATATTGCCACACTCACACTCAGGGGAAGAGTTAAAAAGCGAGGTTTGCCCAGCCATCCGCCTGACCCTGGGGGCTGGGGTGGGGAAGAGCTTTCTCCAGCCGTCTGCCTGGAGCATGACATCCCCAATTGATGCTGATGCCACTGTTGCTGCAGTGACACCTTTATCAAGGCAGGCAGCTCTGAATTAAAGGTGATCAGCCGTAATTACAGCTGGCGCCACTGAGGCCTATGGCCCGACAGCGGCAAATGTGGTTGTTATAAAGTTTGGTCCACCGTGTCAGCGGCCTGTATAACTCATTTACGTCTGACTCGCCAAGCAGCTATTGATTTTTCTTCTGATGCAGGGAATAAATAAAACAAACTCTTCAATCACTCCTACGAGCCTTTCCACTTCGAGGTGGGTTGACAAGATTTTATATAATCTGCCGTCTCCCTTTTGTAAGTGCCATTGACCATGATGGTTAATACAAAGCTAAGGACTTTGCTTTCGCCTTCTCCCTACAACACCCCCTCCCCCATCCTCACCTTACCTTTCATATTTAAATGTTTTCTTTACGTTATTATTTTAGGCATATCAAAATGGATATGTGGTAGTTTTCCAAATGGCCATCTTCCTGTCACCTCAATGGGAAAATGCTCTGTCTAGGATCTTTCTTATACGACATCATGGGGGCAGGATTCAGTTGCCAGGAAGAGGTTCCCTGCCTTTTTTTTTTTTTTCCAGTGAAGTAGGTAAAAGGGATCTGGTGCCATAGATAAAGATGATAGAAAGGTAGCTTTCTTGTTTAAGTGACACAGGAGATGACAGCTCTGGCCAAAGCCAGGCACAGCTTATGAAACACAGCATCTCTGCTTCTGCGAGGAGGAGGAAGGGGCCAAGAGGTTCCAAGATGGTGAGTGTGCCTCTGATCGGTGAGTGGTAACGACCAATGGGTTCGGACCTTTTCTTAACCCAGCCAGACTCTGAGAGCCCCGTACCTGACGATGATGCCTCTAACGCGACAATGTGCCAGGACACACTGACATTCCAGTAAAACTTCCTTGGAGTGCTGGCCTGAGTGGCAAACAATTTCAGAATTCAAAGGGGTCTGAGTGTTTACATTTGCACTTGCCCGTCCAAACACAAGTGCCCGTCCCTGCCATTCCAAACCAGGCATGTTCCCTGGCTGCTGGGTTTCCCCCACTTGAAAAGAAACCCTCCTTTCCCGTTCTCCTTCCTGTGAGCAGCTAATGATAGAGAATATCCTGTTCCCAAAAGGAAATTGCCCCCAACTCCAGAGCTTCCTTTTTCACCCATCTGGCCCTCTAGTTCATTGCCTCTCCCTCCCCCCCCCCCCCCCCCCCCCCCCCCCCCCCCCCCCCCCCCCCGCAGCCCCCCTCCGCCCTCCTAGCCGCTCTTCCAAAGATGGAGGACTTTGCAGATAGCGCTTGTGAGATGCTGTAATTCCAGCGGGAGCCTTCTTAAAAGTAGCTCCCGGCCAGCAGGCTAGGCCTTCAGATTAGCTGGCTTGCTCAGGAATGCTTGCAACACCCTCCTTTCCGAACGTGTCATCCTTGGGGAGAGGGCGGTGGGTACCGCGCGCAGCTGTTCTGTGTAACTCACTCCCATACTCCCGGCTCCTGATGAAATGTTCGGCTCCGAAGAACTAGAAGCCTCTGAGATTTGAGCTCAGAGTTCAGAACAGATTTGGACCACCTCCAGAGCAACCCACGAGAAAAGGCACAACGTGGATGGCAGGACTGAAGGGCGCAAGGGCCGACTAAAGTAAACTGTGGGCCCGGGTGAATTTCTGAGCTCAAGCCCCTGAAAACACACAGCAAATACAAGAAACGGCAGAGATCCTTCCTAGAGAGAGCTTTTTTTCTTCCTCTCTCTCTTATAGGTTTGAATTTATTCTCCTTAAGGAAAGGCATATCATCTTCTTTCAGACGTTGTTTTTAAATTTTGACCCATGATTCCTTCAGTCCCAGTGGAGTTTGAGGGGCCAGATAATTTCAGAGTTAAATAAGCTGTAATGACTATCACATGTACCCAGCCATAAACCTAGTATTAAAAATTATTCAGAAAAAAGTGGCATCTCTTCCTTTTTTAATTTACAATAACCGTCCAGGTGGTTTTCTAAGGCCTCCTTTGCAAATTGCTTCCAGCGACCCTTCCCGTCACAGACCACTGCACACCCACGTGGTGTCATTCAGCCTTCCCTTCAACTTGGGTGTCCCATGTTTTCACAGTGGACAGAGGCTGAGGGGCTGTCGGGGTGAACCTGTGCAGCAAGCATCCTAACTGTGTGCCGGCGGGATCAGCTGGTCTAGATGGCTGGGCCTATGAAGCCCAACTCCTAGCACTCCCGGGGAGGAGAGACCTGTCAGCCCTTGGTTACTTTTGTTTGTACCTACTGCAACCCATACACCCCAGGCCCAGCACCAAGTCCCCTCAGGCAGCTTGCTGGCCTCTGCTGTGGCCAAACCTACTTGTAAAGTTCTGAAGTGGCAATGTTAAATGTAACTCAGACAAAGGAATGCATCTCTAATGGTGGAGGCATCAGGAACTTAGGGGTAGGTTTGAGAGATTATGAGAGCCCTTTGATCAGCCCTAAAATATTATCAGTGATGCTGCCTACTCATGGCATGTTCCCCTAACTTCTCCATTATAACATATATGTTATTAAAAAAAAACCCGAAAAGTATGTCATTGTATCATTCAAACTTATCGCAGTATCTGAAAGGCCCGTTGAAACTTAAAAAAAATTTTTTTAAATAAAGGGAGGGTGGTGGTGCCTAGGTGGCTCAGTCGGTTAAGTGTCCAACTTCGGCTCAGGTCATGATCTCATGGTTCCTGGGTTCGAGCCCCGCATAGGGCTTTGTGTTGATAGCTCAGAGCCTGGAGCCTGCTTCAGATTCTGTGTCTCCCTCTCTCCCTGACCCTCCCCTGCTCATGCTGTCTCTTTCTCTCTCTCTCTCTCTGAAATAAATTAAAAAAACATTAAAAAAATTTGAAAGGCCTGTTGATACCCAATGAATATTTGTTGAATAAATGAATGGTGAATGAATGAATCCACTCTTCATAGCTCAGGCACTACTTTCTCCATGAAGCCTTTCCCAGGCTACCACACTGGGGTAGGACTGTCCATTTTTCTGGCTTCCCAGGCATCCTGGACCATTTTCTATTCCAGCAATTAGCCAGTTATGGAAAGTACCTATTTCCATGCCTGTCTCCCTCATGAGACACTAGCTTCTTCAGGGCAGGAACTGGGCTTATCCGTCCCAGCATCCCGAGCACCTAGCAAGTGCCTGACTCCCACATAGTAGGTCCTCAAGAAATGTGACTGTGCTTGGAGTGTGTTGGCAGCATAGGCTGCTCTGTCTTCCCTGGATATCTTCCCTCCCCAAAGTCCTCTTTCCCTTTTGCATCCTTAGATTTTTTTCTTCTGTGGCTTCCTGGAGATCTGGAAACTAGAAAACCTAGAATAGTAAGAGAATCCTAGGACATTTCCTGGTTGCCTTTCTCTATCCACGCACTACGCCAGTCCTTCTTGAAGGCCCTTAGATTCCTTCTGCTCCCCTTTTCCTGCCAGAATGGGCACCTGAGGTTTTTATCAGAGCAGCTGACACCATGACAGTTTTCTCCAGTTTCCTACGTGAAGCATCCAGGTGAACTGAAACTTGGGGGAAGGGGAACGAATATTCTGCAGGTCGGGGCGCCCAGTGCCCTCAGGGAAGGGAGGCTGAAACTGGGACTCATTCATTTCCAAAGCAATGGTGCTGTCGGTTCTGACTAGCAGTCCCTACAACTCAGGGTGGGATCTACAGGAAGGACACACCGAAGAGTGGTGGAGGACAGGAGGCTCAACAACGCGTAGGTGAAGGTGTAGACAGGATCAAACCGGTGTTGCCAGACTACAATGAGTTCAT
The DNA here is from genome assembly GCF_003009895.1 of Hyaena hyaena. Taxonomy (NCBI): domain Eukaryota; kingdom Metazoa; phylum Chordata; class Mammalia; order Carnivora; family Hyaenidae; genus Hyaena; species Hyaena hyaena. Next base: position 3,282,823 of record NW_024080672.1, on the reverse strand, counting down.
GTTGGGTGTTGAGTGGAGCTGGGACATGGCAGAGGGGCCAAACGGAACCGGCTGAGGAGCAATCCTGCTCCGCAGAGGTGGATCCACAAAGGAAGTGACAGAAACAGGCCTCTAGTAACCTTGGTTCAGAGAGGTAATCTACCAAATGCCCCCTTCCTGGTCCCTTTGACAAAGTGTGGTGACCGGGCCAGTCTAGCGTGAAGCAGGTAGGATGTGCACGGTTCAGAATTTAAGGAGGTGCTTGCTCTTGGGGCTGTGCAAGTGCAGGTCAGCAATTATAGCCTGTGCTCAGATGTTGAGCTGTAGGGGCCCCACGTGCCTCTCGTCATCTGGGCCCAGGTGAGAATTCACTACTCTCTGCGGCCTTCATGAGCATCAGGACTAGTAACATGATGGGGAGGGAAGCTTTAGGTCTATGTGGGGAAGAGAGGTGCTGGCTGCAATGGACTGGGCTTTTCCTTGGAAGTGTCACCTGTCGCCAGTCTTTCCTTCTTCTCTGTCACGTCGCTTGGCTTGTTGTTCCATTTTTCCCCTATTCTATTTGTTTTCTATATAAAACATGAAGATTATGGCCTTCTCCATCCGTTCTGTTAAAATTTATAGATATTGACGAAGTTTTCCTAGTTCTGTAGTATCCTACACGTCTTAAGAGAAATAGGTATGTATGCATGTGAATGTATGAGTACATACACACCAGTATACACATGTCTATACAGACATACACACATGCATACAGACATAGAAACTCACATATATGTGAATATACGCATACGTACTATTCATTATGAGCCTACATTCATTGAGCACATATTCTGTGCCGAGCATGACGTTCGATGTCCCATAGACGGGACTTCTTTTCATCCTCTCCATCCGCTATGAAGTGGGCGCTCCCGTTATCCCCATATTATGAAGAAACGTAACCTGTCTTGGGATTTAGTAACCTGTCTACATAGCACAGCGGAGCTGAGAATAAACTAAAAGTTGCCCGACGCCCAAGGCAGGGATGTGACTGTGACCCCTCGGTGCACTAACACCTTCCACGACCCGGATGTTCCCCTTGGACCTGGCTAATCCGTGCAGGCAGGAGGAAGCAGTGTGCTGGGGCCTGGCGATCAGCATGCGGAATGGGGGTCTTTTCAGCTTCAGGATTCTGATCCGAGAGATCTGCCGAAGGAGGAGGCCTGAAGCAGAGGCAGAGAATGAAGCCTTTTCATGGCATGACGTCAAGAAGCTAGAGATGCAGGCGGTCACCTCTCTCAGGCAAGCGGGTGGTGTGGCCTGCCTCTCACCGATCACCTGGCCTCCAGCACCTCCTTGAAACCTCATCGGGTCCAAGTCTGCGCTCAGGCTGCAAGGTGAATACCTATAGGTCTCCCAGCGACCGCACGCCGCCGGTGGCCAGGCTCCTTGTTTCTTGGTGGGTCTCCTCATTTCACGTGGAGGAAAGCGCGCGCCCGGGAAAACCTGAGCACCCTTTGCCGAGTATTTTTCTGAAAAACCTACTTACTCGTTGGGATGATAGCCCTGAAAATCCGCTCTACTGGTGGTTTTCGTTATTAGACATCTTTAAATAAGTTAAAAAAAAAAAAAACACCTACAAAAGTAAGAATGAATTTGAAGAGGGTTTGAGCGTATTAAAAATAAAAAGGAAGGCTTAAAGTCAGGAATTGTATTTGCGGTTTTGTTTCTCTTCCCAGAGACTCCCGCCGCGGGGCTCTGTGTGTGTTTAGTTACTGACCTCCCGGTCGGTCCTCGGAGCAGAGAGGCTCCCCCACACTGATTTACTCGGAGGGTTTGCAAGGAGAGCAAGCCCTCCGCCACTGGTGCCCGGAGGGGAGGAGGGGAATTTTTTTGTGAACCCCAAACCCGAAGCTCTTGGGCCTTCCAAATGAAATTATCTATGTTTTTATTAACAGAGCCCCTGAGTCACAAAGTTGGTTTTGATAAGAGGGAAGCAAAGAAAGGGAAAACTGCTGACATTATACTTTGGTTTCCAAGCCCACCTCCAGGTTCTAGGGCCCTCCCAGGCTCGGGAAGGACTGTGGTGTCTGTCCTGACACCAGACCCTGGAGTAGGAAAGGGCAGTCGGTCCTGCCTTACGCTGAAATTGAGCTTTCCACTTTCAGAGAAGGATCACAGGACACTTTCATAGGCACTGGTGTAGGTGTCTGTCTTTCTAGAAGTATTGTACTATAAGATTCACAAATAGCTTGGTCTCGTCCTCTCCATTCCATTGAGGGGAAAAGTGAATATTATGATGTCCAAAGCATCTTTAAGTTTGGGAGTCAACGAGCCAAACCTTCTCGTTCTTCATAAACTTTAGAATTCCTCTGACATTAAGAGAAAGGGGAAGGAAAGTGAGATCGAAGCACCACCTGGGCCAGTCGTAGCACCCAATTGCTTTCGCTTAGCCCTCCTTCCAAATTGGAAAGCACGCTTTTAAGCCGGTGTTGAAACATAACTTTCTTGAGCAACAAGTCTCCTTGAGATTCTAATGAAAACTGTGAACTCTCCTTTTAACCATGGACCCCAGGTTTAAAATCCCCAAGAAAACAAAGCATGCTGTCTTTGTACAAAATTTCAAACTATGCTCTTTTACAGGTAAAGAAAAGCAAGTGCATGCAGCTAAGCCTTGATGCTCTGCAAGGCTGACCCCAATCCTGGCACTGTACTCTGCTGACCTAGGTCTTTTTCTAGCTCACTGGTCCTCAGATTTGCTGGACCCGAGAATCTCTGGAGAACACATTAAATGCAGATTCCCAGGAACTACCTCAAAGACTGTCAAAGTCAAGGAGGACCCCAACTATATGTATTTTAAAGCAAAACTCCCTAGAGATTTTGATGCTAGTGATCCACAGACAACGCTTCACGAAAGACTGAATTCTAGCTGGCCATCCTGTGGTCATAGAAATTTTACAAACGAATGAATTAATAGGTAAAAGAAAACACATATAAATATGTGTATATTTTCCCTATAATTCAGGCTATAAAGGAGCGGGGATCTTCTTTCACATCTTATTTTCTAAGGTAAAAAGTATAGTAATCTGCTCTAAAATTATCAGGCCTATAAAAATCGGCTACAGTGGCTTTTCCAAAACAGGATGCCTACGATGGATGGAAATAAAACACATATTCACAGCAACAGAACACCGTTTAAACGGTCTATGGAATTATGGGCCCAGAACCCCTGATAAGATTAGAGTTTCCTGACCTGCGGCTGGTTTAGCAAGGCATTTCTCTCCGATGTTTACTATCAATGCTTCCAGATGTTTACTTTGCAATATTCCCAGTCTCCTAATGTGACAATCACGGGGAGGGTGCTTTGGGGAAGGGAAAGAAATATCAGCGTTAGCTGAAGAGTCAATGCACAGCACAAGCCCACCACATCCTTGGCATAACTTGGGTTACCTTCTAGAACTTTAGTTGAACATCAAACAGTCTTGTCGGTTCTGTGTACTATGGAATGCTACGGAATTCTGCACGGGGTCTCCTTCTCAAGAGTTCTTTACCCATCCCTTTCTCCAAAGGATGTTTTTAAGTTTTTCAGAAGTCCTCTACTTTTATCCTTGTAAAGTGCCATGAGCCCTTGAGAAGAGAAAGTGCCAGGCCTTCTGCAAGCCCAAAAATTCGAATGATGGATGAAGGGGAATGAGGATCATGACCTGTGAGTCATCAAGGGCTGCATCCACTGCTAAGTAGAAATTAAATGTCTGAATTACAATGATAGTCCTTGTATAATTTCTGTTTGGCCAAGTCTCTGTCATATTAATACAGTCACGGTAGCACTGAAACAAACTATTAAAACAGACACCACACACAATTCCAGGGAATAGACAAAAGGGGAGATCTTGGTAGGTGCTGCGTGTCTGGGAAAATAATGCTTCAACAAGAGGTATGAAGGTTCTGGGACACAAAGGTCAGTGAACATGAAAAATAATGACAGAGATGATGAAACGGAAGAGGATGCTCAAGCGTTTCTTTGGCCACTCACAACCCTTTAAGCCAGAGGCCATCATGCCCCTCTCATGAAGTTTTACATCAATGGATGTAGCTTGGAGAAACTTTGTGTTGATGGAAGAGGAACGGCCCCACGTTTGGAGAATAAAGAGATACTGATCATTGTTCAGGATTCTCATCTTTGAATGAAATAGTCTTGGGATACTAATCCTCTTTAAAGTTCTGGTTATTTTCAGAAATAAATAATCTGTAATCGCCAGCAAATCGCCTTTTCCATTTGATTTTTTAAAAAATGCCCTTGTTGACTTCTCAGAGATAAACCCAGAGTCCTCCTTGTCTCAAATCTGAGAGGCCGCTGTGTGCACGAGTGTATGGTGTATGTATTCCTTGTTCCAAAACGAAGTGGTCTCCATGATGCACAATTGTGCAGGGCAGCACAATTCTGCAAGGTTAGATGGTTTTGAGCCCAGAAGGCCTCATAACAGTTTGGGGCAGTGCCGTTTTAATTTGTCAAAGTTTCTGTTATTTTCACAAAGGCTATACAGCATTACCTGGTATCTCTATTTTTTTTAATTTTTAAAAATGTTTTATTTTTGGGAGAGAGAGAGACAGTGTGAGCAGGGGAGGGGCAGAGAGAGAGGGAGACATAGAATCTGAAGCAGGCTCCAGGTTCTGAGCTGTCAGCACAGAGCCCGACATGGGGCTCGAACCCACAAACCATGAGATCATGACCTGAGCCAAAGTCGGACGTTCAACCGACTGAGCCCCTAACCTGGTATCTCTTGACCTGGCCGAACCACAGCAGAACTGAGATCCTTTTGTTTCCATCTGTCTCCCCTTTCAAGACCTCTCTTTGTATTTCCTGATACCCTTTTGTTCCTCACTGGTTTCAAGTCATCTTACAAAAGAATATAGCTGATAAAGGCAATTTTGCTCCATTGTACATGCTGACAATTCAAGAAAATGCAAAGCCCTAAATTATGGGACAGAAGATGGGAGGGGAATGTCTTAGTGTAAGGATGCTGCTGAAACTTTGGTTCTAGATCTCAGAGAAACAGCACAAAACAGAACAAACTAGGCCTCAGACCTCAGAGAGCCATCGTTCTAATGGGAGGAATGAGACAATAAACCAACAGACAGACAAGCAAATAAAAACTTGTAGATGGTAAGGGGCGCCTGGGGGGCTCAGTCAGTTAAAAAGTGTTGGCCTCTTGGTTTCAGCTCAGGTCATGATCTTGTGGCTTCATGGGTTCGAGCCCCATGGTGGGCACTGTGCTAGGAGAGCAGCACAGAGCCTGCATGGCATTCTGTCTCTCCCTCTCTCTCTGCCCCTCCCCGACTTGCGCTGTCTTTGTCTCTCTCAGAATAAACTTAAAAAATATAGATGTCATATATATTAAATATTAAATAAAAAAATTATAGATGGTGAAAATGGCTCCAAAGCAAATACAACAGGGCGATGAGAAGGGACGTTGGTATGGTGGCGTCTTTTAGATAAGGTGTTCAGAGAAGTCCTCTCCAAAGAGATGGCATTTTACCTGAGAACCGAATAATGAAATTTGGAGGTGCGTGTGTAGACACGGAGGAAGAGATATGTAGACAGAATAACCTGGACAAACGCCCTGAGGCAAGAAACGACTAGGTGTCCTCCCTACTCAGAAAGAAGGCCATTGCAGGGAAGAGGAGTGGGGGAAGAGAGAACACGGGAGAGGTAGGGAGGGGTTTCACTGGCCACAACAGCGTTTCTCTTTTATTTTAAGGCAGAGAGAAGCCACTGGAAAGTCTAAAGAAAAGACTGACATAATCTGATTTTTATTTTAGAGTGATTGCATTAACTGCTATATGGAAAATGGATTGTCCGGAGTAAGAACTCAAGCTTGGAGGATAGTGAAGAGATTTTGCATCCAGTGGGGATGAAGGCTGGCAGCAGGCTGGCAGCAGGCAACATGGCGGAGGAGTTCAGAGCTAGGACAGATTGAGGGAGAGCCAGCCGCTCTATGTGAGTTGGCCACAAGAGCCCTGAAGACGAGGAATCCAGGATGACTGTACTTTCAATCCCATCCGATGAGTAAATGCTGCTGCTACTGTGATGAAGAAGCCTGGTGTTGCATATGGCTCAAAAAGGGTCAAGAGTTTTGCTTTGGACAAGTTAAACTTGAGGTGTCTAGGGGCATACAGATGGAGAAATCAGGAAGGCAGAGAGGTAAGAATGTCTGAGCTCAGCGGGCGGTCAGGACTGAAGACGTCCCTTGGGAATCAATTCTGATTGACTGTCTTTAAAGCCACAGACGGGTGAGTGTCAGAACTGAGTCATGCGGGACACTCTTCCAGGAAGCGCTGGGCAGAGGAGGGGTAGCTGGTGAGGTGGGAGAAAAAAACCAGGAAGGAGGCAGTGGAGATTCCTGGAAGTCAGTGAAAGTACAACAGTCACTTTCAGAGGAGCAAGGAGTACACGTTTGTTAAAAATCACCTAATCAGTGACTCTTGTGGCTGTGTTCTGCCTAGGAAAGGACAAAAAGGCAACACAGAGAGTCAGCTGAATGAGAGAACAGTTTCTCTTTCACCCCATCACCTTCCTGCTAACACTTCTCTTTTTTTTTTTTTTGCCTCTGGTTGTAAATATCAAGACAGAAATTATTGTAATGCAGAACATTGAAGGATTTTATTTGCCAGCAACAAAAGGAGTTTTAGAAAAAATGCTACCTGGATCCAAAATCTTTTTTTTAAATGTATATTTATTTATTTTGAGCGGGAAGGGGCAGAGAGAGGGAGGGAGAGAGAGAATCCCAAGCAGGCTCTGCACTGTCAGCACAGAGCCTGATGCAGAGCTCAATTCCATGAACCGTGAGATCATGCCCTGAGCTGAAATCAAGAGTCGGACACTACACTGACGGAACCACTCAGGCGTGGGGCCAAAATCTTTTAGAGACCCTCTGCCTGGATACCTTTCCCTTTTACAGTCGCTATTCACGGGGGACTTAAACCATGGTTCTGACACCCAGGTAAATATAGGTAGCTTTTATGAGCAAGAGATAAACTTTCTGTCAACAAGGATTCTGCTTTATTCATTACCAATTTTGAGATTAAGCAAAAATGATAAAATTGAAATTACCCATGGACATTAGATGGAGACCTTCTTTTGTCTCAAAGGCCAGGGAGAAGACTAAGAAGAAAATTCGGAGACATGTTTTTAAACAATAAACCTGACGAATGCATACGATTTTAATAGCTTGAGGGCTTTTCTCACTTTCAGCCGGTCCCAGTGTGGTCTGGGAATATGGGCTGCTCAGTAGGTTGTAAGAGCTGTTTTCTAATAGATATTTTCGGGAGAACACAGGTATCCTGGGACAGGTTTAAAATGGGAGGTCCTTTTGGAATGTGTGATGATATCAATTAATTTGGGCCCAGGAGGCCCTGGATTAGAGAGGAAGGGGGGGGGGGTGAGAGAGAGAAAGACTTGAGAAATTCACCACCCAAATTTCAAAAACCAAATAATGTATTTTAAAATGTAAAAGCCAAACTGTGGATGTTTTTATGAGGATCCTTATATTCCAGGTAAATCCAAATCTCCCTAAAATGTAATGGCATTGGGTCTGCATAAATCTGTCCCTTCCCTGAAGATGACTTCTAAAGAGCAATGAAGGAAAGCACGGGGGTGCAGGTAACTGCGGTAGTCTGTGGGACCAAGGGCTGCAACAGTCATTTTAAATTTGGAGGGACAGGCAGAAAAATATTCTAACATTTTCAAGGTGCTTTGTTAACCTCGTAGAGCGCTAGACCAAGAAGATTTTAAAGTCCAACTTTTCTTCCTTTTGCTAAGAAACTGAAGTCAACTGGTAAGCGTCACTAACTCAACATCACCCCAGGAGTCTGATGCCCAAGTCTGAGCTTTTATTGCAGCCCAGGAGGCCTGGGATCTCTGGGTTGTGGGGAGGTTCTCGTGGATTCAATTCCCTGAATTCGTTCTTGGCCTTGGGCCCTTGGGAGTGGCAGTTGTGCCCTGAACAAGGTCAGTCAAGGGGCACTGGAAATGGCCCATGGAAACAACAGCTGGGGTCCAGGGCACATCCCCTTAACGGAGTCAAGATGGCCAGACTCTGTCGATCAGAATTTGTCAGAGCCTATTTCATACTCCATTATTAAATGCCCTGATGTTTTTGTAACCAAATAAATGCATTATGAACAGGACCCTTTTCCTGTAGTTCTCTACAACATCCTGGATCTGTTCTGAGGAGTGGATAAAAAGCAGTAGAGGCTCTGGCCACAATCATGCCAATTTATACACGCTGTAAAGCAATCTGTTACTTCATTTAATCCTCCTCGAACTCTTCCCAAGGAGAAAGCTGAGGTCAGAAAGGTATAATAACTTGGTCAAGAACACAGAGTTGTGAACTAGATCCCAGGTCTTCTGAATCTTAGTGTTTTTTTCCATAATATAACTTTTCTCCTTATTGGGTCTCCTAGATGCATGTTGTTTTATTTTGGAAGGTGATTTTTGTGTTTGGTTGGCTGGGGTGGTTGGATCTCTCTCTCTCTCTCTCTCTCTCTTTTTTTTTTTTTTAACTGTAGTAAAACATACATAAAATTGACAATTTTAACCTTTTTTAAATGTACAGTTCAGTGGTATATAGTTGAACTTTTGTGGTAGGGAAGAGCCAAGAAGTGTAATAAGAAGTATTATAAAAATAAAAGTTAGTAAGTCTTTACTAAATGCTGAGCAACGTGCGAAGAGTTAACCTTCAATATCTCCCTAAGTTCTAAAAGCAAATCTCTGGCTGCAATTCTTATCCGTTTTTCTACATAGAATGAAGAAACACAAGCTCAGAGAGGTTAAGTCATTTGCCCAAGGTCACACAGCTGGCCCCTGCATTCAAGTCACAAACCAGGGCAGTTGACTGACATAGTCACACTCTAATCCACCACACCTTGCTTTTCCTTTGGGGCTGCTGTTAAACAAAACACAGAAGAACTGAAAGGCCCACTTCTTCTTTCTCGACTTCTCTGCCTGGTTTGAAAGAGACAATCTGAACAATTAGGATCGCTCTTTTCTAGCTGAAGCCAGCAACATCTAAGACTGACTCAGGGTATCCAAATTATGCTTATGCTAAAGCAAACTGTAAGAGAACCTCATGTTTTTGAGAAGAGATGGTGGAAAGCAGAAAACATGTTTCTAAATAGGAAGTGTCCAAATTCATTTCGCAATGAATGTCACTAAGTAACTCAAGCGAACCATTACACATTTTTAGATAACAGGTTACCCAAAACAGGTTATAGGAAACGTAATTATAACCTCATCAAAAAAGCAGGCTTCCTATAGACTGATGGAAAAAAATACACACACACCATATAAATATGTACACGCCGTGTCTTTCTGTACCAGTGAACTTCTGCTATTTTGACTTGTACTGATGTGTATCCTCAGGTTTTCAGACGGCACATGGGAGATAGAGAGAATTAAAAACAAACTTTAGACAACTACCTCATAAAAGCTGCATACCTCCTCATGCCCTACTCTTTGTATACAAGTAAGCATTCATGGATGAAACGTGTTTATATTATTTTTGGATAAACCGTCGGCTTCTCTTAGTCTGTATTCATGACTGCAGAAAATATTTCCAATGACAGACACACATTAGTAGCACCTAGGATCCCAAAATCAGGAAGACAGTCTTAATAGACAGATACACTTAAAATCACCAATGAACTTGGAGAGCCTGGGTGGCTCAGTTGGTTAAGTGTCTGATCGACTCAGGTCATGATCTCACCGTTTGTGGGTTCGAGCCCCGCGTCGGGCTCTGTGCTGATAGCTAGCTCAGAGCCTGGAGCCTGCTTCAGATTCTGTGTGTCTCTTGCTCTCTGACCCTCCCCTGCTCATGCTGTCTCTCTCTCTCTCTCTCAGAAATAAAAAAATAAAATAAAAGGCAATGAACTCAAACACTTCTTGAAATAGGTGCCAAATGGTCTTAAACACATTTTACTTTCTCTTTTTTTTTTAAGTTTTATTTAATTATTTTGAGAGAGTGTGCATGCCCATGCTTTAGCAGGAAAGGGGCAGAGAGAGAGAGAGACAGAGAGAGTGGGAGAGAGAATCCCAAGCAGGCTCTACACCACCAGTGCAGAGCCCGACATGGGGCTCGATCTCATGAACTGTGAGCTCATGACTGAGCTGAAATCAAGAGTGGAGACACTCAACTGACTGAGCCACCTAGGCGCCCCCAAAACATTTTGCTTACTATCTCATATGGCAGGGGACACTAAGAATGACATTAAGAGGGAGGGAGAACTAGAACAGAAAGCATGAGAAGAAGGCCCAGGGAGCTGGGGCTCTGCCTCATGCCCAGTGCATGGGTCCTCAGGGCAGCCCCTGGCTTTCAGCTGAGAACCACACCCTTTCAGCAGGACACAGGGAGCAGCAGACCCTCAGAGCAGGTGAAATTCCAGAAACAAAGATTCTTGCCACAGGAAACAGACCCTCAGAGCTTACAGCAGAACCAAATCCTCTGTTCCAGGAGCTTGGCTTGTGGCCACAGCCAGACTGTCCCCTGATGCCCCTAATGTGAGGATCCTGTGCTGGAGATAAAGTCCCACAGTGATGTCTTGCTGTTGTTTCTTTCTATTTTGCAATGATTTCTGATTTTCAGAAGAGCTGCAAGATACTACACGGATTCCCTGCACACCCCTCACTGAGCCTCCGCGGGTGTTCATTTCTTCATCAACCCTGGCACGTTTACAAAAACCTAGAAACGAGTGTTGGTGTAATGCTATTAACTATACGACAGACTTCATCAGACTTCTTTTTCTTTTCTAGGATACCACCATAACAGGGCTTTGATAACTTTATTCCCTTGTTCAAAACAAGCTCTCGGGTTCCTGGGGGGCTCAGTCGGTCAGCTCAGGTCATGATCTGGCCGTGTGGGAGATGGAGCCCCATGTCGGGCTCTGCGCTGACAGCTTGGGATTCTCTTTCCTTCTCTCTCTCTAACCTCCCCCTGCTTGCTCTCTCTCTCTCTCTCTCTCTCACTCTTTTTTGCAAAATAAATAAATATTAAAAAAAAAAAAAAAAACAAGCTCTCAATTGCTAATTGAAGTAAATGTTCTTCTGTTATTTGATTGCATCCTGTATTTCTGGAATCATCACCACTATTCACCAACCTGTATCCTATAAGGTTTGGCTAGAGCCAAACTGGACATGTCTGCTTTCTCTCAGTATATCCCGATCTTTCCTACATCCACAACTTTGCTCACGCCGGTCCCTCTACCTGAAACATTTTCCAGGGCTCAGGGTTCTAAACCGTCTTTAAGGCTCAGATCAAGTGCTTTCTACCTTAAGAGAACATTCCTAGTTCCTCAGGCCAGGGGTGTTCTTGCCTAAAAACTCTCTGGTGTGCAGTTTTGGTGTGTTTCTTGAGTTGCACGTTGGTAAGGGTACCACCAAATGGGATATCAAGGCAGGGCAGGGTAGAGGCCAAGGCCTGAGCCTCCGAGGGTCCGTAAGAAAGAAGGTTCTGGACCCTGAAAGGGGAAAGGTAACAGAGCCCTGGATGTGGGCACTTCAGAGAATTTGCAAAGCTGCTTCACATCCTCAGCCACTGGCAGACCCAATTCCTCAGAATGCTCAAGGCCTCACAATATAATGTCATTCTCCTCTAGACTGAAATCATATCATCAACTAAAAAGAGCAGGATATTTCCTAACTATATGATTCTATTACTTTAACGGGAATAAAGCCCGTTTTCACCCAAACTCTGTGTAGAGGATACCCTAGTGCTTTGTAAACTTTTGTGTTTAGGTTTTTGTATTTTGTCCTTCTTTCCCTGTTGTATTAAAGATTATATTGTACTTTTTCTTTTGTAACCACACTTCAGGGGGGAACATGAATGTATCACTGACTGTTGCGATGTTTTGCATTTTTATAATTCTACCTTCATATCTGCATCATTATTTTGTGTAGTTACAGATATATAATACAAATGATTACCAAACAAGAAATAAAGCTTGACGTATCCAGAGATGTTTTCAAAACCCAGACAATGGAAAGGAAGGTATGATGTGACCTCTCATATTAGAAGGCAGAACCCTGATTTTTCTTCTCTGCAAATGAAAAGATGTGGTATGCTTTTTACTAGTTTCCTTAACATCTCTTAGCCTTAAGTGAGCAAATAAGGTTAACCGAAACGGAACAGTATAAAGTGAGATCAGGCATTAGACCAAGAAAAGTACACCTCATGAATGTGATAAAATGTGATATAACCTCATGACAGGGTGTTTTGTGGAAAAGTCTTATTTTTATATGTGACTATGCAATATTCAGGGCTGGGGAGATCATGCAAGAAGGCATATGATTAACTTCATGTGAGTACAAGGCAGACGTGAAGTTTCTAAACCTTTAATTATCTTGCACTCCGTAACTGTTTTTCTTTTTAAAGGCAAAACAAACGCTTAGAAAATTCTATTAATAAGAATTAAACGTTTGATTATGTAGAAACTAATTTGACAATAAACTATTTGTAAAAAAAAAAAAAAAAGAATTAAACGTTTGCAGCTTGCAGTGTTTTAAAAATCTAACACATCCCTCAAATAAAAATATAAATGTGGGCTAATTTCAAGTCTATTGAAGAGCTATTTGTTTTTGTTTCCTGGGCTTTGTCATTTTAGGAAGACAGGCTGGATGTGACTTCAAAAACAACTGTATAGAAAGCTGTTTATTTTATTTGCAAACTTAGAAATATTTTGCAAGTTTACAAATAAACGGAACAAATTTTTCTCTTGTAATACTGAAAAGGTTTCTTTTTTTTTTTTTAAACTGTTTCATCTTTTTCTGGTCTTTCTTTATTGTTTTTTTTTTTTATCATCCAATGGGATTTACTTAGAAAATGATTCCAATCCCAAAGAAAATATTTAGGCAGATTTATTCATATCCTTGCGTTTAACCTGGATAGAAGCAGCATGAACGTATTTAATTGAAGAAAGGAAATATATTCACAGCTCTTCTTGCATATAAACACGTGCTTTTTACTCCAAAAACCTCAAAACATTCGATAAGAACTTAAACACCTTCAAAACAGCTTCTAGAAAGGGACATAGTAGCATTTTAATTGCCAACAACAAAAAGTTTCAAGCCACGAGAAGGACAGGGTACGTGTTTATAAGAAGACACACTGCTGACTACATATCCTTGATGGCTGTGACTGGCAATACAGCGCTTGCCCTGGGACTGAGCAGGTCCACCCAGGGACAGCATGCATCTGAGAACGTTGAATGAGTTTGTGCAAATCTTCTGGATTTGTGTTGAGTGGGTCATTCATGGGCAAGTCAAAACTTTCTGTAGGATCCCAAGAGCATCTATGTTTGCATCACACTTCACCTCAAAGCAGATCCCCAAATCTTGTCACTGATAGCCCCCACTCAGTCAAAGCAGAATTTGTGACCACCGTGCAAAATGCAGGCCAATAAGAGCCTCACTGAATTTCCTGAAATAGAACGTGGCCTGCAAGGGATCACTTCTCCCTTGTTGCTTCTGCTCCCTTCCTTTTCCTTCTCCCTTTTTGGGGGCCACCCTCCCACACGCTGAATTTTATTTTATATTTTTAAAATCTGTTTTAAAAAGCCAAATAAGTTTTGGGCTGATTCTCAAAAAAAAAAAAAAAAAAGCTGCACCTGCATATATAAAGGACCCGTTAACAGCAGGAAAGAGATGTGATTTGGGACTAGCTCAAGGCAGGGAACTACCCACTGAATCATCGCTGACACCTTCAGGGTTTCTTTGGAGGTCTCCCATAAGAACACGGACACAGCCCAGCCTGGTTCAGCTTATGAGAGCTTAGCTGAAGGTGGTATGGCCGCCAGCCATATTACTCATTGGGGATATTGAGTCATATACATTTATAAGGAGTAGGCACAGAACATTAAATATCCCTAAGGTGTTTTGTAGCTTGAATGATGCTGCTGAGGCCCAGGGTGATGGAACTCAATTCCTAATTCCGGGTATAACGTGCAAATTTCATGTCCACAATATGCGTTTCGTGTTTAGTTCCTAAATTTTTGGCAATCGCTCCTTGTAACAACGTTCCTGCGTTTCCAGATATGAATGTTTATTATTTTTTGAGAGACAGCAATGAAAAAGACAGCAAAAAGTACATTTCCTTAGACTGTTAAGGCCTTTCAATCCATCATGGGTGGAATGGCCTTTATATGGGATTTTGTATTTGCTTAAGGTGTAAGAAACACGCTTTGTTCTTCTTTGTGTTTTAGACTTGCCCCTTAATTCTACTTGGGTAAGTGAACCTCAGAAGTTAGATCACACTCACAGTAACATGTGTGAGATTCTATCAGACACCATTCAGGCTGAACACAATTTGAATAATGGCTTTGCAAGGAGAAGAATAAATCTTCTATCTTTTATCTCAACCGCTAGTAGCTGAGACTTATCAGTTCCAGCAATTCCCCCACCCCATATCCTTCCCAATTCCTCTTACTTACAAAAAGAAAGAAAAAAAATTATAGAGCTTGCCTGTCTGTTTTCCTCCCTACCTTCTTTATAAAGTTCCTAAATACATTCTTTTTAAGTTTCATTGAAACTTGGGCATTTGGTAAGTTGATAGTTATAGCATGCTCACAGCTGTGGGAAAACTGACATAAAAAATAACCAGCTCAGAAAAATGGCCCATGCACAGCATCTTTGAGTTTTTATGTTTTATTAGCAATTTGGACTCATTACTGTTTGGGGGAGGAAGGAAGGGAGGTCGATGTTTCTGCAAGTTGTTTCTTTAATGTATTAAGCAGAGTTTCCCAATCAGGTTTAATGCAACTCTGCCCAGTCCTTTTAGCTGGGTTCCAGGAGATTCAGGAAATGGTGACCACTGGCCCCCATTCTCCTCCACCCACTACTCCCCTTACCTCCACACTCCCCCACTTTCCTTCCCTGAAATTCATTATCCAACAGTAGAGGTCACGCTGAGTATTTCACGAAGCTTCATAGAAAAGTGAGATAACCTCTTTATCTCAACCCAGTATGCTCTCTGATCTTTCCCCGCTTTTGTCTTCTCAGTCTTTTCTGCAAATGCAGGATTACCACTTGCGGCTACCACGGTGTCACTGCAGTTTTGAATTATGACAGCCAGAAAGAGCTGGGTAATATTTAATAGCCTGAGATCACAGACTTCCCTGACACAATACTTAGCCAGGTCTGTCCCTCTTTCAGAACTCTCATTATTTGTACACGTTCTATGACTTCTGGAGAGAATATACTATCTCTAAAACTCTCTTTTCCTCTCCTTTTTGCTCTCCATGGTATTAATCATCCCCACCCTTCACCCATCCACCTGAAAGAGCTGTCCATTTTGTCACAGAAAAGCATTAATGAAGACTATAAGAATTCTGTTCCTAATCTTTGGTGACTCTTGGTGAATCTTTGGAACATAAAAACAAACTGCATGCTGAAATGGCTTTCTGTAGCCAGACTCAGGAAAATCATCAATTATCACAATGGGGAAAACATTAAATCCTCAGGCATCAAGTCTTCCAACTCAATTGCCACTCTTTCCCTAAGAACACAGGAACGAGGATGAAGGAACAGGAATCAAAAGAATGAAATAGGAAAATTCATTTACTTAAACCCTCATCCTCAGAGGAAGGAAGGAAGAAAGGGAGGGAGGTACGAGTAGTGAGGGAGGGAAGGAAGGAAGGAGGGATGGATGGAAGGAAGGAAGGAAGGAAGGAAGGAAGGAAGGAAGGAAGGAAGGAAGGAAGGAAGGAAAAGGGGAAGGAGGGAGGAAGGAAAGAAGGGAGGGAGGAGGAAAGTAAATGACTGGTAATATTTTTCATCTTTCCATAGACAAAAAGTTATTGTAAAAGCCCTCTAAGGAATTGAAACTGGCAAAGATGTGGAATCTGAAATATCAAATCATACTCAAAGGGGTGAATTAGCTCAATACTCCTTGATTTGATGCATAGCTCAGAGACAAGAATGTTAATTCCACCTCTATCAACAAGATGACTAGTTCAGCTTGTTTTTCATGACTAGTTCGAGAGCTCTCGGGAGGAAAAATAGTAGAAGCTAAGTAAGCAGAAAAGTCCTGTATGATGGGTTTCTAGGGCAGTACAGCTCTTAATTGAGGTCCTGGGACCAGCAGCATCAGCATCATCTGGGAACTTGTTAGAAATGTAAATTCTTGGGCCTCACTCCAGACCTGCAAATCAAAATCTCCAAGGGTGGAGACCAGGAATCTGTGTAATTGCCTTCCAGGTAATTCTGCAGGCTAAATTTGAGAAGCATTGTAAACATCCTGCCCCTAAAAGATTTGAGCCTGCACTTGGGAAGGAATAGTAATTACCAAGCCCTCATTCAATGAAATAGCAGGATTATTCAAGTACATGGAAGAATATAAGACAAGGTGTAGAAGACCACATTTATTATGAGCAAATGAGAGAAGAGAACAGAAAAAAATGAATACACATGCAAACACATATGGGGGGAGAGAACTCAAATCACCATGTGAGAATAAGCTTTCAGTCTCTAATAGCTCAGTCTAGAAACTAGAGATAGTTTCAACCAGAAAATATAAAAATGGAATTTTGAACCACAGATTTATGGTCCCATCTTGCCTTGGAGATTCCTTAGGCTTCACACACAAGGGGAGAGATATTTCTCCAGGTAGTATCATACCCACGCATCCCCCCCCCATATTGACACACATAAGTGGAATATTCAGTAATAGGGGAAATTGTGATCTTTCAACAATACTGATGCTTCACCTATATCTGCCTCCACATCTGTCAATGAGAATTAAAGAGTAAAACCAAAAGGCAAAATAGGCAGACAGTGGCTAATGCATAAACCAAAGGCTGTCTCATCCCTTCATTATCCTCCTGGAGGGAAACAGGCAGAGCTTGCTCAGGGCAGAATGCTCCAGAGAAAATCCCTCTCACATCTCACAGCACATTCACTGGTCAGTTCCTCCGAGTCCTTGTGCTGTGCGCGTGTGCTTGTGTGTGAGTGTACATTGTGCGCGTGTGAGTGCAGAGGGTCATCATTTGCAGGTAAGTTCTTAAATCAAACTTCAGAGCGAGATGACAAGTCAGCTTTATGGTTTGGCCCCCAAAGACATACTGCGGGGAGCAAAAATCAACAACCCTGGGCAGCACAGGCTTCGGCGGGCCAAGTTTAACCACCGCCATTTCCTGCTGAGGCAAGCACAGGAGCGCACTTAACCCACATTGTGTTTGGAACGCCTCTCGGTGGCATAAAGTACTGAGCTGTGGTGAAGCCACCTGGTGAAGTTACTCACCATTAGAGCTTTTTAGGCACTCGGGACCTCTGCCCTTTGAATTCAAAGGCCAGGCCCTTTGAATATCTTGTCCAAACCACCTTAGTTCCCTCCTCCCCCCACCACCTTTTCAATCAAGGTTGGTGGCTGACCCAAAGCAGTAAGGCACCATTTCAACTCAACAGACCATCATCAGAGAATGAAGCCGGCTTTTCTTCTGCTTGCTCCCTTTAGGTTCCTGGTAATGAGCTTAATATGTTCTCTTGATGATCAGATCTGTGCAGCTGGAAGAGTGGCATATTGTCCTGCTGTTCACTAAGGGGCAAGCTCATGGTCCCTGGGGGCTGGCATGCACAGACCTAATATGAAACGCACTCATAGGAAATGGATCCAAACAAAGAACGGTGCTTCCCTATCACACGGTGTTTCTGCCCAAGTACAGCATGTCAGTTTCCTTCACAGCTGGCGTGTGTGCCTATTGTTACAGGACAAGCAGTATCATTTATAATGTTTACCATTTGTCTGCAACTTTCATATTAAATCCTCATTACCTTGTCCTTAAAAATAATGTATCAGATTTCAAACTGTGTGTAAATGCAAGAGAAGGGCAGTGAGCCAAACAGGATCCTCACTACAAGGACCGGTGAATGAGTGTGCTTTGACGCTAGAAAGAATCAGAGGGAACTTGGAAACCCAATAAACTCTTGCTTACTTAAGAGAAAAATAACATTCAGGATAAGCCAAAGCTTTAATGAATTGTGTGTCTCTTTTAATAAAGACAGGGAGTTTCATTTATGAAGGTAAGTCTCTCTAAACCTAGCAAGTAATTTATGCTGGCAGATATGCAAATAGCCAAGAATAAAGAGATAATGATGTGAGAAGATTTTACTTTCATGCAGAAAGAGGGAGAAGCAGTTCCAATGACATAGAGACTGGGCTCCATGGAAGTTGGGGGGCTGGGTGGTAAAGAAAAGGAGAATAGGTATGGGACAATCTTTATCCCCATTCAACAACAGTAATTCAAAAAACATTGAGCATCCAGCAAAAACGATACAAATAAGTCATAAACAATTATGGTGTAATAAATGCTATGGGAGCACAGTAGGATGTGTCAGGAGACTGGCCACTAGGAATGGAGGATGAGGAGGAATAATGCAATTAAAGGCGGCTTTCCTGAGAAGGCAACATTTAAACTGGGGTTTGGAAGCCAGAGAGAAACCCAGCAGGAGCAGGAGCTATCAGACCTTTAAACGAAGAGCCATGTTTTCACCTTTCATACGCCAACACCACTCCCTCCCCAACACATGTTCAGCCTATAGCAAAAGCTCAACTGGTGCTCGATGAAGGAGTGTTGATAAACATTCAGACAGAGAAAACAGCTCACAAGAAAGCAAGGAGCTGCCAGAGTGGCTGGCCTGTTCAAGGCCTGCAAAGTAGTGGAGAATGCCTAAGGGCAAGGTTTGTGGAGGCAGAGAGAAGGGGGAAAGTAAGCTGAGGTCAGGTTGTGAAAAAGCTTTGTAGGTAGTGCCAAGAAGAATGGCTTTTTCCTCTGGAATCTGGCATTTCTCAGGATGTGTTTTAGGGGAACATGGGTTCCGCAGAATATTAATTTAAGAATATAAATGGGACAAAGAATGGATGGGGAGCAGAAAGAAGCAGGAGACATAACTCCACATTTAAATAAGTTGAGGAAACCTTCGGTTCAACAAAATTATCCAGGCATTTTACGGCATGATTTCTCAGTTTTTAATAGAATAATATTTTATCTCCAAATCAGTGTGGACAGTACTAGATAGTGGAGCTTATACCTGTTACAATTATGCATCTGTTTGAGTAACTATTTTCTCTGTTTCCCCAATAAGATTATCAACTCTGACAGGACAAGAGCTAACTCTGGCTTTTCTCACCATTATATCTCTTGTGAATAACAGAATATCTAACACATAGCAGATGCTCAAAAAATTGTTGAATGAATAAATGATAGCTTGGCTGGGTATAGAATTCTAGGTTCAAAGTAAATTTCACTGTTTTTTTGTTTTTTGTTTTTTTACAATTATACTTTGTTCTCTAGTAGCTAGTGTTTATGATGAGAAGTTTGAGGTCATTCTGAATCTTATTCTTTTATTGGTAGCCAGGTCCTTTCTTTCCTCCTTTAAAAGTTTATAAAATTTTCTTTTTACTTTTATCAATAAGCCATAAGCCATAAAAGCTATGTATTCTAAACATAGCATAGTTTTGATAAATGTTATTGACAGGGGAGAGGGAAGAGTCTCAGTAATCTCAATTTATTTGAATGCAGTTCTTTTATTCTAATGCCATTCCTGCTCTTTGCAATTACTGACTTGAAGTTTGGAGCATGGCTGAGGGCCTGGGGAAAAAAACCTACTTCCTTCTGGTGTCTTGGGCAGCAGTTTTCTCTACTTTTTCTCCTCTGTTCTGATAATATCTTCTAGAAAATCCTCAAAATTGTGGGTCCAATCATGGTGCTCTTTGTCATTTCTCAGGGGTGTTATCATTTTATTCACATATATGAGTTTTATTTTATTTGTATATATAGATTATTTCAAGAGAGGCAGGTATATGTACTTGTTTTGCCATTCTGAACTACTATATTTGTATTTCAGTTTTTTCATTTTAAATGTTTATTAGAGATATCAAAATTATAATGAAAGTTAATTCAGTTTGATCTAATCCATATGGAAATAGATTTCTTATGTGTGTAAATCAGGAGGCAGGCTAAAAACTAAAAAGAACTGCAGAATTTGCTGTCACCAAGTGACGTGTATTTATAACTTGCTTTCTAGCTCCTTCTGCCAAAGGATACCATGAGGATCAACAACAAAATATTGGTCCAAGGCTTTAGGCTCTTTGCATGTAAGTCATATCTGGCTAGAGGACAGCAGCAAAGCATACTGAAAGAAGAATAAAGCAGCTTCGGAAATGGGTTTAGGAAAAGCAATCTGCAGCAGACACCTTAAACTTCCTCCTTAGTGGAAACAGTGCCTTGTTGCCTCTTTTGGAGCCCAGTTTACCCTCCTTGGCTTAAAATATCCAACATCCTATCAAGCATTTAACTCTGAACACCATTTCCATCTTCTGAAGTGCCACAGGAACCGACTCCAGCTGCTAAGGGGACTTTCCAGATACTAAATAATTGCCTGCAAAGGCTTTCCTCATGCGTGTCTAATAAACAGGAAAAATCCCGCCCGCCCAGTACACTTATTGAGGAGATTGTTTAAAATATTGACTCTCTTGCACATTTGTGAAAGCAATGAGTCAGTAGGTCAGGGTTCCGAGGCAGATAACCAAATAAAATGTTCATTCTCGATTTGGAGCTCCCACAACATGAGGACTTATTATAAATTATGACCTGTGTATTATATTTAGTGCAATGGCTTAAAGCTTGCTAGCTTAGAGAGCTAGCCAATAGAGGACTATAGAGAAAGCGCTCATTTACTGAAAATGGTCTATAGCATATCTTGGTGCTGTGGGTTTCTTTCTTTTTTTTTTTTTTCCCTACAACAGGAGGCTGTTATCTCTACCCGTGTTTGTTTCCAGTTGTGCAGCAGCTGTCAGCCCTTTTCTTATCCCCCTCCCCAAACGAGAGACTCAACATAGCCTTCCCATCACCCCTTACTTTAATCAGCCTGGAGTCTGAGAAAGCCAGGCTGCATCCTCCTGGGAGCTCCATGAGCCGCTGGTGGGCTACTTGGCCAGACCTCAGCGAGCTGTCTATTTGATAGTGTCTCTCACGTTTCTGTGTGCATGAGTGCAGACGTGCTTTGTTCAAGGATGCCTGAGCTCCCCAGTGCAGCTGTAAGGACTGACTTCTCTTGCAATGAAGATAATTGCTGTATGCACAGAACAGAAACTCTTGCCTCCTCCACCAGTGTTAAGCATCCCTAGCCTGTGCAGAATTGCAAACAAGTCAGTCTGACAAAAGAAGTCTTCAAGACAAAACAAACACCCAAATCGGTTCACAGGCAGAGGTAGATAAGAGCTATTGTTTGGCCCCATGATTTTGTTTCTTTCTGGGTTCACACAACCACAGAGTTGGTCACAAAATGAATTTTACTCCTTGACTGGAAATTTTACCCTTATTCTTTGGAAAACAGAAGTCTGGGGGATGCACGGGAGAAATGGCTCCAAAAAGCAATTAAAAACTCATCCTATCATTTGTCTGGACCCATAATTATCCCGGGGGTGCAAGCCATGCTCCACCCTCATCAGTGCATTTATTTATATTGCATGCTCTGCATTAAGGAGGACAAAGGTGTGGAGTAAATGATGCTCACAGTCGCTAATACACTGTTTACGCAAGAGTCAGATAAGATAGACTATAATGTGCCTGCTCAGTGAGCAGACAAGAAATGGAACCAGCAGTTCATCATTTTGTTCAATCAGTGTTCTCTGTGTGCAAACAAAGAGATTTATACACACAATAAAGCAATAAAAACATCCTTCAGAATATTTCTATGAATGAGTTTATGACTGCACTCTAATGAGCCATGCCGGCATATATCTAAGCAGCTGGCTTAGGATAGCTGATTGGTTCCACTACTTTACAAAGGAGACACAATGACTAGAATAGAGAGCTTTGGAACAATTTTTTTTTTTTTTAAATTGTAAGCCAAAGGGTGGGGAGGGGGTTGGCGAGGAGTAGAATTGCAGAGACAATGGGGGTTCAATGCAGCACTAATGCCACTAGACAGAGTTGTCAAAGCAGGCTCTGGCTTGGTTCCTGAATTGCTCTTGACCTGACAGGTTATATTTAGAAACCAATTGTGCGGAGACATCCCCTTCGAACTGTGAATTGGTTACCTACTTCTCTAACGCATGGCCCGGAAAACTTTTTTACAAAGCACACACCATATGCTGAAGACCCTTTGTGAGTATGGCAGGTGTGGGTAATGGGGCTGGTGCCTTACAAATGGGGCAGGTGTATTTTCAGAAGGGATTATGTGTGCTTGCGATCATATCTGCACAGAAACATATTCCATGCATCCCATCATTTAAAATTCTCTTGAAAAGCTCCTTTTCCTCTATTTTCTTCTCTCCCCAATAAACGGTCTCATGTGTTGTCTTATGATGTGGCTGTCTTGCAATATGTTTCAAAAAAAAAAAAAGCAGATACTGAAAGAAGAGTTAAATCTTCTTGGATGCAAACCTGGCTTCTTATAATCAAGGAGGAACACATTACAAACAAAGTAGCCTGTAATAAAATGCAGGTCGGTTCCCTCTCTAAAGCTCTAGCAGGAATGAAAGTGTGACTGAGCAGTGATGTACTTTCTTAGAAAGGTCCCTATTGTTCCTTCACACCACAGTCCCTTCTTCTAGGCTGAGTCCAGGAGATTGTACAGACAGCCAGCGAAGGTATGTGTATGCAGCACACATCCAAGGCTGTGCCCACTTACCTGCATTATGGGGTAAATCAAAGACACAGGCAAAAATTCCTATTCATTCATTTGTAAATATGGCACCACTATGAAAGCTAAACTCACACGCATCATGACTAACAGAAGCATTTTAAATTTCATTGTATTTAAAGAGTTTTTGGTGTAACTTTATAGGCAGGCAAAAGTTGGAAGAGTAATACCATAAAAACCTAAGTAGCCACCACTCAGACGAAGAAATAAAATATGACAAGTAGAGTTAGACGTTCACCTGTAACCCCTTCTGGGTCCTACTCACTCGTCTCCAACAGCTATAGGGATCACAGTGTATTGAATTGGGTGATTACCATTTCTATGCCTGTCTTTATATTTTTGCTACATACGTGTGTACTTTTGAAACTCTTACTTTTCAGCCGGGATGCCTCATTGGTTTCCACTGTGATGCTTGGTTATTTTTAATGGTTTCTTTTTTTGAATGTTATTTATTTCTGAGATTGAGAGAGAGAGAAACAACATGAGCAGGGGAGGGTCAGAGAGAGAGGGAGACACAGAATCTGAAGCAGGCTCCAGGCTCTGAGCTGTCAGCACAGAGCCCGACGCGGGGCTCGAACCCATGAACCATGAGATCATGACCTGAGCCGGTGTCAGACGCTTAATCGACTGAGCCACCCAGGTGCCCTTGTGATGTTTGGTTATGTAGGAGATGTTAAAATATGGCACTTTTTTAGTTTGTAAAAATATCGCCCATATGGCACCCATGTCCCTAAAGCATTTGCAATCTCATCCCTGGTGACTCTGCTGCAAACATACAAAACAGAGTTCAGCAAAGGCAATTGAATTATCTAGGGTCACACATCACCTCAGTAGAAGAAAACACCACATGGAGGGCTCCCACCCCTGCCTCCCACTAGCCTATGATGTTGTTGTGCTCTAGGGCTTCATAATATATTTATAAGTGCTCTACAATATGTAATAAATCATTATGTATTGATTTAAACAGTGCCATTTGCAAGCCTCAAAGCGCCTTACTGTATTACATACATAAAGGAATCCAATCACTCCGCCAGCCACTGACAAGCAGCAGTTAGAAGCCCCGGCTCCTAGAGCGGTGTCAGCAAAACTCCAGAGCAAGCTGCAAACCAGAAGTGAGTGAGTCACATCGACTCCTGTAAGCAGCAAGCCTTGGCTAATTGCTGAGGGAATATGCACTATGGTGTATCTTAGATTTTTAACTGTTTGGATAGAGAGAATCTTATATTCATATAAATCAATGTGTTCATTAGAGGTTTGCTGTGTGGGAAACTTCATAGGTGTAATGTGTTTTGGCTACTGGAAATGAAAGCTTTAAACAATGCAGTAAAGGCAGGTGAATGGGAAAAAGCCACACCCTCCTATATGCAGCTTCAAGTGACAGGAACCTGTCAGTCTCATTAAGATGTCAGTGGAGCCAAAAGAAACTCCCATGGTCAGGATTTGAGATTTAAAAACTCAATCTAAAGGCTGTGGTGTGTTAATGCCAGTTGCACCAGATTTGTGAGAGCCAATTGCTAAATATTCAGGAATCCTGTAATGGTCCTTAAACTGTTGGGAGGTGGAAACGGACTGCAGTGGGGGCACGGAGATCAGCAAACCCTATAGATCACAGATCAGGACTTTCTCCCGCAGAAAGTGGTTTGCCAACCCACCATTGCTTCTATACATCCTTGGGGTAGGGTTGGGGAGGTTGATGCTTGAACCTAATGTTTCCTGGATCCTGAAAAGAGTCTTTTGAACAGCTTACAGATTCATTCACAGATAGTTGTTATGGAAAAAGATCTTTGTACCTGGCTGGCAAGTAATGTAAGGGGATTTCTATCGTGTTCTCCTGGATGAATGGAAAACTCTTATTTTCCCAAAGTGTGAATCAGGAAATGGCTACCATGGAAATAGCTACTTCTAAAGAAATAAAGTAAATGTATAATGAATGTTTTCTCCCACATTTAGTCAGCCTCAATCAAACACTACTTGCCTTCATGCTGGAAATCTGAAAGGGCAGGCCATGTCAACACATTGACAAGTTACAGAATTACTTCTGTTCCCGACAAAATCACCCGCACCTCAAAAATCCCATCAGCCCAAAGTGCCTCAAAGGGAAAAACGGCACATGTTCAGAGAAGTTTAGTGAAAACGCCCACTTCTACTTTTCAAATGGTTACTCTAATTTAATTATTTATGGGTGGCTCTTCCAGAATAAAAGTTGTGTTAAAGTGGTAACTTCACATCTTTTGATTACGAGAAATATTTTCTGGTCCATGTCAACATTTTGCATGGAAATTATCCAACGTAATTACTCCAGCTCCCTGCCAAATGAAACACACTGGGTTACTTATTTTCCTAATTTTAGTTTCTTTCTAATTTTAGTTGCTTCCTAATTTTTGTTTCACTCCTGTCTGGGGGTACAGGGCTCAATGCCGTACCAAGTCTCATTGAAAAGGATTTTCATAGATAGTGGAAACAAGATTGAATTTGGAATGTCCATCACCATATTTTTCACTTTTTGGGCATGTGTGCAAAGGCAGCTGAACACCAAGCATTTATTAAATCAGATTTTCCCTGTGTTTATATGACAGCCTACAGTGAAACTATATATTGGGGTAGTGTCACCGTCATCCATTATGATCATCCCCTTAGCCAGGGGGTACCTAAGCCTAAGAGAGTTCCTTGCCAGATGGATTTGGCGGGGGGGGGGGGGGGGGGGGGTAGTTGTGTCATAAAAGTTTATTGAGCATCTAAGCTGTGTACAAAGCTGCTTGCATGCATTCTCTCTAACCCTTACAAAATGACTACAAGATATCATTATTCCCATTTTATAGATGGAGAAATTCAGGCTCCGGGAAAGTAGAGGGACCACACAAAAAGTATAGGAGACAGAATTCAGGCTAGCCTCTTTCCACTATGCCACCTCCCTCAATTCAGTGCTGTCTTAACTAGAGCCCCCCAATGATATCTCCCTTCCCTATCTGCTTTCGATAAGGTCATATTTCTGACATGTACAAAATTAGAACCAGTAAGAGTTTAGGTTACTAGAATAAATTTCTTTAAATCCATAACATGAAAACATGTCCATTATAGCCTTAAAGAAATTTGAAAACGGGGACTTTCTTTTTTTTTATGTTTTTTTTTTTTTTTAATTTCTAGGAGAGAGAGAGAGACAGCGTGAGCAGGGGAGGGTCAGAGAGAGAGGGAGTCACAGACTCTGAAACAGGCTCCAGGCTCTGAGCTGGCAGTCAGCACAGAGCCCGACGCGGGGCTCGAACCCACGAACCGTGAGATCATGACCTAAGCAAAAGTCGGACGCTTAACTGACTAAGCCACCCAGGCGCCCCTGAAAATGGGGACATTCAAGGAGCAGAATTACGAATTATGAAATGCTACCCAGTTATTCTAGCTGTAATAACCACGAGTGACATTAGCAAGTTGTTATTTAATATATTAGGTATGAGAAATTAATATAAAATTTGAAATATGCTTTGCTATACATTTACCTTTAAGATAAATTTGTCTACTAATTATTTTCGGAGTGAGCGAGTACTCTGCAGCCAAAATACATACTGTGGTTATTTTTACCAATTTGCCTAATAATAATGTCAATGTCTTTTACTTTAACTGCAAAAAGCAGGTACGTTAAATGTTATTTATTCTGTTTTACAAATGAGGAGTTGAGGCTCAGATAGACATGGGCATATGTCTCATTTTATCGTGCTTCTCTTTATTGCTCTCTACACATACAGGGTTGGTGTTTTTTTTTAAAAAACAAATGAAAGGTTTGTGAATTACTCTGCACCAAGCAAATCTTTGGGGACTGTTTTCCCAAAAGCATTTGTTCATTTCATGTCTCTGTGTCACATACTGGTAATTCTTGCAATATTTCCAGCTTTTTCACTATTATATTTGTTATGGAGAACTGTGGCCAGCGATCCTTGATGTTGCTGTTTTAATTGTCAGCACCATGAATGGCTCCTGCATGAGACAGGGGAGCTTAACTGATAAATGTGTATGTTCTGACCACTCCACCGACCCTCCGTTCCATGTATCTCTCCCTCTCTTTGGTCCTCCCTATTCCCTGAGACACAACAATATTGAAATTAGGCCAATTAATAACCCTACAGTGGCTTCTAAGAGTTCAAGTGAAAGGAAGAGTCTCACGTCTGTCACTTTAAATCAAAAGCGAGAAATGATAAAGCTTAGTGTGGAAGGCATGTGGAAAGCCAAGTTAGGCTGGAAGCGATATCTCTTACATTCAACAATTAGCCAATTGCTGTGAATGAAAAGAAAAAGTTCTTTTTATTTTAAGTTTATTTATTTATTTTTGAGAGAGAGAGACAGAGAATCCTAAGCAGGCTCCTCACCATCAGTGCAGACCCTGACTGGGGGCTCGAACTCACAAACCGTGAGATCACGATATGCACCAGAATCCAGAGTCAGACACTTAACCAACTGAGCAACACAGTTGCTTCAAAAAGGAAAAGCTCTTGAAGGAAATTAAAAGTGCTACTCCAGTGAACAAATGTGTGATAAGAAAGTGAAACAGCTTTATTGCTGATCTGGAGAATGTTTTTATGGTCTGAAGAGAAGATCAAATCAGCCACAATATCCCCTTAAGCCAAAGCCTAATCCAGAGCAAAGCCCTCACTCTCTTCAATTCTAGGAAAGTCAAGAGAGGTGAGGAAGCTGCACAAGAGGTCTGAAACTAGCAGAGCCTCATGAGGTTTAAAAAATTTTTTTTAACATTTTTTTCATTTTTGGGAGATAGACTGCAAGTGGGGGAGTGGCAGAGAGAGAGGGAGACACAGAATGCGAAGCAGGCTTCAGGCTCTGAGCTGTCAGCGCAGAGCCCAATGCAGGGCTTGAACCCATGAGGGGTGAAGTCATGACCTGAGCCGAAGTCAGACGCTTAACTGACTGAGCCACCCAGGTGTCTCCATGAGGTTTAAAGAGAAAAGCTGTCTCGGGGCATCTGGGTGCCTTAGTTAGTTGAGCATCCAACTTCGGCTCAGGTCATGATCTCATGGTTTGTGGGTTCGAGTCTCATGTTGGGCTCTGTGCTGACAGCGTGGAGCCTGGAGCCTGCTTCAGATTCTGTGTCTCCCTCTCTCTCTGCCCCTCTCCACTTGCATTCTGTCTCTCACTCTCTCTCAAAAATAAATATTAAAAGAGAGAGAGAATCTCTCTATATAATATCAAAGTACAAGGTGAAGCAGCAAGTGCTGATGTAGAAGCTGCAGTAAGTTATCCAGAGATATAGCCAACTTCATTCATGAAGGTGGCTGCACTAAACAACAGGTTTTCAAGGTAGATGAAGCAGCCTTATATTGGAAGAAGATGCCAGCTAGGACTTTCATAGCTAGAGAGGAGAAGTCAATATCTGCCTTTAAAGCTCTAACTTAGGGGCTAAGGCAGTGAGTAACTTTAAGTCGAAGCCAATTCCCATTCCAAAAATCCTAGAGCCCTTAAGAATTATGTGACATCTACTCTGCCTGTGCTCTATGAATAGAACAGCAAAGCCTGGATGACAGCTCGTCTGTTTACAATATGGTTAACGGAATGTTTTAACCCCACTGTTGAGATCTGCTCAGATAAAAAGGTTCCTTTCAAAATATTACTACTCATTAACAGTGCATCTGGTCACCCAAGAGCTCTGATGGAGATGGATAACGAAAGGAATGTTGTGTTCATGCCTGCTAACACAACACCCATTCTGTAGCCCATGGATCAAGGAGTATTTCAAATTTCAAGTCTCATTATTTAAGAAATACATTTTGTAAGGCTATAGCTGCCATAATTAGTGATTCCTCTGATGGATCTGGGCAGAGTAAGGTGAAAACCTCTAGAAAGGATTCACCATTCTGGAGGCCATTAAGAACATTCACGATTCATGGGAAGAAGTCAAGGTATCAACATCAACAGGAGTTGGAAGAAGTCAATTCTCGGCCTCATGGATGACTTGGAGACTTTCAAGGCTCCAGTGAAGGCAATAACTGCAGACGGGTGGTAAGAGCAAGAGAATCAGAATGAGATGTGGAGCCTGAAAACGGGACAGAATTGCCACAATCTCACGATACAGGGATCATAAGGGATAGGAAAGTGCTTCTTACAGATGAGCAAAACAAGTGGTTTCTTGAGATAGAATCTGCTCCTGGTAAAGATGCTGTGACAATTATTGAAATGACAACAACGGAGTTAGAATATGACGGAAACTCAGTTGATAAAAGACTGACAGGGTTCAAGAGGATTTGTTCCACTTTTGAAAGAAGTTCTACTATGGGTAAGTTGCTCTCAGACAGCACTACACACTACAGAGAAATCGTTCATGAAAGGAAGAGTCAATCAATATGTCAAACTCCATGGTTGCCTTATTTTAAGAAATTGCCACGGCCACCCAACCTTCAGTCAGCAGCCATCAACACTGAGGCGAGACCCTCCACCAGCAAAGAGATTACAAACTCAGTGAAAGCTCAGATGATTGTTAGAATTTTTTTTAACACAAAGTATTTTTTAATTAAGGTCTATACATTGTTGGGTTTTTTTTAAACACCAACATAATGCTACTGCATTAACAGACTACAGTATAGTATAAACATAACTTTTATATGTCCTGGGAAGCCAAAAAATTCATTTGACTCATTTGATTTCTTTTTTTTAAAGTACATTTATTTTTTTTTTTTAATTGAGAGAAAGAGCATGAGCAAGGAACGGTGGGTGGGGGAGGAGGAGAGAGAATTCTAAGCAGGCTTCACACTCAGCATGGAGCCCAACATGGGGCTCAATCTCACAACGTCAAGATCATACTCCCAGCCAATATCAGGTCAGATGCTTAACTGACTGAGCCACCCAGGTGCCCCTGACTCGGTTCATTTCAATATTCGCTTCATTGTGGTGGTCTTGAACCAAACCCTCAGTATCTCTGAGGTATGTCTATATAAAGTAGCAGAACCAGAAGATAGTCAGTTCTTAATGATTCCCGTCCAGTGCTTTCTCTGTCATATGACACAGAACAGTAAGCTTATAAAAGAAGAATGAAAACACAAGAAGTTAGGCATAGCACTTTTAATGAAGAAATAATGAATTCTGGTTCAAAATATAACCTGCGGTGTTCATAATGCAAACAGCATCTTGAGTCGTTTGGATGGCAGGAAAGAAAGTTAAACAAAATGCTAGGTCTGGCACAGGTTGGCACCCAGTGCCTGGTGGATGAAACGGGACCAGAAAAAAATTGAAACAGAAACAGAAAGGCCCAGAAGTCTTCCTAAGCCTGTGTTTCAAGTTCATTTAGGGCTTGTTCTATATATTGCTGTGCATACCCTGCTACAACATTAATAAAGTATCTCTGGAGGCCACTTTTTGAATGTATACAGAGAAACACTCTTTCTCTCCATTTGCCCCTTTCCTCAAGAATGGAGTTCGAGCCCTTTGTGTTATTTTTAGCATAGCTTCTACGACATTCTAGAAAGAGAGCAACAGTAGTATTCTTCTAAGTCAGCCTCTAGTCACTACTGTGATTTTCCATAAAATTTACCTGGCCCAGGCTAAACTATATTTGTTAAACCATATATTTGTTTTACAGGTTAATTTGCCAGGAGGTGCAAACCTGCTTTTCCTACTAATTAAAAATTTAAAAAAATGGTAAAAGCAAAATCATGTCCTCCAGCAATGAGCTGTCTTTATATTCCCATTCTCCCTTTTACCACCACTGCCAGCTCTGGATTACTGCCACCACTGAAAATAACCTGCAAAAGGGGTTTTGTTCCCATTCAGTGTGCTACTTTGTTTTCCAGGCCACAGACCCTTGCCATCTTTATGGGAATGCAGTAAACACAGCAGAAAACTTCGGTCCAATACTCCAACGTCCAATAATCAAAGGTGATTAAAATCACCATTTGTTTTCCCTTTTTCAAAAAAGATAATTGAATTTGAGATCTAAAGAGCCATCTGCTACCAAAGGTGTCTTCCAGTCTAGTTTGGATATCCTCTTTCTTTGTTACTAAGGAATATGTGCTCCCCAAATTTCTGATTTACTATGTATTGCTGAACAATATAACTTTCTGATGATTTGTTTCCCACTAATCTTAACATTAATTTCCTATGGAAAAAACATGTTAGACGAATTCTTCAGAGCCTGGTGGTTTGATGCTTCAGCGTTCCACTTGGAGGATTTGAGGCAACCTGGATCTACATGATTGAAACAGCGTAATTGTGGCCTGGCAGAAGCAATCAGTTCAGGCAGCTAAATGATGTGTAAATGGAAATGGCTACACAATTGATTTGACCAAGGCAATCAATACTCCTTAAGAAGACAGAAAAAAACGAGCGGGTCAACTGGGCTATGGTCCCGCTCAGTGGCTGCAAGTAGATGCAATTTACAAAGAATGTGCACAACAGAAAACCTTGCCCTAGAGCATCTGGGTTTCTAGGTAGGGTGTGTGTGAAACGCCCAAGTCGGCACCTGGCTGAGAGAAGGTGTTTAACAAATGTTACTTGTCTCCTACTTTATTCTGGTCATAGAATTTTTCTAGCATTTCATTGGATTTTGCATTTTAGTACCAAGTACAATCACCATAAACAGATACGGGAGACAATTAGTATGTATACAACTCAACTGGTGGAGTCAGTGTAAATGGGAGCCAAAGAACGTTACATACCAGCTTTGTACATTTTGTGGGACATAGGCGTTAATCAACACGTTTTAAAGGGAATGGTTTTCAATTAGCAGAACTTCTGTTACAATTCACGGTTCTTGCTATTGTCCTGTTTTCTGGTAATTAGCTGGCTAATTAGCTCATTGTATACAGATTATTATAATTCTGATATTTATATGCAGCAATAATGCAAAGGTAAATAATTTATTCCAAAACTTTATGTATGTATGTATGTATCTATTTATCTACCTATTTATCTATCTTTGTATTTATCTACCCATTCATTCAATAAATAACTATTGATTACCTCCTATTTGTAAGGTACTATAGAAGACATAAGAGAAAATGACACATGGTCTATTGCTCAAAAAAGCTATAGTTTATTAGGAAGATGGTAGGGAAAAGTCTCAAATGAAAAGGCAAAACTCTCCTTCTTGGTCCAGATTCAAAAAAATTCCAAGTGAGTTGACTATTCCTTGCTAGCTTAGACGGTCACCCCACACATTGGGTCATGTGTCAGAGGCTGGCAAACTTTTGCCGTAAAGTGCAATCTTTGCCATCAGTGTGTCCGTTAGGTCTCTACTGTGACTCTTTTACATTGAAGCAATAGATAATAAGTCAATGGCTGGGCAGAGCTGTATTCCAATAAAACTTTATTTGTAGATGCTGAAGTTTGAATTTCATGTAAGTTTTTACATGATATTAAATGTCATTCTTCTTTTAATTTTTCTTATCATTTAAAAGAGTAGACACTATTTTTAGCTCATGAGCCATAATAAACACAGGTGGCAGGCTGAACTTGGCCCAAGGGCTGTGGTTTACAAACTCCCGTCCTGGTTTGAAGGAAGGCGTTTTGGGGGCTTCCTTTCTCCGGTAAATCTTGCTGGTAGCCAGGAATCACAGGAATTTCAATCACCTGCTTTGTGTATAGTTCATCTTTGGCCACATATAAGAAGTCATCCTTATAATCTATGCCTTCCAGGAAAGCACTGGGGGGTTTCCACACACCTACTGAAAATCAGTCCCTTTTCCTCCAGTGGTTGGAACTGCCGGTAGTGTTCTGTTTAGACTCCAAAAGCACAAATACTTTACTGGTACATCAAAAGAATTCAAGGCATAGTTCTAATTAGAAAGAGCAAAAGAAGAGAAACTTCAGAAAAGCACAGGCTTCCTGTTTTGTTTCTTTTTAAATAAAACAATCTTCGAGTATATTATGGAAACTCAAAGTAATATTTTAGTAAGTCTTGATAATCAAATATTGAATAGCACTTTTTCAAAGCCATCATTTTATTATTCCTCTTCTACTTCACGTGGTCCAGCTTTGAGAGCAATACGCTTTGTTCACTGTTCCCATCTCACTGTTCTTGTTTGTGAGTTGAGTTGGATACTCCTTTTCTAAGATCACAGCCCATCATCCTTCTATCTCCTCTTCAGATGAAATACTACCAAGAGAAACCGCACATTCTGGTGCTAATCTGTGGTCCCTTCTCAACAAAAATTCTTTGTGATCCTGATTATCTTTTATCTTAGCACTGAGAATGACAGTCTCTATATCCTCCCCTCTTAGCAGCTGTAAACCTAACCACCTTGTATTCAACATACTTTATATTAAAAATAACAAACTTTTAATGATCTATAGGAGTCTCAAATATTCCTTCCAGTTCTGTACTATGAAAATGATTTTTCATAAGATACAGTGTCTGCTAGCTATATAGGGCTATTTGTCTTTAAATTTAAAATAAGTAGGGTGCCTGGGTGGCTCACCTCGGTTAAGTGTCCAGCTTGGGCTCAGGTCATGATCTTGCTGTTTGTGAGTTTGAGCCCTGTGTCGGGCTCTGTGCTGGCAGCTTGGAGCCTGCTTCAGATTCTGTGTCTCTTCTCTCTGTCCCTCCCCTACCTGTGCTCTGTCTCTCTCTGTCTCTCAAAAACAAATGAAAAAAACTTAAAAAAAATAAATTTAAACAAAGTAAAATTAAATAAAATTTAAAACTCAGTTTCCCAGTTGTAGTAGCTGTATTTCAAGTGCTTGATAGCCATATTTCCATCATTGCAGTTGACCATGCTGATCTAGATGAAAAAGTAGGAAGACGGTAGGTATGATGGTCAACCTTCTTGATTTACTTATATCAGCTAAGAGTTATCCTGACCAATTTAATTCTTTATTTCTCCAGAATAAAATTAGTTTTTAATTACAAGTACAAAGAATGTGTTAGCATTAGAAAGTTCCACCCTCTAATCATAGGGTAGGATGCTTTTCTCTCTAAGCCTCCCATCTCCCATGTTTAATACTAAGAATTAGCAAAGTAATTTTAATCATACACCTATGGTCAACAAATGCCATTTTAGGGAGTTAGGCAGCATCCAATCTACCTGCCTTTTTTGGGGGGAATTCCTATTGAATAAGGTCTTAGTGGAGCACATGCTATGTAGGCTTGGTCAACTAAATGTTCCACCTGAGCCTATAATCCTGGGGCAAGTGAGGTCAAGAGAGAGCAGACGGATAATTTGTGCCATGTTTGTGATGGTGTCTAGTAGTGATGGCGGGGAATGCCCAGTGGCAGCAGCTGTGATATCTTGTCCAGGCTGTTTCTGCTGCAAGCTTTCTTAGGCTATCGGTAGCTGCTCTGATCTCTGCCTCATTTATAACCTTGAACCCCTCCAGCCCCTGGCTAATTCTGGGAAACCAAATATCCTTTGAATAGATTCATCTTTTCTGCTTCAGGTAACAGAAAAGTGTTTTTTATTCTGACCACCGAGAACCTCTACTGATACACCACCCCTGTTACCTCCTGTGTTCTTTCCACATTCTATCAGCAACTGTGTCATGTTAATCTAGTTTTCATCCAGTTTTATCAAAGAAATAAACTCAGATGCAAAGGATTCTGTTATTATTGTCATTGTTGCTATACCAGGGGCGGCTTTTTAGAAACTTTGTGGTCACTAATAATTGCAAAATAAATAATGTAGAGGCCCAATTGAAAACAAGAAATCTCCCTTGCCAAAGGGTTACTTCAGCCGACAAACAAAGATGGGAGAGCCTAAAGAAAACAAATTTCAAATTCTTCGTGTACTTCCAACCAGCCCTCTGGGTTTCTGTGTCAAAAACATTCTTCCCTCTATGAAAGATTTCTTTCTTCTAAGTTTAAAATCTTTGTTCTCTGTTATCCTTGGTCAATGCTATCACGGTAACTGGCACTATCTCTCTTCAAAACACATGAAATAATCCTGGTCTGAAGACACCTAGGGAATAGCCTTTTGCACTGTTAACACAGTCATACCCCAGTCTGTGCAAGTAGGGATGGCTTTGAAAGATAAAGTATGTATCACTTCCAAGACTTACTTCAAAATACTTCAGGAGATGACAGCATTGGGCCACCACAGAAAGGTGTGACTGATGCTTCTCTTTTCTGCTTCCTCTCAGTCTTCTTGGGATCTCTGGGCTGAAATATTGCTCAGGGAAAAACAAGGTTGGGAGGATTTCTCCTTGCGGAGGGAGTTTCAAGTTTTTCTAACTCTCTGGCAAAGAGATTTTTCTCCAAACAGAAGCAGCCTCATTTGCACATCAACCTACTTCCTGGTACATACCACTAACTGATCCTGTCCCATTTCAATTCTGTCTCTGACCATTAGGAGAAACAAAAATCTCTAAACAATCATAACATAAAGAGTGAATATTCTCCCTCATTGTCTTCCCCACCTCCTCTTCCTCTCCCTCAGAAAGAAGGTAAAAATCACCATTTTTAGAACAACTATAGTTTTATGCTAGCATCCGGAGAGATCACATTTTTGGCCACTGTTCTCCTTTATGAAGATTCAAAGGTAATTAGGATTTTATCATGGTAGTAATGATAATATCAAGAGACGCACAGTTTTTAGGATAAGGTGAGAAAATTATTCTTAAAGCCACCCACCTCTCCATGGCTTCAACTCCTTCTAGGGCTTACTCTTCATTACTCATCTAAAGGCTGAGCCAAAACTCAATTATAGGATTCAAAAGGGGTGCCAACTGGGGTAGAAGCTGAACTTGACTTGGATATTCCTATCTTGAAAGTGGCACTGGAGGTCTTCCATCTAAAAACAAAGAGTTGGCCATGGTCTGCCAGAGAGTTTCTCCGGTGTCTCTTCACGTGTCTGTGCTCTAATAGGTGTGAACGCTCCCTGGATTTTGCATGCTATGCTCAATGGTCATCATTCACAGGGAGAGCAATCTAGAAAACCTGGTACAAAGCAGTACTGGTGGGGGTGCAAATCTAACTAGTTTTTGAAAAAAAGAAATTTAATATTGAGCATCAATAGGCACTCTTAATCTTAACAGGCAAATAATTTAAATCCAGACTGATGGACTAGAATCCTTCTGGCTTTTCTTTTTCTTTCCTTTTCAACGAGCAGTGATATCTGCCAATAGAATTTGAAATTGGATCCTAATTATGAATCCCTTGACACACTCTCCATCCCTATCTCTAGGTTTCATTTGCATATAATCCTTTGTTCCCTATTTTGCAGCAGGGTGGAACATTGTGAGCCTGAAGAAAGGCTCTAGTTTCTAGATAGTGTTGTATTTTTGCCATAATGGAAATCAATTTCATTGATAGTCTAGCCACCCCCCTCCCAAATGGGTTCACAGTTGAATAATCTGGAACTCCCACTGGTAAACTGTAAGCATGTTTTTCTGATGCTATTCTGAAAAGCTTGAGGGAAAGGCATTCATGAAGAAAGATGATCAGGCTTCAGTCAGCCCAAGGCTTGTGTGCGATGCATATCTACCACTAATACACTAATCCCAAGACAATATGCTGCATTGTACGGACTGGTTTCTTGTAAACATTTGCCTCTAGCTCAACATAGTGATGATGATGGTGGTGGAAACAGCTGACACCTCTCAAATCTTACTATGTGCTAGGCACTTCCCGGCCTCCTTACTTGTATTATTTCATCTGGTGTCATAACACCTGTGGAAAGAGATGCTTTTTTATGCCCATTGCAGATCAACAAACATAGAAAGGACTTAATTTTTCTAAGGTCATTACCATTCCATTAAAGTTCAAGTGGATGTGTGTCTGAGAGTGTGTGTATGTGTGTGTAGGGGGTGGCTAAAGGTCACTATAGGAATGGGGTGGGCACTCCAAGTCAATGGAGAATGAAATGTTCTATTCCAGTACACAAAACACCTCGAAATTCAACCCATACACTCCAGCCTTTTTAGTGACGTTGGACAAATATGCCCAAAAGTTAGCTAGAAGATTCCTCTGGGGATTTACAAGTGTTTTTAGAAATTCCTGGGAAAGCTGGTTCCAAGGGCAGATCTGTTACCTTTTGGATTCTTAGATATACTAACTTTATTACATAAATTAAGTAAGAGGAAAAGTTCATAAAGTCCAAAAGTTCAAACCAGGTGCTACTGCAAACCTCCAGAACCTGTCAATTGAGAGTTGAATTTTGAGAAAACAGGCTTCCTCATAAGGTGTCTAGAACTTTGGGGGCCAGCCAGGCCAGGGTGTGTGGTGTGTGTGTGTGTGCGCGCGCGCGTGTGCGCGTGTGTGTGTGTGTGTGTGTAAGAAGGAGGAAGTTGATCCCTCAAAGGTAGTGCACCAACATGAAAAGTAAGGGTTAAAATGCATTCTCTTTTCTTTCTGGCAAATGGTGAATAAGATCTGTGTATATGCTGGGTCAAGGTTAAGGCATGACTATTTTCATCCACTTCAACAAAAATGCTAGTTATTATATATGCACTTTTCCATCTACTCCTACCTCTTTTCTGGTTGCATGCAAAAACTCACAAAGGACGATTTAGTCAGCTACAGCTACAAATCTCTCTCAACAGAATTGGGATGAGGCTAATCTATGAGCCATCAATTAGAACATTTCCAGCAAAAGGAGTGAAGTTCACATTTGAAGTGTACACACTGGCCCTAGTGAGTACTGTCCCATTGTGGGGCAACATGTCTACCCTTCGACAAATATTAACAAGCTGATTGGCAGATCATATTAAAGCACTTACATGGAGAAAAGGCCTTTGTATGTGAAACAGCAAAATAAAGTTCAGCTTGAACTATTTAAAAAAAATGAAGTTGGTAAATGCATGATTCTGTCGCACTAAATAGTTATGTTAGTATTAGTAACAGCTTCTCACTTTCTGGAGTTTTAATTATGTCTCTTGGGACTGAGAGAAGGGTGAGGGCGGGGGATACAGACTTTAACAGCTTATTTGGTTGCTGTCCCTACCTTTACTGCTGTTGAACTGAAAAATCTCCACAGGCTAAAATTCTTTACATTGCAAATAAAATAGTTTTTCCCTGGTTTTTATCAGCCTAGGTCCCACAAGGAACCGACAGCCGGTTTATGTCAATGAACAAGACTTATTGTTTTCAGATTTATTTTTTTATAGCCAAAAAAGTGCTGGTGTCGAGCTTAAAACAAAGGCAACAAAGAACAATGAAGACTCTAATTTGGGGTTCCAGCACAATTGCTGGGTTGAATAAAGGCCATCTCACACCCAGCTATTTGTGGGAGAACTCATTAATTTTGTTACTCCTCTTGAACTTGCTTCACATTATGGCACGCACACGCACGAACACATACACACACATGCACACACAGGCTTTTCCTTCTACCCAATGGGCAGATGTGTTTGCTGCGTGTGCATTTCTGCTTTCCATGGTCCATCCATAAAAACTAATGAGATAGGGAGTGGAGGTCAGAGAAGAAAAAAGTAAGAACAAAAGAGAAATCTTGAAGGACTTAGGATATTTTATGCGGGACAAGAACAAGAACATGACAATACTCCTCGCTAAGCAGGATTTATAAAATCTTTTCTTATGTTAGTCTAACTCACCATTTCCTTTCTCCTAGAGAAGACAATGTAGCTAGAAATGTGTGAGACCCCAAGTATGTTTTTGGCTTTTTTTCCCCCAGAAACAAATGCTGCTACTCCTCCACCCTTGACATGCCAGAGGACAAGTCCCTTCTGGTAGAATGGAAAGAGATGGTTTGGAAATCAAGAGACCCATGTGCTGGTCCAGCCTACCACAAATTTGCTATGTGGATTCTGGCAAATCATAAACTCCTTTAGTCCCAGTTTCTTTAGCTGGACAAAAGGACAGCCCAAGAGGACTGTCTGGATCCAATATGTCTTGATTCCATGCTTTCTTCTTTGAAATTTTAGACCCATCTTCCATAATCCAAGGATGGTCCCTCTCACTGTCACCTGATGGGATGATTTGTCATGGTCCTTCACACCCAGCTTCTAGATTGTTCTCATAGAACTCCTTCACCATCGGGGGGTGGGTTCTATGGAAATCACCTGGAACAAATAATCTCCTCCAGGGTATTAACTAACATTAACGTGAGGTTGTCAGCAACCAGGTAACAAACACTGCATTTCTACTGCATTACAGACTAGGCACTCTGGTCTGTAAGAATGAATCTTCTCTAATAATGACATTTCAGCCCCAGACTTGATGTGGAGGCGAAAGAGAGGCTTCTGGGGATGACACACATCAACCATTTGGAGAAAGCCAACATTCTGCAAGGAACCCCTGCTGTGCCCAAGATTTGGAATTGGGACAAGCAGTGAAATGTGTTTGAAAATAAGACTTGGTTTCCGAGCATTGCCAATGAGGCTCTGAGAGAAAACAGAACAAGATATTAAAACTCCTTCTCAGGCAGGGTTCTCCTGCGACAATGACCACTGAACTGAAGGTGAGGACATAATTTTCCCTCAGTACCCTGGGGAGAGGGGTCTTGCTCTGGAGAGGACGTAAGAATTTCAGCTTGAAGAAGGGAAGACATGAGTTTCATGCATTTACAGGAGGTACATAATTTTAAAATGCAGTCCTGTCGCATTCCCAATTTCAAGGCTCATTTTCTTCCAGCATGTGGCCAGCTCATGTTTATTTTGTAATCTCTTTCAATTATGGAGTTTATCGTATGAAAGTCACTTCCATAGTTTTTCCTTATGGTCACCATAAAATTAAAAAATGGTCCTAGTCTAATTTTTCTTAATCCAATTTTGTTACAAATAGTCATTTGATAGAAATAACATAAAAAGAGCATGTTACCAAATGGTAAAATGGAAAACCAAATATCTGTAGTTTGGGGTAGTTGTTGACATTGTGATTTCTGCCTTATTGTTGTTTTGAAAGATGTTTGGTAAGTTTTTCACTAATATCACCGTGTCTTTGGCATTCTTTCAGTCCAGATGTAACCAAAGTCAAAATGCCCTGCAGGCACTATCATTGAGTTCATGTGGTAAAAATGGAAATTTCTAAGTAGTGTTGGCTTGGTGAAGGTTGCCATCCCATTTGTTTGGTGTGAGCAGCCTGGGTGGAGAGTGGAGACAGGCTCTGTGGCTCAGACTCTTGTATTCTTGTATAGAACTTCACCATTTGGGGCTGCAGTGACACAACAGAGCATCATGCTCACTTATCCATGAGGCTCTAGTTCATGTAATCACGAAGGTTAACATTTTCACACAAATTCTTTCCAGACCTGAGACTGTGGGGCCCAAGTTTCATCCAGAGTGGAGAAGAGTGTCCAACAAAGGGGGATTCTCTTTCTCTTTTATATCCAACTGATTCGTGCGTGTGCATGCGCATGCCCGCTCTCAAGTTTTTGCAGCGGTGGGTGCGCGGAAGACCACAAACATGGCCGGTTGTGAGTTGCTGTGGTCTCTGTCGGGATTAAGAGGCCTCTATTTTGATTCCACAACATGGCTGCTGGCCTCAGGGTGGAAATGCTTTTAAATGTCAAAGGAACCCCATCCATAACAACCTCTTGCCTGTCGCAGTTCAAACACAGTGGAGAACTGGATTCTCCTACACAGTACGTGTAACAGGACGTTGAGATTCCTTGTTTGCTTTCGATGAGCATCAGATAAGGCACAGTGTGGTCTTCGGTTTGTGTTTAATGACCACCTTGCATTATTCAACTTCCAGTGAGAGGCCAGCAGCAAGGAATGATGGATGCTTTGTTTTCAATTCCCTCACACACTATGAAAAATTGAAATATGGATTCCTTTTATTGAATTTGGATATATGTTCATTTCACATTTTTAGAACTATAAACGTATGGTTGAGGTAAAACATAATAAATGCCACAAAAATCCATGTTTCTTTTTTTAATGTGTTATTTTTTTCTTTCCTTATTTATTTTTAATTTACATCCAAGTTAGTTAGCATCTAGTGCAATAATGATTTCAGGAGTGGATTCCAGTGATTCATCCCCTATATATAACACTCAGTGCTCATCCCACAAATGTCTTCCTTAATGCCCCTTGCCCATTTAGCCCATACTCCCACCCACAAACCCTCCAGTAACCCTCAGTTTGTTCTCTGTATTGAAGAGTCTCTTATGTTTTTTCCCCCTCCTTGTTTTTATGTTAAAAAGTCCATATTTCTGTTTCTTAGTTCATATCTCTTCAGACACAAAAATGAAACCTACTGAAATGGTTACTCTTCTCTAGATCAAAGTGTCTGTTGACATTTTACTACAGCACACTTTTTTTTCCAGGAATTTTTGTTTGGTTATATTCTGATTTGATTTTGGTTTTGCTTTTTAATTTTATTTACTTATTTTGGTGAGGGGGAGAGGGCAGAGAGAGAGGGAGAGAGAATTCCAAGCAATTCTGACAGTGTAGAGCCAGATGCAGGGCTTGAACTCATGAACTGTGAGATCATGACCTGAGCCGAAATCAAGAGTAGGAGGCTTAACCAACTGAGCCACCCAGGCACCTCATATATTCTGATTTATTTTATGGAGAGATCTCTGCTTGTATCAGAATATTGGACATATTTTAGGAAATGCTAAAGGCCAAACAGAAAGAAACTTACGAGACGCTCACTGAGTACCATAGGTAACTGGAATCATTATGTGGAGCCATTATTATTCATCTGGTCCAGGGGAACAGATGCTATATGGCATTCATGAAGCATAGCGTGAAGGCTACTGGGCTGGAGGTGGGCATTACACATCCCCAGCTCAATATAGTCCATTCAAAAATTTTCTCAAAATGTATTTCAGATAAGTAGATGTGCTACTTTCCATCTCATGCAATACCTAATCTGAGAAGAAAAATGGATCTAGACATTTTACTTCTTGGGAATTTAGAAAGGAGTAGGCAAAATATTCTGTACTTATGATCTAACCTCTTCTTCAGAGGAGACAAAATGTCCGAGTTTTGTTGTCTGATTTGCTATACGAGCTGAAAATTATTGGTAGATCATCAGTCTTAGGTGATTCATATATAAAATGAACTAATATCAGAAGGCTGTGTGGAGTATATCAATACAAGTCGTAATAAGATCAAGTCCATTGCTGTAGTCTCTCTTATTGAAGATTAAGAGAGAAGGAATATAAACATTCTAGTAGCAACCAGTTCTGCATGATGCATCCAGGCATACCTTGTTTTATTGCGTTTCACTTCATTGTACTTCACAGATGGTGCGTTTTTACAAACTGAAGGTTTGTGACAACCTTGCGTCAGACAGGTCCACTGCCATCATTTTTCTAACAGCATTCGCTTACTCCATGTCTCTGTGCCACATTTTTGGTGATTCCTGCAATTTTTCAAGCTTTCTCATCATTATCGTATTTGTTACGGTGACCTGTGATCAGTGATTACAGCTCCCTGAAAGCTCAGATAATGGTCAGCTTCTTTGAGCAATAAGGTATTTTTAAATTCAAGAACGCACATTGGTTTTTTTTTTTTTTTTTTAGACATAATGGCACTGCACACTTAATAGACTACAGTATAGTGTAAACATAACTTTTATATGCACTCAGAAACCAAAACACTCATCTGACTCACTTCATGGCAGTGGTCTGGAACCGAACCTGCAGCATCTCTGAGGTGAGCCTGTATACGTTTGATCTCTTTCTTTAAGACAGTAAGTTGAATGAAGCCTGGACCAAGATATTCTTACCAACACTACAGTGATACATAGTATAGGTTCTTAGCCCATATCTTTGCTGACAGACCTCATAAAAACCCTGCATCCAACATTCACAAGCCTAGACGTTTGATAAACAT
Source organism: Hyaena hyaena (assembly GCF_003009895.1). Taxonomy (NCBI): domain Eukaryota; kingdom Metazoa; phylum Chordata; class Mammalia; order Carnivora; family Hyaenidae; genus Hyaena; species Hyaena hyaena. The sequence goes on along the minus strand of NW_024080672.1, from coordinate 3,240,507 downwards.
TGGGAAAATCCAGGAAAGACCATTCATTAAATGTTGTAAATCAAGGTTTACAATGTTCTGTCGAGGAAAGAGATCCTGTGGCTAATGAGGCTAAGAATGAAGATTCCAAGAGACACATATTGAGTTAGCTAAAAATATAAGATATGCCAATCTGCAATTTGATAAAATCCTGCAGTTTCAAACACTGAGCTGTCTGAATTCCTTTTCATTTCCAAACCTAGTATCTGTTCATCTTCTCTGGTCAAACTATTTGCCAAGTGTTGCTGGAAAATTACAGGAACAGGGTAGAAGTAAAGATGAAAACTGTAAATCACCCAATGCTTTGCATTTAAACAAAAGTTCTTGGGGTGCCTGGGTGGCTCAGTGCATTAAGCATCTGACTTTGCCGTTCACAAGTTCGAGCTGTGCTGACAGCTCAGAGCCTGGAGACTGTTTCGGATTCTGTATCTCCCTCTCTCTGCCCCTCCCCCACTCACACTCTGTCTCTTTCTCTCTCTATCAAAAATAAACATTTAAAAAAATTAAACATGAGTTCCTAACTGATTGATTTTTGTAACTAGAAGGACTCAGGTATTATCTATAGCAACACCTTTAATTCACAGACTGAACAATGCAAATTCCTCCTCACCAAAGGGCCTGCATCCTATTGTACTTTCTGTGCAAATTCTTTCCCTCTGCATCTTCACATGGCCCGCTCTTTCTGATTCTTGGGTCTTATGTGTAATATCACATTTCAGGTAAGCGCTTCCTACCTAACCCATCGAAATTATCTTTCTCTACTTCCTCCCTTATTCTATTAGTCTCTGTTTTACCACCCTGTTTCCTTCATACTGGCAGTCATCACAAATTTTAATTATACACACATACACACACTTTATACTTGTTTATTATCAATCTTCCTCACTTGTCTGTAAGTTCCTTGAGAGCAAACTGTTCGGTCAAGCTCTACAAAGGAAGTCTCTCACACAGTGCCTACCAAATGATAGCCTCTCAGGAACTATTTTTAGAGAGGAAGCCTGAAGGGGTGAAAGTTATAGGGCATCACTGCAGCTGGCGATATTCTAAGCTAAGAAGCATCATGTGAACCACTCTGCATTTGAGCAAAGTAACTCTAGCTGCAGGATTGTGGACGCTGGGTATGAGAGACCAATTAGGAGACTAGGGAAGGAGTGGTAAGGCAGAGCTTGAAAGGTGAGTAGTAGGATTTGGGTTTGTAGAAATACGAGAGAAGAACCACACAACTGAAGTGCTAGGCCTAAGTCACTAAGTCACACTGAGGCACTAAGACCAGATATGTAGGGGAGGGCTTGCAAGGTCCCTAGAAGTCAGGCCATTTAAGATTTTTGAGCAGTGGATGAAAATGGACTTCCCCAAGGCAGAGCTTATAATAATTCTTAAAGAAAAAAAAATGTCAAAGTGATGTAACAATATATACTTTAAAATATTCTTCCTTAAGGAGAGAGGGAAGCATGAGGAGATTTAAGCATGTTTGCCCTTCTTCCGATAAGATATCAGTTTACTTTAATTCATGGGTATGCGTTTATCTATTCCACTGGTCTGAAAGGGAAATGACATGATGAAAGCTTTGGGTGAAAATAGATTTTAAAAAGAAGCTTCTTCTGGAGCCAAGAGCTGCCAGTCGCTGTTCAGAGACAGGCTGGATGGGTAGATTAAAGCTCAGACGAAACGCGTGCGGAAATGCGCCTGCCATGTTATACGGCTTTAATGGGAAACACCAAGATCACACTTATAAGACTCCGAGAAATAGATGAGGCTCAAAATTGTTATCAATTACCTTCATTTTACTTTTATTCTGGGAATCTTGACTGATCAGATAGCCAAGAAGGCAGGCTAAGATTTCAGACTCATCGATTTTCTTTTCACCCTTTTGTTTAAGAGCCAGACTCCTGGCTTCAGATAACAGTGATTTAGAGATTTGGTCTCATTTTATAGGCAGCACAGAATTTGCGCTGTCCAATAACTGGAGACAGGCTAGATTATTATCTTTTAGATTTGAAGATGCAGGACCAAGTGGACCCAACATGAGACTCAGGGCCACTGTCTCTATATTTATTTCTTTGGACGAGGTCAGAAAGCCCATACATTCATAATCCACCTTCCCTGCTCCCTCTATGATAAACCCCTACCATTGCTGCCATCACTGTTAGATCCATACACAAAAGGCCAGCAAATTAAAAGGACACTAGTCGGGCGTCTGGGTGGCTCAGCGGGTGAGCATCCGACTCCAGCTCAGGTCATGATCTCACGGTTCCTGAGTTGGAGGCCTGCATCAGGCTCTGTGCTGACAGCTCAGAGCCTGGAGCCTGCCTTCAGATTCTGTACCTCCTTCTCTCTCTCTGCCCCTCCTCCACTCACACTCTATCTCTCTCTCAAAAATAAATAAACAATTTATTTTTAATTTTATTTTAAAAATTTGAAATTTTTAAAAAATCAAAAGGATGCTAGTAAGTTTCAGATTCATCATTCTCTGCCTGGCCTTAACCACCAAGTGAGCACCTTGCATAGGGTAGAAATGGTATTCGTTGACAGAACGGATGCTTTATCTTCTCTCCGAATGTTCCCAAAAGTATTTTTCTAGACATGGGTACAGACATAAGCAAAAGCCACTCCTAATAACCTAGGAGATAAAGCTAAAAGAATATTCACAGTGCCGAATTTTCTACATTTCTTTTCTTTCCACACACATGCATGTATGCACGTACACGTGCCTGAATCTTCCTTTAGTTAAACTAATCAAGGTTCTCATTTGTGAGAAATAATTTTGTTGTAAAGGAGTTTTGCTTGTTTTGTTTTAGTATCATCAATATTTCCTTTGGAATAGCAACAGGCTCAATAGAATGTCAGTGTGGTGGCTAAAAAAAAGCTGTTTCTAGAGCCAGATGGTCAGAGTTTGAATCCTGGTTTTAGGACTTATTAGTTGTGTGACCTTGAGTGAATTACTTCACTTCTCTGTGACTTAATTTACCCATCTGCAAATGAGAATAATAATAATAATGCCTACCCCATGTGTTTATGATAAAGATTAAATAAATTGATATCTTTAAAGTTCTTGGAGAAGTGCCTAGAACCTGATGAGAGGTATAGAAGTATTAGCTGTCATTATAATTTGATCTTTTGCCACATTCATCATTCAGGCATGGGGGACCCATTATATGATAGATACTATTCTTAAAACTGGGGATACAGGGTAAACAGGACAAACGATCACCTTGGCCTTTTGATGCTTACTCTGTATTGGGGGAAGTAGATAATAAACAAAATAAATGGGTATACAATATTATTTCAGAGAATGATGGCCGCCATCAGAAAAAATGCCAGTGGGTGATGTCATAGAGGCTGACTGGGTCAGATGCTGGCTAACCTTCAAGTAGGTTGGCAGAATATCCCCTCTTCATGACACTCTTGCTAAGACCTCAGCCACCTCTCCTGTGTAAGAAACACTAACCAGAGATGCCTTGGTGGCTCAATCAGTTAAGCATCCAACTCTTGACTTCAGCTCAGGTCATATTCTCAAGTTTTGTGTGATACAGCTCCGTGTTGGGTTCTGTGCTGATAGCACGGAGCCTGCTTGGGATTCTCTCTTTCTCTCTTTCCTTCTCTGACTCTCTCTTTCTCTCTCAAAATAAATAAATAAACATTAAAAAAAAAAAAAACTCACCAGAAGCAGGTCATGGTATTCTCCATTCCTTCAAGGACCCATTATAGTAGGTCCTTCCTGCTCTGGCTTTACCAATGTTCTTTACATACCACAGGTATATTTAAGGGCAGTGAATAGAACATTTAAAAGACAAACACATCTGAAAAGAATAGTAGGTGTTCAGTCCTACTGACAGTCACCCCAAATGAAGGCACCAACAAGAGACAGAGGGCAAAGAATAGAGAGGGGCCTTCACTGCTCCTTGTCCCCCATTTCATCCTGCTCTACTCAGGCAGTTCAGACTCCAGACACCCATGTCCTGTCATCAGTCAACTGCAGGAAATTTTTAGAAATTTTTGCCCAATCTGCAAGGACAGGAGGTGGAGGAAATGGAAAAGTGAGAGAGAGAGGAAGTTCTGCTCCTTGGTAGATGATGGAAATCAAGGAAAACATTACCGCTTGTGTTTGTTCAGTCCAGGCACCTGAAATTTTGGTGTGGGGGGATAAAGACTGTTATCTTGTGGAAATGGAACAAACTTCACTGGGTTGGAATGTTAGTCTTGACTCTTATGGGAAGAACATGGTCCCAGCTATATTTTGCAAGTGCCCACTGCTATCTTCCATTTGTAAAAGAAGTTCTTTTCTATGTGTTTAGTCTATTTTCATTTACAAAGGATCCTAAGACACATACATGATCAGTTTTTTTTCTAATCCTTTTTCCCAGCTCAGAGCCCTTAAAAATACCATTCCTAGGCTTGCAATTCTCCTTGCTCTCCCCTGAGCACATGGCCTCCTCACCTTTTGGACACATTCTCTTCAGAGAACCTTCCCCAGCCACCTATTTCAAAGGTGACCCTATCCACTCAATTTTCCAATGCCAAAATCTTTCATTTCCTTTGGAATTTTTAACCAAGTGTGTAATTATGCATGTGTTTGCTTACTTCTTTTTGTCTGGATTCCTCCCTTGACTGCAGGCTCTACAAAAAGGTAGCACTTAGGTCTATTTGATCTACCATTACATACCCAAAGCTTTACCAAATGCTTGGCACATACGAGATGCTCAATATTTGTTGAATACAAGAATCTACACCACAAACCTAAGAAGAGGACATTTTTATAAATGAAGAAACTGAATCCCAAAGGATTGACTACCTTGCCCCTGGGTCACACAGCTCATATCTATTGGAGCTAAGACTCTAACTCAGGGCTTCTGACTTTTGGTTTTAGGGCTCTTTCTGCCATACATCATACAGAAAGCAACTCACAAATGACTGTCAAGGGTACTAAAAAAACATGAGGCTCCCTGGTATCCCAATGAGAGGCTGAGATAATTGAGACTTATAATAATAAATATATATATTTGGTCTTCCTCCTTGTTTCTGGCACAGAGCTCCTAAAACCCTTGGAATTGCCTAAGACACCTTTTGTTATGTTAATTAGGTGGCTTTTGGACCCCACCTACAGATGGGCCTGGCTACCCAGAGAACCAACATTGTCAGTAGAGGGTTGGAACTTTCAGTTCCACCCCCCCTGCTTCCAGGGATGGGAGAGGGGCTGGAGGTTGAGTCAATCACTGAAGGCTAATGATTTAATCAACCATGCTTATGTATTGAAGCCTCCATAAAACCCCAAAAGGACGGGTTTCAGAATGCTTCCAGGTTGGTGATCACATGGAGGTTTGGGAAAAGTGGCATACCCTAGAGAGGGCATCGAAGCTCCGTGACCTCTCCCTACACCTTGCCCTGGGCACCCCAGGCCATCTATCCATTCCTGAGTTATGTCTTTTTATAATAAACTGGTGGTCTAGTAAGCAAAATGTATCTGAGTTCTGTGACCTGCTCTAGCAAACTAACCAAATCCAAGGAGGGGGTCATTGGAACTTCCAATCTATAGATGGTCAGTTAGAACCACAGGTGACAATCTGGACTTGCAACTGGGGTCTGAAGTGGCAGGGATGGGGCAGTCTTCCTTAACCTGTGGAATCTGGTGCTACCTCCAGGTAGACAGTATCAGAATTGACTTGAATTGTAGGACACCCCACTGGTGTTAGTGAATTGCTTTGGATGCACAGGCAAAAGCCCCACACATTGGAACTGGGGTGCAGAATGTCTGGAAGCAGATTAAAATTGCTAATACTTTGGAATCAAATGCAAATATCTTTACAACAGACAGGCGCCAACAGTCCTGCCCAAGATAGACTCAGCAGCTCAGAGATGAAAGTTTTCCGTACATCTCAAGTCCCGCTGTCGGTCTCAGGTGGCATTGGAGACCATGCATCTTGAATCAGATCTCTGGTTCTAACCCCAGAAAGACCACCTATTAGCTGTGTAACTTTGGGTAAGTTATTCATGTCCACTATTCATCTGCCTAGTTTCTTCTTCTGTAACATGGGGAAGATAGTCATACATACCCCACATTGTTGATACCACATAGACTCTGCTTAGAACACAAAGGAAGTACTTAATACATGCTGAATCGATACTGATGGAACCTATAGACATATCTCTTCTGTGTGTTAAAAGTCAATCTCTTAGCTAGCAGGGTGGTGGCTTAAGGTAAAAATGGTAGAAAATGTATGGGTAATTTTTTAAGACTCTTAACCATGCTATTGTCCTTTTATATGGTAATCTATTTAATCGGAATGATTACAATCCCCAAGCCATAAACCAAACTGCTTTATGCATTGACCATTTTGCTTTACCATATGTCCCTGTATCACTATAGTTTCGAGCAGCTACATTTTTAAAAACTTTTTCAGCTGCTGCACGCCCAGCATGATGCCTTAAGATGCAATATGTCAGGTGAAAATGAAAAACACATGTTTTTTCAGCACTTGGTTTCAAGTATTCTTGGTTTTCCAAAAAAATACAGATTGGAGAGTAAGATTTTTAAACCGAGTAGACCAAAATGTAGTTTCTCATTGTTCCTAAAGTTGCTATTAGGAATAAGTAATTAATCGGTTGGTATTAGAAGTGCACAATACTTGTTACTTTCACAGATTAGTTGGTACCATGGAATCATGACAAATTTTTTAAAATATCAAACTGGGTTGTTCGGTCTAAAAAAAAGAAAGTTCAAGAGAAATAAGATAGCTATCATTTGGGGAAAGGGATAAATGGGCTTAGTGGTAGGTCAAACAAGTAAAACTCAGTTCTATGGGTAGAAATGCCAGAAAAAAAATACAGCAGACCTCATTTTATTGTACCTCATTTTATTGTACTTCGTGGATATTGTGTTTTTTACAAATTGAAGGTTTGTGGCAGCCCTGTATTGGACAAGTCCATTGGCACCATTTTTCCAACAGTATTTGCTCACTTCACGTCTCTCTGTCTCATTTTGGTAATTCTCACAGTGTTTTAAATGTTTTCATTATTATTATATTTGCCATGGTGATCTGTGATCAGTGATTATGACTCATTGAAGGTTTATATGATGGTTAGCATTTTTTAACAATAAAGAATTTCTTAAATTAAGATACATACTTTTTTTTAGACATGATGCTATTGCACACTTAATAGACTAATAGTGTAGTGTAAACATAACTTTTATATGTACCGGGAAACCAAAAAATTCACTTGACTCACTCATTGTGATATGTTTTACTGCGGTGGTCTGGAACCAAACCCACAAAATCTCTGAAGTATGCCTGGAATTGGCTCCATAGAAGTAGTACTTTGTAATAATTAAAGCTAGCCCAGTGGCCATTACAGGTGCAGGGTGTTATAGGAGCCAATGAGCAGAGAGTAACACAGAATGGCTCGGTCAGAAACTGGGCAGCCACATGTCAGGGCTGCTTGGAAGGAAGGATAGGAAGGTTGGCCCTTGGGTATCAGACCTCTTGAGGGTTGTTCCAACCTTAGAAGTCCATATTTTCCAAATGTATCATAGAAGTCCATCCTTCCAAATCTATGTTCCCTGGTCCATCATTGGTCTAAAGTTCTATGTTTATAGATGCATAATCAATACTGAAGCTTCTCTGACTAACGGTGGAAACTCAACATAGCAAAGAGACTTTACATGTGAATGATACCTCTGGTGAACAAAAACTAGCTTTTGCAATTAATAGACACCATCCCTTATACAAAGCTGAGAACGCTATTCAGAATATCTGAATCAAGGAGGGTCAAACCTTTGAGAAGACCTGTGGCCCTTAAGCAAATGTTTTCTGAGAAGGAGGATGTTGTGGCCTGATGTTTAATGGGTCCTTCCTATCTCTAGAAGGCCAATAAATTTTCTTAAAGCAGCGCAGACCCTTCAGCTCCTGGGGAGGGGGCGGGTGTGTGGGGGGGGTGGCTACTATCCTCTGGAACAAGGAAACTCCCTGTTTGCTAGCCGCCTCTTCAACTTTGATACTGAGATGTTCGTAGGCTGCCCCAGAGCCTCTCTGCTCTGTCTACAGAAGTCAGAAAAAAAGAGTTCAGGAACCGGCAGCAGCTGAACAGCTTGGCTGACCTGTACACTGAGTCCGTGATTCCAGAACAACTCTCCAAGGGAAGGGCGGAGGTGAAAGGAGGAGGATGGGGCAATAAATTAGTCATTTGGACTTCCCTACAGGGACTTCCTCTGTGTGTCCATCCTCACCTCTTTCTTCACATACTTCAGTGGATTAATACCAGTAATCCAACCTTTGTTGAGTGCTTGCTCTGTGCCAAATACTTCTCTAAGGATTTTGCATGTATTATCTCATTTAATCCCCTTTATCGATTTCTCAATCTCAACTTAGCTGAACAACTTGGAAATAAGTATTCTTATTATGTCAATTTTCAGAGAAGTAAACTGAGGTATCACTTAGCCCAAGATCACACATTTGTAAGTGGTGGACCCACTGTTTACACAGATAGTCTGATTTAGAAGTCTGGGCTCTTATCCACTATCTACTGGCTGTATAAGAAAAGCAGGACATGAATGGGAAGAGGTATTCGAAGTTTGCCTTATGGTTGTTGTTGTTTAAATATGATTGCTTTTAATGTAGTTAGCTCTACCAATGTTCAATCCCTGCTTTTATGATCTGGTGTTTCCCACCAGACTGTACTCCGTGAGTCAGGGCTGTCCTTCTTGTTTCCTAACTATTAGTAGAGTGCTTGGCCAATGACAGGTACTTGGTGAATGTTTGCTGAATGAATGAACACAGCAGAGGAAATGTCTAAAAGGATTTTCCTAGAAAAGCCAGAGAAATAGTGTATTAAAAGGACTAGCATGCACCATATCATCTCTAATTTCTCAGGTGCTACCCTCTGACTCATGAGTCCATCACTTGACCGCCATGTCCTCTGATTTCCATGCTACCTAGCCATCTTCCTGCAGGACACAGTGTTCTCTGAATTCAAATTTCCTCTGCCCAGTTCTGTCTCTATTAGTTGTCTCCTCCTTCTCTTACCCCTTGATTTCCGGGCCATGTCCCCTGGGTTCTGGAGGAGGCTGTTTATTTCCTGTGGTTACTGAAACATCTTCTGGAAGGTTTTGAGGGCAAAGTAGATTGACAGATGCTAAGCCTGCTGGGGCAAATCAGAACTATGAGAGGTGACCGGACAGGAGAAGGACAATGAGCAGGCACAGCGGGTTTCTGTGGCAGCTTGGCAGTAACAGGTTTCAGTAAATAAACAGAAGTAAGTTCAGGAAACCTGCACAGTCTTTTCATATGCACTGTAAGCTCAGACCACAACCACAAGTTCCCTGATGGCTCTCTCTATCTGGGGTCTTACAGATGAAATAGATCAGAACCACTCCTCACCAGCACCCCATAAGATGAGTTGATGATGTTGGCCAAGACCATAGGAGTGACAGTTGGAATGAGAGAAATTCCCTCCTCTGAACTGGGGGGCTTCTACATCATTGTGGAAAAGAAGAAAGAAAAGGAATTACTGCTGCGTGGTAGCAGGTAGATCAGGAGATTTCATGTAGGGCATTTAATTAGTCAAACAATCCTGGAAGGTAAGTATCAGTACATCTACTTTACAGATAAGAAACTAGACTCATCTCCAGACACACAGTAACAGTAGCCCCTGCGTTTTATACGAAGCCGCATACAAATTTTGATTTCTTAAATATCCAGTATGCAGCAGGCATTGTTGTGAAAATGATGTCTGATGACTGTCCTGGTGTGTCTCAGGCTGAAAATGAGCCAGAACATTTCAGCCACCAAACACTGACCTCTTGGAAAGGCTGTGGGCAGAGAAGGTCTGGGGAGCATTTTAAAGGTGCCTTGAACTTCATCTTTTCCCTTTAATCTGGGGATGACCAGAACTGTATAGGAAAAAAAAAAAAAAACCCTTTTCACATTTCAAGAGACAGGTCATGGGAATTACAATTGGCCATTTATTTGAATTTTATGTATTTCTGAGCCAAGACCTTTCAGGGTCTTGGTATTCAAATTTAAGCCAAAAGATTAATTTAGCCTAGTGTTTCTCAACCATGACCTCACATTTAAAAAAAAAAAAAAAGAGCTGATGCCTGGACTCCACCCCAGAAGAAATGATTCAAACTTTCTGGGGGTGGGGCCCAAGCACTGGTATTTTTTTCAAGCTCCTCAAGTGAAAGCCTCAGGTAGCCAAGGCTGAGCCACTCTTTAAAATGGCCTGAGCGCCATCTTATCTCATATAAAGAACTGAAACTCGAGTGGACTTGAAAATTCAGGATGATCCATTTTTCTCCATTGAATGCTGGCTCTCAGAAACCCCAAGCTGATAATAACAACACGGCTCCGACGGAGATCTTGGAACAAATGCCCAGCAGCTAGGGCAAAAGACAGGGAAAGAAAGAGTATATGAACCAGTACGCTAATTAGGGAAAACCAGACACTCTGGCGGAAGGCCAAGGGTGTGGCTGGGTGGAGAGGGGTGGGGAACAGGAAAAATTATAGGAAATTAGAAATTTTAATAACTTTGACCGTCAAGGGTTGCGATTGGATACTGAATTGTTTCTAACTTATTGCAAGCCTTGAGAGCAAAAACAGATGAGGAAAGAAACTCTTGTATCACATTCTGGCTGCTTTTCATTTCTCGAGCTTAGGAACAGAAAGGAAATGAAGCCTTCCTGGGGCTCCTTTCCCCAAATCGAATTAAGGGCCCCCACAGGCTCCCTTTCTGAACGCCAGGGGGAGTAAGACACATGCAGCCTCCTTCACTGGGCCTTCTGGCAAAATGTGAGAAAGGAGTAGTTCTTGCTTATTGTTTAGATCCCTTAATAGGCTGTTCCTTCTCTCTCTGGCTAAAGATGACAAACTACTTGTACTCATTTAAAAGAGTAGTAAAGGTTTAAAAGCAATACAGTGAATTCTATTCTATCACCGTAAGGCTTAAAGTGGTACAAAAGGAGAGGGGTTACGAGAGCAGATGCTAAGCCCAAATCCTTGGGTTTAAATCCCAGCAACAGCACTGTGTTACCATGGGCAGGTTCCTTAGCCTCTCATGCCTTGGTTTTCCTGTCTGTAAAATGGGTGTAATAATAGTAATGCACCTCATAGGATGGTTGATGGACTGACACGCATACTGCTTGGAATGAGGACTGGCACAGAGTTAGCACTCAACGAGTATTAGCTAATGCAATTATCAAAGAGAATACCAGGAAATTTTTATTGAAATTCGAATCCTTCCGTACTTCAATCATGCCAAGGATTTTATATTAAAAACTATACAACTCAAATAGCAGGGATGGTGAAGCCAAAGGAGTGTCAAGCAAGAAATGATATTTGAAGGCAGAAATGAGTGCCATTTCTCATATGTAACAAATGTCACTTATTCTAGTGATCTATAATAAGAATACAGAAAATAATGAATTACGCTATCATAAAATGGTTAATATAGGTGTTAAATACAAGATAGTGTGTCCCCAAAGAATGAACTAAAATGAGCAGACCATAAAGAAGAAAGACAATAATCTGTTAGGATATCATTATCGTAAACCCTCCCCCAGAGGAAATAAGAAATTAGGTGAAGAAAAGGAACATATGGTAATGACAACTTATATACATTTTTACTCTGGCAACAGCCAAGAAGACTCTAACAGTAGTTATTTCACTAGACTGCATGTACTTTTATAATTCCACAAAATTGTTTTGATTGGAATAGATTGTCCTCTATGATGCTACATCATTTTAACAAAATGAGAGGCCAATAAGGGAGCCCGGGGTCGGTTTTCCCCACATGAAGACTGATGGCACATTTTCCATGGACGGAGGCCACGGAATAAACACTGCTGTATCAAACATTCCTGACGATGAGGGAGAACTCCACTTGCGTATTTTTTTGTACTGGAGCACATAACTTTTTTCCCTGTGGATCTTCAGCGGGGCAAGGCAGTTGCCTTGGCTGTATGGAATTCAGCAAACAGAAATGCATGCCCAGTGACCACACACTTGCATCTGGATGAAGTTTCGGCTGACTGTGCTTTGGGATTTCAACTCTAGTCACTAACAAGGATCCCCTTCTTTTTGACTATATAAGTCAACTCTGCGAACCACAGGGGAGTGTGAATGTTTTCGTCGTCTTTCCGGGTCTACCAAGTGCTGAGAGTGTAGGCAGCACAGATCGACTCTCTTGTTCTTCGTACCTCTTATAGTTGGAGGTGCCGAAGTCTGGCAAGACATTGGAATGATGGGAGAAGGGGCATCTCAAAGAGTGGAGTGAAGGTCATCCTTTTCACTGGTCTATCAGCATGTGTGGGGAAAATGGACAAAGATAGGTAAAGAATGACACACCGGTCAAAGTACGGCCTTGGCCTGGGCTTGGATCCAGCTCCACACCTACTAACCCTGTAGCTCGGATTCAGTGGTTGCATCTCCCCAAGCCTCATTTCCTCATTTTTAAAAGGGGGGTAATAGCAGCCTCTTCTTTACAAGGTAAAGGAATTAAACTAGATGGTTTATAAGATACTTTATCCTACACTACACTGTATCTTTAAATCTTCTGAGGCAGGTACTACGGTACTCATTTTGCTGATGGGAAACCAAAGCTCAGACACAGAAACTGGCCCACAGTCACCTAGCTGGTAAATGGAGGAAGCTAGGCATGGGACCAGGGTTGCTCCAAAGGTAGTGCTCATCACCACTGTGCTATGTACTCACTGGTCTGTATCACAAAATGCCAGGAAGTTAGGACTTGTGGACTCCAGACCATCTGAGTCAGCCCTTCCTTTAATGGGAGAAGAATAAAATTAAGAACTGAACACGAGGGTGGAAGGTAGGTACAGGAAATCAGTTCTTCAGACTCTTTGCCTAGCGATTTTTCTTCTGTTGGCTCATATCCTCATGAAGGAAGAGCAAAAAGTAAATTTAGAGAATGTTCAACTGAGACACTAAACTTATAAGACTGGGATAAGGCATAGGTAGAGGGGTAAAGAAGGGGCCAAGGAGAAGCTCTTTTTGTACAAAGCCTGTCAGTTCATGAGGTGCCTGAGTGGCTCAGTAAGTTAAGCATCTAACTCTTGATTTTGGCTCAGGTCATGATTTCATGGGTCAGGGGATCAAGCCCTGCATCGGGTCCTTGGGATTTTCTCTTTCTGTCCCTTCCTCCTCAAAATAAATAATAAACTTAAAAAAAGACAAAGCTTATTAGTTTAGTATCTTAAAATGTTGGTAATGCAGTATAAAATCCAATCGTATTGAACTGTAAAAATATTGAGATTTCCAAACCTATTATTAATTAATTGTTCATTAAAGATCTGTTAGAAACAGCAACAACAACACCAACAACAACAACAAACCAATAGGGCTTAGCCAAACCAATAATAATGAGCTTTTTCAAGTGTGAACAAAAAGCTAGCTCACAAATTCTCAATTGTTCTTTCCTGATACCAATATCAAATATACATACTAAAAATTTTTAAAAAGTAAATTAAATAAGTGAGTTACTAAAATGCCTCCTTTTTAAAAAAAAAAAAATATTTATTTGTTCTTGAGAGAGAGAATCCCAAGCAGGCTCCACACTGTCAGTGCAGAGCCCTCAGGGCACAAAGCTCGAACTCTCGAACCATGAGATCGTGACCTAAGCCGCAATCTAGAGTCAGATGCTTAACTGACTGAACCACCCAGGGGCCCCTAAGACCCTCCTTCTTTCCTAGCTTCAGAATTCACACAAATTAGACCTGCAGGGCATAAAGGTTTTAGTTATTTAACTGGCCTCAATATTCAATTTGCATTTCTGCACTGGCCTGTGTATTTGAGGATGCTTTTTCTAGTTGTATGAATTTAATACGCTCCGATTTAGATTGTATACCTGTAGAGGGCAGTATGCCATATTTATTTAATAGATGGATTCAGAATCTCTACTAATGGTGGTGGTAGTTGTTACCACCACCATCATCATTATCATCAATCATCATCACCAACATCACCATTATCACCATTGTTCTTATCCAATTCCTGGGTTTTGATCTTAGAGAAAATACCTATTGCAAAGTTGCAACGTAGGAAATAGGCATATAATCTTTTCTTCTGAATATTAATTGTGTTCATTTTTTCTGACTTATTATTTTGCTTAAACTCCAAAAGGCTCTCTTCCCACTAGCACACCACAAAACTCCTTTACAATGTAAGATGTTGGCACAAAAGTCTGCCATTCTGCTATAAATAATTCAAAACATTTTGACACAAGATGCAAAGACCTATCACTAACAGAGAGCTGGGGGCAGAGGAATCAAACGAAAAGAACGTTCCTCACTGAGTTATGTTTTCACTCGTACTAGCCTGTGGTCAGAAACAAACACTCCCTGTAGAATCTGTTTCTTTAAGATTCTAAAAATAAATTGATCTGTAAGTGACTTTGCTGTAATACATACAGTGAGTCAGATCAAGGAATAAGAGCCATTTATAGAATGTGAACTAAGCCCTGGCCTGAGACACTCATTTAATCCTCACCAAACAGAGAAAAGACATTTCAGATTGGCCAGAGTTTGATCGCTAAACCTATTCTGAAATATAAAGTTTCTTTGATTATATTAGAATATGGCCAGAGGTTACTATAATGCCAAAACATTTGGCAGCAGGGGGAGCGGGCTGCGTGGCCACAAATGTTCCTCTATGAGTGCATACTCAGGCCCACACATACTCTATCCATGTTCACACGCATGTAGGTAGAAGACTGCATTGGCACACAGTAACATGCAATCATCCCATACACGCTCCTATAAAGAAATGGGTGGGAGTATTTTGACATGCATTGCACGATGGTTTAGTTGAACTGTATAACCACAAAGAAGTCATCTAACATCTCTGAGCCTCATTTTCATCTGTAAAATGGAAAGAAATACAGTCCCTACCTCAGAAGATTGATGTGAGGATTAAACAAAGTAATGCATATAAAGCACTCAGTACACATAATAAAATTTTAAGAAATGTCAGCTACACTTCTGGTCTCTTCAGCCCTGGCAGTGATAGGATGCTACCTATCCTGCTTCTTTGGGTGCTACAGCATGTCTTCATAGTCTCATCAATAGCTGCCTTAGGAGGCATGTCTGATGGCTACAGGTTACTAAGGGTGTTTTTACCCCTCCCGCATGGATGGCTGATGTAACAAACATCGTTAAGAGATATATGATTGGAGGGAAGGTGTGTGCGTGTGTGTGTGTGTGTGTGTGTGTGAGAGAGAGAGAGAGAGAGAGAGAGAGAGAGAAAGGGAGGGAGGGAGGGAGGGAGGGAGGAAGGAAGGAAGGAAGGAAGGAAGGAAGGAAGGAAGGGAATGTCTGTGCGTGTAAGAATTCATGTTGGGACATGAGGGATTTGCCACCCTCTTCACCTGACTTTCACTCACAAGCAAATGTGTCAACATTGCCTGCACACAGATCTCAGACCTGGCACATTGTAAAGAGCTGCATTGCAGGGACTATGACTTCATATCATAGTGTTAATCACTGACCTCCGCCTTGGCAATAAGATCTCCTTTGGCCCTTGTACAATTAGAATCCACCTGAGACTGCCTAACCATCTACTTGATAGCAAATTGGCAGCACGTATTAGGAAATTGCACGTTGGTATTTGGATGTGTCTTTTCCATTGATACAGTTTCTTCAGATTACAGGGTCTTTCTCAATTAAAACAATAAATCAGCAAATTTCATATTCTTTTCACCTCTGGATACATGTTGCCCTTAATACATTAAGTTGCAGTCAGAGTGCATGCTGGTATGACGACACCATCCTGTCTTTCAGGTGTGGTTTCAGGGTCACAAGAACACTTGCATCTGGAAGGTTGAATTCACAGCACACCACAGACACACTCTGCTACTCAGGGGGGTGAGATCATGGTGCTGGCGTGAATTTATCGCTCTTTTAAATGAATGGGGTTGAATTCAATCTACTGACCTTGATCAGGAGGCTAGGGATACAGGCTGTGTAAAACAAAACAAGATAAAATAAACAAGGGAAAACCACAGCGCATGCAGCTACTTTGTTCAGAAGGTGACACTATTGAATTTGGTGTGTGAAGGTCTTGTCACATGAAAGTCTAGAAATAACTATGACCTAAGCATGGGGGTAGGAGATGACCCATTTAGAAATGAATGGACACATTCCATTGTAGCTGTATAGTGGCTAAAATCTATTTTGGGGCAAAAGGGATATTGTAAATACTTTCCTTTGTTTGTAACTATCATAACCCAAACTTTCTGGCTCTCGACATTTTTCAGTAATCCTGCATTCCAGTAATATTTTACACACCATCCAACCAGGCAAACATTATTCTACCAAGAAGGCAGGATTCCCTGTGACCCCTCTGAATCTCCAGGACTAGCCAAGCCTAGATTGCACCTCATGAATGGTCTTAGTCTGGACGTCTCTCAGGGCTTTCCGAGTCTCACTACATAATTTCAAGGCCACTCAGTTCTGGAGGCCCTCAGAAGATACTGCCATATGAGGCACAGGGAAATGTTCATGTCATTCTGAAATTATTTTGGAAGTAGATATTTAACATAACTTTTTAAATTAGCATTCAACTCCAAATTTGGGACTAAGTTTCAGTGGAATTCATTTGAGGGACTTCTTGTTGGTTTTGAAAAATGTTAATGCCAGCTAGCACTCTTTCATGTTCAATACCAACTGGATTCTAGGCTGTGTGCCTTTTTTAAATTTGATTCTCCCTTTGGTAACAGCATTTCTGTGACAGGGGGTATGGCAATTTATACACTCACTTTCAAACTCTAAAGTGGTTGGCTGGATGGGCTTATTATTGAATTCAGGTCAATCTGTGGCCCCCTTTCCCTTGATGAGGATGGTTCTGGATGCCAATAAGAGGGTCAAAAATGGAAGAAGCCTGGGGCCAAGTATGGAAAAGGGAACAGGCATTTTCTGAATATTTAATTCCTAGTATCTCTTTAAGGCCAAATACAACTTTTATCTAGAAATGTTACACTTTGAAAAACTTTATCACTTTAGAAGATTCCTTCCAGAGACAATGTCGATCTTTCATTAGGCACCAAGCCTGTGTGAAGATCTGGAGATAAGACATGGCTCTGAAGGGTGTGACTTCACAGGGAAAGCAGACTCTATAATGTTCCCTTCAAAAAGAGTTCCCTTGTAGCACTCGTTATAAATGGGACCACCTCTTCCAAGTGGATTTAGTTATTGAAGAAATAAAAGGAATCCCTTACAATGCAGCTTTTCTCATCAGATGACTCCCAAACAAAGATTCCAACAATATCAGCACAGATATAACTATCTGGAATAGTTATTTTTTGGCATTTCCAAAGAGTTGTTTCATTCCATTTCTGCTACCTCAATAATAGATAATAAATCAGAGACTTGGCATTGACTACTCCAATGAGCTATTAATTTTTAAGTCTTCTGCTGGTTGGGTTCCAACTATATGTTTGATGGAGACAACTTTTTATTTATTGTTTAAATCAAACAATAATTTAAGCAAACCCATCAGTTTAAGATGTTATATCAAAATCTGTTTGCTATTGAGTGAGATTTAGTTTAAGATGGAGGCTTCCCAGAGATCCAAGTCTGAGGTTTAATGAGAGTATCTTATCCGACAATTGATGTTGGAAGACCAACTGAGTACTCACCTAGTAAGGTACCAAGGTTCTGTTACTGATAAGTTTGCACAAAATAATTTACCATGTTAATGCCTTTTGTCTTCCTATCTAATTATTTCTTTCGTTTAACCTCTTATTTAAACATTACCAAAAGGTCACTAGCCAATGGCACATCTAATTTAAAAATGTATTATTAGGCTTATGTCATGTCAGACTTAAAAACCGACCAATTCTGTGAGGATGATATGAATAACCATATTGGAACATATTTTTCCCCCTGTATTTAGAATCGGGATCAGACCTTCCCAATGTTCAGAACCATTTAATTTTTTAAAAATTATATTGTTGTAAGAACATTTCACATGAAATCTACCCTCTTAATACACTTTCAAGTATACTATTATACTTTATTACACATTGATATATATTATTATTACTCCTCATTACATATTATTGTCGACTATAGGTATGATGTACAAAAGTTCTCTAGAGCTCATTCATCTTGTTTAATTGACAATTTACGCTCATTGATTAATAACTCCCCTTTTTTCCTCCCCCCCAAGTCCACTTTTTAATGTTATGAATGTGATGATTTTAAATACCTCATATAAGTAGAATCAGCATTTGTCTTCCTTTGACTGACTTATTTCACATAGCATAATATTTTCATAGCCAACAAGTATGCAAAAAAAAAAAAAAGCCCAATGTCATTAACCATCATGGAAATGCAAATCTGAACCACAATGAGGTAACCCCACACACCTGCCATAATGGTTATTGTCATAAAAACAAAACAATAAACAAAAACAAAAGATAACCAGACAGCAAGTGTTGGCAATGCTGTGGAAAAACAGGAATGTTTGCACATTGTCAGTGGGAATGCAAAATGGTGCAGCTACTATAGAAAATAGTATGAAGTTTCCTCAAAAAAATAGAATTACCATATGATTCAGGAATCCCACTTCGGGGACTTATTCAAAAGAATGGAAATCAGAATCTCAAAGAGATATATTAGGACTCCTGTGTTCACCGCAGCACTATTCATCGTAGCAAGGATGTGGAAACAACCTAAATGTCCGTTGACAGATGACTGGATAAAGAAAATGTGGTATTCAGTGGAATACTACTCAACCTTAAAAAAAGAAGTTAATTCTGCAATACATAAGAACCAAGCCATGATCTTTTCAGTCAAAAACTAATATTTGAGCACCGACCATGCTAAATGCTTCAAATGCTTTATTTCATTTAATCCTCATAAACACCTATAAAGTTAATTAATATTATGTACCCATTTTTCAGGTCAGAAAACAAGGCTAAGAGCAAATCATTCAGTTGCCTAGGGTCTCAGAGTAGTAAAGTGGTAGAGCCAAGACTCAAACCGACCTCTCCTGATTGTAGGGAAATTCTGCTCATCTAGGAAGCCCACATTCTTCACTACCACACAAAAGCGCTTCCATCTATCAAGACTTAATCTCCTCCAATGCAAATCTTTTCAAATATAAAACCATCAAAGTGCAACTTATTCTGAATTTCCTAGAGAAAGCTATGAGAGGATTGCAAAAATCCTTCCTCTTATCTATACAGACTAAATATATCCCTAGCTCAAACTCTAAGGGATGAACTACTGTGCCATTTTAAAAGTTATTGATTTGAGTATCTTCATGAGATCAAGTCCAGTAACGTGCCTAAATTGTGTAGAAGTTTCCAAGGTGTTGTCAAATCTCATTTTTTAAAAAGCCTCTTGCATTGAGGCCTGAGATGAGCTCTAAGAAAAGTAATCACTTGCTGGAAACTGTAAAGGACAATAGCCATTATATTTGTATGATGTTCGACAGATAACACTGACTCTTATAAGTATTTTTTACATGATATTGGCAGAAGAGTCATTATTTCATACACTGGAGGCTCAGAAGGGGTACAACAAAGTAGCCCAACATCACAACTTTTAGCACATTACCACAATCCACGTTCTCTAGCACTGCGCCAGCTGCAGCTTCCCGGGAGTCTCTGTGACCCACAAAACTTGGAACAGCCCTCTGTCCCCAAGGTTTGCTTCACCGCCATCTTGGAGGAACAAAGGTGGGTTTAGATGTGTGGTTTTCTTACTGAAGAGGGTAGTGTATGTCTCAATGGAGAATGACAGGGGAAAATACACAGGCACTGAACAATTTTCTCCTTAACAGCTTTCTTGAAATCCACCCAGTATAGTAGGCCAATGAGTGAGAAGGCGTTTGTCCAGCAGAAATATTTGCCATTGGGGAACATTCCTTGTGATGTCCAGGCATCCTCTTGGCTGGGTGAATGGTAGGTTTGGATACTCTTTCTCTTCCAGACCTGGGCCGTCTAGTGCAACCTTGGAGCCATGCTGGCTGAATTCAAATCCCACCTCTTCAATTTACTAGCTGTGGGCCTTTAAGCCAGTTATATAACTTCTCTGTGCCTGCTTTCTAAAGGGGGACACCAATGATCTACCTCGTAGGACAACCCAGGGGCTTTTGGTGAGATAAATGTAAAGTGCTCAGGATAGGACCGGCAGTGTACTCAATGAGAGCAGTTATTTTTATTACCTTAACAAATGAGCCCCTCAGTATCTTTCTCTATAAAGTAAGAATAATAAAAAACCATGTAACAAGAATCAAAACAGATCCTGTTTTTGAAAGTTCTTTGTAAGTCATAAAATGCTCTGTGCATCTAGAGAATGCCTGCTATTGTCTTGAAGAGAAAGGTGCAATGTCTGCGCTCCACCCACCTCCCTACTGCATCAAGATGAAAAAAATCATTTATATGCTAATCTCCAGGCCAACCCCAGCCCTGCTGGGAGCTTGTTAGGCCGGAAGCAAGGAGTTGGAGGTGTCGTCTAGCCAGGGGGTGGCACTTACCCAAAGCCTGGTGGGCCTGCACCTCCCAAGGGAATGGTCACAGTGATGACAGTTTGGGATTGACATGCTATTTCAGGCAAGTTCAGTAGGACTGCAGTTGACACAAATGAGGGGGAACTTTTAAAATATCTCTTTGTTTTTGTTCAGCATCATGGTCTCACCCAGTGACACACACACGGACTCCAAGCCCTAATGTCTTTAAGGAAGACGGGATGCCAAGTGGGGACAGCTGTTCTCCGTGCCCTTGCCTGGCTTACTCCGTGTGCCCTGCTTCTCCCTGCCCTGCCGGCTTCCCCAGGTGAAGATCTACCCACTTTTCCAAGTTCAGCTTCAGCGCCCATCTCCGCTACGAAGTTGCCTCTTAATCCTCCCTCTGGAACTAATCTCTTCCTACTGCGTCCTCATAAAACTTTCATTTGTGCACCTTTAATGCCACGCTGTCAAAGTTCGCCTTGTTTCCTAAGAGTTGTGCCAGCTGCCTCTGCCCTACTGGCTTGTAAGGAGCTGCTTCTTGTCATCTCTGTCTCATGATGACACCTACACCACATGCTGCTCAAATGAGCCACTCAATAAATATTCATCAAGTGCAAAAACTAAGTATTTGTTGGTGATAATTACATTGAATGAGAGAACTTCATGGCCTCCGAGAAAGACTCTGAATTTTTTAAATGGAGCACTGCTCTCTTCTCCTCCTATCACTATTAAGGCTGTTTCATAACATTTCCTGCCAGGAACAGCTCCTATGATTAAATGATTAAGTGCCAGGGAAGCAGCGGCACCTTCTATGATTAAGTACTGGGTCAAACAGTGATGAAGGGAAGCCCCCATTCGCTCCTAGTTTCAGAAGTGAGGACTGTTGACTCTATTTTCATGCTGCTACTTGCATAAGCCAGTGCGATTCAAGTGGCGGGTTTTGGAATTATGCTTTCTGCTCTCCTTCCCCCCAAGCATCCCCTCCACCTGGGCCACTTCTACCACCCATATTACATGGACTATAAGGCACATCAATGACAGAGCAGAGTCCACATTTCTAATTTGGAACCTGGGACTGTGCTGTCACTAGACTTCATGCATGTTTCTAACCTGCATGCATTCACTAGTTGTATGGGGTGAAAGCAGAAGGAGGAAATGTTCAGAAGTGGGATCACTGATTGGATTTCCTCTACAACTTGAGATCCACATTGTCATGTAAGCAACTAATGAGAGTTCTCCAGATGTTCTTCTAAATTGCCTTTCCTTTGCAGGGACGTTATTAAATATCCCCTATGTTGGCTCTGCATAGCAAAGACACTTTCCATGGGGAAAATTCCAAATTTAGCTCTCAAGTACGTGGACTCATTCTTTCCATGGGGAAAATTCCAAATTTGGCTCTCACTTACATGGAACCATGCTTACGGATGATTTTAGTAGACTTCCAAGAATCCCAGCATCCTTTCCTCAGCCCCCTGCAACTCAGGCTCAAGTTTCAGGAATGAAACCTCCAGGAGATCCCAAAAAGGTGACTACTGGGCTCAGTACCCACTCCCAAGCTTTAGACTTTATAGGGATTTGGACAGCATAAACAGTTGTTTAAAGAAAAAACAGGGGTGCCCGAGTGGCTTAGTCAGTCCAACTTCAGCTCAGGTCATGATCTCACAGTTCATGGGTTCGAGCCCCGCATTGGGCTCTGTGCTGACAGCTCAGAGCCTCGAGCCTGCTTCAGATCTGTGTCTCTCTCTCTCTGTCCCTCTCCTGTTCATTCTCTGTCTCTCTCTGTCCCTCAATAATAAATAAATGTGAAAAAATTAAAAAAAGAATAAATAAACTAATAGATTAATGAATGAATATATCAGATCATACATTGTTAGATAGAACATTTTAGCTCTTCTTGCTCATTTGATTCCTAAATATCCTGACATGGACTTACATTTTTTTTATCCTAAATTAAAATCATAAAATGCTTCATCTGAAAGAGACCTTAGTGTAGACTTTTAATATACAATTTTTGAAAGTCATGGACTGATTTGTTCAAATGCCCTTAGAAACAAACCTGCTTCTCTGACTGACATGTAGGTAAGGGCCTGGGGACCACCAGCTCTGAGGAATCAATTATAAGGTTTGCCCAACATTATACAGATCTCAGAGGCAGAATTAAGACTGCTGAGACACTGGCCTGGTGTCTTCTCCTACACAACATGTCCCTTTATGAATTGAGAGCTGTTTCTGGGCACTTACTAGGTAAAAGGACATCTCTCTGACACTAAAATTAATGGGACACAGGCTTTAAGAAGTTTTGACCCGGACTTCAGGATAGGCGCAGATTTGTGGGTAGGTTTTCTTTATAGAAATATTCTAGCCAATAAATAAATGAAGAAGGAATGACAGAATTAGATTTCACCATTTTGCAATCCTTAAAGACATAATGTGTCCAGGCAAAGGCTGTCAATCACTGGCAACACCCCAAAGACACACAGAGAATTGATACCTCTTTTTTTTTTTAAGAATTTTTTTAATGTTTTATTTATTTCTGAGAGAGAGAGAGACAGCATGAGCTGGGGAGGGTCAGGGTGAGAGGGAGACACAGAATCTGTAATAGGCTCCAGGCTCTGAGCTGACCTTCAGCACAGAGCCCGACGTGGGGTTGAACCCACAAACCGTGAGATCATGACCTGAGCCAATGTTGGCTGCCCAAATGACTGAGCCACCCAGGCACCCCAAGAATTGGTACCTCTTGACAGAGTACTCCACATTGGCCATGAATTACTCTTGCCAAAAAAAAAAAGGGAAAAAGTTGAGCTTGACTCTAAAGCAAGTCAAGAAAGCCAGAAATTACCAACTTACAGGAAATACAAGAAGAAGAAACTTGTTAAATGGACACCGTGAAAACTGAATCAACATTCAGAGTGTTACAAAGTCTACAGTCTCTTCAACAAATCAGTTGCAAGGAAAATCAAGAAGAGGGGAACGTGGATCTGTGATTTAAAAGTGTGTTAGGAGACTTGTTAACCAGTTTCAATGTATGGAACCTATTCCGGTTCTGATTTTTAAAAAGGGCACTTTTTCTCTAAGAAAATGTGGTAGAAATATACCAGTGTTCCTGGAGCCCTGGAGTAGGAAGCAGTGGCAGCCTGACCCAGATCATGGAGCCTGAAGATGCAAGAAGAAGCTAGGCCACCTGGTCAAGAGCCTTAAGATCAGATCCCTAGAGGATCACTCTCTTTTCTTTCACATCGAGGAGTCCTAAATCACTGACTTTTTCCTGGGGGTGTGGCTCAAGGATAAGATTTTGAACATTATGCCCATACAAGAGCAGATGTGCACTGCTCAGTGGACCAAGATCAAGGCATTTGTCACCATCTGGGACCAAATGGCCATGTCAGTCTGGATGTTAAGGGCTCCAAGGAGGTAGCCACTGCTGTGCCTAGGGCCATCACCCTGGCCAAGCTCTTAATCTTCCCCATGTGATAAGGCTACTAGAGCAATGAGACAGGCAAGTCCCACACTGTCCCTGCGAGGTGCCTGCCTCCATGCCGAGGGCCTCATCCTACCCCCAGAGGCACCGGCATCATCTCTGCCTCTGTGTCCAAAAAGCTGCTGCTAATAACCAGTACAGATGGCTGTCACACCTCAGTCAGGGGACTGCACCACCACCCTTGGCGACTACGCCACGGCCATCTTTGATGCCATATCCAAGACCTATAGCTACCTCACCCCTGACTTCTAGAAAAAAAGTCTGTGTTCACCAAATCTCCCTATCAGCAATTCAATGACCTTCTACAGAATCACACTACAGTCTTCCCCACAGGGGACCCAGGCCGCGGCTGTGGGTACTTCTGTAGCACATATACCTATATGTAGCCACATATACCTCTTATGTATACAATAAATAAATACATAAATATATACATAAGTAAATAAATAGTGAATTAATTAAAAAATAAAGGGCAAAAAATCTATGACACAATCAAGGAAATTTGAAAGATATCTTAAAATATTAAGAAACCATGGGTAGCTTTTTAGGTGGAAAATTGGAATTATGTCTACTCTTAAGGAATACACACTTTTCATACTTATATGCTGAATTGCTTAGGGATGAAATGCTATGATATCGGAGATATTCTTCCAACAAGCTTGGGGGAGATTAGATGTGGGCAGAAACGCCAACAAAACAAGACTGGTGGGGAGTCAAGAACTGTTTAAGGAAGGCGACAGGTCTATGGGGTCTTTATCCTCATCTCTGTACTTCAACATGCTTGAAATTTTCCATAATAACGAACTTTTAAAGGCGTTTTGTTCATAATTATAACAGAAAAATAGTTTTGCTCAGTTGTTAAAAGAAAAACAAACTCGAGAGGCAGGAAGGAATTTGACAGGAAGTTAAGAGGCTTCTGGAAATACAGGGGACCTTCATTATGAATGGGGCATGAAGAATCTCTCAGAAGGGATAATAAGAATATCCAATCTGTCTTGACTGAAGCTAAACTAGCCAAGGACAGGGGATCTGCTGGTGGGGAAGGTAGAATCTCAAGGCAAAAGTGTGGTTTCATTGACTCAGTCTCAGGTTCTCTACATTATGAGAGACAACAGCAGCCTAGCCTCTGTGTTTTAATGAACTCAAATCACTACAGTGTAAAACCATGTATTTGGCAATGTAACTAAAAGATCATTGCATAATCACAAGATCAAAACCCAAATGGAGGGCGCCAATGCCTGCCATCTTGAGTGAGCTTTAAAATAGCGTTGTTCTGGGGCGCCTGGGTGGCTCAGTCGGTTAAGTGTCCGACGTCGGCTCAGGTCATGATCTCACGGTTCATGGGTTCGAGCCCTGCGTCAGGCTCTGTGCTGACAGCTCAGAGCCTGGAGCCTGCTTCAGATTCTGTTGTCTCCCTCTCTCTCTGACCTTCCCCTGCTCACACTGTCTCTCACTCTCTCTCACAAATAAATAAAACATTAAAAAAATTAAAAATAAAATAAAATAGCATTGTCCTTACCACCAAGATAGAACATTCCTAAAGCAGATCCAAATGTTTCAGGCTGACAAGAAGCCTCTCTCCATATTGCATTTTGCCCCTGAAAGGATGCACTGGCTTACACTTTCAAAAGGTCACCTGTGACACTAAGCCACCCCCAAGACCATTTGGATATTACTGCTTGGGTCATTTACTAAAATTGATATATGACAACCTAAAGAAATAAATATTCCCACAAATTCTTAAGGTGCTTATGCAGACACTCACTGGCAAGGTCTTGTCCGGATGTCATGAAATCAAATATGTCACCAAATATGACAATTTCCTAAAGGGACCCAAGGCAGGTAATGACCAACACTCAATGGGTCAGATCAAAGCACACGGAGGGATCCCAAAGTTTACCTCTGACTTTGTCCTTCAAAAACCCACTCCAATGCAGTAATCATTTTCCATTCAGTTCACATAAAGTCAAAATGATCTTTTATTCTGAAAGGAGTGACGATGATTTGATACCTATGAGTCATAAGTGGCCCTTTGTGAAGGGCCCAGTGACAATGTGTTAGTTCATATTGAAACCCCATGTGTCTGACACACCGTTCCCATCAGTCCCCATTCTTCACTGCCTGTAGGGCAGGGTTCGAGGCCCCGGCTTAGTACGTGTCCTCATTTTCAGATCCAATTTATTGCAACAAACCTTAAAAATTCTTAGATACATTTGCAAAGAGATTTTTTTTTTTAAGGGGAAACATATATATTTAGTTATTTGGCCAAACTGAGCAAAATGCTCAAAATGTTGAAACAGTGGGGCACTCAGAATTTCATTACTGCTTTGCTAAGGCAAAGAAGTAAGGACAGTTTCCTTTGTCATCCCAGCGAATGGGACACATTTGCCAATCAGGGTGCTCTGCAATGAATGTCTAATAAGATACACTGGTCCTCAGGGTAATTCCAAATTCCTGCAGAGAGAGTTTGGCTTCTCCTCTTTTAATGGCTGCATTTGGAGAATGAACTAAAATGGCCAAAATTTTCAATACATCTTTGAGAAAGGTTAAGCACAAAAATCCCGTTAAACAATAATGGGATTTGTGTATGAAACATTACACTCTTTGAACGTTTTTGAGAAAGTTACTCTCCCTTTTCCCCTCCGACTAATAACAATTCAACATTATTTAACATAATCCTACTGACAGGTAATTTCTGACACGAAATTTATTACTGGCTTGCCCTTTGAGGGCGTGTTTCACTATTAATGTTTCCTTTTAAAAGCTACAGCATACATTAGATTCTCATACAGAGTTTCCCCATGTTTTCCTTGGAAACCCCTACTTTTTGTGGTATTTTACATTGCCCAAGTCTGCTTTAACTCTGTATCCTTAACACACACACACACACACACACACACATCCTTCCCCAATGTCCAGGTATACACTTAACATCGAAGCAGTGTACTCTACCATTATTAGGTTTATCTATAACTGAATAAGCAACATTACTAGAGCACATATTTAATAAGTTTCTCTTGTACCTGAGTATATGATTGAGTGAGCTAGAATTTAATGTGATCATGCCTGGAAATAAGAGCTGCAGGCTGTGGTTATTATCCATATAGGGCCAGTGAGCCCCTGCAAGCAGGTATCCTGATTGGTGCTTCAAGTCTTTCACGATGCAGGACATATAAGACTTTTCAGAACACACTTTTGATTCTGACTCATTCAGAGAAATGATGTTTTTATCTGGTGAGTCAGCATGAAACAGGTATTTCGCTACCTGTGCTAACCATACAAGGGCATTGCTACCTGGAAGGTTAGGTCATCAGCCCCAGGAGGAAACACATACCATCTCTGCTTTTTCTGGAACTGCTTTACTGGCATCATGAGCTCATAGGTTGGAGTTGACTATGGGGTATCCTTCATTTGAAAGGGAGGCATTATCTAAATGGCTCACGGGCTGGCAAAGCAGCCAGGGGACAAGTGAAAGGAATACTCATGTGTTCATTCACAAATTATTTACTTATTCATTTGTTATTTCAGGGAGGTCAGGTTTGTTGAGCTATAATTTACAGATAGTAAAATTCACCCTTTTTGACATGCGGTTCTATGAGATTTGACAAATGCACACAGTCATATAATATCACTATAATCAACATAGAACAGTTCCTTCACCTCCAAAAGCTCTCTCGCCCCCTTTCTGGCTAACCCCTCTCCCACCCACCCTATGTATTATAAAATAATACTCAGATAATTTACTACAGAGACATGAATTCACCGGCAGTTCCATTCATGGACATCCTTGTACTTATTCTTAACATAGTGGCAGGATTGACTGGTAATGAGTTTCAGAGACCCTTAATAGCACCAGAAGATCAAGAACGTTTGGGGCAGACCTGTTGCCTCCCATGTACCCTAGTGGATAACCTACTTCTGTAGAGAAACACACGCAGGATAATGCCCCTATGTAACTTCTTAACCTGCCAGCTCTTTCGCTAACTTTAATGGAAGACTAAGTTCTCCTCGGTTTCTCCCCTCGATCAAATGCTAACTGAGAAAAGCTAGGGCACACACACTCTCTCCCCAACCTTGGCCCTCACCTCTCTCCCCACAGACACACATGTATACAATTCTCTCTCTTTTATACACACACACACACACACACACACACACACACACACACACACATACACACGGGAAACAAAGGCAACACAAAAACTGCCAAGATAGTCTGTCCTCCAAGGTGGTCGTTAAACCTCTAACGCCACGACTGCACCTTCTAGGCCCAGAAGCCCGGGATGAAAATCCCCCATCCCGAGAAGTTGGAACTGATCCGAGGTCCTTGCACATTAGGGAAGAGTTAAATTCCTAGGTTACTGGGCCATTAGCAGCTCAGCCATCCATTTTTCATTTGAAGGAACCTTTTTAAAGGTTGAATTCTTATCTTCGGGAGGCCTGTAAATGCAGTTCTTGTGTTTTCATTGGGTTTATTTAGCCTGGGGGATTTAGGTCCCTCTGTTTAGGCAGTAAATTTTCCCCTTTGTGTGAATGTATGTGGTTAATATACTTAAAAATCCATCAGGCAAGGCTAACAAAAATGCAGCCGCCTTTACACAGCAGTTTTTGGCAAGGATATAGTCACTCAGGATGGCTGTGCGGTGCTTATAATTGAATTGTGGTCACTAAGCCGAATGCTATCAACTTCTGTAAAAACCCAAAGCCAGATACCTCTGAGCACGCCTTTCACCACCTTCCCTCCAGCCCCTTCCCCTTGCTGCCAGCTCCCCCCACTTACCCGGCTGGCAGTGTGGGACACAGAAAGAAACCCAAGACAAACCACCAGCAGACATGGCCACAGCCTTTAAACATGTGCTATGAGAGACTGAGAGCAGGATCTGAAAAGGCACACGAAGACCCAAGGACATGAGGGACATGCTCTGGAGG
This sequence comes from Hyaena hyaena, assembly GCF_003009895.1. Classification (NCBI taxonomy): domain Eukaryota; kingdom Metazoa; phylum Chordata; class Mammalia; order Carnivora; family Hyaenidae; genus Hyaena; species Hyaena hyaena. The sequence continues at coordinate 3,211,623 of NW_024080672.1, read as the reverse complement.
CCAGGGAAAGAAGCTGCTCATGAAAAGGAAAAGGACAAAGGTCTTCTAAAGGCACCCTTGGAACACTTCCAACTCTTGGTTGCTAACAGTGTTAACATTTAGCCAATGGAATCAACACTGTCTGACACAAGGGGCACAGATCCCAGCTCCCTGCCCAAGTGCCCCTTGCAATGGTAACCTCAAACGATCTAGGGTCCATTAGCTGACCTTTCCCCCTTCCTCCTCTGACCTCACATGCCCACCTCTCTGTCTTCTCTCTTCTGGTACCAGAGCCCAGTCAACCATGGGCTGGCATGCATGACAGCTGTGGGCTTTGGCCAACATGCACGCGGCCTTCACGACTCGGCAGACATGGCTGCTGCAGGAGACCAGACTACGACCATGCACTCCTAGTGTACCAAACGCAACAAGCTGGCCTTGGTTCCTGACAGACTGGAAACAAAAGGAGAAAACCCACTCCTTGAACTAAGTCATGGCAGGAGGAGAGGGAAAAAAAAATCCACCATACAACTCTCCCTAACCTAAAGACAAAAGCATATAAAGCAAAAGTGCACACAAAACGATTGTTCTAGGGCGCCTGGATGGCTCAGTCGGTTAAGTGTCCGACTTCAGCTCAGGTCATGATCTCACGTTCGTGGGTTCGAGCCCTGTGTCGGGCTCTGTGCTGACAGCTAGCTCAGAGCCTGGAGGCTGCTTCAGATTCTGTATCTCCCTCTCTCTCTGACCCTCCCCTGCTCATGCTCTCTCTCTCTCTCTCTCAGAAATAAAAAAGGATTGTTCTAAAAACTACCTTTTCCACTAGGCCAAGGAATAGTGAAATATTTCAAATCCATCCCAGGCACTAAGTTTATTTAATAAATATCATTCTAAATGGGCACGTGCTAAATGTAACAGCAATACCTGGGCTCTTCGCGTGCATAAGCCCATCCCATTGCCATGCAAAGGATGGAGAAAGCACTTTAGACTCAACCACCATCCAAAGCAAGTTCTGCTGAAAATGAGCTCCTGATGCTGAGGAGCCTAGAGCAGGTGAGGTCAAGGGTTAGAAATTCAACAAGACAGAAACTACAAGCAGCCCAGCGCAAATGGCTTCAAAGCAAAAGACAGACTGCCCCACATACCTAGAACCTAAAGAAAACCAAACTAAGCCATGTCTAAAATGCATGAATCAGAAGAGCACACGCTTCCCAAAGACTAAACATACAACTTACTACTCAAGAACTACTGTGTCAGTTCAAATTTTTGCTGCTTACCATTGACAGTGGCTGCAAAATTGTTCAGGTACCCATTTTTTGAAAAACATATCTGCAGGGCTATCCAAAGTCATACCTCTGACTTCCTGTTTTAGACAGTAAGCTCCAAGAGGAGTTATCTGACTTTCTTAATATAGCCATACATACAGTATGATATACAAGTAGGTCACAGATTAGGAATGAACACTGATGATTATTGTTATTAATTAATATTTATGCCAAAATTATAAAATCTCCCCTTTATTTTTAAAAAAAAATTAAACATTTTTTATTTATTTTTGAGAGAGAGACAGCATGAGAAGGGGAGGGTCAGAGAGAGAGGGAGATACAGAATCTGAAGCAGCCTCCAGGCTCTGAGCTAGCTGTCAGCACAGAGCCCAATGTGGGACTCGAACCCATGAACCGTGAGATCATGACCTGAACCGAAGTCGGCCACCCTACTAACTGAGCCACCCAGGTGCCCCTAAAATCTCCCCTTTAAAATTAAGTTAATTTAAGAAGAAATACAGAGATCCTATTCTTCTCATATATGAGCCAGGCAATACTTAAGCTGACACATAACCAACAGTCCCTATCATTAACCTTTACTGACCCATGGATTACTCATATATCAACACATGTCACACCATCATGTTGCCCAGTGCCCTGAGAAACTTCAGAGCCCTGGTTTTAAGAAAAGCAGTAATGACTTCTGAAGGAGTGAACAATGAAATATGATTATCTAAAATAGTTTTAGGGTAATGGATATAAGTGTTTACACCCAGGATTGCAGCATGTTCGATGTGCTGTGCTATGCTGTGCTGTGGGGAAGGAGGAAAGTCAAGGGCCAGGAAAGCAGGAAGACTGGTGTTGACATAGTATGAAGTTTTAGAGCAGCATCCTTAAATTCTAACCTGGCTCTGACCAAAGGCTAGTTAGCAGTTTCAATTATATCCCTTTTCCCCTTCAACATTCCCCCCTCCCCACCTCAATCTTTGTTTTTAAAACAAATAATAAAGACATAATATTTACGTTATTGTCAAAAGGATCTTTCTGGCATTTTACCGCTGTTACCATCTCTATCAAAAGAATCACAACAAAAAGAAAAGGGAAAAAACCAGCAAAGTATGAAACATGCATTAGGGGAAAAAACACTCCTTGTCCTGCCTTCTCTTAAAGAATGAGGAAATAAACAAAGCAAAACAAATGGCAAAAGGAGTTTGAGCATGTGCATGTGCGTTTGTGTACGTGTGTGTGTGTGTATGTGAGAGAGAGAGAGAGAGAGGAGGCGAGGGGAGGGGAGACAGAAAGAAGCTTGTATGGTACAGGAGGAAGCCATATACGATCTCTCAATGCCCTAATGTCATGATTAATAAACAAAGCTCACAGCCAATGACATTACCCAGGAAATACCATGTCCTGTGCTGTTCAGTGTTTGTTTCAAAGGGCAAAGTCTGGAGAAAAACAAAGGAAGTAGGAGGGAGGAAGAGAAATTCATTTTAACTGTACTGCTGTGAGCTCTAAAAGCAAGCCAAATCCCAAGTCTGGCTTTTTTATTTTTTATTATTTACTTTTCAAGTATGCACATCATAAAGAAAAACCTATAGGCACTGGTCTTCCTTTGTGTAAGTCAGTGGTCTTTATCATTTCGTGGTTTGGCAAATAAAAAGGCATTAAGCCACTTCCCTTCCAATGCAGCAGACTTCCAGAGTTTCATCCTGCAAGTAACCCAGAGTTGTGTACTTCATTAAAACTCTGATTTAAGGTACCTGGTTTAAGGTTTCCAGATCCATAAGGCAGCAGTTGAAAGGGGTATAATTTTTGCGGAAAGTAAATCCAGTCTCTTATTATGGACTGGATCTTCCTGGCATTTGTTCTTCCCCTGGAAGTCCCTGGAAGGCTTCATATGCTCCCAGAACATGTAGGTACATACTGCTTTGCTCCCACTCAAAGGATACACCATGTAAGGTCTTTCTTCTTCCTATTTCTCTTTACATTCTGTCTTGTGTCCCCACATTTTACATATATGTAGATTAGTTTTATCTTCAAGACACATTTTTGGGTATCTTTTGACTGCTTTCCATCTATTTTGGCCCTCTCACCCACCAACCTTTACCCTTGCCTCTGGCAATCACCAATCTGTTCTCTGCATCTATGAGTTTGGCTTTTCTCTTTAGATTCTACATTTAAGTGAGAACAAAAAGTATTTGTCCTTCTCTGTATGGCTTATTTCAGTTGCCCTCAAAAAATATTCATGTTGGCACAAATGTAAGATTTCCTTCTTTGTTATGGCTAAGTAATATTCCAGGTGTGTGTGTGTGTGTGTGTGTGTCTTTATCCATTCATCCACTGACAGATACTTATGTTGTTTCCATGTCTTGGCTGTTGGACATGAGGGGAGCATATACCTTTTTGAAGCTCAGGTATTTTAAATACTAGTTAAAGGGCTGCCATTTAGCTAGAATGTCCCTGAAATGAGTCCTGCAAGATAATCAGAAAAATCACAACTTTCATATGTGCCTCTAAAGCCTAACTAGAGAAATCATAATCTAGTTATTCAATAGGATAATTAAATGTGTTACAAAATAAATGGATATTTCTGACTACTGTATGTGATTAACATAAAATGGTATTCTTGAAACAAAAGAAATGAGAAAAGTGGGCATACAGACAAGGAAAAGCCACACTCCATCCAACAAAGTTTGCACAGGCTTTAAAAGAACCAGTTCTAATGGGGAACATTCTGTAATGGAGAAGCTGGGGGCAAATGAATACAAGCCAATTCTATTTGCTGAGAACCCTTTTCCAAGGCTGAGTAGCAATTTTCATACCAAAGCTGAGTAGGTACACCCAACAGGTCTTCCAGGAAGGCTCTACAAAGGTGAGCAATTTGAATGAGAGGACTTACTGGGTAATTACTCACTCTTAGCGAGACAATAATGTAATTAATATGTAAATATTTTTAAGTCAAAGTTATGGTTCTACCCACAGGCATGAGATATCTTGAGGAATAAAACATAAACATCTTTAAGCAAGTGGAACAATCCTGCTTTGTGGGATAAATTATTTTTCAGTGGTATTGCATGGACATTTTAACCTTATAAAACATGAAAAGTCGTGGCTGCTATCAAAATAGTGTCCCAGAATACTGTCATGTCTTCTGTACTGAAGACAACATTAAAGGATAAGCACGGAGTTGTCAGTAATGCTTTTCAAATTGCATTTTTTTTGAGAGAGAGAGACAGAGAGAGAGAGAGAGAGAGAGAGCACAAGAGCATAACTAGCAGGAGAGGGGCAGAGAGAAAGATAGAGACAGAGAATCTTAAGCAGCCTCCATGCTCAGCCCAGAGCCCAACATGGGGCTTGATCCCACGACCCTGGGATTATTACATGAGCCAAAATCAAGAGTATGAGGCTCAACCGACTGAGCCACTTAAGCACCCCTCAAATTGCATTCTATTCACAGTTTTTAAAAAATCAACTTTATTGAGACATATATTACATATAATCAAATTTATTTCATTTTAAAAATTTATTTACTTGAATTTTATTTAACTTTTAGTAAATTTATTTTCCTTTACTTAATTTAAACTTATTTAAAATGCATTTCAAGTGTACAGTTGTTGAGTTTCGGCAAGTGTCTACCCATACGTCACCACAAACATGATCAAGATCTGACATTTCTGTCACCCTGAAAGTTCTCTCCTGCAACTTTCCTTCCAGCTTTCTCCTGGGACTATCACTGACATACTCTGACTCTTGAGAGTATCTTGCCCATTCTAGAATTTCATGGAAGGAGAAGCATACCAAATGCATTCTTCTGTGTCTGGCATTTCTGATCTCCATTTGCCAAACTCACTATTTTGCTAAAAGCCCCATGCTCCTCACTCCTGCGTCTCCTGGTCAGGAAATCGGCTTTGACTCTGATAACAAGACTAGAGATGGACGGATGCCACTTTTGAGAAAGTTGCTAAAATAGCAGGAAACAAGGAGCAGGAAGCAGCAAAGGTCAATTCCAGTTCATTTCCTTTTGGGGTATTAATTTTAGCACATTGTTTGGGTTTCCCCAAAAAGATATTTTTGGAATAAGGGAATTCCAAGCATGAAGGCCAAAAATAGAAAAGAAGACCCTTTGGACGTTCTTTCCCACACACGCCTTCAAGTATTATATCTTTGATCAAACAGAAGCAAGTGCTTGAAGATGAAATCAGGGGTTTTTTTTTTTCTTACAATATCTAGAAGAATTTGGACAAAATACAAAAGTACAAAGCAATTATGGATCACTTCCTTCTGAATCTACCAATATTCTTCTCACATAATGTAGAATTTCCTGGGTTTATAAATTAGAAGTTTTCATTTGCCAATACTTAACACCAAACACGAATAGTTTCTTTTTCTTATTAGGACCACACAAGGGTGTTTTTAATTGTGTATGATATCCAGTTCCCTATGTACCTGATACTCTATAAAGCATCCCAACATTAGAAAGATTCAAACTATCAAAATTATTAGACTAGTCTTTTTCTTGATATCTTTCAAGACCTTCCTGTGTCTTTTTTTAAATAAGAAAAGGTATAAATTTTTTTGTCCTAAGTCTTTATATAAACACCAGCTCCTGTGTTCCACAATCCCTCAAGCTGCTGTCACATATTGACAGTATTAATTAATTAATTTATTAATATTAGTTATTCCATGGTCCTAGGGTATAATGCAAGTAATAAATCAGTTTATATCATTTTGGAAATAAAGCAATGGGATAAATTAGTTAAAAATGGTTCATTTAGGAGTAATGTTTGTCATTAAGAACCTCTCTACTTCAAATAAGATAATTTTGATCCCAATGGTAGTATTATTTTAATCTATGATGCTGTAGTAAATGAAAAAGCTAAGGCACAAAACTTAGAATAGCCACCATGATAGATCTTGAGTAGAACTGCAGAGAGGGCTGTACTCATGGCTTTCGTTATCTTCCTATTTTATTTTATTATTTATTTACTCACTTAATATTTATTATTTATCGTTTGGTGCCAAATTATCTGTGGAATTCATGCCCTAGACAGAGTAATAGTTCCTTAATTGGACAGATTATCTGACCAAAGAAAGAGTGAAAAAGTAGGTTAATCAAACCACTAAAACAGAATGAATGGTTAAAAGAAAAAAGTGTTGATTCTCTGAATGGTAAGTCAGCATAAAGCACTACTTAATAAGCACTCTTGCCTTCTATTATCTAGTTCTATAGGGAAACATATACTCAAAAGACCAATGGCAATAAAAATGATTTCTTCATTGACATTTCTCAAGTCCAATCTCCTGCCCATATAAGCATCTGATGGCAGAAAATAAACCCAGATCTCACCAAAAGCATAGATTCTTCAAAATATCTAAAGCCAATAAAAATAAAACAGAATTATCATATTTCTTTGGTAACTGGGTGTACTGAGGTTCTGGTGAAAAGAGCACCAAAATTAAAAATTTATAACTAGACCTTGATTCCTCACTTTCTGAGCTGGGGGCCTTGAATAAGTCGTATCCTTTCATCTTTTGTTTTGTATCTATTAAAAAAAATGTAGGTGGAAGGTATCATACCTGCCATACCTGTGTGTAGATAACAGAAAGATTCACATGAAATGTTTTCAAAACTCCTTAAGTGTCACACAAATGCAGAGGATTAGCACCATCTCATACACACCTCTGTAAATGCCGTCTGTTACCTGCATTCTTTTTTTCCCCACAATTTACAAAGCCTTTATTTATTTTTAAATAGTTTATTGTCAAGTTGGTTTCCATGTAACACCCAGTGCTCATCCCAACAAGTCCCTCCTCCATGCCCATCACTCCCCCTTCCCCTCCCCCCCACCCCCATCAGCCCTGTTTGTTCTCAGAATTCAAGAGTCTCTCTTGGTTTGCCCCCCTCCCTCTCCCTCATTATCACCTGCATTCTGAGGAAAGCACTGCCCTTAAACTTGCAAAACAATCCAGCCCACAGCCTCAGATCTCCTGCGGACACATTCTTCCTTACAACAACAATGGTTAGACCTCGGTAAATACATCTACCAATTACCTAAAGACCCCTAGACCCACAGCAAAACCTTCCACCCTCTGTTATCTAAACTAAAAGCACAGCTGGCTATAACTTCCCAACTAACTCACAGACTAACCAACTAACTAAAAGTTAGGGACATAAATCAGCATGTTCAGTAAGCTTACGAGGTTTTGAACCAGAATGGAAAAAAAAAAAAAAATCCAAAATCCAAATCCAAAATAAGGCTGGAAAGGGGCCCCAGACAAATCAGTTATTATTCCTCAAAAACATCACACTCCTTGGAAGATCTACAAGCTAAATACAAACTCCCACACCAGGATGTCACACACATTCAGACTGCAGTCACTGCTCATTAGCGGTCACTGCCAACAAGACCTTCTTTGAGACAACTTCCACCTGGTTGGGGAGTCCAAGTTCTGAACAGTCTACTGCGGGCCAAAGGCATCTCCTCCCTGTTTTGCCATCTGGTTGAGATAGGAAGCTTACAGCAATAATGATAAGGGAGCTGGTATTCCCTGGAACAAGGATTCAGAGGAGCAACTGCCCGATTCCTCTTAAAATGTGATCAAAGGCCTCCAAAGATAGGTTGTGATCAAAACAAAATATATTGGGTCATATTGGCTAAGTTCTCAAAGGCTGTGGAAAAATTATTCTGCATGTTTTTTTGGTCTGCCTAATTATCCATAAAGGTTTCTGTCATTGAATCTTCACCTGGTAGCAATGGAAAACAGCAAATTTATGAATTTTGGAGTAGTATACAGCTGCTGACTCTAAGATGCTCATATTCAAAGAGCTGTCAGCCAGTCGGTCTTTTAAGTGATTACCTTATCTTGTCATGGCAGTTTGGTGGAAATCAGCCAAATTAAAATCAAATTAGAAATAAATATACCTTTGACTTTTTGAACTTTTTACTTTGAAATCATTCCAGATTCACAGAAAGTTTCATAAACTGTACAGGTCCTGGGTATACCTATCTTCACCCAGTGTCTTCCAATGGTAACATCTTGCATGATTACACTACAATATCAAAACCCAGAAACTAATATTAGTGCAATCCACAGAATTTGTTCTACCAGTTTTACATGCAATCATTTTGTATGTGAATGTATGTGTGTGCATGTGTGTGTTTAGTTATGTGAAATTTAACACATGTCTATCTGTCACCACAATCAAGAGCTATTCTATTATCATAAACATTATTCGTGCTCCCCCTTTACAGCCACTGCCAGCTCTTCCACCAGCCCTAACTCCTGGCAACCACTGATTGGCTCTCCATCTTTAAAACTGTGTCATTTCAAGAATGTTATATAAATGGAATCATATAGTATGTAATCTTTTGAGGCTAGCTTTTTTCATTAACTATACTTCTGAGATCCAAGTTATTGTATGTATTAACAGTCTATTACCTTTTATTGCTGAATAATATTCCATGGTATGGATGTACCACAGTTTGGTTAACTATTGACCCATTGAAGGACATCTGGAAACACACCCTTATTTTACAATAGTCCAAATTTATGAATTCTGAGACAGATCAAATTAGTAGTAGAAAGCAAAGATTTGTCTTTAATGGAGAAAAATATGTCATACCATAATCTATTCACAAATCTATCCCTGATTATACAAAAATATTATGCATTCATGACATGACTTATACCTTTAGTGACCATATGAAGTTCTCAATAATATGTCCTAACTTTATTGTACTTAAAAGCAAAAAGCCAAAAAACCTCTAGCAAAAACCTTCTGGCCTCCACAGAGTCTATTCTAGAACTGAATTAACAACCTCCAAGAGTATTGAATGGTCTTGATCTACCTTGCTTAACTTTTCAGCCGTTTTGTGCACTGAAATATTCGCACTGTAACTAGCAGTTCCCAGGACAGACTTGTCTACCCTTTTCTGTCATTTTAAGCCTTCAAGATACCATACATATAGCATTTACCATGTGGTTGTGGATTAACTTCGCACGTTACAAATACCCTTTCAAACTGCCTCTATCATTATTTCCGTTTCACAGATGAAGAAACTGGGTCCCGGAGGGAGGTGAGGTACATTTCTCTTGGTTGCATATTTAGGAAAGGATGGATTTAGGATTCAAACCCAAGGTGACTGATTTTAGCACCTGTAGCTTTTTTAAAAAAAATTTTTTTAATGTGTTTTTATTTATTTCTGAGAGAGAGAAAGAGAGAGACAGAGAGAGAGAGAGAGACAGCGTGAGCAGGGGAGGGTCAGAGAGAGAGGGAGACACAGAATCGGAAGCAGGCTCCAGGCTCTGAGCTAGCTGTCAACACAGAGCTTGATGCGGGGCTCGAACCCACGAACCGTGAGTTCATGACCTGAGCCGGACGCTTAACCCACTGAGCCACCCAGGCGCCCCTAGCAACTGTAGCTTTGACACTGTGTTCCCACTATTTTTCCGGTTTCAAAGAGTATGTCCCTGTTGGTCCAGTTTGCCAAATGATGCCCTTTTTTGTTTCCAATGATTCCTCCCATTTTTTTCCATATTGCTCTTCTTCTCATGCTTTTCTCTCCTTATTATTATCTTCTATGTCTCTAGAACACCTCCTCTATTACACGCCTCCATAGACTAAAACAGAACATGTCTATTAAAGTTTTCTATGTAGATCGTGGCATCACCTTCCCTCCCCCCAAATAAAAGAGAGATGAAAGCAGGTCTAAGGATCTCCAAGATGAAGACCGACATGGTGACTCTTTGAAGGGAGATAATCCCATCTTGGAGATTTTATATGTTTCCTTCCTTTGGTTCTTCGGTTCCATCATTTTGGACTCAATACATCCAAGAAGAACGTTGATCGGGGAAAAGGAAAAAAATGTGAAGCTCATGTTGGTGAAAACGACCCTTTACAGAAACTCTAGAACGGCAGGAGAGGGGTGGGCGGGGGGGAGAGGCAAAGAGGCTGTTGGAACTGTTAGCTGAAACTTGTTAATTGGGGTTGAGTTAGTTATTTGTGTGTGTTAGTGAGTCCCTCGACTCCTCTAGAGACACATGTTTAAAGGCCCTAAGATATGTATTGAAAATAGTTTTTCAACAGCTCCCATGCCTGTCTCTCACCCATTTGGCTTTCAGACAATATGGACAGTGCTAGTGTCCACAACTTTTTCACATTTTACCTTTGATGTGTGATAGAATATAAATACAAAAAGTTTGCCTTTGCCTTGCACCAAACCCTGAAACAAAGAGAAAGCTTCAAAAGATTGTCTGGCCTGCAAAATTTTTCTCTCACAAAAGCTGTATATTAGCCAGCAACTTCTCCATTTCATCCCCTCCCTATCATCCTCACTCCTCATATAATTACATTTAACAAACACAGGCATGTGCCTGCTACAGTGAGTTTTGTCACAAAGGGATGCTCAGGAAAGCATGCTACAAAGACTGCCTCTATGAAATTGCTCCGGAGGCCCACTGTCTCATCTTCACATGGCTGCTCAGTTCAGTGCTACGTCTTGTGCCCGGATGCTTGGCCCAGCACGCCAAAGATAGGTCAGGGTGGTTTTGCACTGCTTCTCTACTTCCTCTTCAGCAACGCCTGGATTCAAATAGCATTTTCTTTCTAAGCCAAGCCACATTAGGGAACTGAAGGAGAGGCAAGTGACAAGGAAGAGAGAGGACCCAAGGCAGTTGTAAAGTCACAGAGACGTAAAGGGTGAGGTACGGAAGTGCAGGTGGGAAGAAAGGCAGGGAGGCAGTGGACATCTCTACAATGTAAGGGATACCTCCAGCCTTCAGAATCCCCCACTCCTGCACATAAGCTCCTCGCCACAAACACCTTGGTCCTCACCCTTTCAATGTGGCATGGCCTCTTTTAATAACTCAGTTATTGATTCCCTGTGAACATCACAGGAAGCAGAAATTATATCATAGGTGACACTTCTATAGAGGCAGGTCACATCACAAAAGGACAGACAATAGATCATTGTGGAATGATTCTCATATCCAGGTGTTGACTCAATATTCCTGACGTGTCAGATGGGTTACAAGGACAATATGCTAATCCAAAAAAAGAAGTTCTCACTAAAATAATACAAAAAAGCTGAGCCTGCCCTGGGACTTTAAGAAGTTCCTTATTGATAAGATAGAAATAGATTTTAGAATTTTATTAATTTGCAATAGTGCAGAGCCATGGACTTCTTTCACTACACACTTAGGGACACATCTTTACACACTTAAGGACTCATCTTTACAGAGGCTATGCTGTGAAATGGGGTATGTACTTTGGCTAGATTAAGTATCCATAAAAGACCTTCCAAATGCATTCCCCATCTCCCCAATATACGGTCTCATGTTAACATCAGACCAAAATGCTTGCAAATATCATCTTGTAAGATTACTTTAATATTTCCAGACATCCTCATGGACTGAGTTTTAATTAGTGGGTAAGCATAAAATCCAAGAACACATATTTATGAGCTTATTTTCCCATCTTTTAAAATTAGCATTATTTGAGGAAGAATATCCCAAGTAAAGCGTGAGCTAATACAGCATATTTGTTTCAACCACTTTTCCTCTCTCATCTTTCCTGTATACACTTCAAATAAACTCAGAATGAAACTTTAAGAGACAGACTTAAGCTGTAGTAATTTAGTTCAAAGCAGGAGCTTCAATCACCTCCTACAGATCGAATTGCCAACACAGTTTGAAAAAAAGGAAATGTTTCTAATCTCATGTAATTTACTATACAAGAACAAGCATCTTTTGCATACAGATAATTCTCATCGAAATCTGTCAGTCCACAAAAGAGGAGGAACGTTGAGGCTGTGTATCAGACCATACTGAGTCAGCAAAGCTATGAGTCTCAAGTGCCTTTTCTAAGTCGCTTAAGATACAAATAATAATGGTGTGAGATATCCCTCACTTATTAAAAAAAATGAACATACTTCTTTCCATTAAAATATACCATGGAGCATAAAAATAATCCTGCTCTGCTTTATTCCAAGACCCCCTTTAAATTCTGGAGGGAAAACTCACCAGTTGTACCTACGTTGCCCTTCTTAATGCTCTCAGGTCACTGCACAGAATGCAAACAAGGCAAGGCCAGCTTAACAGAGAGAGCAGTGTTCAGATAAGGTCACGATGGACAGTGAGATGGAGAAGGGGTTTGGCCTGCAAGAAGCTCCACTGTTAGTTTTGTGTTAGGGGTGAGTGATTTTACACTAGTTTAATGGACTCGCCACTGCTAATTAGCCTGAGACAAGGAGTGGCCAAATGCATCATGAGAAGTTGTGATAATTCTTCAATTAAGTCTAATGACCACAGAAATAATTCATAGGCCAAGTGTCGATGATGGCCCAAGGGTAGCTTTAAAAACATTTTTTCTGCACACAAAAGGTTCTACTAACCCTCAAAATGATTGCCCATCCTTTTTACACATCTCTTAAATGACATGATTCATTAAAGTGCAAGTTTATAGGGGCGCCTGGGTGGCTTAGTCAGTTAAGCGTCCGACTTTCGCTTAGGTCATGATCTTGCGGTTTGTGGGTTCGAGCCCCACGTCGGGCTCTGTGCTGACTGCCAGCTCAGAGCCTGCAGCCTGTTTCAGAGTCTGTCACTCCCTCTCTCTCTGACCCTCCGCTGCTCACGCTGTCTCTCTCTCTCTCTCTCTCCTAGAAATAAATAAAACATTTGAAAAATTTTTTTTTAAAAAGTGCAAGTTTATAAATAAATAAACCTTAGTTCTAGTTCTCCATCCTGCCTTTTCCTTTGGAGGGAAGTCAACATCAGTTTGTCAGAGCATTATAATTCTAGGTTCATTTTCCTACCTTTTTAGAATTCAAGTGTAGTGAATTTGCCTTTCCCTCCAGGGGAAGGCAGTCCAGTGAGGTATGCTGTTTCTCTCCTTGTTGTTTAGCTCTCCCAAGCCTTGGAGTCCATTCTTACTCCCACACAGGCTAGGGATCCTCCCCCAAGCAGAGTCAGAAAGGTGCAGCTAAGTTGTGGCTCATCAGGGTCCCAAAATCAGGAGACTGAGGAGGATCCCGAGTTGAAGTAGGGGTTGATGTGGTCCTAGGATGGAACTAAGGACAGGCTATTCACTCCCTGCAGATCTGGTCAGACATCAAATTAAAAGAAGCATGCAACGCCAAGTTGAATTCTTCCAAAACTTATTTGCATGGAATATGACCTGCATATAGGCCAGGCCCTCCAGGTCCACTCTTTCATCTTTCCCCATCTGGCATCAAGTCTCTCTAAACACTTGCAAAGGTATTGTTATCACATTTTATTGGTAGACAATGCATTGGAAATGACATGTCATTTGGAGTCCCCAGTGGAGAGCTGAAAACTATTGTGATAGAGTAAGCAGGACCAAGAGATCAGCTTTCCATTTGCAAAGAGATGTGCTCTTCTCTTGTGTCACTCCAGAGAGAATGCCTGGTCATGGTGGCTTAATGTCCACACATCATCAGAAAGCAATAACAGAAGGTTAAAAGGAAGTCCTGGTGCAACTCATACTCATTCAACCCTTAGGCAGGACAGTCCATATGGTGCTCCAAGACTTACAAGTCATTAGACAAACTGGGACCTTTCTCACTATTGAAAATTACCATCATGTGCTAATAAATGGTAGTAGTAGTAGTAGTAGTAGTAATAATGATAATAATAATAATAATAATAATAGTAATAGCAAATACTGTTGCATCCTTCCAATGGACATAATGCTAAATACTTTGCATATATATTAGCTCATTTATTCTGTTGATAGCTACATGAGTTGATTGCTGTTGTCCACATGTTAGGGATGATGTAACTGAGGCATGGAGAAGGTAAGCATGTCCAAGGTCACATACTAGTTATTTGGCAAGGCCAGGGCTTAGGCTTAGGTCCACACCACTACAGGTTCATGCTCATATCTCATTCAAAAGATTGTGCATGTGGCTAAAGGAACTTGTTTTAGCTGGATAGGGAAATAGGAAGAAACAATGTTAGTGCATCCTCCTTTCAATAATTTAATATGAGCTGTTCAAAGTGAGCAATTGAGATGCTTCTAAGCATCTGTGACTCACTTCGTTTTGGATCCCAGAGTGCTGTTATGGAAATAAGCTGCAGTGTAGATCATACTTTTATTATAATATATGCAATGCAAGAAATTCAGTGCTGAAATATGCAGGGTGGTTGGCTCCTTTCTTTGTCCTTTGGAAAGAGTAAAATTTCCATTTGTTTTATTTAGAGCATCTCTGACTTTGAAAGTGATCACCTTTATCTTACTCCCATTGGCCTGGAGCCTCAAATATTTAGCAAAAGCAATTTGAGGGGAGTACTCACTCATCATGTTTGATTTGGGGGACTATTCACCCATCATATTCCACAGAGCTGCTGCACACCTCAAAGTTTCATAAAAAGTGTACCATATTGTCTCTGAGAAGAATCTTCCAGTTAGAAAGGTGGCCCCTTTGGGAGGGGTCATTGAAATCACAACACTTAGGTCCACTGGGTAGAGGGGGCTGCATGACGTTGTGATTTAGGAGGTCTTGGCCTAAACGCTGTGGTAGGCATGATGAAAGTGAGGCCAAGGATCGTATTTCCCAAGGAACCCAGAACACCATACCAGAGGTAGGCGTATGATATCCGTCTGCTGAACTTGTGACGCCAGAGAACTTCAACTAGAGTAACATGAAAACTGGCCTGGCCCCTCCAATTTCAAAAGCATCAGTTCCTATCCCCTTTGCTTTGATGGTGTGCAAAATAGGTCTGAAATGTGATCTCTAAATTATTCCCAAGGTTGCTGCTGCCAAAAGAAAGAGCCATAAGCCAGACCTTTTTCCATGTTCAATCTTCATCACCAGCTTTGAAATTAAGACCATGTTGGTGGGAAGGGTTGAGAAGCAGAAAGAGGAGGCCTCTTTTTGTTCTGGCTAACGTTAAAAGTGATTTATCATTTTTGCACAGCTGGGTGCTTGCTATATATAAAGTGTGAGACATAAACAGCCCACCAAAGAAAGTAGGTATACCATGGGACTCGAGGTAGAAGCAGTTAGAAATGCTGAACATTTAAAACTAAATCACTGATTGGTCATTCATCCATTTAGACAGACAGATACTCTCCAACATGATCCTTAAAGTTTGAGTGAGTTTACTATGGAATGTGATACCCCCAAACTTCCAAAAACTTTCCAAAAAATTTCCCCAGATCCTCCTAGCAAAGTCAAGCTCCTCTACCAGATGCTTTCACAACAACATGCATTTGTACTTTAGAGGGTTACAATTTTAAGGTATTTGTATAAATATTCATTTAATGCCCATCACCCTCACTGGACCATGTATTCCTTGATCATGTCAATTTTGTTTTTCTCTCCACTACTTTTCAAAGAGCCCAGCACATGGCCTAGCACACAATATGATATGTACTATATATATAATTTATTTACATATATATTTATATTATATAATATATTTATATTTTGTTATATTTAATCTGTTTACATTATATATAATTTATTTACATCTATAAAACTATATAAAATATATATGAAAATAGATATGTTTAATATATAAAATACAGTTTTTCATAGAGAACATAGACATTCGATGGAGGTTAGAGGTTAGGAGTGCTCAAGAGATATTTATTGAATGAGGAGTTTAAAAAATTGAAGGATGTTAAAGGACTGAAGTGGGATATAAGGAGATCTTTGGCAACTCATGCTCCTAAACCATCTGAAGTTCAGAGAATGTTGTATCTTTATATAACGAGAGTCACTTGTAGAGGCTGAACAGAAATTTTAAATTCTAGCAGAGAAAACAGAATAAGAAGGAAGACTTAACTTAAAACTCTTTTTAAGTCAAGGATTTGGTTAGCTGGGCCTCATATATGTATGAAGGGTCTTGTCAAAGATTGGGTTGTCTGAAAGGAGATGCTGAGATAGATCTGATATGAAAATCATTTTTATTAGACAGAAAATGGATTTTTATCCTTAATGTCAATCAGGGTTCTATTCTGCCTTGCTTTATTCACCAAGTACTCTTCAAAATAATTATCTTATTGTCTTATCGCTTATTGTCTATTGAGCTCCAGGTGCCTAATGTGCCTCTAGATGTGCCTAATCTAGCTGGGTAAGTGACATGTCAAAGTCACACAGGCATGCTACAGAAAGAGGGCAGAGTTGGCCTGGGGAAATGAGTAGAACTTGAAAACTTTTCTAGAAAGTTCACTGCAACTAGACCAATAACCTGAGGAATGTTTTGGAGACTAGGCAGTCTATGTTTATCCATGGCCTTAAAGAGAGTTAAGTGGGCTGTAATCCTTGTAACCAGAGTTGTAGAGGGAGGTAACCATATTTTCCCTTACCTTCAAGTCAGACAGGCATCACATTCATTGAGTGTCTGAATCCACTTCTCCCCTCTAATAACAGAATGGGGCTATGAAAATAGTTACCTAGCCTAAGATACTTTAATTAACCGTTTGACCCTATCTCTGAGGTTAAGAAAAAGAAACCAATGATAAGCTTTACCTTTTTATTTATACTTTATAATTTTAAATATTGTTTGGGGTTTCAGGCAGGCAACACTGATACCAGTTTTCATCATATTAGGAGAAAGGTGAATGATTTCTCATCCTCTGGGGAGAAATGCTTGTGAGAATCAGGCAGATGAACTTGACACTGCCTGCAAAAGAGATTGACAAACTGGCTTCCAACTGCTCCAGAAGGAATCGCATTCAGGGGCTCAGTGGAGCCCCTTCACCCACTGGTGGTTATCCAGCTCCCTGCTGCTAGTGATAACTTCCTAGGAGTTTGTGAATAAAGTTTCTTCCCCGTAGTTTTACTCTTCCCCACTTGGCAGGCTTTTTGTCCCTAATGAATCCGAAATTAATAGGTCCTTCCTCCCTTATTTCTGTGGATATCTGACAGAGTCAGCACATTCTGAGAAAGGCGGCAGGTGGTTAGTTGTCACCTGTGGCACATCTCAGCAAGCCGCATTTGTCACATCCCATGGCTCTCCCATCAAGTGCCTCGAATCACACGGAAGTAGATCCCCTTGCACCTTCACCGTCACTTTTAGATTTTATTCATAGAAATTGCTCCATGCATGGCTAGACCATGTGGATCATTCTTCTGGAGACATCTTCTATGTGTGTATAAACTGCAATTCAGCCAATGCAAAGGGAGCAACGACTGGAGCATGTGCTGTGCATGGTGGTAAGTCTGGAAGTGTTAGCATCGACGTCAAGCCTCTCTTAGTGAGAGGCTAAGAGCTCGGGTTGAGGCTTATGCCATTTGCTCTCATTATCAGCAACCGGATTTGTCTCTGAGATGTTTAACTTGCTGAGATTCTGTGGCTGTGCTGATATTCTTCATACCAGACTACTCGGGTCTGATTACTGACCCTGCCATTTATTCTCGGGGAAGTAATTTACCTGTGCCTCAGTCCCATCATCTACAAAACAGGGATCCTAACTCTACCCCCATCTTAAGGATGAGAAAATGGAGGCACAGAGGGTTTGGTAACTAGGTTAGGTATGTGGAACTGAATACGCAGAGTACACCTAGAACACTGCCTGGTACCCAGGACACACCAGCGTTGTCTCTGCTTCTCATTCCTACATTACCCTTTACAAGCACGTGGGAAACACAGACTATGGCACTCAAACAGGTTTGCAGCTCCATCTCCTTCACTATGAGGCTAAGTGACCCATGCAGCATTGAACTCTTGACCTCTGTAGCTTTAGCACCACGCCCTCGCCCACCAAGCTAACTGTCTTAGACAGGGCTACTAACGACCAAGCTAAAGGATGTCAACCGTCTTTGTTCCTTCACCCAAAATCCCTCCAAGATTTAAGTATACCTTCTAAGTCAATCTGTCTCAAACATTTGCTTCAGAAATAAAGAAGTCAAAGTGCCCACTGCTTTACTCAAAAGTTGAAAGTGGGGGTACTGGTCTCTTCCCCCACTGGTCCTGCACTCTATTCCCCCCAAGTTCTTTGCAAGAAAAAAAATTATGTTGGCCACAGTTGCAATCAGTTTTAATTCATTCTTTATTGCTGCTCTGGTTTTGTGTTATTTGAGCTGGTTTAACTGTTAAAAGCTTTTCAAATGTTCACATGGTCTGCATTAGGTTACCGAATTAAAACAGGAACAGCCCACCAAATGTAGCTTTCTGAAATGCAAACCACATGAGTTTGATTTCTTTGTGGTATAACTTTAATTGGGTTCAGAGGTCCCCGAGACTTACCTGTCTATCTGCTCCGTGACGGCCTGATCTGATAAGGCTAACCTAAAGGGGCTGAGGGATCTGAACTGCTCCAACTCTAGTTTCAGAACCAGTGCTGCCCACACCACCCCACGCTCCAACCCATTTGTGACCATCTGAACTCAACTCACTGGAAATCATGACATACTCTCTCAGGGCTTCTTTATTTGCTAACCTAGCTAGTGCCTGGCATGCACAGAGCACACGGGTCTCATGCACAAAGTGCTGGGAAATCACAAATATGGTATGAGTGACCGGGCAGAGTTGTTACTTTCCTCCCACCACTATACCCCACAATCAATTATGCCTACTATCGGTCCTTCTCCGACTCAATAGAAAGAGGGCTTTAGGCTCAGATCGTCCCTCTTTTGGTCCCTTTTGACAGTCCTTTGTGGCCAGTCTTCATTGGACCCTGTCCACCTTCCAGAACAGCTTCCACGGCTTCTAACTTCTCCCCTTATCATTTCTGAAGGCAAGTGGAGGCAAGAAGTAACTCGTTTAGTTCCTTGGGAGAGCTGACTTCCCCCATAAAGGTTACTAACAAATAATCACATGACCTAAGCAAGCTGACAAATGTTTTTTGAGTATTACAAGCAGGGTATCACAGAAGCCACCGTGAAAGGTGAGGCTTGGGAGAGAAGGAGAGATAAAAATCAACTAAACACGTGGCTGATCTAAGATGGAAGGAAATGGAGAGGAGAAGCCAAGAAGACTCCTGAATTTTAGGCCTGGCCGTTTGAAGGGATGGTATTAGGCTTGAACAAAAGAGAAGCCACCTTGTGCTTTCAAGCCTTAAAGGAAACCCTGGGACCCATGTAAAGGAAACATGACGTCCTTTGCTCATTCCTCTTCCCTAACTAAGGCATGACTCTGGGGACACAGGACAGAGACATTATGAAGAAAATCCAATGGTTATCCTGTCTGAGGTAAAAGTAGACATCTCAGTTGAGGCTAAACAGTGCTCATTTCTATTAAAACAGTGGGGGGAAAATACATGGTTCAGTATTTCCTCAAAAGTTCATTGATCACACAAAAGATTCACTTTGGCCCCCCAAAAAATGTTAAAGTCTTTCTAAATTAACTACACACGCATGTACAGTTACCTCTAATCACTCATGGAGTTGGTATTTGGATGGTAATAATGATACTGGTTAATGCCATTGAGTCCATATGACGTGCCAGATAATTTTCACCCATTACCTTACTGAATCATCACAACCTTAGATGACAATATTATCCGCATTTTAAAAGATGAGAGAACAAAGGCACTGAGTGATGCAGTATAACTTGCCCAAGGTCAATGTAACTTGAGTTTGAACTTAGGTCCTCTGATGCCAAACCTCAGGTCCCCTACCACCACATATACTTCCTCTCCTATTGTTACAGCAACAAGGGCTTCAGACAAGACAAAGGAGGTGAATACAGAGATGGCAGAAGGAACTGACACAGTCTGCAAAACGAGGCCTTAACATGCAAACCTCACACCTTTCCTTGCTCTTTCGGCTCCTTCCTGACTAGAAAAAATATGGTCAGGCAGAGGAAAAACGTTAGGTGAATACTCACCACTTCAATGTGCTAACTAAATTTAGGTATCACAATCTTTTCCATCTTGAAGATTACTTATGGATAATGAGAAAAGCCAGGAAGAAAAATGGCATCCTACATTACAAGTGGCCATAAATATACTTGGGATTTATACATTTACTCGTTGTAAACTTCAACGACAAAAAAGAGCCATATACTTATCATGACCTTTTTAGTGATATGGATGCTGAAGTCGTGAGGGGCGAGATTATGGGTGTCTGCAATTTACTCTGAAATACATTGAAAGATAAGATGGATCAATGTATGAACAGAGGGATAGGTAAATGTATAAATATATGAAAAAGCACATAGAGTTAAGGGAAATGGTAGACTCTAGGTGATAAACAATTCTTTAAGCTTCTTACATTTGAAGATTTTCGTAACAGAATGTCAAGGGGCAAGGTGACCATGAAGTGAGACTCACATTTCTGGGCTGCTGGTTTCCTGGTACCACACTCGAGTTTTAGAAACTGGGCAGGCTGGTAAGAAGACAGAAACTACATCCCTGGTAAGAAAACCAGCATGAGCCAATAATTATATGTCCCTTCCAGGGAAAACAGAGGCTTGGAGAACAACTCCTTGACTACTTCTAGCCCAGATCCACAATCTCAAGAAAGACCGTCATGCCAAGAGGGAACAAATACATAATGGAGGCAAAGAGAAGATGAAGGATTTCAATAGCGGTGCACACAGTGGCCCAGGCAGAGCCAGAAATGTAAGCAGTCTTTTCTGGTTCTGCAACTTAGACTTAGAAGGTTTGTATATCCTCAGAAAAAAACCAAACAAACAGGTCTTTAATCACTGCTTTCCCAATGAAAAAATGACTGAATGAATGATAAATATTGTGTTGAATGGTAGTAAAGAAGATAAAAACACTTATGCAACTCCTTATCTCTCCTATTGATCTCCTACTGTTTAAATGAAGGAACTCTGCATAAACATGATGTCTCTTTTCAACCCTTCTATATCCATATGCTTAAGTGCACTTTTACTCACAGAGTCCTCCTTATTATGTAAGGTGCTGGATGTTGAAGGAGATAGAGGGATGAATCTGTTTTAAGGACTTAAAGCCTAGAGAAACAGATGAACACCAAGTAGCTATAATACAAGGTCGGATATAGTCAGTGCCATGAACAGGAGATCTTACGTAGTTTTGTTAAGGTCTGACTTTTACAATACAAGTCCTACATACTATACTCAAGCCATCAGAAACATTACCGCTATGTACAGGAAATGGCCCCATCCTAGAGAAGGTGTAATCCAAGGACATCAGGGGCCAAAACTCGAACTCTATACTGTAAGTCAGAGTCCTCTGAGAGCCTAAGGTGGTTTCTCTATTTTCATCAGAGGTGTGGTCTTTTCCTTTTCTGTCAAGAATTTGAGATTTCACAGAGGGGACAGGAGCCCCCTCCCCCCAATAGTCCTGGAATCCCGATCTGGATTGAAGGGGCCTTATAGCATCCTTAGGTGCGCTAACTAACATAACCAGATACGTGTTGGTAAAACCAGGTGACGGAAAACTGGTTGGGGAGCTGGATGGGGAAAAGACCAACTCAGTGCCTGTGAAGAAATTGTAGGGATTGAAAAGGAGGTAATGTTTTCCACCAAAGGGTATCCAGTTGGAGACTGGTCTGAGCTGGCTCTTGTTTTATAACCTCTCGACACATGTGTGTAGTCAAGGCTGAATTTAAAACCTATACCGTGAACCTTAGGAAAATAAACCACATTAAACAAGCACAAATTGAAAATATTACACAAGAGATTTCACAGGAAATTGGTCCAAATTTAGCCTCACTCTTTATGTATTTAAGCCTCTTATTCGTCACTTAGAACTTTATATCAGGGATTTTAATATGAGTCTGCCCTCCCCTCCAACCCCCTCCCCAATGCACCTCCACAATGGCCTGCTTAGTTTTTACAAAACTGATTTTTTTAACTCCCAAAGAATCCTGCTACCTTTGGCCTGTTCTTTCAGTGCTCATTAACACATGGCCCAAAACAGTACGCTGATGACACACAGTACCAGTGGTTAAGTCAGGCTGAACATATACCTAAAAAATCCACTATAGGACCAAGGCCAGTTTTATTTCTCCCTTCCAAGTCTGTGACTTGTGCAAGAAGTGTTCTGTGTTGACAGACTCAGACACTGACTTTCCTTAAAAGATGGCAGCAATTATGACAAATGTCATCAGCGGCAAACCATCTCAGGTCTTTCAGTCTCGTCAAGAATTCTCTCACACTGCTTTCCTTTCTCCCATATATTTTCTTGTTTTTAAATTTGTTGTATTTTCTGCAAGGCCCCTCAAATCCTTTTTTTTTTTTTTTTTTGGAATAAAGCCAAATATAGATAAATAAGTGAATTTCCAGACCCCTATGAATTTAACAATCCACCTTTTCCCAATAAAATTTGAGGTGATCTTATCATCAGGGCTGGTCAAACAGCCAGAGGCTCACTGCCAGAAGCAATGGCTGGACCACTCTGTCCACTTCAGGTCTGGTCTTCTACCATCAGGAATGCCCCGTGGGATGCTCCTGCCAGGCACTCTAGACGGAAGTCCTTTTGCGCCAGGTGGGAAAAGCAATGCCAAACCAGAAGGCACTTTTGTGGGATGGACAAATATGCCCGGGGGCTACGTTGGGGTGTCCCGTTCTTTCCCACTTGCTGTTCCCAGCGAGAAGGTGATTATGACTGAAGTTGGCTTACGGACTACTTTTTCAAAGACTGCTGAAATCAAAACTTATTTTGTATGTAGACTGGAATTTTTTTTTTTAGTCATTTCAAAGTCTGAGATCCATGATGGCTCCTACTTCTCTTTATCATGCCAAAGGAAAATGCCTGCCTGGTGAATGTGATTCGATTATCCTGATCGTGCTTCTTCACCCTTATCGTTTTCTAACTTCTTAGGAGGCCAGAAAAAACTATGAAAGGACAGAAAAAGCCATGGGAAGGGTTCCACCTAAGATCTCAGCCTGGGAGAAGCGAGGTCTTGTCACAGGGCGGGCAGGGACAATTAGCCTGTTGCTTTTACTGGGATGAACTGCAGGACTTTTCTTTGTGGTTACGATTTATTTTACGAAAATTGTAAGAACATCCTGGATCCCTCCCAGGGTTCTAGGCTGCTCTGGGGAACTCCGCTTCCTCCTCTCTGCGCCTGCCGTACAGCCACCAAGCTCACCTGTGGGGTTTTCACCGGGACTCGGAGAGGAACATGTGCTTGGAAAACACCCAGCCAGAGCTCTAAGCAGTAGGGATGAAGACCACAAACAGTGTGAGCTTCGGGAGGTGTCACTTCGCATCAGCTCAGTGGTTTGGCCAGGGGAATCGCTTCGGTTTTCTGGTTTATTAAAAACACTAAAGGAATCAAGGTGGCATCGTGATTTGATGAGACCATTAGGAAAAGGAAAACCCTGACTCACTGTGGATCCAAAAACGCGAAGTTCCTAAGTGGCGAGGATTTGAACAAAAAGCTACTAAGGGCAGGGGGAGAAGAGGATGGCCCGTGGGGTGCGGGGGTGGGCAAGAAGAGAGCTCTGTATCTGTTACACTCAGCGGTAAACAGACCTCCGTGATAGGAAATACAGAATGTTCTAACATTCAAAGTGTTCATCTAGTCCCACTTTTACAGGGGTCTGTAGCCTGCAGACCCCTATATCGTGGCAGCTTCACACAGGTACAGGTCTACTGGCCCCTAACACGCTCCCAGTACTAGGGCTCTCGCTCTGGGTGGTCATCTCCTACCCCTCATCACCCAACACAATCCTGGCGGTGGGCTTTATTGGATTTCTCAGAGCGTTAGGTTTCTTGGAGCATATAAACTCCAGGCTTCTTCCTTTAAATCACCCAGAGCCAGAGAAGGAGGCAGAAGGATGCTTCAAAAAGAATTAAGAAAAGTTAACAGATCAAAAGACCAGTGCTGCCACATAAGCTACTTCCTTTTTCAAAAACATGTATTAGGAGAACAGCAGCTCAAACCCCGATCAGTCATGAAAATAAGCACCAGCCTGCAGGCTGGGGGACTGAAAGGAATTAGGCACCATCTAAAGGAAATCTCTTGGTGATTAAGTTCAGTGTCTAAACACACACACACACACACACACACACACACACACACACACTCACACAACATCACCCTGGGCTGCCCTTCCTCAGACCAAAAGTCACTGATACCTTTACCCTCAATGTTCAGAGAGTGTCCTCAGCTGCTAAAAACTAGAAGGCTGAGTCTAAAAGCCCCAATACTCATGTGCAGTGCTGATCTTCCACTCATTGCAAATTATGGGGTAGAAAGGCTTAATTAACCAAAAGTGCATCCTTCAGATTCCAGCAGAAAACATGAGCAGGGTACGCATGGTGAAAGAAAAACCCCACTCTCCCCGGTCACCTCAAAGTGGATTTCTATGGCAGTGAAGGTTTTCAGCCCAGGTCAAATGCATCCTTAATAACATTCTTCATCAGCAGAGATCAATGGTGGGGCTGCTTGATCTAGAGCACCTTTCTTCATTCTCTGTCCGCACAAATGGAGAATTGGGGGTACCCCACCAAATGGGTCCCAACTCCAAGATTCCAGTTCTCCAGAGTAGTTTTATTTTTATTCTCAGTTAGCACCTTTTCTCTTAATGTTTTTATCTGCACAGCTGGTACAGCTGAATACAAGGAAGATAGAGTGAGAGATTTTTTTTTTTTTTTTTTTTTTTACCACAGTTCTGTTGGCAAGGCAAACAGGTCCATAATTATATGGAGGCACATGTATTGGTTTCCTAAGGCTGTTGTCACAAACCGGGTGATTTAAAAACAACAGAAATTTGTTCCCTCAGAGTTCTGGAGGATAAAACTCTGAAATTGAGGTGTCAGCAGGGTTGGTTCCTTCCAGAGGCTCTGAAGGAGAATGTATTCCATAGCTCCCCTAGCTTCTGGCTGTTGTTGGCAAACCTGGCCTTTCCCTGGTTTGCCAATGCATCATTCCAGTCTCTGCCTCTGCTGTCATGGGGCCTTCTCTCTGCGTCTTCACATGACCTTCTCCTAAGGACACCATTCATTGGGTTTAGGGCCTGCTCTAATCCAGTGTGACCTCATCTTAACTTGATTATATCTGCAAAGATCCTATTTCCATATAAGGTCACATTCAGAGGTAAGGGGGTTAAGACTTCAACACATCTTCTGGGGGGCACAATTCGACTCACAACAACACACATATGGTAGTCCAAGGTAGAAATAACTGAGTCTTGCCTCTGAGACAGGACCTGTCGAGCCTGTGAAGGGAGAAGAAGTCGGGGACTGTCCTACTTGGGATGCCAAGACACAGAGTCCAGGTCGGACTGTGGGTAAATGAGGCTGAGAAGAGATTAAAAAAAAAAAAAAAAAAAAAAGTGAAATCCCATGGGGCACCTGGGTGGCTCAGTCAATCAAGCATTCGACTTTAGCTCAGGTCATGATCTCACCATTCATGGGATCGAGCCCCGCATAGGGATCCCACTTCGAATCCTCTGGCTTCCTCTCTCTCTCTGCCAATCTCTCTCTCTCTCTCTCAAAATAATAGATAAAAATTTTTTAAAAATGATAGTGAAACCCCAGAGAGGGCTCTCTGCAATGGTGAAAGAGAGATGGTCTGCAGATGGAAGGCGGCGGGTGAGGCCCAGGCATCTGGGGCCCTCAGTACACGAACGCTGCCTCTCTGGGTGGCTGGGGGCCTCAGCACCTCAGACCTTGTGATCCCAAGTGTTAATGCATCCCGCTAAAACAGTGATGACTTGAAACAACACGGCTTCCTTTGTTGTTGTTGTTCTACCTTTTCCTGAGAGATTAAAATGTACAAATTCCCATGAAGTCTTCATGTTTTCCTTTTGACAATGTTCTTCCTTCCCAACCAGTTGCTAAAAGTTCTTTCATGTTTTCCTTTTCTCCCATCACTCCAGAAACCACAGTTTGTTTCCCCGATCTCACGTACTTTCCACAGCAGGGACGGTCTCACCATTTCTCCAGGAAACCCGTCTTCATCATGGGGCCTACATAAGGATGTCCCCAAATTCACTCTTTCTCTCCAGAGAGAAAAAGAATCTCCTAATTCGGTAGTTTTCAAACTTCTTTTTTCTCTCTGTAGAAGCCTTTATTCAAAGAAATGATTAGGCAGAAACTCAACAAGGTGAAAAAATGTGGAGCTTCTCTGGGTGAAGAGGTACCTGGGAGAGGGGGTGCCTGTCCCCCTGGCCAGTCTCCACCTCCCTAACCTTGGCAGCCCTCAAGCAAGCTCTGTAGAGCCCAGTTTAGTGGATTCCGGCTGCTTATGTTCTAATGATTCATCTTCAGAACAAGCACGTAGACATCACATTATAATGTACTGGGGTCTATTTGTTTGTATTTCAAAGTAGGTAGTCAGGTTTTTTAAAGGAAAAATTGATGTGCAGTTTAACTGTTTCCCTGATGTTGTCATATGCCAGACTGTGATGTCACCTCTTCTCCCTTGGGGTCTGCCATCTAATGTGGCTGTAGTTTCTGGCAGTGCATAGCTCTGCTTGGAAGCCCCCCCACCCCAAACTCACCATGCACCCCATTCCAGAACAATTAACAAAACTTGCAAGTGCTTTTCATTGCTTGACTGTAGAAAAGAAACTAAAATTAAGTCAATTAATGGGGAGATGGAGCTCAACAGAAGAAACGTCAGGCCCATCACTATAAAAACCAGTGTCACAATGGGACTTTGAAGAACTCCCAGCCTTCCAGAGAAATCCATCATTAAAACATGAGGAATGTGGAATTTCTGTAGAATTACCCTTAGAATAAGTACTTCCTATGGTAAGACTTGGCACAACAGGATCTTTGAATGAGAAAGGTAACAATGGGACTTATATTAAGGACTGACAGAAACAATACACTCCACACAGCTCTGGAAAGACATAGCTCCTTGTGAAGGATGCCACTGAAAATGAACAAATTAAGGCTCCACCTTATTAAACCCCACGCGGATGCAGGGCATTTCTGTGGCCTTTCCCTCTCTTAAATCCCTAAAACAAATGAAAAGTCAGGAGATTCTATACTTGCAAGAAACCTTACCTGAAGACAAGCTTTACTACCACAGGGAAAGTGTCAGATATCTTTTTCTTTAAAGTACTACTTTGTCACCTTTTATGAAAACCCAGACAGCAATGCTCCTTTGTAATACTTCCCCTCTAAATAGTTTTCCTACATATAATGTCCAGGATCACAAATCTCTGGAAACCACTACAGTGAAACTTGCACTTGCTTCTTATTCATACAGGGGCGTTCACTCAAGGAACCCAGTTAATGACATGAACTAATAGAAGTAACTATTCAGTGGCTGGCGGGGCGGGGGGCAGGTCCTGTCACTCACCCCATTGGAGCACAAAATCGGGAGAAGTTGTGTACCCAGCTGCTTCCATTCCTGACCTACTAACAGGGGTTATCACGCAGATATGGTGTCTCCACCATGCCTAGCCAGGTCACCCTGGTCTTCCCTGACACTGCCTAGCAATCTTGGTTGGCTTTGGGATGGAGGACAGACTGGATATCTATGGAAACAAACCTGACATTCACTCAGTTGTGTGGAGTCTGACGTGTCAAACGGAAGCTATTGTGGATTTTCTTCTTCTTCTGATTCAGCAGATTTTAGAAGGCTCTTGAGGGCTCTGAATCAGCAGCTTTTACTGCAAATATCCACGGTGAGAGGAAGAGGTTAAGGGGAAGGGACAGATACCCCACTTGTGAGGGCGTGTGCTGTTCCCTTTAAGTGCCCGCAGGCCTGTGACTGGTACAGACGTTGGCAAGGGGCCAGTGAAGTCTTATGGGAAAAATAACGTCTAGAAGGACATCTTGTCATGCTCTTCTTACTTTAGTGACTTGGTGAGCCTTCTGCCAGGCACAGATTCCAGTGGGGGCACTCCACTCGCTGAAAATACCCGGCCACACTCTACCTGAGCTCCCCAAGGAAGACGGGAGGGATGCCCATGACACAGGTATTTCCAAATGATAAGCAAAGGAAACAATACGGAATCTGGAACCTGGAGAGTTTGTGTGCAAGGAGTGAAAACAAATCAGAAAAAAAGCAACAAAATCAAAGTCAAGCTTGTAACTATTCTGCCTCCTAAATAAGCATGCTGCTTTTCCATTGGGTGTCCCTCCTGTTCTTGAACATTTTCTTCTCAGAACCATTTCAAACTCAGCCTCTAGCTGAAGACTCAACTTATTATTTATTTTTCTATTTTTAATTCACGGAACACAGCTGCATGAAGAGAACTCTCATCTCTAGACTTGAGAAAAATCAGGAATTCCACATTCAATCAAAAAAAAAAAAGCTTTCTGAGTGCTGGCGCTCATTCATGCTGGTTTTGTATCTGATGAACTTTTCATTAAATATGAAGCTCGATGTGTACGAAACCCAATGAAGTGAACCAAGAGAAGGATGTTGTCCAAACATGTTGAAGCACTTGTGGGTGATTGCTCGGTCCTCTGTGCTCTACAGCTCCTGTGAAAAGCCTGTGTCTCAGGCAGGCTCCAAACTGCCAACTCAATGAAGCAAATAATAATTATTCCTAATGGCAATAATAATTATGGAACGCAGTGGACCCAATATAAGGTTGGGTTGTCTGTGGCTTTGGCAGGGCAGCCAAAGTTTTACACAGTCTTTTTATAAAAATACCTCTCCCTCTGTCCCTGTCGCTCTCTCTCCCTCTCCTCTCTCTCTCTCCTTTCTCTCTCTTCTTCTCTCTCTCTCCCCCTCCCTTCCACCCTCCCTCCTTCTGTCTCTCTGTCTCTTTCTTTCCCACACACAAACACAGACACACACACATTTGCCAAAAGAGATCTGGACAAACTCACTCCTCTAGTTTCCTGCAAAGTGCTTGACTACAGAGTTAAATTAAATAAATAGCAGCTATCCACACAATGAGGGGGGATTGGGACATGTCTAGGAATTGACATCACACACACACACACACACACACACACACACACACACACATTCATTTTCTTTTTAGTTAAAAGTTTTCAACTTTTTCCAATTCCAAACTTTTAGCCAGAGCCATGGCCAAATGGCTGACATAAGTAATTTGATGTATTCCTCCTTTCTTTCTTTCTAGAGGAAGTGGGAAGAAAAGAGTGAGGAAATAAGGGACAGAGAAAGGGGAGAAAGTCAGGATTCTAGATGAGAGCCCTCCCACCTCACTCTACTGTGTATTATAAATTAGAATCTCTGGGTAAATCAAAGCCTTCTTTGGTGAAGCCCCAAGCCCATGATTAGCATCACAACCAATTTTCTCTGAAATATTCGCCCTCCTCCTCATGGGAAGGGAATCACCACCTGAGCTGATTCTCCCTCCCCTACTCTAAGATTTAGCTGTCACCACCCTCCAGGGATGTTAGCATTAGCACCTAAGTATCTCATCCCACATGCCAATGATGTCAAGGTGTCAGAGAAATAAAAAGTGGCTTCTCCTGAAAACATAATCCATCAACCAAATGGTCATTTTCTAGATAGTGAGGAAATTGTTTCCATTTTCTGAAAATTAGGTAAAGGGGCTAATGTGAATCTACATGAAGTTTCTCTTTTTTAATCTTATTATGCTTCTCAGTCACTGTGGCTATTCTCTTTTTTTATGTTTTATTTATTTAAGTAACTTCTATACCTAATGTGGGGCTCAAACTCATGGCCCAAGATCAAGAGTTGCATGTACTAGCACCTGGGCCAGTCAGGCGCCCCTGTGACTATTCTTTAAAAACAGTTCCAATGTACTGGTATAGTTTATTGTCATGTAAGAGGGAGATTATAAGGGATATTCAGGACATCATGAAAAATCATGCTATTTAGAATATACAGAATACACCAAGAAAAATTTTTCAAGGGTTTTGAATAAGGTAACATACATGTCAAATGGGCTAAATTATTTTCCCAGTAGAGCAAAATATTATGAAATGTAAACACACACACACACACACACACACACACACACACACAATTTTCATTTGGATATAACTGGATTTGAAATTCCTAGGTCTCCTTTAACAGTATAGCCAGCTTACTCTTGATTATTTTTATTTATTTTTTTAAGATTTTAGTTTTAACGGATGCCTGGGGGCTCAGTCAGTTAAGCGACTGACTAAAACTCTGGTCATGATCTCATAGATCATGGGTACGAGCCCTATGTTGGGCTCTGTGCTGACAGCTCAGAGCCTGGAACCTGCTTCAGATTCTGTGTCTCCTTCTCTCTCTGCCCCTCTCCCACTCTCTCTCTCTCTCTCTCAAAAATAAATAAACATTTAAAAAAAGATTTTAAGTAATCTCTACACTCAACATGGGGCACAAAGTCACAACTCTGAGATAAAGAGTCATATGCTCCACTGACTGAGCCAGCCAGGTGCCCCTATTTTCAAATTCATTCTTCCAATGTTTTAGAGAGGCTATCGTTTGGAACATACATCTATAAAGTTGCATTTTTTTTTGTTTAGTTTTGTCACTGAAAATATAACCTGACTCAGTTTAGGATTATGAAAAGATGTGAAAATAATAGATTAGAGGTCAGCTGTGAAGTGCTGTGCATTTGGTTTGTGAATTACCGTATCGGAACCAATAGACGATGGGTGTGTGGTTATTGGGGAAGTCATTTCTGGCATTTCAAAGATGTTTGGGGCCATCTGTTCTCTGCAAAGTTTTGCAATCCTGCAAAAGCAACCCAAGCACATGTCGGTGTGTCTCTACCCCACACTCACAAGGGTCCTATCATTTTACAGACTCTACCAGACTATTCACCAGCCAAAATGCACTTTGCCAAAGGGGGTGAAGCTATAAAACTCCAAATTCTTTTAAACATGTCTGGTACCATTAAGCATGTTTATTACTCTACAGGAATTTTACATCAATATTTACCAAAAGCACAACATACAAGGCAAATAGATTACTAGATCGCCTACTAAATTTGAACATATCGATTTTATACAATTTCTTCTTTCACAATCCATATCGGCCAAGCAGTGTTGTGGCAGAGTGTTATTATTCATGGTAAAGAAACCAACTTGTTCCTAAGAGCCAGAAGAGGGCACTTATTAGATAATCTAGTTTCATTCTTTCTTTTTATAAGATGGAAAAGTAGGGCCCAGCGAGGTCAAGGGGTCTGTTTAAAGAACTTTTGGGTGGTACAGTCAGAACCACCAGCATGGCTTTCAGTCTCCAGCAATGGCTTTGCATTGTGTCTCATCAAAACAAAATTTCATCAGGATGTAACTTAAACTTAGTATCAAGGATCCCCTTTATATACAAAATCCAAGACCAAATTGGATGTTTATTAAAATATGTTATTCTCGGGGTACCTGGGTGGCTCGGTTGGTTAAGCATCTGACTTCAGCTCAGGTCATGATCTCACTGTTTGTGAGTTTGAGCCCCGCATCAAACTCTGTGCTGACAGCTCAGAGACTGGGGCCTACTTTGGATTCTGTGTCTCCTTCTCTCTCTGCCCATCTCCCACTTGTGCTCTGTCTCTGTCTCTCAAAAATAAACAAATGTAAAATAAAAATAAAATAAAATAAAAATGTGTTATTCGCATTGTACCAAAGGTAAATGCTCATAGAATTTGTATAATCTTTAACCAAATCCACATTAGAAAAGCTATAAAAAATGATGGCACTGATAATCCATATGATCTAATAAGGATTGAAATATTATTATTGAAAAATACATATGACAGAACCTATTGAATCATTTATCTTTTGAATTCCAAGATGACCAATTACATATATACATGATACATGCAATGGGTACCATGGACTATCTGCAAATTCCTAGAACAATCGTCTCTTAACTCACAAAATCCCTGCCAACCAGTTCAGATGACTGAGTTATTCTCACTTTATGAGATATATAGTACTTAAGACTATGAAAGCTACAAGTGATCAGAAAACCCCAGTGAAACACTGCCATGTTATTTGGACATGCTCAGTCTTCAAAAGAGTGAAGTGTCCTCCCAGTTACAAAGGACCAGATCTGTTTTATCAGGTTCATTTATCCTAGTGGGCTTGCCTCACAGAGCACTGCACACACTAATCACTTCTCCATGTTAATACCCCTTTTGGCATTCACCAAGGAATGATTACACTTAGTCTTGGGACTCTCTTTAAACACCACGCCAGGAGCCACATAAACCTACGGTGATGAGCCAGTGAGGCACCCACGTTGCTGGTCCTGAAAACAGGAAATACTGAGCCAATGTAGAAACAATTCTACAATCCCCATGTAGAAACTATGACAAATACAGAATGGTACAGTTAACTATTGCATTGTGTATTATGGGAAACATATATCCTCAACCCCCAATGTCTATAGTTACTTGGCACTGTATCCATGGCTTATTCTAGGAAGACACTAAATATTGATGGAAGCTAAACCCCTATGTTTCAAATCTTTCACAAAGTAAACCCCAAAATGATAATAATGCCAGAAAAGAAGATGGTGGACAGCATTTTCCAAAAGAGCTGCTTCTGGCAAAAATCATTGTCCCAGTTTCTTGTATCAGACTTGTTTTAGATCTTTTACTATTATGCTGTTGCCTATGTGTTTTTCTTGTTAGATCTCCGACAGGGAGATACTTTGAGCAAAGTGACAATAAAAGAACAATTGATTGATAAGATTAGTGCAGAGGAGCAAACTACACAAAGCCATGCATCTAGCACTGTTCCTCCAAAGAACATGCTCTGCCAGGTTGTTTTCAAAATTAAACTTGTTATGAAAATCACTACTTTTGTTTTCGTGCTGAATAGGACTCTGAGGGTTTTCTAGCGATACCTCCCTGTTTTACAGGCAACAAAACCAAAACTCAGGGAAGTCAAGTTCATTTAGACCCATGGAACAGTGCAGTGTAGGTGGCCTTGCTTCGAGTTCTGGCTCTTGCCGTTATTAGTATGACTTGGGGCAAGTCACGTGATCTCTGAACCTCATTCACTCTAATGTAAATGGGTATGTTAATTCCCATGGAACAGAATTATAAATTTATAGTTATTCACCTAGGAGTTGACTCTGGAAATCCCACCTCTCGGGCTTCATATGTTGGGACCCCTCTGTTTGCCTGCACTGGCCTCCTCTTCCCAAGCCCTATTCTGTTCTCATCCCCTGTAGTACCTGAACACATCTGGGAACACATCATCTGGAGCTCTTACCAAATTCAGCGTTCTTGAAAGAAAACAAACCAAGAGAGAAAATAAATTTGAGACAGAGAAAGAAGCACTGAATGGGAAGTTTGTTGCTGGACTGACTTGTAATTAGCTGGTTAACTTTTCGTATATAGATGAAAGAACTGAGGCCCAAGGAAGTTGAGCACTTCGACAAAGTTGAAAACTTTTAAATGGCAAAGCCTGGACAACCCTAAACCTATGACCTCTGAACTCATGGCCAATACTTTTACAATACTTTTGCATCTCTTCTGACCCAACATAGTTTAGCTCTGTGCAAACCCTTGTTCTCCGGGCATATCTTTTCAATATGCTGTAGAAAAGAACAACTGTCTAGATTTACAATGGACACAGAGTGAATGATCCTGGGCTATTTGCTCTAGAAGCGGATCCTCATCTGTACCTATCTGTTTCTAAAAATGGGGTGGGTGGGGGGAGATACACATACAGTGACCTATATGGAAGCTACTGAAACTTTGTGAGCAGGGCTTCTGTTCATAAGATTCAGAAATAAAATCCTCCTCCAAGAGGAGGTCATAGGCAAATTCACCTATCCACAGCAGAAATCAGAAGAAATCTGGAAGCACATGGTTCATCTGATCAAAGGATAGGGGTCTTCCTTCAGACCAAGAAGCCAAACACAGAGCAACCAAATGGCTGAAGAAAGAGCAGTGACTCTCTGTAGTGACTTTGGTCTTCTTACAAATGGGGAAATTTGGGTAGATGCCCCAGGTACAGAACAACTCTGCTTGTATGTGTTCAAAACAGTCTCTGATACCCTATATATCTCCCCTGCAGGATTGGAGCAGCTGCTGGCAACCTGGTGTGTCTACCTCTGCCCTTGACCACTCTGAAAAGCACAGAAGCTTTTCACAATGGATTTTCCCAAATGGGCAGACAAAGCTAATGCATCTGCACAGCACTGGGATTGCTATGCATAAGAGTAGAGGGAAAGCATGTTTGGAGTCCAACAGACCTCCACTCAAAACTCAGCTCATCTCTCTGGCTGAATGAACAATGTTGGACATGTTATTTCTCTTCTTTGAGCAATGAAACTGGAGTAAATACTGTCTGCCTCCTGAGTTCTTAGACGACATAGGAAACAACATGCGATGCTAGATCAGGGTCTGGCATATAGAAGATGTTGGATAAATGTCAACTTCCTTCTTTGTCTTCATTATCAATGGAGGGCTTTTCTAACAAAAAGCTTGACCCATTGAGGAGTGACCTCCAAGTTTCTCTCCCAATTAGGCTAGCTGTTTATGGACTCAATATTTGTATACTTCCCAAATTCATATGTTGAATCCCTCACTCCCCATGTGATAGTATTAGGAGGTGGGGACTTGGGAAATAATTGGGTTTAGATGGGGTCTAAGGGGAGGAATCTCCATAATGGGATTAGTGTCCTCATAAGAAGAAATACCAGAATTTACTAATGTCCCTCACCCCTACCCTGCCAAGCACAAAGAAGAAGTCAGGTGAGCGCACACCAAAATGACAGTTGTTCATAAGACAGGAAAAGGGTCCTCACTGAGAACCAAACCTCTGACCAAGGGTCCTTGACCTTGTATTTTCATGGCCCCAGAAATGCGAGAAATGAATGTCTGCTATTTAAGCCACTGGGTCTGTGGTATTTTCTTCTACTGCTCTAAAGGGATGAAGATACCAGCCTTGCCATGTTCCGGGTGAGGAGCTGAAGCACCAAGGCACACAAAGCCTGCCTGAGGAATCCAAGGCAAGAGCCAGATTCCGAGACAAGAGCAGAGCTATTTTTCCACTTCTTGGAATACACAGCCATGTGCTCTGGTGCGATGGCTCTGCCCCCTTCATCTGGCCACAATACCATGTGGTATTACAACTTCTGAATGTTAAGAAACCTTATATTTCCTCAAGTATCAGTACTTAATTTTTCGTTCCACACATAAAACTCTGTGAGTGGAAGGCTGCCGGCCCCCTTGTCAGAGGTAATTTCTCAAGGCTCTGCATGGGATTTAACGGGAGCCATATGGTTAAGTCCGTCAACCCTCCCAGAAAGCATCCCCCTGAAGGGCCCTCATAAATGTTCTCAGGGCTGTGAAAGATCCAGCAACTTTCTAACAATAAAGCAATGTTCATAGCCATGATACTCGGAAAAACACAAAGCAGGAAGTAATGGCTTCTATTCTGAAGCACTCAAAGGGGTCTTCAAGCTATCCGGGCAAAGGGCTGTGGGTGTTGCCTCCAGTAGCAAGAAGGCTGGCCTGGATGTCACTAGCATTAGCCTGTGGTGGGCAGTGATGGTCTTATTACTCATACTTAGTTTGGTTTGTGGCATTAAAGAAAACTCTTAATAGTGGTTTTACAAACCTACGCATGTATAGGGCAAGAACACTCCTAGATTGTAAGCTGCTTTATTTTTTTAAAATTTTGTATGTCTTTATTTTATTTTGAGAGACAGAGATAGAGAGCGAGTGGGTGAGGGGCAGAGAGAGAGGGAGACACAAGATCTGAAGCAGGCTCCAGGCTCTGAGCTGTCAGCACAGAGTCAGAAGCAGGGCTCGAACCCATGGACTCTGAGATCACGACCTGAACCGACTAAGCCACCCAAGGCTCCCCTAAGCTGCTCTATTTTTTTATGTCTTCTTTAAATGTTGCTTTTCTATGACATCATCATTAACTGACATCTCTCCCTTAATTTCTGAGCAACAATGACACAAAAATCCTCAAATCAATTTACCACTCCAATCTGAATGGACACCTCAAACAGCAACACCAACTCATAAAGCCGCATGACTCTGGTAGAAAAGGTAGCATGCTTTTGACACCAACACATCCTGAGGCAGAACAAGCTTTACTACTACTACTACTACTACTACTACTACTACCACTATTATGATTACTATTTTCCTTGGTGATGTCAAGGACCAAGTATTAGCTATACCTAATACTCTGGATGATAGAGAGTGTCAGGGATTGCAAACAAAAAAGAAGCCCAGAAAGGACAAGAGGAGGTACAATTAATGATGAGCATTGGCCTCTCTTTATTTTTACATGAAACAAGGTTTGCTTCTATAGCATCTTATGTAAATTGCTGGCTAAGTATTAGATCTATGCTGCCCGGCTGCACCCCATGCAAATAGGGTTTATGACCAAATAGCTAACATTGTTACACATCACATGGACATTGCTGTGCCAGGATTAAAAGTGGTATAAAATCAAGGAGGAATTTCATACATAAATGGCTTCATATATATGTATGCTGTTGACCAGCATTTTCACGTTTCCTGACCTCTTAGCCAGAATATTCCACAATGGGCAACATATCTTTTGTTCAAATATGAGCTTTGGTAACAACATTCATATATTTTGATGTTAGGTATAGAACACTTCTATATTGTCAACTTTTAAAATCAAGTACTTTTCACCGATAATCTAACAAGCTCATGTATTTGCCCAAATCCCTACAGAGCATTAAGTTTGGAGAACATTTTGAATACAAAAAGAATACAGGAAGAAAATGTGTGGAGTAGAGTGGCAGTGTCACCCATGACCTGTCAGAATCCTGTACTGATGTCCATTCTTGGAGAACTCCACATTCCATATTATCTTCACTACTCTCCTAAGGAATTGCTAAGCATGAATTACCTGCTCACACTTATACCATAAAGAGAAATAGACTTCTTTAGGAAAGCTGGGATCCATTAAGATTATAGCCACCTCCTCAACTGCTTATTGGCTCCCACAAAAGTATCTCAGGCAAAGAGAGACAGAGAGAGTCAAAAAGAGAGAGTAAGAGACAGAGAAAGGGAATTTACATGACCACTACATGCTCATCTACCATTTTTCCCAGGTTCTGCTGACTTAATCCTGAATTAATGAGCCTGTTACATGATATCTAATAAAAATGACTGCAACAGAGATACTGCTTGGAATCTGCCACATATTTGGTCCAAGGCTGAATCGATTTCATCTATATTTAACACATGCTTGTTTTCTGTCTCACTTGTCTCCCCCACAGCCCATGGCTCAACTCGTTTTTTTTTTTTTTTTCCATCTGGAAAACTTATCTCCTAAAATGCTACCATCAATCAGCCAAAGACACTCTTCCTGACAGAGTGTCTGCCAGTCTGACTAAGCACAAGTAGTCACTAGTTTGGGGATGCCTCCCACACTCTCTGGCACCGTGTGTTTTTCTAGCCTGCCTAACCACACGAGTCCAATTTGGGATATTTATACTTACCTCCAGTTTCTATTGGGATAACAACGTTACTTTGACAGAACTGGGCATAGGGCATGGTGTGTGTGTGTGTGGGGGGACATGGGGTGGCACGGAAGTTGCCTGTGTTGCTTATCTACCCACTTTTAAATTGATTTCTTTGGATGTTTGCATTTCCACCCATTTTTGTCTAAATTGGTTCAGTTCCTGCTCAAAAAAAGTATGAAAATCAAATGCTTACAAAGACGCATAAACTCTGTCTCCCCAAATCTTCCCTGTTCCCATTTCTAACTCCTTCATTGTTAATATCAGTCCCAATACATTCGAGCCTTTACGCTGAAACATGGCATGAAAGAAGGTGCAGAAAAGAAAGCAAAAGTAAGGTTGGCAGTAGAAGCCAAGCACCGGGAGAAGGGAAGGGGGGGGCAGGAGACAGGCGGCCTCCTCCCTCTCCCACAAAGTTCCAGTCGTGAACACACCCACTGGCTGCAGCAAAAAAGCACTGTGCGTGGGCACAGGTGGGTCCCAGCCTCCCTGCCTGGATGCCGCTTAAGCGCTGAGCCTGAATGAAGACTTTCATTGCTGTTTGCTGTTTTTGTTGGCCGGTAGCCATGGCAAACATTTGCAGGTGGCTTGGCCAGATTTTGACACTTAAATATTTGAGGTTGTGATAAAAATCAGAATATTACTACAATATGGTTCTGTGCAGTCTCAAGGAAAAAAAAAAACTATCTGCAATTTCAAATGCTCATTTAAAGACACAGTCTCCAGAGGGAACTCATGTTTTAAAATAAGTACTCATTTCCTCTTTGCTGAGAGAAATAAAAGAGTCAACCATCCCCAAATGTTACCACCTAGAGTTTCATTCTGAATCCACTAGTGAGATGGGTTGGGTTGTTCCTTGCTGAGCCCCCACAGCCATCCGGGCAAGGTTCTGGATGGGTCACATGGAGAAAATGGAAATGACAGGATGTGTGGGTTGGAATCAACATGGTAAGCACGACAGGGAAGGATGTGAAGAAAAGAAACAGCCTCCCTCAAGCCTGGCAATGAGACAGAATCCTAAAAGTGACAATTACCTCCTAGGATGCCCCAGGAGAGCCATGCAACACCCCAGGATGGGGAGTCAATGAGAAGATGGAGCAGGCTGGGAGGTCACATGTACCAGAGAGACACTCCCACCCGCCCAGGCACAGTGACACAGCCTGGAAATGTCACCCAACTGTACAGCCCGGGGCCAGCTGGGTAAATTATTGACAGAGTCAACACCCATCTTAGAATGTCGTGCTAACCCTTAAAAGACTCACAAAAACCAGCATTGTACTAACAATGGCCGAATGCTAGGGGCCTCTAAGAGGGTAGCTGGGGTAGGGGCATCGGGGGAGGCAGAACTCCAGGGGGGAAGGAATGTTATAAAACTGCTAGTAAACTCCAACACATTTTATGTTTTTTCCCCTTGAAAGAAAAATAAAATAATTATAATTAGCTGGCCTAACTGAATTGTCTGCCCAAAGCCAAACCACTAGAGTGAAGGAGTCCCTTGAGATTTTGGATGCCATCTTTAAAGAACCCACTCCACCCTCTTGGTATATTATAGGTTCTTGCTTTAGATGGTGGCAATATTTGCTCCCACAGTCATTTGAAAAGAAAAGAAATATTTAACAGGGATACCAGCTAATTTAGCATTGGCTTCTTCCAACAAAGCCAAGCATTCAAAGGGCCGATTACTATTCCTTTTGGGAAACCAGATGTACCCATGACAAACTCACAAAACCATCACAGCCCACAGGCCACAGCTCTCATTTGTTGAGCTGGCTCTTCACAAATCACAACCCATCTGATAAGTTGAGATATGTAGGAGACAAGGTACCCCTTCTAAAGCATCCTAAGGAGGAATAAACTGGTGTTGTTCCCCATGCTCCCTCTTGACCTGAAATTCCAACAAACATTTAAAACAAAGGGGAAAGCACCTGGCTGGTTCAGTCCATGGAAGATGTTACACTGGATCTTGGGGTGTTAAGTTTGAGCCCCATATTGGGTGTAGAGATTACTTAATAGTAAAATCTTTAAAAAACAAAGGGGTGGGGGCAAGACACATTGGCAAATTGCAGGTCAACTGTTTTTTTAATCACCATATAGACTATCCAGCTGAATGTTCACACTAAATTCTGATGCATGTACCAAATACAGCAAGCCCCTTTCCTATTTTAAACAGAGAACTGTGGAAATGTACAGCAAGCAGTTCTCAGCTTCTAACAATATAAATTTATCAGAGCTCTTTGGTTTACATTACTACCTTTTCTTCCTAAGAACTTGACTACTCTTAAATCTTTTATTTCCTCTTCACTCTACTCCTGCAAGCGTGGAAAGAAGACACATATCGTCATCTTGAAGATACGGAAGCAGGCCAGAGACTGTGTATTTCTGAGAAGCTGGCGGGTAATGCCCAGGCTCCTGGTCCTCAGACCAAACTCCAAGTAGGCAGGGGCTAGAGCTGTCATGTGAGACTCAGAAGTGAAAATACTTTCCATCCCATAAACAGAGTGTCTGGGATTCTGATGACACTGACTTTTCTACCAATTTTTCTCAATACCGCATGCAGTACTGTCTTTTCTACATAAGCGAGGGGGAGAGGGCTTGCGTTTTTAGCTTTGTTTACTCCAGGAATGAACCTGGACCAATACAGAAGAATGAGAGTGCTAATAAAGAGGTATTAACAAGGAAAAGAAGCAAAGAAGAATCATCAGAGGGAAGGAGGACTGGAAATACATGGAGGACACGGGTTGGGCTCAGCAGATCCTAGGAAAAAAGGGACACACTCTGTTGGGGAGGAAGGTGGGCTGGTGAAACCTCCCTCTACCAACCTCAAGCGTTTGTACTGAAAGCATGCTCTGCCCTCTGTAACACCTAAGGGTTTTCCACTGTCATCTTGAAGTTCATAAATCTTGTCTGAAGAAACAATGACACCAAATTATTTGCTTTGCCCTGCAAGGTCCAGGATCAAAAGTTTCCACCAAATGGAGACCCCCCCCCTTCTCCCATTAAAAGCTCGGCTCTAAGGGCCAGGTGATATCACACCAACCAGAAACACCAACTTCTGTCTCATCTAATCTGAGCACCAGACACAAGGAGAAAGTCCAGAACATTCTCTGAGCTCCAGCCAGGACCCAGAGACAACAGAGGAAGTCTCCTTACCCGATCTGGCGGTTGGTGGAAGGTGCCTGTGTGATGACAGAGCTGGACTGGGGCGACGGCATGGCTTGCTGAATCACAACGCTGGTGTCATGGTTGGGCATCCGGGTGCTGCCAAGCTGGTGAGCTCCGGGCCCCGCCATGGCCCCACCAACTGTGTTATGCATCGAAATATTCTGCCCAGAGAAGACAGAGGGGAAGGTCAGAAGAAGTCAATGTTGTATTCTACTCTCAAACTCTCAGAGGACAAAATTGGGAATCTGGTCTTGTCAACTAAATAAAGAGTTATGGCTTCTGGCAAGCCATGGGTCTATCCATCTTGTTATAACTTAACAGCTAGGAGCAGATGAAAAATAACTATTTACCCTAAGAGTAACACACATGAGAAAATACCCTGAGATTCACTAATCACTCTGCCGCCTTCCTGATGTAAGGTTTCTATCAGGGACATTTGATGCATATCTTCTCTGACTCGGTGTGATATACACTGCATTTGAAAATGATTCCGTGGTGAATGCACAGCACTATGATTTACTGAAGAGCCGCTCGGCATCCTGCTTTGAATGACATGCACACTAGGTTATTGTTTCTTCTTCAGTCCTATGAGACTAGCCAACCACCTACTTTTTTTTCCCCAGGAAACTACTACCTTTCCAAATCATAATCTAGGTACTCATGACCCAAGCTCAACAACCTGGAGAGTGAGGATGGATGACTGGAATAGATGACAGGGTGTCTGGAATCCAACGCCAAGAGTCGAAGTTGCAACTTTCTGCTGTACTTCCATAAAATCAATCTCTAACAGTTTTTATGGAATAACGGAATATAGAACAATGACTGCTTGTTCATTTACTTTTTCACTGTCTTTTCCTCTAGAATGAAGAATGTTTGTGTTCATAACTCTCTCTCATGGTACTTGGAACATTGTAGCCACTCAGGTAAACATACATCGCATGAATAAACCAGTGAAGGCAAAAGGCGACATGTGAGTCACTTAAGGGAACTAATAGCATGTGCTTATTTCTGATGATTTCTGATGAATGAAGGTTTCTTTGTTTAAAATTCAAAATTAAGGTAAAACATGCAAGGCAAAGCTGTCTCAAGAGACAGTTCTTAAAAAAAAAAAGTCACTGGGACAAAGTAAGAGGACTCACACCTGGGCAAAAGTCTTACCAATGTGGTGGAGCTAAAAGGTGAGAACTTCAGAGTTTAGAAAAGAAAGGGAAAGTGCAGGAAAGTAAGTCAGTGGGCCTCTGTAAACAGCTAGGCACAGCTTTTCAGCCTAGAAGGGTAGTGAAATTCGAGAGGTCAGTTGGACAACGGGTTGAGGATGGCAGAAAAGAAATGGTGTGTCACTAGCAATTTACTGGAGGAAAAATATATATCTGTCTGCGCTTTGGGGTTAGCAAAGAAAAAAATAAATGTTACCCAGGAGAACCAGAGTGGTCCTTTGAAGTTCTTCTGCAAAGAACAGGATTTCCTGCACTATGTGTTAAATGATGGTGATAACATATATGGTATTTGGGGTGGTTGTGTCCATCACATTGCACCTTTCCCAGATTTCTGATTTCTAAATCCTGACCACACAGTTTGTCAGCGGTCCAGATGGAAACTGGGCACCTGGCTTAGACTGTGAGCCGACTGTGTTATCGCGGGATCCCAAAGGCATGAACAGTCTTCTATATACACGCGTGGTCCAAAGGCTCCTCTTTTACACTGGAAGGTTTTTCTGACATGGGAAAATATTGTGGTTGATTAAAGCAAGATGAAAGTAAATGGTGATTTGTGTTGGAGTAGCAGTGCAGAGGTATGCTTGAGTTTTTTTTATAGGATCTAGAGACGTAGAGAAATGAACTGAAATAATAATGAAAATAAAGATAATTGGGTTACTTCTTGTAAAAGTGGACCTTAACAAATATATTTCCTAGTCTTAATGAGGTCTTGATGAAGTCAACAATTAAACATAGTTTTTTCCTCCCTTGTTGGTATCCTCAGAGAGACCCACAATTTTTCTTCTTGCTCACAGTCACCTACTCTGTCAATAATCAGAGGCACAGAAAGATTTCTGGCTCTCTTTTCAGAATTATTTCTATTGTGCTGTACTATCAAAGATTATGAGTGGAGCTGCACAGTATAAAATTCTAACTAATAATCTTTAAATTGCCAAAGAAGAATATAAAATGTATGAACCTTCCTTGGGTTACCCTTGACACGACTTTCCTATCACCCCCATATGCGGTCCCCAAGTACTGCATAGTCAACCTATGCATCTTTCGTCTATTTCTATCCTTCCATCTCTCCTCCTGCCAACCTACACCCAACCACCTTCTTCTCCTTTCTTAGACTAGACAGTGGCCTTCTAACTGGTCTGTCACTCACTTTGCCTTACCTTTCTCCTTTTGCCCATATACAGTCACAGTGATCGTTTTTTAAGTTTGTTTGTTTGTTTGTTTGTTTATAGCATGCGTGTGCAAGTGGAGGGAGGAGAGAAAGAATCCCAAGCAAGCCATGCACTGTGAGCATAGAGGCAGACTACAGGAGGGTACACACGATGCAGGCCTAGATTTCCCGAGCTGTGAGATCATGACCTGAGCTGAAATCAAGAGTCAGAGGCTTAACCAACTGAGCCACCCAGGCACCAGGCATGGTGATCTTTTCACAAAAACAACACTGATCACGGCACACAATTCTCTCTACCCAACTGCACTGCCCCACCTCCAACCACCACTCCACAAGCTTCTTAGATGGCTTCCATGGTTCAAAAGACATTGACAGCACTTTCTGTCATCTCCAAAGCCTGTAGGTGACCCTTCCTGCCTCCCAGCTCATCTCACACTACTTTCACTCTTGCTTTCTGTTCTTCACTCCACCTACTGGCATGTTCCTGTCCTCATACTGCCCATGCTCCATTTCAGCACAGGGCCTTGGGATGTTATTTTCTGCTACCTGTGCCCTTCCCCTGACTCCACCTTCAAATCCCAGATTAAGCATCATGTGAGGAAGACTTCTCTGACCTCTTCTCTCCTCCTCTCCTCTTCTTTGGAGTGCTTTTTACAAGCTCATAATTGCTTTATTTGATTAAAATATTTCTTCCTTGAGGACATAAGTGCAATGTGAGAAGAGACTAAATCTGACTTTACTCCCCATTAACTCTAGATCAATGCCTGGAATATAATAAGTGCTCAATAAACACTGAATGAGTGAGTGAATATAAAATGACGTTCCTAAAATATTCAGTATGAGGAAGTCTTTTATTCCCTGGCCAGTTTTTGAGAGTGCTAACTTTTTGTCCATTTACCTTAAGATCTCAGAACATGCTTTCTGGTAGTAGCATTTTAGATATTAAGGTACTTGTTCAATCATGGACTAGAGAAATAGAAAAGACCAGCATTAAGAAGAAATCCATAAACATGGGATGTACAAGAAAGAAAGCTTTTCATAAAATATTAAATGAGCTCTTGAAGGAAGATGCCAAAAGGTGAGTTCTGAAT
The DNA here is from genome assembly GCF_003009895.1 of Hyaena hyaena. Lineage (NCBI taxonomy): Eukaryota > Metazoa > Chordata > Mammalia > Carnivora > Hyaenidae > Hyaena > Hyaena hyaena. The sequence continues at coordinate 3,167,520 of NW_024080672.1, read as the reverse complement.
CTTTGAGCACTTTGGCTCAAAGGATGGTAACAACCATTCTTTATCTCCACGATTAAAACTAGGAAAATCTGATCTGTGCTGCAGCACAAAGAAAATGGTATATTCAGAAGGGAACATGTTAAATGAAAGAAAGAACTACTTCTTTAATGAGAATCATTAAAAAGAATTTTAAGGGACACCTGGGTGGCTCAGTCAGTTGAGCATCCAACTTCAGCTCAGGTCATGATCTCATGGTTTGTGAATCCGAGCCCTGCTGAGCATCCAACTTCAGCTCAGGTCATGATCTCATGGTTTGTGAATCCGAGCCCTGCATCAGGCTCCCTGCTGTCAGCGTGAGGCCTGCTTCAGATCCTCTGTTCCCCTCTCTCTCTGCCCCTTCCCCACACTCTCTGTCTTTCTCAAAAAATAAAGATAAATAATTAAAAATAAAGAATTTTTAAAACTATCCAGGAATATAGCTCACCTTCTCCCACCAACATTTAAAACATCTCTTTGTCTCTGTGACCCCAACAAGAGATGGAAAAGGCTCCCAAGAGTTATAGTCTAATTCTTCAATAATCTCCGTTCTCCACCACACATGAAATCTGCAAATTCTCCACACTCCTTCCCCCAGATCCTGAGAGTAATTTCAAAATGTTTTGGAAAAATAAACAATTAGGCAAGCATTATCATTTCACATTAAGAGATGATTTTTTTTCCCTTTAAGCATTACATAGTAAGTCAAACATGAAATTATTTTCTGAGTTCACATTTTCCCAATTATGGGTTCAAAACCTGTCTTCATTGATAAAAGAATGGCATTTTACCTCTGGATAAATTAAATATCCAATTTCAAAAACACGGGTGACTACATCTTGCTGAGTTACTTTCACTAGTATAGGCGCATAGATTTGGAGCTTGGAAACAGTGTCACCAAACCAGTGGATGGGTGTCAATATGCATGGAACAATCAGAGGTGTTCCTCGAGGCTCAGCCTTTGGCCTTTTCTTGTTCAACATTTTTATCAACAGCTTGGATGAAGATGTAAAAATTGTGCTTGTCAAATCTGCAGTTGACACAGTGGTGGGAGGCATAGCTTATGTTCTGGGTAGTAGAATCAGGTTTTACTTGAGCCAACTGTGTGATCTGGCCTCCAAAAATGCTAACATAAATCTAGGTTGCTGTAGAAGAAGTGCAATGTCCAGATCAAGGGAAGTAATTACTCTGCTGTTGAGCACGCTGAACTGACCACATTTGGCCACCACATTTTAAGGGGGAAATTGACAAATAGGAGGGAATGAAAGCAATGAAGGCATCCAAAATGCATCACAGGAAGAACTATAGAAGAATCAGGGGATATTTAGTCTGAAGAAGAAAAGATTTAGAGGGTCATGCTAACTGCCTTCAAATATTTGTGGGATTAGATACAGTCTATATTACTCCAGAGGGCATATTTAAAACAAAAAGGGATCTGTTGATAAAAGCCAATGATGACTACAATTTGAGTTCTTATTTTGAAACAAACACTACGCTAGATGCTTTATAAACTGCACTTCTAACCCTCACAATGATACTACAGGGTCAGCATTATTGTCCTCACTTTAAAATGATAAAAAGAGGGGCACCTGGGTGGCTCAGTCAGTTAAGCATCTGACTTCAGCTTGGGTCATGATCTCACAGTTCATGAGTTTGAGCCCTGCATCGGGCTCTGTGCTGACAGCTCAGAGCCTGAAGCCTGCTTTGGATTCTGTGTCTCTTACTCTCTCTGTCCCTCTCCCACTCATATTCTGTCTCTGTCTCTCAAAAAGATGAACAAATACTTAAAAAAATTTTTTTTAGGGGCTCCTGGGTGGCTCAGTCAGTTGGGTGTCCGACTTCGACTCAGGTCATGATTTCATGGTTTGTGGGTTCGAGCCCTACATCGGGCTCTGTGCTGACAGACAGCTCAGAGCCTAGAGCCTGTTTCAGATTCTGTGTTTCCCTCTCTCTCTGACCCTCCCCTGTTCACTCTGTCTCTCTCTCTCTCTCTCTCTCAGGAATAAATAAAACATTTAAAAAATAAAATAAAATGATAAAAACAGTAAAATTACTCACCATCACTAATACCATGCCATTCCCCTTTAGCCATCCACACTCTTTCTTGACCGACACTCTAAAAATACAAATTTGATCTTATGTCCAAAAACTAAACAAGCTGCCTTGTAAAGTACTGAGCTTTCTGGCATTGGAGTTAAGCCAGTAGAGACTAGTGGCCCTCTGTCAAAGATATAGAGGATTTTTGCATCAGGAGGGAGAAGGTGCTGCATGACTTTCAAGGTCTTTTCTATTGTTAGGATTCCCTCACTTATGATACATGGTTCATACTTTGGCCCAGTGCTTCCAAATGATTAGTAATATGTGATAATGTTGGAAATACACTGGCTTAGGAGTTAGGAGGTCTATTCTAGTTGAGGCTCTCTACCCCTCCTTGCAGCCATGTAACCTGGATAAATCATCCCATCCCTCTCAGCTCCATAGCCCCATTGCTAAAAGCAGGGGTTGGACTACCTGGTTTCCATAATTATTTCCGGCTCTAATACTCCACAAGTCTCTTTCTATGTTACATTTTTTGAGACATTAAATATCCAAACACACTTTTTAACTCTGATTCATAGGCCTACAAACATTGATTTTTCTCCATAACCATAAGCTTTTGCAGAAATGAGCCTTCCAAAAATTATAGCTTTATGCCAGACCCAAGGGATCATGGTTCAAGAAGCAGATCCAACACAAAGTAAAATTTCTCAAACTTCAAAGATGAAAATTCCACAGACAAATTATTTTCATCTAAATTGCTCACTCCTGGGTTCCAATTTCTCCACATGTTCCTTTAACTTCTTCCCTTCATATCCTTCAACACGCCCTGCTCTCCATTCGTTTGACTTTTTCCCTTCATATCCTTCAGTGTGCTTTGGTCTCCATTCAGTGTTGTTCTGAGACATAAAGGGTGTGAATGGAATGAGAATCAGGGCATAATGAGTCTTGATTGCATACTCAGTGAGTTTGAGGTAGAGTTGTAATTGTCTTTCTGCATGCATGGGCTTGGAATACGATATGCAGAAAAACAACCCAATGTATATGAATATATGTCCATGTTCTTACAAATACCTATAATTTCAGGGTGTGGTCATGAAGGATGAAGGGCAGTGGACCACAGATGAAAGTAAAAGTTGGAGCATACGGGGAGAACATTGTTGATTCCCATAAGGTCTCAAAATGCTATCTTCAAATCTATATTCCATCCAACTGCCAAGGTGTGGAGACTTTATGGGTTTCTCTATAAAGAGCCAGGGTCATCTCGACACGCATTTACAAGTTGAGTTGTGCAATCTTGGAATTGTCTGCATCTTAATGATGCCCAGGCAGTTATGAAGACTTTCAGAACTTCCCAGATGTAAACATCCATGAATTGCATCCAAAAGATGTCTGAGGCATTCACAGGATAACACAAGTTCTAACCTTCCAGAAGAGACTAAGCTCTCTAGAGGTTTAGGGAGGATTCTAGAAGGTCCCGACTTCTTCTTTCTGATGCTTTCAGGAGCTGGAATACCCGTGTGAGTATTTTTAATTCTACTGAGAGGATAGGCTGCTCCATGACAGAAGGGACAGTGAAGTATCAGAGGGGACATGCTGAGGAGGACACCAGGGGCCATGCCAACTGCCTCTCTCTCCATAACATTTTCCTTACTATAGCCACACAGTGAAAGATGAACAACATAAGAAAGAAACCATCTCAGTCAACCTTTGCAGGAGGGAAAAGGAGAGGAGAGCACAGAGCACTGTGGAAATTCCAGCTGTGATATGCACATTCAAATTCCGCTTTTTCAGAGTTTGCTACTTATCCCAGAAGAATTCAAAGGGGCACAAAAACATGAGCACTAGAATATAGGGCTCAAGTTCAGATCAGCTCTACAGCATCCTGGGCATGTTAAGTTCTCTGAGCCATACCTCCTTCATCTTTAAAATAGAGATAATCATCGAATGAAGACGGTTGTAATGAGTATCGCATGAGAAGATGATGTTCCAGCACAGTGCTGACAGCAGATGTGTGCTTTTTTTCTTTTTAGTAGAGTTCTGAATGTGAGGCTCAGACAGTAGTGGTTCATTCTGGGTGGTTACTCCCCATGGCTGATTTTAGTAGAAATATTACTAATAATAGCCAGCACTTACACGCCATTACCAGATGTCAGAAAGTTCATTTAATCCTTATTAGTCTAGAAGGTACAAAGGATTATTTATTCTCATTTTACAGAAGGGAAAACTGAAGCACAGAGAGGTTAAGTAACTTGCTCAAAGTCATCCAACTAATAAGTGAAGCAGCTCAGACCTAAGCCTTTGGCCTCAGAGTCCAGATTCTTACTAAGCCATACTGCCTCTATAGTCTTGCAGTAAACATATTTTTCTGGTGGAAAATGACATGGCAAAAAATAAAGTGTACCTCATATCCTTTCTAGGGACATTAAAGAAGTGGTTAATTGATGCCGGTATGGGATCCTGAGAATTACAATGTATCTGTCATACCACTAAGTTGGGGCAATATCACCACCATTTTCATGTCTAGAATAGACTGGGGGTACAACATTAATTCATTTCTAAGTTGTTGATTTGTGACCCTTGTCTTAATGTCATATTGCCCGCACAGGTCTTTTGAGACTGGTTTACAATGAACAGGGCAGATTAAGATTAGGGAGGAAAGCTGTACTTCAAAAACTCTTAACAATAACCAACCAAACAACCGTCACTCACTCATTCTCTGATCAAGATCACCTTCCTCAATAGTTCCAAGAGTTAAGAAAAAGGCTGGGAAAGAGTAATTTCTTTGATGCTTGGATCCAATTTCCAAGGCAACTTCCCTTACAGCGGGTAGGAAAGCAGCTCACACATGGATGTGACCCTCAGTGGCCTTTAGCACTTTAGCACCCATTTCCAGGAAGCAGGCAGGCCTGCCCCTAGTGGGATTCCAGATTTGAGTCAGCAAGATATGGACAAGCAAGATCCGTCTGACTGCACTGTGCTCTCCTCCAACTCCAGACCTCTGTCATCCTTTCTAATACTGGGTTTAGACAAAAGAGCCCTGAACCATCCCTGTAAGCATTTTATAGCTATTCATTTAATACTGTAGTAAAATGCTCAAGACCATAAATGTCTTCCCAGGTGCCACCCTTGACTGTGAGAAACAGTTTTCAGGTGTCTCTCAAAGATCCTGCTCCTTTCTGTCAGATTCGCAGTGCTGTGGACTGTTTGTGTCTCTGCCCTCACCTCCTGCTTTACTGTCTTGGTTACTTCTGCTAAATATAATCATATGGGTTAAAAGGAAGGAAGTGATGCCGCTTCATTTAGGTTACTAGAATCTTAGTTGAGCCAATCTCTGTGGTTGATGCATCTACAGATATCTTGGAAGTTAGAAACCAGTCTAATGCCAATGAAAATGGTACTGTACTCACTGCTCACTGGTAAAGTTCCTCGTTTCTCAAGAGTCTTCCTCAAGAAACCAGTGGCACGAGCCAACCTGGACACTTTTGCTGGCCATGCCTCTGACTTGAGCTGTTATAATTTAATTCCAATCAATCTTTGTCCTAACAACTCCTGGCAACCCATCCTCTCTACCCTTTGCCCTCTCATTCACATGCACAGACCTCAGTGCTTCTTGACTATTCATACCATTTCATGTCTCTTTTTCACTTTTGTACATATTTCCTCCTTGCAGTCAATCCAAGATCCAGCACGTTTCTCCTCTGTAGAGCCTTCTCCCACTCCTTCTGGCCCCATTAGTTGTTCCCTGTTTTGTGTTCTCACAGCATCTTTTCCATATTGCCGTGAAAGAGCCTGGTTTATTTCCACAAGAACTTCCTCCAACAAACATGGACCAGGGAATATGCCAGGTTCATCTGAGAACAGCCAGTGTCTGCTCCTTGGCATGCACCTTGTAGATGCACAATAAACTCAATTTTTCAGTGAATAAATGCATGGTGGTGATTTTGAGCAAGTCTATTGCTTCTCTTTGTTTTAGTTTTCTCATGTTAAGCAGGAACAACTGCACTTTGTAAGATTTTTATAAATATTTAATTAAGTAATGCAAATGCAGAGCTTAGTACAATGTTGGACGTATTGAATGCCCAATACCCATCTAAAGGTGATCAGGCCCTGGCTTAACAGTGAAGGGCCAGCTGATGCATCTGCATCTTCATGTGAGCTCCACCATCAAGCACATGAGCTTGCTTAACTTCTTAGTCTGTTGATTTTGCCTTCATAATGATTCCCACATCTGTTTTTTCTTTGCTATCCCACGAGCTCCAGAGTTTAATAACCTTGTACCCTGATCGCACTATAACTTCCTACTGTTCTCCTAGCTTCCAGCCCTTCTGGTCCCTCCCAGGCCACTCCAGACCACATAGTCCAATTAATTGGTATGAATTGGCACTTTCCCAATGTCACACAGTAACACTAAAACCTCCCAGAGCTCCCTGATGCTTATACCGCTAAAGCCCACTCTTAGTCTTGCCTTCAAAGGCCCTATATATCCAGCCCCATCCCTTACCCTGTCCCCTATGTCAACCCTCGACTCAAGCCACCCCTCTCTACTCACTACACAACTCATGAGTTCAAATCCTCCCCTTCACACCTTTGCAGGTACATTCTCCAGGCCTGGAATTTCCTCTCTGCTTAGTTAAATCCTATCCCCTAGGCAAGAAATCTGTTGACTGATAGATAGAGTGTTTCTCTCTAGTACAAATGAGTGTAGTATTCCCTTGCTTCCTTTGAACTATGAAGTTAGGATACAGTAATGGCTTGAAAAGAGCTTTAATAACATACATATTATCCTAAAACCCCACTCTTCTCTTCCCTGACATTCCCTCATTCTTAGGAAGACTGCTTTCCTCAGTTCAATTTCTGGTTCATCTTAAACATCACCTTCTCAATGTTACCTCCCCAACTGAAAAAACCCTCCAGTTATTTTCTACCTCAGTATCCCAAATCTTTCCTTTATAGCATGTGTCATAAGGTACAATTTTTATCATTATTATTTCGTTATTTATTATTACTATCATTTTATCATCATTATTTCCAGTGTATTATATACACTTTTATCATTATTATTTCCAGTTACCTTTTATAAGTTCCTGGAAGGGAAAGCGCCTGTCTTATTTTCTCTTCTATTGCTAGTGCCCAGCTCAGTGCCGACACAGTACTAGACAACCAGTGACCGAATGGACAAATGAATTAGGATTTCTGAGGTGATTATATAATAAAGAGCAACCAATTTACAATTTCCTCTCATTGGGCACATGGTCATCTTAAGCCTGAAATACAGAGAGAGAACATTTGCTGACTTGAATCCTCATAAGTCATATCAACAGAGGCCAGACACGGCTTAACAGTCTCCTCAAATTGCCATGTGTTTGGTCAACTCAAATCACTGGTTGAAGTGAGGCTGCCCTTAGCAACTGGAAAATATACAGGAGAAGACAAAGTGAAATGATTACAAACAGCAAGAAACTAGGGTCCTGAGGCAAGTATGGGGAAGGGAAGGGAACGGCACCAGAGGCATTACCAGGTCCCATTTCTGTACAGCACGGGGAAGAAAAGGTTCTTGAATATCCTGAAAGAGGTACTGAGTCCACAGGGAAATGTTGAGGAGACACACTAAGAACCTGGTATGGCCATGCCAGAGGCAAATGGCCCATTCTAGAATTACTAAACGTATTTCTCTTCCTTCCTTACCAGAAAATGTGAAATTACCAAAAGTGAGAGTGCATATAAAACTACCACAAGGATGCTGAGGGTCTGTTTCCTCAGCATTTCAAAGAGAATCAAATATTTACACTTAATGACCAGAAATATAAATGGAGCGCTCTCTCGAAAGCTGCTAATGATATACTATAGTTCTGAGAAGAGACTTTGCCTTTCCCTCTACCAAAGCCCCCCTTTCCCCAGTTCTTCTCTCTTGGCCAAAAGAGCTGGAGGGTAGGGCTGGCTGCTAAGATGAGTCTGCTTGAAAACTCCCCTGCCTAGAGCATTGGTTGGGTATCTGCATTCCTGAATATTTGGCAACAGCCAGCTCTTAACATGCAATAGAAATGTGATCTTCAGTGGGAAGGAAAATGTGCTACAAGATAGACTTCCTCCTCTGAAACAATAGAGAATAAGAGTACCTGCACTTCGTTTCACTTCTGGTGGAACCCGTCAGGTGGCTTGCCATGAATGGCTTTGCTTTGTAAATTGTTCAGTACTTCACAAACATAAGTTACTGCTCTGCTGTGCTAATGGTTGGTATTAATTCGGCAGTATATTTCTATCCTGGGAAGTGGATGTTCTATTGGAAGACAAGTACCCTCCAATTGCCATTGCTTCCAAGCAAACTGAATCACGGCTACCGGTGTTTGTTAAGTCTTAGACCAAAAACCAAATTACATAACACAGGAAACAATGCAACACAGGAAATCAACGAGAGACAGAGTCTGTCTTATTTGATGAAATCCTAATAGAAAGAGATAACATTTTTATCTTGACCATACCAAACTAAGCAGCACTTGTTGTGTGCATAGGGGTACTGGCTGAAGCCTCTGGAAATCTTGTCTGAATACTAAGAGTGAATTTTAAAATAAGAATTCTTACCAGTCATGTGGGTTCTCTGGATCCTTAAGAGCCCAGAGAAGTGCACTGAAGGTCAATGAGATGATTTCTGTATTTACAGTGCACACAACGTACATCTCCAAGCCTACATGATACCACTTATTACCATTCTGACCTCATTTCTACTACTCCTTACCTTATTCGCTCTGTTCTAGACACATACCGGCTTCCTCAATGTTCTGCTGACATACAATAATAGCCTTGGTACTGGCTGCTCCCCTCTCCCCACCCCCACGGAAAGGTTTCTTCTCCTTATCGTCACATCTCCTTCTGCCACCGATTCCAAATGTTCACTCAAATGTTATCTCCCAATGAGCCTTCTGTCAGAGGCTGGCCACTCTTAAATGACAATACCACTTCCTCAATTCCACATTTCCCTTACTTAGTTCATCCTTTCCCATTAAGACACCCATTCCTTCCTCACCTGCTCCAATTCAAAAGCACCAAACCACTTCTGAGCCCTATTCTTAAAACAATATGCAAGAAAAGAAAAAAAGACACAGAAAATCCAATGACTCTATTTTTTTTAACTACCAGAAATCTCTTTTATCTCTTTCTCCCTTGGATGTTATGTTTTGAAAATACTTCTTTAAAAGTCATGAATTCATTTTTCTGTACCAGTCTTGAAGCTTTCACATTTCTCAATTTCTAAAATCTCATTTCACTCTATTGTACCATCATACACTACTGTTTCACAGCATTGATAAAATTCTAGGCCCAGAAAGAAACTGATGCTTTGTGTTTCTTTATGCTTATCCATCTTTGAGACAGAGAGACAGAGACAGAGAGAGAGCAAGCAAGGGGCAGAGAGAGAGGGAGACACAGAATCTGAAGCAGGCTACAGACTCCGAGCTGTCAGCACAGAGCCTGATGCGAGGCTCAAACCCATGAACCATGAGATCACGACCTAAGCCGAAGTCAGACACTTAACCAACTGAGCCAACCAAGTGCCCCAAGAAACTGATGCATTAGTTTTTCTGGGTAGACTTGCTACAGATAAATGTACAACTGCAATTAGAAAATCTGACTACTGTATCACTTGGGATGCCAATAGGAAAGAGCACACTCAAATTGTGTAACTTGAGAAGTGATTAATAAAGAAACTATTTGCAAAGGTGTGGGCAGAGCAGGGAAGCTACAGCCATGGTGCAGTACCCTGGGGCCAATGAGCAGGGAGCTGTTAAGTTTCCTAGGCCTATAGGAGTGAGAGAAGGGAGAGATTACCAGACCTCAGGAGAGAGAGAGGTTATCAGGAGAGCAGGGAGGAGACAGCTGTGTAGATGCAGCATCTGACAGGACCTGGGACCTTTGGTCAAAGAAGACAACTAACTGATGCAGCTGGGAGAATAGACATTCAGGCCCCCTTTTCTCCCTTTCTGGAACCTACTATGGTAGTTCCATGGCCACCAGCCGAAATCCAATAGGAAAACACAGGTTAAAGGTCAGCCTTTCAAGGCAGTCAGCAGGGTGGAATAGGGTGCAAATGGGCCCAAATGGGACACTGAGAAAATATCTAGCATGAGTATGTTTGATTAAACTTATTTTATTTCACAAGCAGTATACTTACTAGAGAAAAATTGTGGGGAAAAAAATATATGGGGAGGAACAAAGTCACCCATCATCCCAACATGAAGGAAAAAACTAATATCTTACTATATCTCTCCAGATATATTTTCTCTATATATATGTGTATACACTATACACACACACACACACACACACACACACACACACACACACTATGATATGCAAGAGATCCAAAAGATCAGAAACCCCACTGGGACACAGTAACACAGTTTGCATTCCACCCCACCTACCATGACTAAAAAAAAAAATGTTATCTGTATCTTTATTTCCTTCGTCTCTAATTTAAACCATATAAGGGCAGGACTGTCACTAACTGAACTTGCTCTGCATTTATCCGTGTGCTTAACAAATCATGATGGGACTGATAAAAACAGCACACGGCAGAGTGAAGCCTATCCCGCAGTGCGCCCAAGTAACCCAGCTCCACCCCACAGAGATGAGCTGGGACAAGCACGGCTCCTCTGAACCCAGTTACACACCCTCAAAACAAGGTCTCACTTTTAGGTCACAGCTTCCAATGTGTCTACATTCCTCCCGGTGAAACATCTGAGCTTGGAATCAGAACAGCTCTCTATGTGGGAGTCACAGAGGGAAGAATTTGGCACCTGGCATCTCCGTACCATAGAGCCGTAACAGGGCTGAGGTCAATTCTCTTTCCACCAACGTTACCAGATGGCAGGAAAGTGAGTACATGCAGAAGGTGCAGTTTTCTACTCCAGACAGTCAGGATTTATGGGCTGGCTGGTTAAATAGAAGCACTAATGCCAATGAAATGTCTATATCTAGATGACTTCCCCCAGCAACCTCGCACTCTTATATTAGAATGCCAAGTCTATGGATCCCTGCTCTTTAACTTAGACATTCTATATATTTCTATCTTGACTTCATTTTCATCCTCTTGTGCCACTGCTCTATTGCCAACCTCAAGGTGGCACGAATCACTGATTATTTGATACACTAAGAAATAATATTTCTAAATCTAAAATAAAGATGAGATTTCAGGAGAGTCAGGTACCCACATAAGAACCACACCCATACTGCCAGAGCCTTTAGTAAGTGAGTCCTTGGACAACAGGCTTCATGTCTTTCCCTATGTGTCAATGCGTCCTTAAGCTGATAATATATATGTGTGTTTGGTTATTTTTGCTCCAGACACGTTTTTGTTTTCTATTTTTATTTCATTTTAAAGTTTATTTATTTATTTGGGGTACGGGGCAAGGCAGAAAGAGAAGAAAAGAGAGAATCCCAAGCAGGCTCCATGCTGTCTGCACACACACACACACACACACACACACACACAGCCTAACTCAGGGCTCAAACTCATGAACCAAGAGATAATGACCTGAGCCGAAATCAAGAGTCAGATGCTTATCCAACTGAGCCACTCAGGCGCCCCAAGTTTTTGCTTTTTAAATATCTGTATGTTGTCTGGTTACTCTTTAAAAAGTCTAATTGCAGATAGCCTATGTATGAAGAAATGTTTCTCAGATTTCTTTTCACACATATATAGTTTACTATCACTTTATGAAATAGTTTTCCAACTCTTATGGATAAAATTAAAGAAATTTAAATCTGCTCTTAAAAGTCAAATAGAGGGGTGGCTTAGTCAGTTAAGTGTCCGACTTAGGCTCAGGTCATGATCTCACATTTCTGAGTTCTAGCCCCACACTGGGCTTTGTACTGACAGCTCAGACCCTGGAACCTGCTTCAGATTCTGTATCTCCCTCTCTCTCTGCTCCTCCCCTACTCATTCTCTCTCTGTCTCTCTCTCCCTCTCAAAAATAAACGTTTTTAAAAAGTCGAATAGAATCTGAGAATGAAAAGCCATTTTAAAGGTTTGTAACCATTGGTAAAAGGCATGTTCAAGGCAAAAGATGAAGCACAAAATATTTGAATCTCTTATATTATCTTCACCTCAACTAAACATTTTTGCCCACAAGTTAGTTCTGCAATTACACATAATACTGACTTCTCTGGGTAGCTAATTAACTCTCCATTCCCTTTATAAAAAACAATGGCAATGGGGCACCTGGGTGGCTCCGTTGGTACTGACAGCTCAGAGCTGGATACTGCTTCAGGTTCTGTGTCTCTCACTCCATCCCTCCTCCACTTGTGCTATCTCTCTCTCTCTCAAAATAAATAAATAAACATTAGAAAGAAGAAGCAATGGTAATGTTTAGGCATAAAGTCTAATCTCCCTTTTGCTGGCATTGGAAAACCCAGTCCCCAAAGCCTCAAGGTCCTTATAGATGCCTTGTCTTATATGTTACCCTGTTTATTCTTTTTTTAAAAAGCATTTTAAAAAGTTTATTCATTTATTTTGAGAGAGAGAGTCATAAAGAGATAATCCCAAGCAGGCTCCATGCTGCCAGCACCCAAGGTGGGGCTCAAACTTACAAACCATGAGATCACGACTTGAGCAGAAGTCAGATGCTTAACAGACTAAGCCACAAAGGTGCCCGATTCTAATAGTCTGCCATATCTCCACTTTTGAGGAAGGTTGAGGCTCCATGTCTGAAGAAGTGCTTGACAAGGTTAAAACAAATCTCGTTCCCTCCCTCTCCTCCCTTCCATTTACTGGTATTAAAATCATCAAGAACTCTTCTTGTTGAAGGCCTTTTTCTTGCTCTTCCAGACACAGCTGAGGGAAAAGACCAATTTGATCCCTAGTTTATATCTTTGCGTCGAGGGAATCCAGAAAACTTATCTTCTTGGAACATGGTGACCACATTTAGGGAAGCTTTCTACACATACACAATGCGATTTACCACTGGCTGAACAAAATTCAAGTGGAGCCTGAGAAGGGGGAGGTGGAGGAATGCTTGGCCAATGGTAGAAAGAGGGTGAAGTGCTTATGGCCTTTATCTTAATTTTTGTGACAGCATACAATTACATCTCTTTAGTAGTGCCTTCTAATTACTAGCGGAGGTGAATAATGAAAGATTATTCTTGTATTCAAGTTCTCCCTCAAGTCAGCCCCCCTCCCTGGTTCACTCATGTGAACATTCTAGATTCAAATATAGAGCATATCTAGAGCTCATGACGTGCTCAGCCAAATAAAGAGTCACTTAAAAAACTGAAAAAAAAAAACCTTTGGGTTTCATTAAGAGGCCAAGGCTACAGGTTGGTGCTTTGAATGCCAGGGTGGGACAGAAAGGGACCCACCTCCAGATACAGTGTCTTAACCAAAGAGATGTTGGCCAGCGGAGCTACAAAATCTTTAATGTACAAGATTTAATTGTTAGGTTTCAGTGGTAATATAGGAACGTGAAAAGGAACAAAAGAAAAGCAGATCTACAGAAGTTAAAATAATTACGAAAACAGTGGCAACTGGGACAGTACAAAGGAGGGAGGACATTGTCTCTACCTTCATTAGACACAGAGTCCCATGACTTTGGATGGATAAACCCCAAACAGGAGATCCAGTTTGGATGCAGGCTGGGAAAACAGGCAAAAAGAAATTCCAACTTCAAGGAAACGATTCTTTTAATAAAACCTCTAAGAACTCGCTCTCAGAACTTTAGATTTGAAAGATGCTATCAACAGCCTTTAAATCCACTCCCTGACTCAACAGAAAAGAAAACAGAGGCCAGAGGAGAGGATGTGGCCAGACCAGTAGTTCACATCTAAGTGGACGCAGAAATAGGACAAGGGTCTAGATCTTTCGATTCCACATCCAGTGCTCTACTGACTATGATGAATGATTTTAGAGTTTTAGTCCTGTAATGTGGAAAGAATGACTTTATTTCATGTTCAATTCAGACCTCAATATATTGGACTAATAAGGTAATTAATTATTTCATCTTGGGGCTGCACAAAGCTGACAGGCACCCAAAAGAGGCAAGAGTTAGGGTCAGGTCCAGAGATGCCCATTTTCTCAGAATGATCATTCGGGATTTAGAGTGTAGGGGAAGGGATTCTCTTCGACAATGGACACACTGGCCCTCAGGCCCTATCAGTCTCCCTGCAGCCCATCAGAATCTCTGAGAGCAGAAGTTCTGAGGACACTCCTAATTCATTGGAGGCACACAACAAGCCTCCTCGAAGCACAGCACAGTTTTTAGTCTGGGTCCCAGTATTTGCTCAACAAAAACAAAAACAAAACCCGGCAAAGAGCTCCCTTTGTCCCGACAATTCTTCCTCACACCGAAAGTGCCCCGCACAATTAGGACCATTTATTCCGTGCACGCTTGGATAATGCTCTGATAAAAAGCTAAGACTGCAGAGTATGGCTCCGGGGACAGGAAAACACTATCGCTTCTATGGGTTCATACATAGATTGTGTCATACTTAATGCTGAAATCATAAACTATATATTTTTGCCCCCTCCGAGCTGCCTATTGTGTCTTATAAACAGGAACCTGGCAGCAGGTCAGGGGTGCAAATTGATTTCCTTTCCCAAATAAAATTTTAAAAAGCAAATAAACAAGGTTATGTTGGCTAATGAAACATTACATGCCAGGCTGGGGAGAATTCTTTTAAAATGTATTTTCTTGAGCAAAGGCAACACACGGCATCCGTAAAAGGTTCTTTCATAAACAACATGTTTACACAAAAATGCATTACTTGAAAGAAAGGAAAGTTATGGTGCATCTCCCATGATACATTTGGATCGGGTTTTGAGAAATAAATTCGGGATGGGTGAGAAGGGGGGTGTCCTGCACTGCTACAGAATTTGGAAATTAACTAAAGCCACTCAGAAGTAAGATGAAGTAGTCCTTGTCTAGAAAACCACTTGATCTTAGCGTTTTTATAATTTGTCATCGAGGTGTAAGTAGCCCCGTTTGAGTGTATCCTCTTGGTCTGAGGAAAGCCAGGAAAGAAAACTGAATCAAGCCCGCCATGCTTAGAGATACAGGACTAAGAAGGCTGGATGGCTGGCATCAATGGAAACATCTCTTGGACAACGACCTGTCTCCCAGCTGGAAACAGGTTCAGTAATCCTCGCGTGAGAGGGATCTCCTGGCTCTTGCCCACCTCACACTTTACCACAGAGAGTGAATTCCTGAAGCGCCAGGACCGAAGCCATCCCGAGTGCGCTGTGAGGCCCAGATCAAATATTCCTGCATCATCTCCCTCCTTCAACCGTCTTCCAACACCTTTCTGCTGAGAGTCCAGGCGGCAGGAACCCGAGTGCATCCCAATGAGCAGACAACGTTCCAAGACAACACAGAATGTAGCTTGAAGCAGGAGGCTGAAAAGGTGGAGGGATGGTCTCAAGTCTGCCCGGCTGAGAGCTGAGTTGCTACCTGGCAACAGTAGTATATGGACAGAGGGTATTCTGCATGTTGTGAATGCCAGGGATGCATCCTTCCCTCTTCGGGGAACTAGTATCTCATACTAGAGCCCAAGGGCACCAGGTAGAAAGTCCCTATAATCTTGGGACGGTCCTGATTATAAAGAAAGAAGAGAACCCTTTTAATGCTACTCAGGGGCTTTTCTTCAGGATTAAAATACAACTCAACTAGCTAGTCAGAAATAAAGAACAGAACATTTGGAAATCACAAAGGTGACCCTGAGATCCCGCAGACCCGAAGGCCCTACCCTAGAGAATGGTGCTGGGCAGTGACAGTGTATGAAGGCTTGGAGAATGGAGATGGCAAGTTCTCTCCCTCTCGCCCCCAACTCACCATGCAACCTTGGTCAGGTCTCCAGGCCACTCGGAGCTTTCTTTTTTCCACCACTTTTAATATAAGGCAAACACTGTCAGTCTGATGGCTGTGTGATTAATGAGGTAACATTTGTAAAATGCTAAGAGCTTTCCAGAACTCAAATGCAAATACTTTAGACCAAATACTCTGGATAACAGTTAAAACACAAAAAGGGTTAGTCACCAGTTGGCTGAGGATATGAACCTGGGAAGGAATTGCAGAAGGAGTGTGTTCTGTGAAAGGATTTGACTCTGGTTGGGTACACATCAGGGAAAGGGGAAGGAAGGGGAAAGAAGCTTTACGCCTTGCAAAATCTAGAATATGAATTATTCCGCCTCCAACAGAGGCCATCAACTTTTAAAACCCTGCACCCTTTCAACAATACCAAAGATAATTTAATTATACAAAACACTTTTCTACACACATACTCCTATAGGCTATAACTCAAGGTATGACCGGAGATTATATTGAAACTTTTGTTCTTATCCCAAGAAAATGACACAGCACGAATCTATAAGGGCCACATACCAATTGGCTTGGCACTTGTAATCCTCAACTTGATTTCCCCCATTTTCTGTGGAAATGGAGAAATCATATTAATCATTGGCAAATTTGATAACAGATGTGTTTCCCAGCAAATCCACATCAAGCACTTGAAAAGTAATTGCCCCCTAAAGCTTGCTGTGTTCCTACGTACGTTTGGCATCAACTAAAGACTTCAGCTGCTTTGTTTTTATCTGATGCGAAGCTCAAGCCTCGGGGTGATACTCCAAGTGCTGCTTTAGATTATAAAGTCTTAACAGCCCCTCGCTTTAGGGCACTGTGTTTATTGATGCTTTGTAAGCAATTTACAGTCCCTTAATAGCACATTCACCACAATGTTACAGTGTTTAACTTGTTAAATTATATTTAGAGCTTCAGGGAAAATTACCTCATTGGCTTCACTAGCGTGGGTTATTGATATCACACAGGAGTTATGGCAGCATCCACCTGACTGGGGACGGCGACAAGAACATTTTACAGGCTGGAGTCAAAAGTGGAATGCAAAATTTAAGTGGAGAGGTCAAGGCGGTATGGCGCTGGCGGGAGAGATGGAATGGGGTGGCCCTCCGGGAAAGGAGTTAAAGAAGGCAGAAGGGACAGAGGTGAGCGAGCAGGGTCAGCATCTGACAAAGTAATTTATTAAATTGGAAAGCAAAACAATTGCCAATGATGGCCATCTAGATTCTGACATTGCTCTAAGCCACCTCCACAACTGGGCAGTGCGCCTATTCCTGATCTCCCCGTCCTTTGGAAAAAATGTTCTAGATCCAGAGACCTGGGAGACAGCATTGACCTCAATTGGTATAGCCACTTATCCAATGGCTTGGTGTTTACCTCTTCGGGGCTAAGTATTTCAAGGGAAGAGTGGATATGTTAATAAGTAAAACAAAGGGAAGGAGGAGGGGCAAAGAAAGGTAAAGAAAGGGGAAGAGGAGGGGCAGGAGGAAGAGGAAGAGAGAAGAAGGAGGATGAAAAGAAGGAGAAACAATAGCAGCAACAACAGTAGAAAGAACAGAAGCAAAATCTTTATTAGAAAAAAAGAGACATAAAGTAAGGCTAAAATATCATCAAACCTGAAGCTTAGTGATGTCATGAGCCTTCTTCAGAAAAACAGTCGAAGGCCAAGGTATTAAAAATCCACTGCAGAGGCTAGAGAACAGGCATGAGAAACCAACCAAGTGGCTGATGTGCTCTGGGGTCTTGGTTCGTGTGACCCTTGCTGGCTCACAGATGGCTAAAGGTTGGAAGCAAACCGTCAGAAATGACAAGTATTGCCATGTATTACCTCCATGAGAGAACAGCGTTTTCTCTTTCCCATATTTAGGTGCTGCACTACATGAGATTTCTCATGCTCGGGATACTTAATAGTAATTAAGAATCAAAATAAAACAGGCGGTTGACATTGCAAAAACAAAGGCATCCAATGAAATAAACATTGTTCACCAGGCTGTTTTGACAAATACCATTGTTGGCAAGGAACCAACCAAAGAAAGAGCAATTTGTATGTATTTCAAAAGTCACAGGATAAGAAGAGGGGAGAAATGCTATCCTGAACATAGGCATATAGTTTCCTATGGAAGTGAAGAACAGCTAGGTGTACAGGTATAAATCTTAGAATGTGATCCTTCGAAGAGAAATTTCCATCTTAAGTACAAATCAGAAATTCCCATTCCTCCTAGATTTGATAGATTATAATATTTGATCTAATAATTCACATTTAATGTCTACAGGTTCAGTTCCCAAACTGTGTGCCTAGCAGCCCTCAGGTGCTGCATTGAGCTTCCCAAGTTTGAGAGACACATGGCCATACTTGACATCCACTGGACACTGCACACCCTGAGGTTGTCAGCGTTTCAACATTAGATCATACTACATTCCTTTGGAGTAGATCACAACTCTGCATAGCTGGATTTCCGGTGGTTGCTGTGATAAAAAGTAAATACCATGCAACAACAAATGTGGAACAGAAAACAAGGGTGGTGCTGTCCAAACTGACTCGATGGTTCGGGAAGGTGTGGAGAGCCCAACAGGTACACACAGCTTATTAGCAAGTAATTATGGTTATTTTAAAATGAAACAAAAGTATACTATTCTTTCTTATTTCAATACCCATGTAATTATTTATTTCAAGTAACTACTGAGATGGTTTTATACTTATTACGTAGTTTGGACCTAACGTGTGTACCATCCCACTAGGTACTCTGGGAAACCCATAAGAAGTATAAGATATGATCTGTGTCTTCAAGAAGTCGGCAAGGCAAACCTTATAGGCTTACAAAGTTAAATGTCAAAAGCAGACAATGCCAGCGATGTTACTAGCCTGCATATGATTATAGGCCAAATGAGTGGTTCAAGAGTCCTGAGGTCTTACGGTAAATTTTATGTGTCAACTTGGCTAGACAATGGCAGCCAGTTGCTTGGTCAAACACCTGTCTAGATGCTGCTATGAAGATATTCTTAAAATTTTCTTAACATCAAAATCAATAAACTTTGTTTTAAGTTTATTTATTTATTTTGAGAGATGGTATGAGCAGGGGAAGGGGCAGAAAGAGAGGAGAGAGACTCTCCCAAACAGGCAGTGGGCTGTCAGTGCAGAGCCCAACACAGGGCTCAATCTCACACACCGTGAGATCATGACTTGAGCCGAAATCAAGAGTCAGACCCTTAAATGACTGAGCCACCCATGTACCCCCAAATCAACAGACTTCGAATAATGCATATCATCCTGTATAACATAAGTGGGCCTCATTCAGTCAGTTGAAGGTCTTAAGAACAAGGACTGAAGTTTCCCAAAGAAGCAATTCTGCCTCAAGACTGCGATACAGAAACCCTAACTGCATTTCCCGCCTACAGATCTTGGACTCAAGACTACAACATCAACTCTTCCCTGAATTTCCAGTCGGCCATCCAGACGTCCTCAGCCCTCCTGTCCTCCATCTCTCTGTATCCTTTCTTCTCTCTCTGTACAGAGATAGAAATAGAGAGGCAGACAGATATCTCCTACTGATTCTATTTCTCTGGCGGTCCCCAACTAAGACAAGAGGATAAAGAGGAGACCGTTGATTGGTGCGGTCAGGGAGTTCTTCAACAAGGAACTAAACATGAGTCTTGCAAAGAAGCTAGCATTTCCACGGAGTGATATTAACCACTGGTGTGTTCGCTATTAAGGGATAAAGCAATATAAACTAAAGGAAAATGTGGCCCCCTGATCTACAGAGAAAGCTAAAATAAGAGAGACAAACACTACACGTAGATATTATTCCAAAAGGAGAGAATGAGGAAGTTATGCTGGCCAAACAGAGAACTTTGAGATACAAAAGAAATGATTGTGAATACTAAGATGGGCTCTGTCTAAATTCTTCCTCTAGCTCTGGCCAGTGGGACATGGCCGCTGCAAACAGCTTCCTTGGCCTTCACTTCCCTGCCCCCATTTTAAGCAAAGCAATGCCCCAGATATCCAGTAGCGTCTTTGCCACTTCTTGCAAACGTTGTTTCCTAAGAGCAGGGGCAGAGAGGAGAGAGTGAAGGGCAGATCTCTTCCACACACACATGGGTTTCAGGCAAGACTGTTTTCAACAGGACATGATCTTAACTGAAAGGCAGACATCTAGAAAGACACATTCTGAACCTATGTAATTATAAAGAGTAGACTGCTTGGAATCTATGTTGGAGATGATTCACCATATAGTTCTCTTTTCTCTCCTCATATATATGTATATCTCAAATACATACATATATACATCTATATACATATATATAGATATATATATTATATGTATTATATATATATAATATATATATAATAGAGAAAGAGAGTAATGCTGACCTTTAAGAAGCTACTATATTTTGTGACTCCATTACAATTTAAAAATCACTGGCTACCCCCTACCAATGTGTATATATCCTGAGAATAAACAAGAAAGAGGTAGCACACCCAATAGAAAATGGTTACAAAATATGAATAGGAATTAAAAAAAAAAAGAAGTCCAAATGCCCAAGACATATATGGAAAAATGTTCAAATTTACTAGTAATCAGAGAAATTAAAATGAAAACAGCATAAAAGAGAAATGTGGATTATTATTAGTGTTGGCTTTAATATGGGGTATAGGAATCACATGCTACATAGTGTAAATTTCTGTGGCCATTCTGAAAAACGACCAGGATCAATTCAGGGTAATTAAATATGCACAGGCTATATGTCCTTATATTCTCATTCAGGTCCATACAATGATCATGGTCACAACCCAGCCCCCTTCTATTTGTGGGGTACAAGACAAGAATTCAGATGAAGGTCTATATACCACATGACTAAATTGTTAATAGTCACAAATCAATTTATAAATATGTCACCTCATACCTTGACAAATGTACAATCATAATGGCCTGGAAGGTCAGGTTTACATGAAGAATTCTCAACTCCTTAGGGCTCAATCTTTAACCTCTAGCTCTGGCCCCCAACCTGCCCCTCTTTTCTTCCCACCCACAGACCTGTCTGCACCTAGGGTAGTCCCCATATGCAAGCATGTAATTTACAAACAAGGATGCCGAGACAGATAACATACTCAAGATCAGAGAATAAGTGGCAAAATCAGGGCTTGAATTCCAGTTTCTTGATACCCAATCCCACACAGCTCAGTTATTTTCAGTGGACAAAATTGATCAGACAACTACCTGTAAAATAACCCTAAAAGTGAGGTATTGAGATGGGATAAGGTGGTCTTAGATGAGAACCATGATCACATAGAGACTGAACCCTACATATACAGGCTCCATGCAGATCCCCTCTCTCTCCAATAGCCAGGTCTTGACCATGGACCCCATAGAAGGCCAATGATATAGTCTGTCCTTGCAATAATGGATACTAGTTGGAACCCTTAAACTGTTAGGACTGTAAATGGTGCAGCCACTTTGGAAAACAGTCTGGCAGTTCTTCAGAACTTTAAACACAGAGTTGCTGTAGGACCCAGTAATTCAATTCCAACGTATATTCTCAAAAGAAATAGAGACCATGTCCATAAAAAATGTGTACCCAAGTGTGCACTGCAACATTATTCATTATAGCTGAAAACAGGAAACAACCCCAAAGGCCACCAACTGATAAATGGATTAACAAAATGGGGTATATCCACACAATAGAATATTGTTTGGCCATAAAAGGTACTGATACATGCTACAAAATAGATGCCCCTTGAAAACATCATACGAAATGAAAGAAGTCATAAGAGGTCACATATTATATAATCCCATTATCTGAAATGTCCAGAATAGACAAGTTCATAGAGACAGAGAGTAGACTATGGATTGCCTAGGACTGAGGGGATGAACGATGGTGAGCAATGGCTCATGAGAATGAGGTTTCTTTCTGAGCTGATAAAAATGTTTGAACGTTGAGTGTGGTATTGAAAAAAACAAAATGAGTGGCTTCATACTCTGACATGCTATATAACAGAAACAACAAAGAAGCGTGAAACAAGCATAGATCTTTACAACAGTGTTGCATGAAAAAACCACCAGCAGAATAGCACGTGACTATTCAATAACGCATGCATAAAACTATGTTGTTATAAGGGTGCATGCGGATTTAAGAACATACGATGAATATTTTGGAGTAGGTGGCTATGGAAGGAGAGGCGGTGCATGGGTGAGAAAACAAAGTGGAGGTTTTCCCAAACCAGTGATGACAAAGTACTCTGATCTGAGAAATTACTGAATAATGTTGATTAACTCAACTTTGCACCTGAAGTTTGAAAGAAACTTTAAGATTAAGAAAGCAAAAGAAAAGTTTAAAAATCTACGGCAGCAGCGGTGAATGGTCTATGTTTTTTCGGAATGGTCTTTAGAATGTTTCTGAAAATCACAGGAGCAGCTGTATGGCCCAAGTATAACACCACCGTGGGAACAAGGAAGTGTTTCTGCCTCCTTTTCTGCATAGGCTCGTGTAATTAATGCTTAGATCAGAAGCAAAGAAATATATCTTAGCGTCCCTCAGAATGAATAAGGCGGTTCTTACACACCACATAGGCAACAAGTGAAGCAATTTAAACAAATTAATCACCCAGAGACATACCAGTCAAAAGATAACATGTTGTCCTCGAAGTTCCAGAAAGAGCTGCCAAAAGTCAGTGGAGTGAGTAGGTTAGTAGAGGAGGAAAAAAAAAAACAAAAACAGAAAACAAAACTTCCTTCTATTCTTTTTTATGTGTATTGTTTGATTTTGCTTGGTTTGGGTTTCGGCTTTGGCAGGAGTGAAGTGCATCTCTTGGATTTTGTTTTTAAGGAAGGAATGTTTCAAAAATGGGAACTTTACTAACCTGAAGAGAAGGCTGTCTCTAGGATTGCAATAATTGATCTATGCAGTGCTGAAATGAAAGCCCCTTCTTCACGGTGACGGACAAAATGCTGCCCCCCCCCAATCTTTTATCTCCTTCTTCCTACCATCCCCATGGCTAATGCTCACAGAGAGGGGCTGACCCTGCCAACCAATTACATTATGCTAATTTGTCTGCTGCTCTAACTCCAGCAGGGGCATTCACCACACAGAGCAGCTCCTAGATTTATATTGCCGCCTCTGCACACCAGCTAGGTTAATGGATCTTTCTGCCCCGCCCCCACACTCCCGCCTATCTTCACCAGGCAACATTGTACTTTCCATCCGACAGCTCTGCAGGCTCGGGGCTGTGCAGAAGCGAGCCTGGGCATTATCCCATACGTCTCCCCAGAGTGCACTGTTTATCTTAGGAGACCTGTCCTCTTAAGAAACTTGTTTGCCTAAGAAAATATATTGCCACTTTTTTTTTTTAACATACTCCAAAGTACTACGCAAGTGTGTCCGTTTGCTGAAGCTTCTGTGTTTTATGGAGTGCGCATCACCTCACAGGAAGTCTATTAGAGCAAAAGTTAAATTAAAAAGTCATGCATGCTAGGAAATCTGCGCTGGTCTGCTATTCTGTTAAAGAAAGGAAGTACTAGAGCTTTGGAAGGCGGGTTGGAACACACATCTGAGATCGTACACCTTTCTTCCAAAGTCAAGAATGCACTGAAAGCCTTCTATCACAGGCATCCCAACACAACATCCGAAGCTCACAGATCTTTCGATCAACCAGGATTACAAAGCACCCACCACGTGCCAGTCTGTGAGAGAGAAAATAACAAGCAATATGTAAGTATAAAACATGAGACTAGCTCCTATAGGTCACCTTTCAAGGTCAATTCCATTATATTAGAAGTTTGAAATCTATGAGACAACAATAAATACTAGCTAGGTCCTGAAAAGATAATAGCCGTTAAAAATCTAGCCACTTTTAAAGAAACTTACCTCATCAGCTAAAGATGGTGAAGCAGCCTTAGAGGACTCGTAGAATTCACCATTTATCAAGGCAAAAAATATCACCCTATTTAATGACTCCAGCACCCATATGAGGCGGATATGATTAATCCCACTTTACAGGTGAGAAAACTGAGCCCTGATGGGTTAAGTAACTTGCCCAAATGGTCAATCACTGATGGAGCCAGAATTCAAAATAAGCCCATTCTCCTAACCTTCGTTCAGTCTCTATTAGATCTACCAAACTGCCCTGTTTTGCAGATGGAGAAACTGAGGCCTAGATAAAAGAACCCTCCCACGCCCAAAAAACAAGATGGAGGCCCAACAAGTCTCCAATGTATATGACTGGTCCCCAGGCACCTGGTCCAGGGCGCCTCCCTGAACACCTTGCCCACTCCATATCTCGACTGCTACTAGTCACATAAGGACGTGGCACTGCACGACATTTTCAGAATGTTCCACTTTTATATTAAACACAAAATACAGGAAATCCTTTTCAATGCAAAACATCAATTTCCTTTTCCTCTAGTGGATTAGATTGAGATCTGTCCTGACTCGATGGGGCTCATGAAAGCCCATCTCTTTAACTTAGGTATCCTTTACACACACATTTTATGACATAAAATAACATTTAAAAAACAGACTTTCGGATGACTGACATTGTTACGTGGTTGCTACAGAGAATGATGGAAAGCTACTTGTAATGTTATGGAATGATGCCTAGGGTATATAACTAAGTAGTTTTAAATGACATGGGGCAAATAAGCTCCTCTGGATAGAGAGAAAAGGAGAGGTAGAGAGATAAATAAGTAGACAGCCAAACAAATGCATAGTATTTTTTTTCTGGGATGCTATAAATTACGGTACATGAATAATTTTTTTGGAATGATATAAAAGGAAACTATTAACAGGGATCACCTGTGGGGAGAGGCATTCTGGGAAAGCAGAAGGAAAGGAAACTTTACATTTTATGCCTTCCTGCACTGTCTGAAAGTTTCAATGTGCACACATTGCTTTTATTCTGAAAAAAAAAAAATACGGCCAACAGACATTGGTTCCATATAATACAAATAACTAAATTTCAGATGTTCCAGTGGAAAGAAAAAAGCAAGTAGTGAGATTTTTTATGAGGCTAACAGGATCACGTATGAGGAACTGGTGTGTAAACTAAAAGGAAAGTTGTATGGATACAAGACACTCACCATGAGGGAGGTCAGGGTAATTAGGATGATGAAGAAAATAATAATCAGAAGAAGCAGGGTGAAGGAGAACAAAGATCCAAAATTGTGGGGAGGAGGCTGGGATGCGCTATGAAATGGAAATGGCCAGATGGCATCAGCTGATTCGTTTTTAACAGGATTAAACATTAAGTAATGTACCCCCCAAAATGTACACCCAGTAAATTAAGGCTGTAATTCCATCTTGGTGTTATGGTGACATGAAAATCCACTCAAGCTTTTCTGTCAGGGTTTATGAAGTTATCAAAGCCCCTTGATGGAATTACAACACTATTACGTACAGCTGGAGACACATCACTCCTTATCTTAACAGCAGTTAAAAGCACAGTGGCACCAAAGGGCACTAAAATGCCAGTTCCTCATTAGCAGCAGGGAAAGGGGACACATAGATACACATGTGCTTGCATACACACACGCACACATGCACGTGCACACGCACACACACGAGCATGCACTCATGACTGTCTGCATTAATGATTATTGGTCTAAGTGCAAAATGCTGCATATTCCACATTGTCTCTTTCACACAATCTAACAGGATTATTCACAGGGCAACACAGTGTCTGAAACAACCAGTGTTTTATCACCTTCTGGACATAAAAGAACATTGGCAGGCGGTCATTTTGCTCCCCAGCACCCTTGCTCTCAAAAAGGAGCTGTCAACATAAAAAGCAGCAAAAATGACTTACAATAATTTTAAAATTAAGCAGTGCCATAGTTATGGGCCTTAGGTATGGATTCAGTCTGGGTTAGAATCTGGCTTTACCATCAACACACTGTGCTACTTTAGGCAATCTACTTTCCCTTTCTGTGCTCAATTGCCTATTAAACAGAAATAGTAATGAAAGCTACTCCTTGGGTTGCTGTGAGGATTAAGTGAGATAATTAGTTAAATATTTAGTATATGGTGTACCTACAAATAAAGCCCTTGTCACTTGTTACTACTATCATACTGTCAGCAGCATTATCGTCTTTATTTATCATCACATTTGATAATGTAGGCTACAACTATAAGTAGCCTTAAGAGAGACACTAAGAAGTTAAGAACTGCGGTTGTACTATAGGACTCTCAGGAGAAACTAGAAAGAATGGTCAAGAAAATACCAACCTTTGAGTACAACATAAAGAGGAGGTTTTTAACTACAGTAGAGGCCCTTGAGAGTGGTAGTTGATTAACTAAAAGGTTGAATAGAGGGAGAAGAGCCATAAAAATGATAGGTGTATGCTTTAAACATCTTGTTAGCTTAAAATGCATAAACACATCTGCCCTGCCACTCTTCCAGTGGAGGGCCAGTGCCTTTTCTGAGCAAGGACTTGAGTCTACTAGTTGAGTTCCGCATATTCTTTCTTGCATAAACCATACACCCTAAATTTATAGACAATGATTTCTAGCCTTAGACTTTTAAGAGGGCGGCAAAGACTCAAAGGCCACTGGGAAAGCATCTGAGTGCAGCACCTGTCTGTATTTCCACAAACACATTCACAATCTCTTACCTTTTTCGCCCATACTCAATTTGATAATATTTTTCAGAGATTCTCCTGTATTCTTTGCACGCATTCCAATTTGGTCTCTCCTTCCATGCTCCTATTTTATTCATGTATGCATTATTTAATGAAGCTATGGCATGATCAAAACAGGTACCACCAGCACTGACAGTTTGGAAATAAATACAACTGATATTTGGTGTGCACACTAAAGACTGATGGCTGCAAGCATTCAAGGTGTCATGGGCATCAGCAGATTTGTTTTATAGACAGAATGAAGAGCACTGGTTAATCTGCAGGGTGGGCTCAGTTTGAGTTCCCCGAGAGAAGTTCCATCATGTGTTCATGAGTATCATAGTAAAGGGAGGCAACATGGAAGAGGAAAGAGCCATAGATGACCTCCACTACAATAGTTCTTGCCGATACTCTCTCTTTTTTTAAATATTTATTTATTTTGGAGAGAGAGAGAGAGAGAGCAAGCAGGGGAGGAGCAGAGAGAGGCGGACTGAGGATCCGAAGCAGGTTCTGCATTGAGAGCAGCAAACCCAATGTGGGGGCTCAAACTCACAAACCGCAAGATCATGACCTGAGCCAAAGTCAGAATGAGCTGAGCCACCCAGGCGCCCCCTCTTGCTGACATTCCTACAATCCCATCTTACTTGGCTGTTCTCAACTCTTCCTTGCCATTAACACCAGATACGGCTCTAAGAAGGCATACCTAAAGCCAAGAAGAAATGCCTATGTGGAACCAAAGAACCAGAAAAAAAGTAATTTGTTATGGAAACACAGAATTTAGCAACATGACAATAGTAATGTTACTGCTGAAGACTTACAACAGTCGTCTGACTAAATGACATTTGACTGGGGGGTAGGATGTGGGCAGGAGCAGCTCTAGGAAAAATATGAAGCCTCCTCTGCTTTCACGTGACTGGCCCATAACTACAGGAACCCTTTCACCTGGCCCTTCCAAACTCAGATGCCCATTATACCTATATCCTCCCCCTCTCCCCTCCCCCTTCTCAATCTAAACCAAAACACACTCTTAAACTCATTCACCCACAATATGAACAATTAATGAAATTTAATGTTATCTTTCCCAAGGGACTGTCTACTAGAACCAATAAACAAAGTATCAAGGTGACATGTTAAAGGAATAAAATTAGGCAACTGTAGGGCACCCAAGGAGATTTGGGATACTCAGAAGAATGATACTAGCCCCTCTAAAATCACCCTAAGTAAGAAACTAGGTGCTCCATATTATAAGATAGGTTAAGAAACGGGCATCTGTATGATGTTGGAAATGCACTTTATAAAATATGTTAAAGTCTTCGATGTTTCTTGAAAATACAAACTGGCCTCTCAGGACTCGGCTTGATGTCAAATTTCCCTGAAAGACCCCCACATTACACATGTGCCATGCATCCTTGGAAACAGCCATAACAGTTTATGCCCAATGAATGGGAAAGAATGTTGATTTCACTTGCTTTACGACTTTGGGTGATGGTGGGCTGGTAACCAAAAATGTCTGTGCTTATTTACAGAATTGATACCATGACGGTCCATCAACCACCATTTGCTGAGTTCCCACAAGCTGATGATGGTGGGTTTTGTCTTTGGAAGATGTTAAAGGCTGGGGACCTGTATGTATTTTCAGCTCACTAGGACTCTGCCTTTCCTCAGGCTAACACTGAGTGTCTGAGGTGAAGCTAACCTACCAGCTGGGGAAAAGAACGGGCTGCTGCTAATATCTTGAGAAACAGAGACTTCCATTCAAGTTTCTTACCTCGCTTGCACTTAGTCCTCTTATTTGTAAAACCCAGATAATAATAGTACCTACCTCTCCAGAATGCTGTGAGAGTTAAATAAAATTAAAACACATGCCTTGCAGTTTAGCAGCAAATGAGAGCAGGCAGGCTCAGTGTACTACAGACAGACAAGGAATGTTTATATTAGATCCAACACAATAACTAGTAATAATATTAATCTATTAATTGTTGTTTTTACAGAGTACTATGTACCCAATACTGTTCTAAAAAGTTTTTCTTTTTTTAAATCTTTAAATGTTTATTTATTTATTTATATTTTTAAAAATGTTTTTATTTATTTCTGAGAGAGAGAGAGAGAGAGAGAGAGAGACAGCATGAGCAGGGGAGGGTCAGAGAGAGAGGGAGACACAGAATCTGAAACAGGCTCCAGGCTCTGAGCTAGCTGTCAGCACAGAGCCCAATGCGGAGCTCAAACCCACGGACTGTGAGATCATGACCTTAACCGAATCCGACGCTTAACCGACTGAGCCACTCAGCCACCCCAATGTTTATTTATATTTTGAGAGCCAGAGAGCACAAGCAGGGGAAGGGCAGAGACAAAGGGAGACAGAGAATCTGAAGCAGACTCCATGCTGTCAGTGCAGATCCCAAAGTCAGGCTCAAACTCATGAACTATGAGACCATGACCTGAGCCAAAACCAAGAGTTGGACACTTAATTGACTGAGCCACCCAGGCACCCATAAAAACTTTCAATATATTACCAAATTTAATGTCAAAACTCATTGAGAAAAACACTACTATTTTTTTAAAAGTTTTTATTTATTTATTTTGAGAGAAAGAGAGAGTGGGGCGGGGGCAGAGAGAGAGAGAGAGAGGAAGGGAGGGAGGGAGAGAGAGAATCTCAAGCAGACTCCATGCTATCAGTGCAGAGCCCAATGTAGAGCTCAAACTCACATACTATGAGATCATCACCTGAGCTGAAGTCAGACACCTAATGAACAGAGCCAACCAGGTGCCCCAGAAAACACTACTATTATCTCCATTTTATAGACAAGGAAACTGAGGCACAGAGAGGTTAAGCAACTTGTCAGTGGGGATACTAAAAGATGGCAGAGTAAAGCCGTTAAAGTAAGATCCAATAGCAGGTTACTAACTTCAATCTATAAAACAAGCATCTGCAAATTTCAGAGAATTAAAACATACTGAATATATTCTCTGGTCACAATGAAATCAAGCTAGAATCAGTAGCAAAGAGATGAATGGAGAATTCTCAAGCATTTGAAATTGAAATAATATGTGTATAAATAACTCATGGGTTAAAGAGAAAATCACAATGAAAATTAGAAAATATTTTAATTGAATAATAAAAATATATCAAGACTCATGAGATATTAGCTACAGCTGTGCTTAGAAGGCAATGTACATTTTTAACTGTTTAATTAGAAAGGAAGAATGGCTAAAAACTCAATGATCTAAGTATCCATCTCAAGAAGTTACCAAAAAAGAGCGAATTACGCTCAAAGGAAGTAGAAGAAATGTAATGAAAATAAAAGCAGAACTCAATGAGAAATAAGAAACCAATATACAATTTAGAAAACTGAGCCATAGTTTTATTCTGGAAAACACTGATAAAATTGATCAATCTCTAATAAGCCTATTCAAGGAGAGGAAAAACAAAAGAAGGTACACATTATGTCAAGAATAACAAAGGGAACAGTGCTTACATATGCCACAGACAAGAAGATAAAGAGAGGATATTTTCTAAAACTTTGAAATTTTAAATTTTATTTAATTTGAAATTTTATTTAAAAGGACAGGTTCCTAGATAATCCCAATTTATAAAATTGACACCAAAGGAAATAGAAAATCTTGACAGGTGAGACAGAAGATATATTCTTCCCCTGTGTTTTGAGATGCTCTTTCACCAAGGAGGGGTATAAATATGCCTGACCACAGCTAAAATATAATTATGGAATCATTATTTGAAGTAGCTGCAAGCATTTTTAGGCAGACAGAAACACTTTCAATGCCACTGTCTGTGGCAAAATCTAGCTTTGAATACTTGGATTTTACTTAAAAGGAAATAAAAGTCCAAAGTCAAGTTTTCTCCTTAGTTCCAATGAGTATAGATTAGTTTTGAGTTCTCTCCACACATGTCAAGGAAAGATATGGCATCTAGGCCCCTTTAATCCAAAGTTTATAAGGTCTCAGAACTATGATGATGTTGGACTTTACTTTTTTCCCTCAATCTCTGTAGACTATAAGAGAATTTTTATTTATTTTTTATTTTTTCAACGTTTTATTTATTTCTGAGAGAGAAAGAGTGAGAGTGAGCAGGGGAGGGTCAGAGAGAGAGGGAGACAGAATCCGAAACAGGGTTCAGGCTCTGAGCTAGCTGTCAGCACAGAGCCCGATGCGGGGTTCGAACCCACGAACTGTGAGATCATAACCTGAGCCGAAATTGGACGCTTAACTGACTGAGCCACCCAGGCACCCCTATAGGAGAGTTTTTAGAGTTAGTTTCCAAAGAAGAGTTTTTGTTTCATTTCATGGCAACCCTGTGAGGCACACAGAAATTACTGTTGCCCATTTTATTAATACTTAACCATTTAAGTGATTTGTCCAAGGTTCCATTAGCCAATGATGGATGGAGTTAGAATTTAAACACAAGCCTTCAGATTCCAGATTCAGTGCTCTTTCCAGTTGCTAGCAGGGCCAAAAGCTAGATTATTCTATGTATTTGTAACCTATCCATAGTCAGCATGAAGTCTTTTAGAAAACTGATGCAGGCATAGCCATGGGTCAGCTGACACTAAGGGACATTGGTCCTCAGGACTATTGTTTCCTATGGGTTTCTTGTAAAATAAAATTTTCTTCAGTGAAGGGTGGCTTAGAATGATACAGGGGTCTTCTTTCCTTCACAGTATAATATAAAGCCAGTGTCTGGTCGGGAGTTAGGTTCACCTGAGCTCAAATCCCAGCTCTACCACTGACCGGCTATGTGACTCTGAGCATACTGCTTAGTCTTTCTCTTCCTCAGTTTCCTCATCTGTAAAATGGGGGTGACAGTAGCATCTGCTTTACAGGTGTTTTCTGTTGTTTGCTTTCTGTCTTTCTTTTAGGAGAAGTAACACAAAAGCACTCAGAACAGTAACTGGCACATTGTCGAGCTCTCTGTGAAAACAAGGTATACCTGTCAGCCATCTTTCTTTTTCCAGTCCATCATCACCTCTGACTTTATCTTGGCTTTCAGTTTTAAAAACCAAAGTCTATTTTTGCTCACTGTTCTTTAAAGCAAAACATTGGCGTTTGAACCAAAATGTCCCTCTGAATACTTACACAGTGCCCAGAATAGAGGATTTACAGCTGAGCAAATGATGTTAGCTCCATTATAAATACTTTCAGGAAATGGCAATGTGAGAGACTGCAGCAAGGACAGGGTCCATGGGCCTAGCTGAAATGAGTTCAGAAACCATGGAGGCAACATATAGATTCCCCCCCCCCCCCGCCCCCAGTATTTTTTAAGTGACGTTTTAAACTGTCTATCTTGAACTTGGTCACACTCATTTACAGAGATTTATTAGTGAAAGGTCTACACCTTCCTGTACATCCAGGTAAGGGATGCATGGTTAGAAACCCAAACTGCTTACCAGGAAGCAAAGATGGAATGAGAAACAGAAGGATGTGGACTGTATAGAGTATGATGTAGGAGATTTGAAACTGACATTCAGTTCTCCTTCCTCATGAAGACCGCTGTCCTTTTTTTTTCTTTTTTAATTTTTTTTAATGTTATATTTATTTCTGAGAGAGAGAGACAGCATGAGCAGAGGAGGGTCAGAGAGAGACGGAGACACAGACTCTGAAACAGGCTCCAGGCTTTGAGCTGGCTGTCAGCACAGAGCCTGATGTGGAGCTCAAACCCACGAACCATGAGATCATGACCTGAGCTGAAGTTGGACACTTAACCGACTGAGCCACCCAGGCGCCCCTGAAGACCACTGTCCTTATTCTTTACCTCCAGCAAGTGAGTTGTGAATTTTCAGATTTGTAAATATAACCCTTCTGCTGTGAGTTTGTGTTTGTCTCACTAATCTTTCCCTCTTTTTTCATTGACAGGAGCATCAAGCATCAGCATCTCTGGTTTTGCCTCCGTTAGCACCCCCTGTCGTATTTAAATTATGTAACAACCCCCTCCAGTAATTCCAGCAGTCTGCACCTTCTCCACATCCATTCTGGGGCATCCACAACCGGTAGGATGTCTCAGGGTATAATTTTCAAAGACCATGTGCTCAAAATAAATGCAGACACTCTGCTATGCTGAAAAACAAAGTCTTTAAATGCATGTTATAGAAACTCCTTTTGTGTTTTGGTGGCGAAATGCAGAGTTCTTCTAAACATTTACTGGACTTCAGTGCATATACTAGAGTGGTCATTTTAAGCCTCTCTAAGCCTCAGCTTCCTCATCTGAACAATGGAGCTCATCTCCCAACTTGCAAGATGATTCTGAGGATTAAATCACATGGTACATGTTAAACTTCCACCACAGTCGTGATATATGGCACATGCTTAATGCACACAGCTAGTACTGGGGAGGTACAGCAACACAGGTAAGCAGTGCTGCTGGCTTCAGAGAAAAACAAACCAGGGTTAGTAGTTAGACTTCAGATTTCGCTCCTTGCTGCTAGACTGACTGTCAGCAAGTTACTTAACTGCCCTGGGCTTCGGTCTCATCTGTAAAATGGGCATAAAATTGCTACTTTTTGGTACTGTATGAAGATGAAGTGAAACTAAATAAGATTTTATGGGAAAATACTACTCAAGCAACTAGCATACACTTGGCACCGGGCGAATGTTCAGAAACCGGCAACAGATTCTAATTGTATCAGTACTAATGCTGCTAATAATGTTAATAATTTCAGACAGATGACCGGAATGCCGGATGTAAACCCTATTCATTAAATGAGTCCACAAACCCTATGTGGGTCCCACTAGCACACTGCAGCCTCGAGGAGCGGTCATATCCTGTGGCAAGGAACTTGAGGACTGAGCTGGACCAGGCCTGGACACAGCAGAGACCAGATTTCCCACCTCAAGAATCACTGAGTTTCAGAGCTGGAAGGGAATTCAGCACTTGGCAGGCAGGCAGGTGGCAAAGACAAGAGGCCAGAGAGATGCACCTCATGATGGCGGAGAAGAGAAGCCTGGGGGGGGAGGGGGAAGCAGACCCCGAGAGGGGTTCGGGAAATACAGACGCCGTTATGGATCGCATCTGCAAAGTCTATAGGCATGCATTCCCCCCTCTTCTCTTGAAGCTATCCATGCCATTGAAACAGAAAGAGGGAAACTAGAAAGGGTGCCCCATAGGCTCCAGGTGCTTTTCGAGCACTGGCCTGCTTGGTTTCTCAAGCAGCTACATGTTACCACAGATGGGGAATCAAGACATCCTATGAGCAGTGAATTGCGACAATAAACACTTTGGCTCCCACAAGAAAGACTCAGGATGTCGAAGGGACCCTTGTACAGCTCCAGGCTTGGAACCTTGCTTTCATCTGATGAGTTTCAACACTTTTTTTTTTTTTCTCATTCCTTCTTTTTTCCATAGGAGATCTAAAGAACATAACCAGGCTTCCAAATGTAAACCCTTGGTGGGACAAAAGTTGGGATGGCCCAACCAAAGAGAAAAAGAAGCATGTGACAGAAATGATCAGGCATAGGAGGGTAGAAAGAATATTTTTCCTAAGAAGCTTCCGGTCACCAAGTCAGTGAACATTCTTCCTTTCTTCCTTCTTTCCTCCTTTCCGCTACTTCCTTCCCTTTGCCACCACCCATTGTTTCTCTCTCTTCCCCTTCTTTTCTCTTTCTTCTCTCCTCCCTTCTCTTTCTCCCTTACTTTTTGCCTTCCTCCCTCTCTCTCTTCCTTTCATCCTGTGTCCTTCCTTTCTCTCTTTTCCTAAAGAAAACAGGGGCGCCTGGGTGGCTTAGTCGGTTAAGCGTCCTACTTTCGCTTAGGTCATGATCTCGCGGTTCGTGGGTTCGAGCCCCGCGTCGGGCTCTGTGCTGACTGCCAGCTCAGAGCCTGGAGCCTATTTCAGTCTGTGACTCCCTCTCTCTCTGACCCTCCCCTGCTCACGCTGTCTCTCTCTCTCTCCTAGAAATAAATAAAAATATTTAAAAAAAAAAAAAAAAGAAAACAGCTTAACTATGGAGGACTTGTATATTTACAGCCAGCGGGGACACAGCCTACGCCCTGATGCTTTAGCCCACGAGTGTGAGTATTCCCGCAGAAAGATGAGAGTTTGTTATCAAATCAGGCTGAGCCAGCATTCCTGGCAGGACTGCTCCCGCGTGACTACCGCGAGCGGACAGAGCGGGGACCACGCTGCCGGCAAAGGCTTCACCTCATCGCACTGCTAATTCACCCAGGCCTGGGAGAACCGGAAGTAGGAGCTGTAGCACAAAAGCCCATCGGTAAGAAACAAATTGTTAGTGAAGAACGAATTTCTAAAAAGAAAGAAATAACAAAATTGAAGGGCAGTGGGACTTCAGAGGCTTGAGAAGTCAGACTCTGGCATCAGACCAGCTGGGTTCAAGTTCCGACTTGGCCACTTAGGAGCTGTGTGACCCTGGGAAAATGACTTTGTCTCTCTAGAGCTCAGTTTTCTGATCTCCAAAAACAGGAGAGACAGTAGTACCTACTTCATAGGGCTTTTGTGAGGATTAAATGAATTAATATGGAAGCACCATGTAGATGGTTATTGTGATGATAAAGAGGATAGTGTTGGAAAATCCAGGCTTCTTAGGTAAACGTTAAGTGAATAGGGAGGCGCCTAGGTGGCTCAGTTGGTTACGCATCCGACTCATTTCAGCTCAGGTCATGAGCCCAGGGTCATGGGATCAAGCCCCACAGCAGGCTCCACACTGAGCGTGGAACCTGCTTAAGATTCTCTCTCCTTCTCTCTCTCTCATGCTCTCTCTCTCAAACTTAAAAAAAAAAAAAAACACTAAGGGAAGGAAAGCAAGATAAATGAAAGAGAAAGTGGACACAAAGAGAAGAAAATATCTGAGAATTCTGCTCTTTGAAATTTCTCATATTTGGCAAAAAGTGGGTAAAAGAAGGAGTACCAACACACACATACCTTATGCTGGAACGCGTGACCAGAAGTGTCATCTCGCTGCAGCAATGTCTCTGTGAGAGGACCCTCGACTCACTAGAGGAGGGATTGCCTTAACCGCTACTTAGCTTACAATACTGTTTTCACTTCACCCCAAGTAAAGGGGTCCACACAGTCCTTCCCTTCCACTAGGAGAGGGAGGGGTCTGAGGAGGGCTCTGGAGGGAGGAGCAGGGCAGGGCTGTGGAGGCCAGAGTGTGGATCAGCCCTTCCTGGAAGCCAGGGCCTCCCCATTCTGTTTAATAAAGACTTCCTTGTCTCTTAGCGTCCAGAGTAATCTCTGAAAGACCTCACTCCAATTTGAGAACAAGCCAAGAGCCAGTGGGAAATTCTCTAGCAAATTGGACAGGGAGGCAATAATACGAAGGGTGACTGGATCAAAATGCCTTTTGCTTTTTCTTTTGTTTTCTTTTTTTTCTTCTAGACATTCTTATCCCTGAGGCCCAAGGCACTACTAGTCTAGAATTCTTTTCACCAGAGGTTTCAGGATAATGTTGTTCACAAAGCAGATACAGATTTGCTTCCCTGGGGTTGAGTGACAGGACCTGGGTGTCCAGACCTTAACTGGAAAACCCTGTGTCAAAAGCAAATGTTAGAGTTCCAAATTTGACCAGCCATTGTGACTCATAAATGTTTATACTTGTTTTGTTTTGTTTTTTCAAGAGGTATCGACTCAGCCTACATAGAAGCATGATTTAGGAGAAGGAGGAGGAGGGGAGGAAGGGGAGAGGAATAAGGAAAGCGAGAAGAGAGGAAGGAGAAGAGGGGGAGCTGGGGGGAGGGGAGGGGAGAGAGGAGGGAGAGGATAAAGACAGATCTCTTGGAGCTTTGGCTCAGGATGGACACCCCACAAAATGCCAGGTTTGGTTATTGTACCAAGAAGTAAAAATAGGAGTGGGAATTTCAAGATTCTTGAAGAGGTTGCCTCTGCACAGTAAAGGACTAAGCCCACTGAAGGTTTCTTAGAAAATGTCATGTGAAATGCAGAGCTCAAAATCGTATAAAAATATCCTTTAGCCTTTTAGAATTTATGAATGGGAAACTTTTTCATCAAGTAGAGTTTAAAACACTTTGATCTTCAGGAAATCCTTGTGGTACTTTCTTTTTTTTTTTTTTTTTAAATGTTTATTTGTTTTGAGAGAGAGAGCACATGCAAGCAGAGAAGGGGCAGAGGGAGAGAGAATCCCAAGCAGGCTCCACACTATCAGTGCAGAGCCTGATGTGGGGATCAAACCCAAAAACCATGAAATCATGACCTGGCTGAAATCAAGAATCCGATGTTTCACTGATTGAGCTACCCAAGCACCTCCATTGTGGCACTTTCCGACAGGAATTCTTAACAGTATGACTTGGGTCACCATCTCCATGTAAAGTGCAGGTATAAATGAAAGGAAAGAAAGACACTTTGTTGGGACAGCAACAATTATTGCTCTCTCCTCTGTAATGGCCCTGAATAAGCTATCGAGTCTCAATATCTCTTTTGTAATGAGGGACAGTTACTTTTTCTCCTAATGTGTATTATGTTCATATATTTATAAAGGATGAGGAAGATAGACTATGAAATCATAGTCTTACCTTACACAAGTTCTGAAAGGTCACCTCTTTCAACATGCACCCTAATTCAACCATCAGACATTTTGTGTCTTGAGTGTTATTTTCCCACCCCTGTGTTCTCAAAAATAGGGAATTAATCTTACTATGTGCAAACACAGTTCTCAATTATTGTTTCTATTAACTATTTCCTATGGTGTGGGTACTATTATTTTCATTCCATTTACAGATGAGAAAACTAAAGCTGGGAGGTACAGTAAACTTCCCCCAAACTGCACAGCTGGTAGAAGCTGGGACGTGTACACAGATAGCTTGGCTCAGAACCCTGTGCTCTTATCCTTAGACAATTCTGCTGCTCAGGTTACTGGTCACAAAGTAAGTATGGTTTTGTTTTTCCAGGGTTGGGGTAGCAGGTGCTGTATTAAATCACTACTGTTGCATAACAAATTGCCCCCAAAGTTAGTTTTTTAAAACAATAAATATTTATAATCTTAGAGTTCCTCTAGGTCAGGAATCCACTAGTGATGTAGCTGAGTGGTTCTGCCTCACAGTCTTTCATGAGATTACACTCAAGACATTGGCTGGGGGCTACACTCATCTGAAGGTCTGACTGGAGCTGGAGGGTGCTTCCAAGATGGGTCACTTATACAGCCATGCTGGGAGAAGACCTCAATTTCTGACGATGTGGCTCTCTCTCAGGACTATTTGACTGTCCTCACGATGTGACACTGCCTTCTCCCAAGCCCTACAAAGCCCTGCTTCACAAGCAAATACTGGCACCTCAAACTAAGCCAGTAATTTTCCACTAATAAAGGGTTTTTTTTTAAGTTTATTTATTTTGAGAGAAAGAGAGGGAGGGAGGGAGAGAGAAAGAGAGGGAGAGGGGCCGAGAGAGGGAGAGACAGAATCCCAAGCAGGCTCTGTGCCATCAGTGCAGAGCCCAATGTGGGGCTCAAACTCACAAATGGTGAGATCATGACCTGAGACAAAATCAAGAGTCAGATATTTAACCAACTGAGCCACCCGGGCACCCTTAAAGGTTTTGTTTTTTAAATTTTTATGTATTTATGTAAGTAATCTTCCTACATCCAATGTGGGGCTCGAATCACATCCCCCAGATCAAGAGTCACACCTTTCCCTGACTAAGTCACCCTTCTACCAATAAAATTTTAACCTCAGTTTTTAGTTAGGGTCTATACACCTCTCTTTATTGGCCTACTTGCAGTATTCCTATGTAAAAGAGAACTTGGATAAGCCTGTCAGGTCAAATTATGTCCGTCCCCAAATTCATTGGTTGAAGCCCCAGCCCCCAGTCTCTCAGAATGCGACTTTATTTGGAAATAGGGCCACTGCAGATATAATCATTGAGATAGAATAGGGTGGACCTCTAATTCAATAAGATTAGTTCCTTATAAAAAGGGGATATTTGGACAGAGACTCACCCACAAGGAGAGCCCATATGAAAATGAAGGCAGAAATCGGGGTGATGCATCTACAGGCCAAGGAGCGTTGCAAGAGTGGAACAAATCAGGAGCTAGGAGAGAGGCGTGAGCCAGATTCTCCCTCACAGCCCTCAGAAGAAATCAACTCTACTGATACCTTGACCTTGGACCTTCAGCCTTCAGAACTCTTAGACAATAAATTTCTTTCATTCTAAGTCACCCAGTTAGTGGTACTTTGTTATGGTAGGCTTGGAAAACTAATATAGATGGCAAGAGGAAAAAAAAAAAAAACAGACATCTCCAATACCAAGAGATCTCTAAAAGATAGGAGGCATGGTTATCTTGCATCCGTGGATGGACCATGGGCTTTCCTCAAAAGATTATATTGTTCTTTACTGCCACGCCTTACAACACACACACCCCCACACACTTGACCTTCCAAAAGTACATTCCCAAGTAAAACTGGCAAAAACTGAGTGGACAGTCAAGGTTTCCTGATCTCGCCCAAGAAAGCGGAAATTTTATTACTCTTTCATGACCACAAGGTATTTCCTAAGCTCATTAAGCACATTTTTTTTTTTCTGCAGAAGATCTGGTCTTAATAAGGCCACTGCCACCCCGTTCCTCCACCCTCCGTCATCAGACAGGGATAAAAGGCAGAGATGCGGGTGGAGATGAGAGGGGGCTCTAGAGAGTTCCCACTCTGCTTGTTTATTTTGAGACACACTTGTGCTCCAACACAACTGTGGTCAAAGCATTCAGAATCTGAGGAACACAAACAAAGCTAACATGGCGACGGGCCAGGGTAAAGTTTCCTTCAGCATCATACAGGGAGGGCGATTTTACATAGCCTTTTATATGATAATCACAGCTCCTTCCTATGTATTGAACTTTGCAGCAAGAAGGAAAAATAAATAAATAAGGCTGACTAATGGCTTGTTTCCCCAGAGGCGGCTTTTTATGGGATCATATGTTTTTTCAGCTTTTCAGCCACAGTTTCCTGCTTGGACGTTAGGAGCCCTGACATTGGCTATGGCTCAGTCCACTCTGGACAGCAGCCCGAGCTACCCCTGAGTGGCCAGAGAGGGGCCCAGCTGGACCACAGCACCTTCCCAGGTCACAGCAATGGTGAACCTTGTCCCCTTCGATGAGCTGCACACAGCGGCAGGTCTTTCAACACCTTCCAGGTCAAGCATGACCCTTCTTATCCAGTGCGGTGAGGAAAACAGGGGGGTGGATTGGGAGCCTGTGACAAACAGTCTGTAGGCATTCAAAAGTGGTAAGAGCACATCTGAAGTGCTTTTGTTCCTATTGCCTTCGCTACTGCCCCTTCCAGCATCGGAGGGGACTTTGGGAATTGGACAGTCTTGATTTCAAATCCCTGCTCACTGGGAGAACAAGAACAAAGAGCCAAGTTTCTGAGCTTCATTCCTTATCAGTAAAACTGTAGGTGACAACATGTGCTTTGTGGACCTCTTATCAGGATAAGAGATACTGTGTGCAAGACACCTGGCAGATAATAGGTGCTCAGTAAGCAGTGGTTATTCCAGGGTTCCAAATATCCTCACCATCAAGGAAACTAGCCTGGCAGATCAACGTATCCAAAGTGTGCTGGAGCCAAACATATCTTGAAGTTGGGGGGAGGTAACAAGCAAGCAGAAAACCATAGTCCTCCGGCTCCCTCTATGCCATTCTCACTTTATTTCACTACTTTTTAAAAAAAATAAGTTTATTTATTTTGAGAGAGAGAGCCTGCACAAGTGGGAAAGCAGCAGAGAGAGAGAGAGAGAAAGAATCCCAAGCAGGCTCCGCACCATTAGCACAGCGCCCAATGTAGGGCTTGAACTTATGAACTGCAAGATTCTGACCTGAGCTACAGTCAGATGCTTAACCTACAGAGCCACCCAGGCGCCCCTCACTACTTTTGAGTGGGAAGAAATTATTCTGGAATGTTTCTGTTTTGCACCCCTGTCCCCCTCCCCCCCCCACCCCCCTTGAGAGGGTCACACAGCAAGGGGAGTCATGCTGAAAGAAGGAAAAGAGATCACTTTTGTTCTTTAGTTTTTCCACCTTGGATTGGGTGGTTAAGGGAATGAGGAAGTTGATTAAAATACACCACCCTCTTACTCTTGGGTAATTGCAGCTTAATTATATTTGGAGTAGTGGTTTTATCATATTAAATTTGGGGAGAAGTCACAAGATGAGTCATGGAAAATTTTTTGATAAAATTGTGGAAACTTGGGACTTCTGTGATTTTCACCCTCCTTGCCTCACTTCTTTCCTACTTTCCTGATCCACCCTTTTCTTCCTGCCAACAGGGATCCCTGCAGGG
Organism: Hyaena hyaena; assembly: GCF_003009895.1. Taxonomy (NCBI): domain Eukaryota; kingdom Metazoa; phylum Chordata; class Mammalia; order Carnivora; family Hyaenidae; genus Hyaena; species Hyaena hyaena. The sequence continues at coordinate 3,126,775 of NW_024080672.1, read as the reverse complement.
AGCCATGCTGAGAAGGTTCCCTTCTATTCCCTGAGCCAACAGCTGCACAGTCTGTTCAAGCCTTCCCGGCATTCAGGGGTAGAAATCTCCTTCTGGGGAGGGGGAAGGGGGGGCTAGCTGGTCAAAGAACTAAATTATAGAAGTCGGTTGTGTGCTCCAGACCATGGCTTTAGAGTCACTCCCTGTGTCTCTGTTCTTCACCAGGAATCGTTGCCTTTCCACATAAATCACATTCCCTGGCCTCCAGGTTTGTTGCCTCAGAAGGAATGGACTGCTTCCTTAATTATGGGGACTTATTGCAAAATCATTTGATGCTTTACCCTCTCGTTGCCTCTCTGGGGTCCAACCTTGAAGTAACAGGCTCAGAATAGCCCTCAAGTTATGGAGGCCTCTCCCAAAGACATTCTGAGAAGGATAATGGCCAGAGAATGGCCAAAGGAGGAAAAGAAATATCATACCCTTACTTGAAAGGTGAGAAACGCCCTACTCAGCAATGACAAGATTTTTTTAATCTTAAAATTTTAAGACAATAATAATTACAATCAATCCCTCATCTTTATACCATATTGAAGCTTATAAATGGCTTTCACATAATTTAGAATTGAAACGCTAAACACTCTTGATGTCATAGCATTCTCAAAAATTAACCCTACTGGTCGTTTTTCTTCATCATGAAAATATTCCCCTTAATAATTCTAGAACAATTGATGCTAACTCAATCATAGCCTGTATGAAGAAGATCTGCCCACTTGAAGACAGACAGAAACTATGCACCTCAAGTTTCAAGAAATCTTTGGACACATCCAAAATGTCCTCAAGTGGGGCACCTGGGTGGCTCAGTCGGTTAAGCGTCCGACTTCGGCTCAGTCATGATCTCACAGTTCGTGGGTTTGAACCCGGCTTTGGGCTCTGTGCTGACAGCCAGCTCAGAGCCTGGAGCCTGTTTTGGATTCTGTGTCTCCCTCTCTCTCTGACCCTCCCCTGTTCACGCTGTCTCTCTCTCTCAGATCAGAAATAAAGAAAATATTAATTTTTTTTTTTAAAAATGTCCTCAAGTGACAGTACATTCAAAGAGAGTGTGTGTGTAGGGCAAATGCCAACAGAGCTCTGATGTGAACTAAACAAAGCATACTTTCCATTTATTAGATATATTCCAAGTGCTAGACCCTTTACATGTAATTATGCCTAAACCCCATCGTAACTTTGCAAGGTGGACAGAAATGGAGGTTTCGAAAAGTTAAGTAACCTGATAAGGGCACATGACCAATAAGTCTGGAAATCCCAAGTTCTTTCCATTACGGTCATGCAGAGTGGGTTCTAATGGGTCATGGCTCTGTGGGGCATTCATGACTGTTCCACAGAAAGAAAAGGGTTCTGTGTTCCAATAATAAGTTAGAAAAATAATGGGTGGAACAAGGTTTCTTTCTCGCAAAATTGCTCCAAGCCTTTAAAATGTCCATGGATATCGTGGGTCCCCAAGACAAGGATAGGATTAAACAAACAGTGAACATATTTGGCAGGGGAATTCTTGGAGCAGTGGTTTCCAAAGTGTGGTCCCCAACTCGGCAGCATCAGCATCCCTGTGGAACTTGCAGATTTAGTGGATCAGTCTAAAGTGGGGCCCCAGAACTTGTATCTTTAGCCAGTTCCTGGTGATGCTGGTGCAGCATATTTCTCAGAAGAAATTTTCCAAAGAAGGCATTTTGGTAAACACTGAAACAGAAGTGCTTGTGTGGCACTGACCTTTGGATATTTGGTTCCAGTAGCAAAAGGAAAGACAGGAGGACAGGCTTTTACTGGGGCAGAAAATGGGCCTCTCAGCTCTTGCTTAGGAAGGGATAATAGTAGCTGTGGTTGTGATGGTCTCAAACTCATTCTTGAAAACTGGGAAGACCCATGTAGGCGTGCCTCACTGCAGCTAATCAGATTTTCACAAAAGGGCAGGGTGTGTGACATCTCTCAGCTCTAATTTCCTGATGAGTTGCCCTCCGATGATACAAAGTGAAAAAGTCAGTATTCTGCCACTATCACAGATTTAATATTTCACAATTTTCCCATTCTTAGTAAGGGGTGCAGAGTGTGTATCCAGAGGTTAAGCACCTGCCGTTATAGGTATAAGATACGGATGAATTAGATACCACAAGTACAGAATAGAGGGCCTCATGAAGTCTGTGATATTTGCAACAACAACAAAAAGAAAACAAGAATTAGTGAACTGTATGGATCAGGGCCCATGCTCCAAGCTGATAGAGACCTATGTGTGGACTTGTATTCTCTCCTAGCTCCCTACCCCACAAGGATCAAGACCAACAGGGAGGCGGCACTTCTTTTATGCATGCCTGGCCTTGAAATTCCCCGTGTGGCCAGCTCACATGGCTGCACAGACTGTTTCCTAAAATCAGGCCAAACCTGCCTAAAGCATGCACTCAGCCTTGACGGTGGATCTGCCCAAAGAGAGAGTCTAGTTTTCTTTCCCAACAATGCTCTGAAGTTACCAAAACTCTGGTAGGTCTAAACATCCCCAGACACTAGAAAAAGCACATCTTTCCAGGAAGTGATTCAAATGCCAAAGAAGGCAAAAATGAGATGGTATCAGCAGGATGAGCAACTGGGGAAGAGGTAAGTGTACTCTAAAGATGGTAAGGTTGAATTTCTATTTGTCCCAGAGGAACTTCTATTATAACGCTCTGAAGAAATCATTCTTAGACATTTTTTTCTCACCTGGAAGTCAGCCTAGCCAACATCTGCCAAATCTTCCTAAAAATAAATAGTGGGTATACTGCATTACCTGGGCTGTGAAAGGAAACACTGGGGAAGCCCTGAGACTTTTGATTTATATAAGAATCACCTGTAACAACAGAAAGACTATCTCCTGCTGGGTAGGGACTGTAGACCCTAAACCCACCTCTGAGTTTTGACTAAAGCCTCGGAAAGGTTTCAGTCTCTTGGCCCACTGCAGCGATGCAAGGGATGTCTGAGTCACAACTACCACCTAAAATCCAGGAAAAATTATGGGTGTAGAGTATTTGCTTAATTTCCAATCCCACATTGGCATCAAAGTTTCAGCAGCTTCTGATCCTTTGGTACATGTATCCTGAGGGGGAGAGGACAAGAATTACCGAGCACTGCTGCATATACGTTACAGTGATTTACAAAGGAGATTTCATTTATCAACAACACCCTACACATGGGGTTTTATCACCATTTTACAGATAGGAAGACAAAAGCTCACAGGTTAGGTTACTTAACCAAGATCTATCACTGATACCTACTATTCTCCCCACCATACACACACACACACACACACACGGGTTAGGAAATCCTTAGTTTACCCTCATTACACTATTATCATACAACGTATTTGTTACACTTCATTATAAGTGTTGGCATTTTGACTGATATCTTACTGTAACCCAAAGGCTGACACATATAAAATTTTGTTGAATGAATAAATCCTCATTCAAAGTCTTCTTGCTTTCTTTTTTTTTTTTTTTTACTATTTTTATTTATTTCTAGGAGAGAGAGAGAGACAGCGCGAGCAGGGGAGGGTCAGAGAGAGAGGGAGACACAGACTCGGAAACAGGCTCCAGGCTCTGAGCTGGCAGTCAGCACAGAGCCCGACGCGGGGCTCGAACCCACGAACCGCGAGATCATGACCTAAGCGAAAGTCAGACGCTCAAGCGACTAAGCCACCCAGGCGCCCCTAAAGTCTTCTTGCTTTCAATTCAAGATTCTCTGCACAATACGGCTATTAACTGATAACTGTGTTATTGGATACTCTGCATGCTCAGTCATTATGAATTAACAAATTTCTTGAAAAGAAAGTGGATAATGAAACTCTTATTCTCCTTGGAGGTAGACGGTACTTCCAATCTCTGCTTCAGGGAAACCAGGCAATGTAACCTTAGTATGTAACTCCATCCACTCACTCTTTCATGCTCATCCATTCACCCACTCCAACAAGTCTTCACGGAGCTTCTTCCATGTATAAGGTGAAGGTGCCGGGAGTTACAGAAGGGGGAAGGCAGAGCCTTGCAACAGCATGGCTTACTGTCTACGCAGAGACAAGAAAACAGCAAATGCCAGAGCACAAGAGAGGCAGGTGAAAGTGCCATAAGAAATGCTTAAAAAGCAATATGGAAATTCAGGGGAGGCCACGGTTGCATCAGGTGAGGGGAAAGCAGAGAATGCTTCACAGAGGTGGTAGCATTCCACATAGGCTTTCATGGATGGATTAGATTTGATCTAAGAAGGGGGAGGAGGGCAGCTGGGTGGCTCAGTCAGTTGAGCATCCAACTCTTGATTTCGGCTCAGGTCATGATCCCAGGGTCATGGGGCTGAGTCTCGTGTCAGGCTCCATGTTGGGCATGGAGCCTACTTAAGGTTCTCTCTCTCTCCCTCTCCCTCTCTCTCTCTCTCTTTATCCCCCCCGGCCCCTCCCCCACTCGTATGTGCTCGCTTACTCTCAAAAAAAAAAAGGGGGGGGATTGGCAAAGCTTCTGGGCAGAGACAACTGTATGGACAAGCACAATGAGATGAGGAAACCACAGACAGGGTTAGGGAAGGGAGACTTACTCCAATTTCCTGGAGCAGAAAAGACACAAGAGAAAAAAATGACACAAAAGAGAAAACTGGTAAATTAAGTAGGGGTCAGATCATGAGGAATATGCACCTAACCCAAGTAGCCACAGTCATTGCTGTTTCTACTATACACGTGATCCCAGAGGAGCTTAGAATCCATCGGGAAAGCCAAACGCCCCCCTTACCCCACGACTAGCAGCTCCCCTGCTAGAATGTAGCCTTGGCATCTGGCCCACCTACCACAGCACCTGGGACATATTAAGCCCTCAATAAAAGTTTGTTAGATTGAACTGGGAGGACATAATAGAAACATTTCCAGTGGTGGAAATTAGGGGTGAAGAGGAGGTGCACAGCAGTGCTGTCCTTTAAAATCCAACATTTAAATATAAAATACTGACCACAGCCTATGTACCAGCAATTACTCTTCATCCTACTGCCCAAACTCCTATGACGCCAGAAATAATGTCAGCAACCCCTGAATCTCATGGCAACGTCCTGGGAGACCACAGCAGCATTTGAAGTGTGCTCTCTTCAAGCAAGTATTTCTCTATTAAAATCGAATGTCAGTTCCAAATGCATTGCCATGTGACAAATGTTCATTTTACTCCAGGAAAGCAGTGGTCACTCAGACCAGGCCTGGAAGGAAATGTCCCACAGCAAGAGGATGTTGCTCACACCACACCAGAGGTGACAGGGTTTTCCTGTGCCTGGTTCAGAACTGGAATTATGTGTTTTGGTGAGTAGGGCATTCAGAGTGGGTTGTGTGCCTTGAAAGTGTCAGGGCCAGCCTGCTGTCTACAGCCCCAGCTACAGAACAGGAAAGAATCTGGAGCTGAGACTGGAAGTTGAAAGAAGAATTCTTAAAGACCAGGATACAGTACAGTACCCTGACTGGGTACAGTCAAGATTTGGTCATGTATTTGTGGAGGTCGAGTGCAGCTTGACCTTTTATGAAGCTTCCACTGTACAGTTTTTAAGCAGTCAATTAGCAGGTATATTAAAACGTGCTGTACCGTAAGGAAATAAGGATGGGAAGAGGCAATCTGAAGGAGTGGGAAGCACATGAATTTTCCAGCAGACAGTCCTACATACAGATACTGGATCGGTCACTTCCTAGCTTTTTGGCCTTCTGCAAATTATTTAAACTCTTAAGCTTTAATTTCTTATTATGCGAAATGAAGGTAAAAAACATCTATTTCATAATGATTGTTGTGATGATCAGCAAATAATATAAACAGAACTTCTGGCTCTTTGCCCGACAAATAGTAGGAACCCAAATGAATGGTGGCGATTTTTTATTATTCCCAGTTTCTGATCTCCATTTTTCATTATTTGGTGTCATATTTCCCCACTATGTCCAAATTTGTGTAAAATAGGATTTTCACTTATCTCTACCTCTAAACTTTGTTTTCCTAGAATCATGGAAACTGAGTTGGAAAGAAACTTAGGAGTCATATAACCCAACCTGGATATAATCCTAAGAATAAATTAACATCCTTTCCTAAAACATCTTCCTGGCACACATGCTCTCTCCGTGCACCAAAAATCAATGCTTATTTATACGGTCAGAAACAGGATTCTGGAGGAGTACCCTGGATGCACTTTGAAGAATGCCAAGTGAGATTCACAAATACATGACTTCTCCGTGGAAGGTAACAGCAATCCAGTCATTTAGTCAAAGCCATCGCTGTTTTAGAATCTATTAAATACAGCGATTGATGAAGTAGAAGGGATTACAAATAAACAATAAATCATGCAATTATGACTGTTTGAATTTTGGCAAGATAATAAAAAGAGCAGGGGTATAATCAGGAAATAATAGAAGAGATCTGCAAGGCACCCCTGCAATTAGTGATAAACAGAACTTGGCTCAGAGCTGGAGCCCCAATATGGCTCTCATTAAAGAGCCTTGGGACCTATTCCTGGGGCAGACCTCTGCTAGCTTGGAGAGAAGTGAGGTAACCAAAATGTCAGTGTGTGTGTGTGTGCACACACACACACACACACCCATATTCAGATAATCTTTTGCTATAGTATTATAACCACCTGGGCTGAAATGACTACCTTATGCCAACTAAAGACCAATCCATGGTCTTCCGAAACTCTAATTGAGATGTTTCCTGTTTTCAGCTTTTTGACTCTTTCCTTTGTCATACCATAAGCACACACACACACACACACACACACACACATACACACACACACACACACACACATGCACATGCGTGCACACCCAGGCATTGTGCAAAGGGCGCCTTCACTCATCTTTCCTTCCCCCTTTCCTTTCACCTTCTTTTATTAATGGTGCCTCTTAAAGAGATAAATGCTCCCACACAAGTGATACCACTTAAACAGATAAATAGTCCACACTGGAGAGACGCAGAGAGCATGAGAGAAAACCCTGTCTTATTAGACTGGAAACAGACACACTATATTAATGCAAAAAAATCAGCATATGGTTCTAATAGGCTTTCTTAAAATGATTTATCAGCTGTGATTAAGCCCTCAACCACCATGTCTATCTTCATAAATAAAGCAAAAGTGCACCTTGCTCTCAAATGTATCTGCAGTATCTTATTACCCAGCCCTGTACAGTGCACTCCATTTACAACACGGCTCTGGGGAGCCAAGAATTTGTGTGCAATCACAAAGTGTGTGCTCTAAAGAGACTGCCAAGATTTAGGACTCTTATCTCAGAGATAGTCTTACTAAAAATCCATTACAATGAAGGTTTATCCCCTCTCTCTGTGCCACGGAGCTCTGCATTGGTGAAATATGAACAGGTAATTAAGAGGATATGCCTGATTTTACAGTGAGCCCGGTGACACAGAATCACCAAACAGCTGTTGGGAAAGGCATCTGGCACTCGGTGCGGGTTGGTCACCTCTGCCAAGTGGCTGGAGAAAATGAGGACCACTTTGAAAATCAGACTCGGCCTCCTTCTTCTCTTCCATGGCTAGGAAACGCAAATGCAGATCTTAGTCTGCTTGGTTCCGACCTCATTCTCCGGCGGCCTTATATGTCAAATGGTCTCCGCCACAGACTTAAAAGAAAAAGTCTTCACAGACACCCTGAGCAGGGGATGAGGAAGTAAGTGCCGTGACTTCGAAACGAAGGAGGAGGAACTGGATGAAAGCATATGAGCGCAGTAAGTCATAAACGGATGTCTGGGAACTGCACTGAGTCAACCGTTTTATACTCGCAGGGCATGGCTCTGTTGGAGTGGTATTTACTCTTTGATAAAAAGCCAGTAAGTCCAGGAGGATGAGCTAAATAAATCCCACAAAGCACCCAAGCAAAGTGTTTTAGTGGCTAAGTCCCTTTCAAGCCATTCCTCGCATACACACAAAGCACCATTCATGCCCTCCCTTCTCACACCACCTCATACGCAGAGATCCAGACACATCTGCCCCCGTTCCCTCTAAGCTTCCCAGGCATTTCTCGACACGTCCATCTGCAGCACAACTGAGGCACAAACGTGAGATCTCAATACTCTTTTCCAACAACAAACCACTGCCACGGGATGTAGGCAGGTTTGCTGTAGCATCGTCAGATTTTGTTAAATGGCAATAGACTTTAGAGAGGGCAAAATCTAAAATCTCAGAAAAGAAAAGGGTGCTTGGGCTAGTCCATCGGTGTGGTATAAACAGACTGTAACGCGCCAGCCAGCCCGTTGTATTAAGAGTGTGGCCTCGGTGGCGGTAGTCTGCACCCGTAGCACTCCATTAGAACAGCGTTAATGAGGTCAAAGTGGCCTCCCTCCCCCACGATCACAGACTACATCGCTGGCCCTGGCCAGCTGTCTGACAATATGTGCCTCTGGTTACACGGGGGTCTGAGGGAAGGCACGCGTGTCTGGAGCTGCGCAAATCTATCACAGCTAATGGTCAATCAACTCTTAAGCTCACGCCTGGTGGGCAAATCAGCTTCACCATTGGGGGCAGCAGGTAGCTATACTCTGACATTAAATGTCTGTTGGAGCCGGTGTTGGGCATTGTAGGCAATTCTATGCAGTGCTCAGCATGATGAGGAATTATTCACAAAGCCTTGATTTCCCACTTTGTCCAAAACATGTATGCAGGTAGGTATGCATTACTGTGATACAAATAAAGGCAAAAAAAAGAGAAATCTAGCAGAGATCTGGGACTAAAAGACTATCCTCCCCACCCCACGGTGCAGGAAAGAGATGGTCGTTGGGGCAGCAATGTCACCACTGCGGTATTGTCTCTGCGAATATGGAGTTTGAGGATGTGTCCCCAGGACCCTTTCTCGACCACTTCTTTCAGTCAACATCAGAAGGAATGTTCAAGGTGAGATGCTGTGGTGACGTGTGGCATCTAACACCATCTACCTAAGAACGAGCTTTACTATTTTTTATTCTCCAGCTCTCAGTGTATCTGAACTATGTATGTGTATAATTCCAAGGTTGTCAAAAGGCCTGGTTTAGCACTGAGAAAATAGACAGTGATGGAAGGGAGTCGGGATTTCTTGCTCTGCCCTGAATTCATGACTTCTCCACCACCCTCACCGGGGCTGTTACCAAGAGCACCTGAAATGCTGTGAGGCCATTTTCGGGTGGACCAACAGCAGAGGGCTACCACACCGCACATCACACTTTGGCACATCAAAGGGGCCACCAGAATTCCAGAATGGCTTCTTCCCTTCTGCCACTTGGGGGCCAATCAGGTTGGGTTAGCAGGGAGGGGTTCACATGCCCTCTACATGCTAGAGCACTACAGATTCCAGGCTTACCCTGGAAAGAACAGGAATGCCTGGGCCCCCCCGTGCCAGCAAATCCCAGAAAAGCCTCACGTTCATAAATCCTCTGGGAAAGTTCCTGAGCTCTGTGCATAACAAATCATATGAGGAGAAGCCAAAAAGGAGACGGGCTCTTTGAGAGTGGCTGTGATTCACAATGCCCAGCGCTGCATCATCTGTAGTCAATCAACCCGACGTCCACACAGAACACGACTGCTTTTCTTCTTTGGGGACATGGCTGCTCGTGGAGCCCAAATAAGCCCCCACCCGGACATAAAGCCACAGAAAAGGGCGGTGCCTGGCACCGCCTCAGGCAGGGTTCAGACAGCACCATGATCAACTTTCAAAGTCACCATGTAACAGATGGTGTGCTCTGCTCATAACTCAAGATCCCGGGGATGGCCATGCCTGCAGCCATCCCCTAAATGCAAAATGTAGGATTTGCTCCACTCCACGGAGGGAACTGGGGACACTCCCACAGAGCCAGACAATGCTTGCAGGTGGGTCCCTCCCTCCTTCTAGCTCCAACACTGTCAAATGAAACAGCTCCCGTCCACCTTCAGGTCAAAGGTCAAAATACCATCTACATACACAACAGTCTGATTTCACCACTGCGGGAACATTTTGTTAGAAAGCATGTGCTTCGAGGAGATGCTGAGGGTAAAGTCTTTCGGCATCCCATTTCACTCTAGAGCCAGATGAGAGAATCTGGCCTCATCACATAGAAGAGTCACAGGTTCAAACAGGCTAAAAATAGCCTTAAATATCCCAGAAAGCAAAAAACAGAGCTCAGCAATGTTCTAGAAACGCTGCAGCTGACATCCCGTCATATTTGGGGTGTGAGGATCATTCCAGCCAAATATTGAGGAGCAAGTTGTGTGGGGCCAGCCAAGAGGATGGCCTGACTGCCTCTCCAATCCAACCGGCTTGTGAGCAGCCCTCTCCCAGGTCACCAGAACAGCTAGGTCTCCAGTGTGTAAGAACATGGTACAAGTAACTCAAGGGGGGGGGGGAACAACACGATTTCCTAGGCCCTTGGGCTTTGGTGATCTTTGGGTAAAAAATAAGGAACATGTCCGTGTAGGGTTCCGAGGCTAAAAACGGTAATTACACTACGGGTTCAAGTTGACAGCTGACATCCTAGAAATATGGACGGGAGGAATGCTCGGAATCCCAGTTCCTGGCCTCAGCCTTATCAATATGGAAATAACTTAACAACACACAAATGCTGAAGCCAGGCTCCCAGAGTAAATCACTCCCATACCTGCTCTGGACCATACTTAACGTTCACCTGGATTTCTGAGATAATGGGGGCAGAGACTCTTGCAACCATTATATTATTTTCCTATTCTCTTTTTACAACGTCAACTTTTTTCTCACGTCTCCGCGAGGGGCCCAGGTAAGTGATTCTCAGCTACAGATGCACAAGGAGTCTAACATTTGGCCCAATTTTCCAAACGTGAGGGCTGTTTTCTGCCTAAAACGGAAGCTTCATCTTTAAGTCATTTCGTTTTAATCCAGGCCTGAAAACAGATCTGCTTTCCTGCTTGCCTTTGGGAGCCTGAATGCAGGGCCTCACAGACGACAGTGCAGGCTTCCTCTGCAGATGCAAAGGCCTCCTGTGCCCAAGCACTGCACCCGCCTCCCCATGCCTGTCTGGCGGGTTGCAAGATCTGAATTACTCACAGCTGGAAACTGACTCCTTCTGAGGAGAGCATCAATTCTCTGTTGTGATTCCATTTGGGCTAATACCTTGAAATCCCTGCCTGACTGGCCTGCCTGCCTTGGGACAGGTAAGGAATGATTTTTAACTAGCTGAGGACCCAACCCAACCTGGAATAGAAAAAACACCCTGTTGAGAAAGCTTCCTCCTGGGAAAAGCTGCCCTTTTTGGTGGCCTTAAAGCTGAGCATCAGAATTGTTTTAGTGAGGGCTCCCAGACAAATAAATAATTCCATTGGGCTAGTTTTTGGCTACAGTCAGGCCACCTGATGGGAAGATAGGTCAATCAAGTGGTCCTCACAGCCCGAGTCCGGGTTGATGGGAGTGCCCAAGGAGCTCCAGAGAGTTTGGGAGCTCCAGAGCACTTGGGGCTATTTTTGGAATCCTTTCTTCATCATACTTCCGTGCCCACCCATCCCTGCTTTGTTCCTTTTAGGTGCATTCCACACATAGAATGTCATAGAATCAAGACTATGTTCATCAGCTCCCAACATACTCCTTTTAATACCCATGACATCCCACACCAACCCCTCTACCTTTTAACAATCACAGCATCTGGAGGAACTTTGAACTTAACCACAAGTCAGAAATAAAATGCAATTATTTTTACAATTTTTACAAGTAAAAAACTACAATATTTTTTACTTGTAAACATTTCGGTTAGGTTTTTTTTTATTCCTTAAAAAATGAATTCAGGCGTGCCTGGGTGGCTCAATCAGCTGAGCATCCGACTTCGGCTCAGGTCATGATCTCGTGGTCCATGAGTTCAAGCCCCACATCGGGCTCTGTGCTGACAGCTCAGAGCCTGGAGCCTGCTTCAGATTCTGTGTCCCTTTCTCTCTCTTGCCCCTCCCTGAGGGGCTCTGTCTCTTCCTCTCAAGAATAAATAAATATTTAAAAAAATTTTTTTAGTGCATTCAATTTTGCAAGACTTAATGCTAGGTAATTCTTTACAGTTAGGTTAGCAGTCAGAAACCTTCTTGGAATTCACAGCAATAACCCAGTAGGAAGTGATGATGGTCTAGACTTGAGGTGGTAGAAAAGAAAAAGAAAGGGAAGAGAGGTCTACTTCCTATGAAAGTTGCTGGGCAGAGGAGGGTAGGACGGCAAAGCAGACTCCTGCGGTGGGTGACGCATGCCTCTGACAGGGCAGTGAGTGTGCACGAGGAAGCCCTGAGCGCACTTTGCGTGCAGTTGGGAGTAGCAGTGCTGCATCCGGTGAGAATGTGGGGAGCAGCTGCAGGCTGGAGGCTAATAGTCAAGTCTGAAGACTAGATGTAGAGTTGAAGGAATTGTCTGGTGGAGTTGATGGTTCCGCTCTGAGCATTTATGAGTTTTCTGAAGAGAAGGTGTAAACAGAAACCACCTGCGAGTGGATGCAGCCAAAAGACAAGGAGGCAGAGACAAAGCACAGAGGAGGAAAGCCTTACCCCCGGCCCTCCTTGGTGAAGGCCTATCAACACTTTGTCTCTCTTGATAGTTTATTCCTCTGCATTTAAATGGGGAACGCAGTACTGGGATAATCACCTATAATTATTCCCTGTGAACTAGAGGGACCAACATCAAATTATCATTAACAACATGTTCAGAATGTCATATGCGGGCCTGGCTATGCTTCATGAATACATAAGTCCTTCGATCATCGCTGTACCCTGTCACAATTGAACAGAAAATACTGGTGCAAGAAAATCCTCTTTTGTTCTGCAATATTCCAACACAAATAGTGGTTCACAAAATCAATACCCGGTTCCCTTTTGCAATCTTCCTGGTACATCCTAAATGGGGTCGGAGCCTCCCAATCTCTTCCACTCCAGTTTCAAGTTGAAACCTAAGCGCCTCGTACAAGGCCACCCGTCACAGCATGGAATGAATGAAAACCTTTTCTCATTCCAACTTTAGCCTCTGGAGCCTTTTGATCAACTCTCCAAAAGACATCAGGCAGAGACCTCCATCTTGCTGCGACACATGTCATGGACTAGCAAATATCCATAAAATCCAGGACCAAAAACTTAAATGCTTAATAATGAACTCAGAGAACAGTCAGCACTGCCCCTCACAGGCTGAGACAAGTGGCAAGTCCTGCCCCCTGCCACCACCCCCTTTTAATTCAGATTAGGACACCGGCTGAAGGCAGAGCCATGCACTGCCAAATAATTTAGCATTAGAGGTTAGATCCTCAGTTTCAAGAGATAAACATATTTTTTTTCCTCAGTGTGCAAGTCAGGTTGTGAGGATTCATCCATTTTAGTCCAAATTATCCAAATATACAAAGTCTTCAAGGGAGGACATGACCAAATACCAGGCACCCCTCTCAGTCAGTATTCCTCCGAACCGTGGGCCTTCCCCCATCATCCATATCAAATAGACCTGATAGTAAGTGCTCGTTCTTTGCAAGGCAACAGACAGTGCCTTTTGCCACTTTGAGGATACCCTGACTTTCTGCCAAAAAAAAAATTTTATGTTTATTTATCTTTGAGAGAGAGACACAGAGACAGAGATAGAGTGTGAACAGGGGAGGGGCAGAGAGAGAAGGAGACACAGAATCCAAAGCAGGTTCCAGGCTCTGAGCTATCAGCACAGAGCCCGACGCAGGGCTCAAACTCATGGCCCGTGAGATCATGACCTGAGCCAAAGTCAGACGCTCAACTGACTGAGCCACCCAGACACCTCTGCCAAAAACTTTTTAAAAATAACTCTACTATGAATTGTTATTTCCCACTCCATTTTAAAATTGAGGCAGAGCCTCAGATCACATCTTGATTCGCCGACATATGTGGCAGTGGATGCCAACTCTTCATAATCTCTGGTAAAGATTGCACACATTAACCCTACACCCCGGGAAGCTAAAACACATGAAATGGCTTCCGGTCTTTTCCACTGGTTTAGTTGTTCTCCTGAGTGGGATGCAAAGACCAAGCCAACCTCCCTTCCAGTGTCAAAGTCCACTCGAGCCAAAGGCATCCTGTAAACCTATCAGGAGAAAGCTGAAAAGCTTTACATGTGTAGTGTACCGACAGGGGAGGATCAAAAGGATCCTTAGAAGATAAAGGTTAGGTTTTCCAATCCCTGGGGGGATGGGGGAAGAGCTAGGTTGCTACGTCTTCCTTCGAGCATTGCTGGTGGGGGTTTCCTTTCAGTCATGCTGATTCGAAACAAAACAAAACAAAACACGAGAAGATCAAAACCAGTTTCATGGTCTCATCTCCCAGGATTTAGCAAACATGACGACATTTTCAAAACCAGAGGGAAACGAAGTTTAAGTTTCAGAATATTCTTTTCCTCCAGACTTCTGCAAGGAGGGACTGTTTTTACACAAGTATTGTAGAAGCAAAGTGTTAACAGAGCGGCTGTTGCAAGTTTGCTCAACTGGGTTTCTTTTTTGTTTCCATTCAGCACCAAGTCTACCTTCCCCAGAGGACAGCAGTGCCAGCACGGGGCTCACAGAGCAAGAGTGTGGACCAAGGCAGAGGGCCTCCCTCTCTGTACCTTCTCTCCCCCAAGGAACCAGTGGTGTCGAGTAACATGATTTCCAGGTACAGAATTTAATCAGATTGAGCAGCCTACTTTTCTGAGCTAAGGCTGACCTGGCCGTGCCCTGTTCCATAACTCCTGTTGAGCTGGGATCCAAGATCTTAAGATTGTAGCCTGTCCCTTGCTTCCATGTGTTAAACAGTCAATACCCCCTGGGAATAGACTGCACTTTTCATCATTTGGGTAGGAATTCTAGAGCATGGAAATGCCCTAATTTGCTATTGATGCATCCGCATGATGAGTCAAATTTAGGTCCTATGGGAGGAGAGTAACACTTAGCACTTACACACCGTGCTTTTCATCCTCAGGGTCCTTCACCACGTGAGGCTGTAATGTTATAGTTCTCTCAGCAAGACAAAGGAGTTCATTTCTAGTCCTCTCAACTCGCCTTACACACACACACACACACACACACATGCACACGCACACGCACACACTCCCAGACAATTGTTATCATATGATGAAGTTGTATCCCACTTCCTACACATGGATTATGCTATCCATTTTTTAAAAATCAAATTTAAAAGGTCAATTCACCTTCCTCTTTATTTTCCTCTTTTTAAAAATCTTTTTGGTTTTGTTTCTGGTTTCTTTCCCTCTGACATAGAAAATGAAATCAGGATGCTAACTGCCACCTGTTACTAGAGTCTATTCAGTATTACTGGTAGGGTTCTGTACTTGACTTGATCCCTCATGCCTCAGGGTCGTCTGTGTCATCTCTGGCCAGTGAGGAGAGTTGAATACTCTTTCTTGGGGGTTCTGGAGGAGTCCACCAAGTTCCATGCTGAGACCTTCTCTACTTCATCTCCATGCATTCCTGGCTCGGGTGATTACATCGAGTCTCAGGTATTTGAACACCATCTATATGCCAGTGACTCCCAAATTTATATCTCAAGATGAATTGCCTCTTTCTGAATTACAGACCACTTAGATCCCTGTGCCGATTCCGTATCTCCACTGTAGTCAAAAAACAGTCTCCACGGTCTTCTCTTCAAACTGGCTCTTCCCACAGTCAACTCCCATTCCTTCCAGTTGCTTAGGCCAAAAACCTCGTTCACCTTTAATTCCATCCTTTCTCTTACTCCCCAGATCTAATTCATCAGCGAATCCTGTTGGCTCCATCTTCAAAATAGACCCAGAATGTAACCACTTCCTCCATCTCCACCTTGGACCAATCCGCCATCATCTTTAATCTAGATTCTTCCATTAGTCTCCTTAACTGCTCTCTCCCTCCCTCCAAGAGTTTACTTTCAACTCAGCAGCCAAAGTGAACTCCCTAATATATAAGTCAGATCCTATCACTCCTCTGCTTGAAACTGTTTGTGGTTCCCCATCGCACCAGGAGAAAAATCTGGAGGCCACAGGCCTTCTGGAATCTGCCCTCCTGTGCCCACTCTTCAGCTTATTACACACCCTCCTCTTTGCGATTCCTCCATCCCACAGAATCCTCCAGCCTTAGAGCTTTGACATATTGCTCTCTCCACTTGGAACACTGTTCCCCTCAACACACCTGCTCGGAAGCAAAGCTCCGCTCTCCTCCTTCAGGTCTCTGCTGCATGTCCGCCTACCAGCAAGCCCTCCCTGACCACCCCCAACACTCACTCTGCCCCTTTCCTGCTATAACACTTACCACCTTCTGACATGTTATATGTTCTATTGTTTTCACTTGCTGATTATTTGTCTTGCTCCTGAGAAGCAAGCTGCCTGAAGGTAGGGTTTTGTTTTTAATTAGCTTTAGTTCATGGGTAGATTCATCAAGGCTTGGACAGTGCCTGGTACATGGTGAGCACTCAAAAAAGATATACTGAATGAATACACAATGAACACAAGTTTCTCATCTGTTTCAGGACATAGACTATCCTGACTTCTAAGCCACAGGCAAACTGAGATTTGTGATGCCTGCTAGCGATGGATGCTTTTTCAGGGGAACTACATCTCTTACTAAAGAGTTGTGAAACCATGAGCTTATACTTATGTGGAAGATTGGGTAACTGTGGAATGTGCTGCCTTCTATATTGATATAGATACAGGTAGTAGAGCTTTTTCCATTGTCATGACCTGACTCTAGCCTGTCCTCATTCTATACATCCATTGGTACACTTTTGGAAAAGGGTGTCAGGATTAGAGACAGTCCACAGAACAGAATTTTCCCCAGTGGATAGCCAAATGGGCTAATAAGCAAGGATCAATTCTCTATTTGCTCTTGGACAGAATTTTCTAGATAAAACTGCAGCTAGAGAGTTAGAGGTGGGGGGAAGGACCAGCCTAAATTTCCCAGTGTTTTTGTATAAAGTACTTATACCCAGAGGAAAAGACATCAGAAGAAAGATAGAGACATAGAATTAAAAAGAAATAATTATCTGAATGTGGAGCAAAAGAAAGTGAAAGACAGCATTACACACATAATATAATATATAACAATAAGGTTTGCTTTGAATAAAGAGCTTGTATTCCTACTTTTCAAGCAAGGGATGAATAAATGAAGCAGGAGCTATGGGTGGCAGTGTGCCAGAGATGTTAGCAGTTAGAGAAATGTGGTACAAAGGTTGTATGAACATATGCTGGTCGATTGGAGAGTATCTCCTACCTTTCATTTATCCACCTGTGGCTTCCAAAGAAATGCTAGGCAGAAGCCACCAACACAGCCCATTTGGCTGCTGGATAAGTCATTGTGTTTTAGGTCTCAAGAAGCCAAGGCAATCCAAGGTTGGATTTGGCCCCTCTGATTTGAAAGAGGCAAAGGGAGAGGATACCTCAACAGCCTGAATGCTGACCAGCTTTCATGGTGTACCAGTAAAGTTGGGGTCTGAGACAGCCACCCCAAAACCATGAGAGAAGTGGACTACAAAGCCCCTCACCCAAACACCCATCACAAAACCAGCACATGGCTGAAAGCAACATTCAAAAGACACCTTTAACAAATATTTTAAGGATATGTTTACAATATGTATTTCTACAACTACAATAGTCCTCTTTCTCAACTTTGCTTGCCTAATTATTTTCATTTTTTAAAGTTTAATTATTCATACTCTTTCTCAACCCACAAGGACTCAGAAGCAATTCACAAAAAGGCGTATAAGCACGGAAATGTTTTTTTTTTCATTATGGTATTTATGATTATTTAATTATTTTTTTTTTTTACAAATAGTTTATTGTCAAATTAGTTTCCACATAACACTCAATGCTCATCCCCACAAGTGTCCTCCTCCATGCCCGTCACCCCCCTCCCCCCCACATCCATCAGTCCTCAGTTTTTGTCAGCATTCAAGAGTCACGGAAATGTTTTTTAAATTAAAAATCGGGACCAGAGGAAATATAAACTAGAACTGAAAGTCTAGCCTGGGGAGAAGTAAAACATGTTCATCATAGTGTTCTAAAAAGTTCTCAAAGTTAAGCAGTAAACTTGGCTTTCTGTTAACCGAGCAGTCAAAGCAAAAAGAGAAACAGAACCAGTTACATGATTCTCAGGTCCACGAGGAGAAAATAGTTCAGTTCCTTTGGGGGAAGCAAACTATTTCCTGGAATTCAGATGTGCAAGAATTTCCTCCCATGGGGCTTCATATAGAAATGAGTACTATGCAAAGGAGAACATCTAAAACCACACCCCTACCACGGGCTTCCTAAAGCTGTCCTTGGTAAATGTCTGTAAGAATATCAAGGGCACATACTTCAATTAAAACCATTCTATTAGAAATGAAGACAATATGAATCAACATGACCCAGTACACACCTTTCTTACAGTTCAGTTTAATCTAAGAGGCCAACTTTGACTTCCTTGAGGAATGAATGAACTTATTAATCCCTCGGTTTTTTACATGTCTACCAGGAGAGCTAAGTTTATTATTCAACCAGAGGAAATTTACTAGGCTTTTGGGTTCTTCCTTGCCCTTGTTATTTTCATTTTTAAAAAATACATTTCTAGTGCAGTGAATTATAGAACATATGCCTTCTATTTTTCTTGAGTTAAAATTTTAAGTGCTCAGAAGAGTGTCTGGCAAATAAGTGCTAAGTAAGTATTTGTTAAAAAGGGGGTGAGTCTTTCATGTCACCTGGGGGGTGGAGGAAGTGGTTGTGTCAAGTATGAATGACAAATTAATCATCTATAAATAAAATCAGTTGATTGAGATTTCATACCTCTCCTGTATCCTTCACCAATCATCATGATTTTGCCTAAAGCAGTATAGACTCAGCGCAAGCCCTAAACTATCTTGATGTAAGAATGTGACATGAAAAATCTGGTGGAGGGATTATTATAATTTCACGTTCAGGAGGATTTGTAGGTTTTGAAACATCAGAGCCTTTTGAAATGTCTCCCCCGGATGGAACAGCTGGAACTTCAGAATCCATTACAACGTTGCCAGCCCTTCCTTTCAACCAACTTCCACATTTTAAGTCTCTGTTCATGGAACGTGTCTAATTTGTTGTTTAGTACAGTGTGGGCATTCAATAGCGCTCTATTGTAACAATAAAAAAATGCTAAAGAGCTTCCTTATCACATTTACTTGGGAGCCCGTTTCCTTTCCTTTATTGTGACTTTAAAATACAAGCACAACATTACGATAAACTGAATATACTGTGGAGGCATTCATAAAGTGGATTTTCTAAATTTATATTTATGTTTTCTACATTTATTATTAAGAACAAATAATACACACATACATTTAAACCATTTGTCTCAATAATAACAGATGTTCAATAATATCACTGGGAAGGAATTGTGATGCTGGCGGAGATCTACTGGGAAGATTTATCCTAGGTTTTCAGAATAAAATGAGACCCCTTCTCCTCTGCTATGATTATCTGCCTATTGTCTCTTTGGGTTTTGTCTTCTGCATGCAACACCCATGTAAGGCTTACTACTAAATGTTCAGCAAACTAAATCAACTAGTTTTGAATAGAAAAAGTCTGAGTTTGTCCAACTCAACGTTCAAGAATCAGGTAATGGGTTTTTTTGCTTGAATTTTGTATTTCATGTCTGTTTTCCCCTTGATGGATTTCTACTACAATCAGGGACTCATCCTTTTTTTTTTTTTTTAAAGTCATGAGACACACACTTGCAGATGCATAGAATGCTGTTTTAGGGCCACATCAACACCATCTGCAGTGCCACCTAAGTTCCCACGCAGAAAATTTTAATGGGGGTTAGCGGAGGCACCTGCCAAGGTGTCTATTCAAGCAAACCTACCCGCTTGCTGCTCTCCTCCTCTTGAGCTTTCCTGAACTCATGCTCGAGGGAGCAGTCCAGCTCATTGAAGAGCCCCACCTCCTCACAGTTCTTCAGGAATCTCGTTGGGGTCGGAGTCTGATCTGAAAACAGAGACCAAGGAATCATACATGGGATCTTTTCCTCAAAAGCCAGTAGCTAGCATGAGCTCAAATTCACTAATCCCCTTCCCTCGTCTTAATTAAGATGCCAACTGGTCATCCATAATTTTATACCCTTTTAAATAAAATGGCAATATGGAAGAAACTAAAACCACAAATCTCACAGGAAGAATACAATGTGTAGGCTGCATATGTAGGGTTTTCTAAACTTCTTCCAGACAACCTCCAGAGATCCCACCAACAACTTTCTGGGGTCCCTATCATTTGGACACACATTTCAATGTGTGGAATGACTTTTTTTTAACTGGAAAAAAATGATTTAGCTAAAATTAGGCCAAAAAAATTCTTCTGAGACAAAGTTAAGCTTGATTTTAGGGGGAAAACAGATTTTGTAAAAGTGTGTATCAATCAAAAAGAAACAAACAAGCATGTTAATTCTTTCTCTTTTTTTAAACTTTATTTATTTATTTTGAGAGAGAGAGAGAGAGAGAGAGAGAGAGAGAGAGAACAAATGGGGGAGGGGCAGGGAGAGAGGGAGAAAGAGAATCCCAAGCAGATTCTGCACTGTCGGCACAGAGCCAGATGCAGGGCTTGAACCCACCAACCATGAGATCATGGTCTGGGCCAAAATCAGGAGTTGGGCACTCAACTGACTGAGCCACCCAGGCGCCCCAATTCCTTTTCCTTAATGGAAAAAGAAAATATGGCAATTCTGTCTCTCATTCTGAGAGTCATAGAGGATGATGAAAGGTTCCAAGTTAAACACATTCAGCTTTCATCCATTAAAAATATAATTATTAATTTTATTTTCCTTTGCTATAGCCAAAGGAATGTTCTGAGAAAACTCTTTAAAAGGAATTTCTTTCATATTCTTGACTGTCTAGTGAGCACATATCTTAGAAAACTGGAGGATCTGAAGCCACTATTTGTGGCGTAATATTTATGCAGCCTTTGCAGTTTACAAAACGTTTTCAACATGTTCTATATAATCTAGATCTCACAAGATCCTGTAAGGTAAATAAAGGTAGACTTACACCTTTGTAATCACTAAGGACAGTCAACTTCCTTGATAAAGGTGTACTGGAGTTGGCATTAAGAAAACTGTAAAGTGTCCTATTGTTCTAAACAGAAGATGGCCATGCAAAATGGCCATGCTAATTATTTTGCAAATGAGGGAACCTGAGGTCCTAAGTGATTAAGAGTCCTGTTCAAGGTCTCCCAGAGAAATGTGATGACACCAGGATTATGACCAAAGCCTTGGTGATATTGCCAATATGTACATATATTATTCCCACCTGAGCCTACAGCACACACTGCTAGATTAATTATGGCACTTGTCCAACTTAACCTATCCTCAGTCCCAAATTCTCTTTCTGCACAGTTCTCTAACACATCACCACCACTCAACTGAAGAATGCCACAAGTGGACATGAATTTGCCATTCCTGCACGTTCTTTATATATTCCTGTATCATAAAAAAACTAGAATCATATTTACTTTTCTAAGTCATACACAGAGCAGTTACCCCCAGTAAATTAACCATTGAGATTCTAAGAAATAGCTTAATATTAATGAAGATGAAAGTAGCTTGAGATCCCCACATATTCAGGCCTTCCAAGGCAAGATCTCCTGATTCCTTATGGTGAGGGGCTCTCCCACCTGTTAAACTCCCAACTGGTTGACCTGGATCTCAAAAATCCCCTTCTGCATCCTTTTCCATTCTTAGCCCAGCCTCCAAAATACTGAGCTCTTTTTACAGTACACAGAGAGCCTACCACAGATGATCATAAATTGGACATTACACAGAAAAGCTATGTAAAAGTTGGATTTGATTGAAAATGGTTTTATTAGCACGTTAATCTATTAAGAGCCACACATACACATTTGTGTCTCAATATACATATAACATGTATATGCATATACACATATGTATACAGTGTGATAAAATTAGTACAAAAAGGACAAAATTAGTATTTATGAAGCATTTTGCAGTTTACAAACATTTTCACCCACACTGTCTAGAGTCTATATCTCACAAGATCCTATGAAGTAAGTAGGTCCCTCTTATTTTAGAAATGGAGAGATAAGTACCTTAACACGATGTCACAATTTGTAACCATTTTATCACTTCTCTTTTTCCTTCAGGCATAATCCCTTCTCAGTCTAAATCCTGTGCTTTTCCAGGACTCACCTCTGGGTCTGAAGGACTCTGTTACATGTGTAAAAGACAATGTTGGCAACCCAGAAATCCAGATTTGAAAATCATATGATTCGGGATACATTACCTACATTCTGGACCTCATATTCCTCCTCTTTCAAGTAAAGTTCTAAAGTTACCTGTTCTATGAATCCTAAAATCACCACCATAATGGGTTCCCTTCAAAGTCACTGTCACTAGGTCAAAGAAACATGGCCATTTAAAGGACAGCTTAATGGGAACATCAGAAACAGCTGGCTAGACTCTAGAAATTAAGCCAGAAGTAAAGGCTAGACAGATAAAGAAGTTTCCTGAACAGAAGGTGTAAACAGACAAGACCTGACAGTGAAAATAAAGGGTGGTGTGTGTGTGTGTGTGTGTGTGTACATATTCTTCCATTTATTGAGTGCTTATTCCATGTCAGGCATAGTGTTAAGTGCTTTGTATTATACACCATCTCATTCATTTCACACCAACCACATTTGGTAAAAATCATTTTCCCCTTTTACTTATAAGGAAACCGAAACTCACTCCAGGCTGGGGCCACATAATTATATTGGTAATTGACAATCCTAACCATCCTTGGTTCTTTTAAAATATCTTGGAATCATTTCTATCCCTTGTATAATTGAACCATATTGTAATCCTACAGACCCTCTACTATCTTGCAGGTCATTTTGACTAAAAAGCCTGAGAAAATAGCACATAACAGAACTGAAATACTAGACCACTTGCCATCAGTAGGAATTTAGTTTGCCAGGTTTTAATTCCTCTTCTGCTCTTCTATATTTCTTTGTTGGAGATTTACAAGCTGAGGGTCATGATTCTACATAGAGGGAACAGTAATCCTAGGAGGATCCGCATGGGTCCTGAAGTCTAAGATGAGTTCATGAGATGGGCCATGAAATTGAATTCACACTGGCATTTGGAGGCCAAACCTCAAAAAAACTTGAGAAATGTGTTCTGTCTTCTCTCAGCAAAATTATCTCCAGATTCAAGTGCCTGCACACGCACCCACGTACATCAGGAAAGGAGGTGGAAGGAACACGGCACAGGAATGGTAAAGGCAATGGCCACCATCGCTAGCCTCTCGGCAGCAACAAGGATACAAAAGGTATGAAGCAAGGGAAACTTTGAGCCCTAAAGGGAGTTGGTTCCCTCCTACCCCTAGAGCAGAAGACCCAGATGGAGGCCATAGAGTTGTACTAAATGTGACTTTCTTTGCTGTATGATATAATAAAGGAAAAGCAAAACAGGTATCTGTATCCACATTTGGAAGAGATAAGGCCCACTGTTCCTAATTTTTAATTCATTTTCTCCTGGTGAATGAGCTATTCTTTCCAGTTACAACAGGAACCAGAAAATGGAGCTTAACTTTTATTTTAACATTTATTAGAATTAATACGGGGTCTCTAGCTGTCTTTGATCCCACATGGTACCAGTTCCAAGGAAGGCAGGAAATGTGCAAATCTTCAAAAAGGGGACAGCTAAATCTATCAGCAGCTTAAATAAAAGAGTCAGAGCTTCTCGGCCACATGAATGCCTTGTCAAATAACTATTCCAGCTGAAATTAGATCTAAAGTAGGTGAGTAATATCCATGGCCATAAATTAAAATCCTTATAAACCCCACCTTCTTTGGGACCAAGAGCATGCACCAGTTCTGGGAGTAGCAGTTCATAGATAACAGTGGGTGAAGCTCTGCTGGCGGATAGTATCTAAGGTGTGTTCAGGAGTAACAGGCCATACTCCAAGGACTTCTAGGAGCTGGTCCCAGTGGGAACTCAGAGCCGAGATGTTCACTGTAGGCCTTCTGTTCACCTTTCTTTTAGTGTTCCCACTTGAGTGAGGGTCATCTGAATGAGAGAAAGGAAGAACTCCCAATCTCAAAACTAACCTAAAAGTTAGTCACGTTTGAGTTTGCGCTGCCCTTGAGTGGAAAGTATTTTGTTGTTCTTCCCTTTGCAAATCCGAACTGGCACGGCGTAAGCACCGACACGTTGCTCCCTCGCAGGGAGTTCGCAAAGAGCACACCAGCTTCTCAGAACACCCAGAGAGCCGGGATCACGACAAGTGGGGTATCTTACCCACCTCTACCTGCCTCGCCTGTCCTTGGGATCTCCTTACCATTCGGACAAGAAAGACTGGCGCCAAAAGGGATTAAAAAAAAAAAATCCTGTGTAAAGGTTGCCATATTTCAGTATCTGGTACCTTTCTTGGAAAGGTTAGCCTGTTCCTTGAAAAGGAGCACCTTTTCATAGAATCGCTGCCTCTGTAAGCAGCTAGGTAGAGGATTCTTGCCACATCGAGACCTTTCTTGTACATCTACCTGCAACAGTGCCACGAGCTCCACATTATGATTTAGAAATTCACCCATCCGTTATACGATAGGAAATTCTGCACCCCAATACATCTGGGTAGGATGACAAGTCCGTGGCCAGAACTGTTAGGGGAAGGAAAAAAGCTCACGAAGTTTTCCAATCAGTCCATAGTCTGCCTAGCATCAAAAGCTTCAGCCCCAGCAAGTATGATTACTCCAAAGACTAAATGACAAGCACAAAGCTAAAGCCTGAAACCTGATTCTTCTTTTAAAAAGTGTTTAGTCTGCTCTACATTTAATAATAGGTTGCTACCTTATTCGGTTTCAGAGCTGCATTTGAGGTATACGTTTGTCTATGTTTCATTTTCCTCAATGATAAAAAGGCAAGGCGACAAGTCATCAATTTAAAAAAAAAAAGTAAAAGCAGAGTTCCCATAACATATCAAGAGAAGAAGAATGCAAACTTCCTAAGCAAAATTTTCTTACCCATTGGTCTAATATTCCCAACTATGGTCTTACTAAAGGACTATGTGAAGCAATTTTACATCATTCTGTATTAAATTGATGGTGCCTAGGAACACTATAAAAGCCCCACTAATTCAGACACTTATAAGAAAGATCAGTTTGAATTAGTGACCATTCTAATTGTAGGGTATTTTTTAAAGGTAATGCATTTTTGCTATTTGCATGACTCGGATTCAACCAACCAAATGTAGCTTAATGGAACTCCTCAAGAACGCTGCTCAAATCAATAGAGAAAAGTATCGGAATTAGCATATCTATTTTAGTAAGAGTTGGGGTTCTCAGAAAAGGCATTTTTCTTAGTTTTTATATTCTTTTTATAGTTCTATTTATCCTGTGGATTCTTCAGCAAATGCTTTCTTTAAAATAGTCTTACTTCGTCCCTATCCCTATCTGAATTTTAATCAAGTCTTAATTAAGACTGTTTACATTAAATCAATTTTAAAATACACAAGCCTTTATAAAAGCAATAATCAGTAACAGCTGAGAGAATCCCATGGAAATTTAGACCGGCTCCTTTACAATAAATGTGCCTTTTATTGAGTGTGAATATACCACAGGAGCAATAGGGTCCTTTCCGTAACACTGACGTTACTATTTCCTCACATCTGTCCCAAGAGGCAGTGTTTCCATGGGACAACCCAACGCAGCTCTGGTTTTTAAGCAACAGCTGTGGAATGCTTAAGGGTTGACCATCCTGTGGGTGACCCAGGTCAGCAAGAGTCGAGACACACTGGCAGACTCTTGGATCGAATGCTGCAGTCCATTTACTGTCAAGGTAGAGAGCAGATGGACAAGATGCCCTTGGGAAGGCCGTGAGTCAACTGGAGATTGCTCTGTGAAGGGCATCTCATATGACATAGGGCTCCAGAAGACACGGAGTCAGATTTAAATGAATCGTGTATATAATCCACACCTACTCACTGTCAGCCATGGCCTAGCCAGAGAGTTCCCACAGCAATCAAGCCACAATGTTATTTTTTTAAATTTTTATTTATTTTTAGAGAGAGAGAGGGGAGCAGAAAGAAGGACAGAGGGACAGAGAGAATCTTAAGCAGGCTCCATGCTCAGCACAGAGCCTGATGAGGGGCTCAATCCCACAACTCTAGGACCATGACCTGAGCCAAAATCAAGAGTTGGATGCTTAACCAACTGAGCCACCCAGGTGCCTCAAACCACAGTTTTAATTCATGTTAAAGGAGTTGAGCTGGTGAAGAGGGTTATTAACACTGAGAGATCATGGCTCTGCAGGCCAGGTGACCTGACGGATCCAAGGTGAATCTCTTATCAAGCCCTGCCCTGAACCATGGAAGCTAAAACTTCACATTTCCACTCAGTCATCAATTGCCTGAGTTCTCCTACACTCGTTTTTGGAAAGGATTGGTTTCCAGATGGAACAGACTTGAAGCCAGTGTTTCATATATAAAAAGTACTGCAGAGCAAGGCTTCTAAGGTATTCAGGTGAATCATTCAAACTTCAATTTTGCTTGACTGGCTAGAAACATGAATGAGAAGCTGACAACTCCTATTAATGCCCATTGCCACTTGTCATAATGGAGGGGAAAGTCTGATATAAAAATGCACTCTTTGTTCCTCTAAATGCTAATGTGTTAATATAATCTCCTTCCAAAAACTTTTGATTGTTTTCTGTAAGATGACTATTGAAGAAATAAGCCAATAATATAACACCAAAACATGTTCTTAGTGTATGTTGTTCACCAAATCTAGTTGTACAATGAGAAAATTATAGACAGACAGGAACTTTGGACAAACTGCTTACCCTCCTGACCTTGGTTCTTCATGTGAAAAAAGTGGCCAGGATTAAATGACATAATGTATGTGAAGCAGGAGGCACAATTATAGGCATAAGACAAGGCAATAAATGGTAGCTCTTGTTATTATCATGCTGTCCTCCAATGCAAGCCATTCCCACCACCCTCTGTTCCATACAGATCTGATGAATTTCAATAGTGGGAAGTCACTAGGTACCTTCATCATCAATGGAAGAGGAGGTAAGTATGGTCCATATATGTGCGCATGCATGAGAGAGAGAGCGAGAGAAACAGAGGGACAGAGAGATTTATTTACCTATTCAGTTTTTTTTAAGACCCTAGTTCATTCCAAAAAGAATTTGGAATGAGATATGTCACCTTTTCTCTGACGTCCCCTTTAAAATGACCATGGATTATTATGAGCTTTGTAGCAAACAGCCATGGGCAATGGATTTGGGTTCTGAGATCATCTGGTTAATCATGATCAATCTCATGTTCTACTTCACTGAACAGCATTCTTGCTTTCTCCATGGTGAGAATTAGGTTTAGAGCCTGGAATTAGAGATAGTTCCTCATTCTAGACTTAATCCAGGGACCCAACTGGGTTCTGACGGACCGTACTATCATTTACGGTAGGTCTCTGCACTGAATGGGGATAAGGAAGATGGAATGAGGAAGCCAGTCTCTCTCACCTCTTCTCTGTGTGTCGGCTGCATCATTATCTGGTGGTGTGGAGTCACCACTTTCGCCGCCACATATTCAGAAGACAGAGAGAAAGGACTCTGGAGCCCACAGTGGCGAGCATCAGGTCTTGGCTGAAATGCCACTAATGCAGACGGGCCTTTCCTGACCTCTGTTAGCGGCCGGCTAGCCACTTATTTCACCTTGTCATGTTTCATCTTCACAGCACTTGTCACTAACTCATTATTTATTAATCTGGGGGGAGGGGCACTATCACTGATCTCTCTTCCGCCCCACCCCGGTAGACTATAGTAAGTTCCACAGAAGTGGGGCCTCATCTGTCTTGGTCGGTGCAGCATCCCCCGCACCTGGCACAACAGGATCTTTGCAGACACTCACTGTTTGTTGAACGAATGAATAAGTGATGGTGAAGGGACAACTTCGGCCCCTCTTCCCACACCTCAGCTGACACCTGCTCTAATTTCCCTCCAAGCACACGCACCAGTTGCCTCCAGCATTAATTGGGCTATGATGTCTGGTGTGGATTATTAGGCATTTCAAGGTGTGGTTTCATGTATCTTTCTCAGCCTTCCCACCTGAGATGTTCATTGGGTTTTACCTTTGGAGGAAAGGTCTAGAACACTCTTAAGCTTCATCTTCCTTTTCATGAAGCAAAAATCTATCATCTTCTAGGTCAGAATTTCTGCCATACTCTCCCAATACACACACACACACACTTCTCATGTGGATTATTATTTGCTTGTCTGGCTATAAATAAAGTTGCACTTTGATTCCCATTTTGGTGTTTTCCTGCACAGAACCCAGGCACTCTGTAAATAAGTGGGGGTGCGGATCGCTGACAGAGCAAGATTTAGGAATTCCTGAATGCCTAATCATAATACCATTAAAAGAGACCCAACACCATACTCTCTAGCTCTAACACTAAAATTTGATCATAACTTTCAAACCAAACACATCTCTTCTCACATAACAGCTGGTAATTTTGCAACCTGTATGTGAAAGGCTAATGTGCTCAGTGGGCTCCCATTTCTACCTTGGCACCTAAAAAATCTTTGATATCACAATTTCTCTTACCATGAAATTATCTTCACTAACACTAAGAACAGCTGAAGGGAAAACTCAAGTCCATCATCATAAAAAGCTCTAGAAATGTACCACATGAACCAAATAAGGATGGAAGGACCAAGGTGGGAGGGGTAGAAGTCTTTGACCTCAGAATCCACCCCCCCCCACCCCATTCATGTACCAACTAGTATTATCTCTTTAAAATGAGGTTTTATGTTTACTCTCTACCCATAAGAGCACTCATGTTAATAAAACATCATGACTGCCACTTTTACTACTCTGCCTTATGGCATGTCAAAGATCATTTACAATCATTTTGAGTAGTAAATTGCACCTGGCTTAAATACAATGGACTTTATGACAAAGCTATGAAATTATTTCAGATCTTACAACTCTTTGGATACTTACCTTCAAATAGCCTATCTGTGGCATCTTAATAATTTCTCTAATAATAATGTTTGCAATTACTGAAGGATGAAGTGATTTTCCAAAATACGAGTTAACCAGATATCCTGAAATTAGTAAGAAACATATGTACCATCCTTTCTCTTCATAATATATGTCCAACTCCAATTCATCTGAAATGAAATTTTGTGTAACTGAATATTGCAGGGGAAAAAAAAGTGGCCCAAGGGGCCCCACAGTGTCTCAGTCAGTTGAGCATCCAACTCTTGACTTCAGGTCAGGTCATTTTCCCAGGGTCATAGGATCGAGCCCTGTGTAGGGCTCTGTGCTGCACATAAAACCTGCTTAAGAGTCTCCCTTTCTCCTTCTGCCCCTCTCTCCAGCTCACTCTGTCTCTCAAATTAAAGGAAGGAAGGAAGGAAGGAAGGAAGGAAGGAAGGAAGGAAGGAAGAGAAAGAAAGAAAGCCTGTTTATAGGCAACATATAGAAGCATTCACACATGCTTAATTCCTTTTTTTCAGACCTTTGGATGGGGCTCCTTGTAGGGCCATTCCAGAAGTATACCTGAAAGATACTGCCTGGTCCTTACCACTAGGCAGTAATACCTGCACATAATTTCTACTCCTTAACACACACCTCCCACTCTCCTAACACTAAGAAGCCTATTTTTGGGATTCCACTTGGGAAAAATAAGAGAAGGACTGAAAAATTTAAATATTGGGAATTGCAACATCTACAGCTCTGGTACTTGTATATATATATATGCGTGTTTAACTATAAAGTCACACCACTTCATAATGGTAATGGTAGATAAATGATAAAACAGAATAAACGATAAAAACAAAAGAACACACTCTCCTTCCTAACCCTTCTGGGCTTTTGTAATTCTTGCAGATCTAAGCTTCTGCATCTGTGTTTCTAGACTTAAGGGAAGATAAAAATTATTTCTGAAGAGTCAACTAGTCCATCAAAACAAACAGGCTGAGAGGTGGTGGGTGGTGGCAGAGACGAGGAAAGAGGCAGCTTTTGAGCCTGAGATTCTTCTAAATCCCAACACATCTGCACTATCATCGAGTCACTGGCGAGACTGTGAAGATGTGTGGCCAACTCTGGCACCAGGAGTGTGTGGTGGCGGGGATAAACCGGTGAAGCCTGACAATGCAGTGGCTGTGCCAGTCGGCGGGCTAGGACTGCGAACATAGTCGCTTTGCCCTGTGTGGTAAGCCGGGGGGCAGCTGCTTCATCTCCCTGCGCCCCCCTCCTCTATCAGTAAAATATGAGTTGTAATAATAACCTGTCTGACAAAACTCTTGGAGGATTTGCTAATAATAGGGATAATAAAATACTCGTAAAATGTAAGTGCCATAGAAATGCTAAATTATATGAGCCAGGCCTGCCAGGGCAGTCCGTTTCTCTTCTGATATCATTTAAAGCATGTTTATGAGCATATTATCTCTTTCATGATGCCATGAAGACAGTGGCTTCAGCGAAATATTTCTCACCTAAAAGGATAACAGGAAACACTTCAATTACCCCGCTAGGGTTTGTAAAATGCTTTCACTGACATTCTTCTACTGGATCTTCACAAGAAGCCTGTGAAATAGACTGGGCAGATAAAATCATTCCCATTTTACGTAAAAAGAAACTGAGGCCCAAAAGGTCTCACTAATGTGGCTCAAGGTTATCTGGCCGGTGGAGGCAGAGCACACGCTAGAGTTCAAGTGTCCCCACGCCTGGCCCTGCACTCTGCTTTACCTTACTGCACCACCTATCAAAATGGGGAGAAATTGCAATTACTTGATGGACTAACTGTTATTATTATTTGTTTCTGCTCGCATTTGCTGACCACTTGCTGTGTCTCCCTGCATTATCATCTCATTTAAACCTCCACTTAGGAGGCAGGCTCTATTTCATTAAAAAAATTTTTTTTTATTTTTTAAAATATTTTCTATTTATTTCTAGGAGAGAGAGAGAGACAGCGTGAGCAGGGGAGGGTCAGAGAGAGAGGGAGACACAGCCTCCGAAATAGGCTCCAGGCTCTGAGCTGGCAGTCAGCACAGAGCCCAACGCAGGGCTCGAACCCACGAACCGCGAGATCATGACCTAAGCGAAAGTCTGACACTTAACCGACTAAGCCACCCAGGCGCCCCTAAAAAATTTTTTTTACTAACCACCTCAGTATAAAGAGAAAGATGGGGTGGGGGGAGGGGGGAGGAGGGAGAGAGCTCCTTCTACTAAAGTCACACAGCATTTTCCAAATATTCATTTGAAACACAGGTCTCCAGCCTAATTTTCACACGTCCACTATATTGTGATGTCCTCAGGGACAGAAATCGTATCACTCTTTGCATCTCCCATGCCACCCAGAACAGCTTAGTGTGCATCACAGATGCTCAGTGAGGATGTTTTGCTTGAGTGATTACAGGCATGTGATTTTTAAAATACTTATAGGGAGCCAACTTTCATAGTAACAAACATTTTACATTCCAGAAAATGAGAAGTTCCAGCTCTCCAGTTATTTGAGTGAACACCACATTAGCTGATTACATTTTGCTTACCATTATTTTAAGTCTCTGCTGTGCCTCAGAAATATATGTCTTCAAGGCACAGAATTTGCCAATGGAAACCATCCTGTCATAAGAAGAGCAAGTACCTCCCGTGCAGCTGATTTGTTCACCCAAAGCCTTTTTGCCTGATGGCTCCTTACCTGATAACATATTGTCTGTTTTTATTGAGGGAAACTTCAAAGTCATTTCATGCTTGTGCCTATGAATCATCAGATGGTCCTCTGTTGGGAAGCGCTGTCAGACAAATAGAGAAAAAAGGGTGGGGGGGAAGGGAGAGGAGCCATTCAGTTTTACAATATATATTTGCCATCACAGAGAAAGAGATGTATTCGGCATTGCATATGTGACAGGCAAAACAAAAAATTAGTCCTGGAAAAGTGTGAAGGCATGCTAAGTTAAATGACAAATTACTTTTTACAAGCAAATGTGCAGAGACATTCCGCTGAACTGGACCCAAATATATGCATCATTTCCAGTATCGTTTACCAGGGGCTTAACTAGGTTGTAGTAGAATCTGGCTGAATAGTAATAAGAAATAGGGGACCTTTGCCTGTCATCATTTCTGACTCTCCACGCATTCTTTGGGAATTCATTTTAAAAACCTCTACTTCCTAGATAGTCTTCGAATGTAATCCACTGTCATGACTCATCAATAAATTAGGTATTTCCTTAGGAACCAGAGGTTTGCATCTGAGGGAAGACCTTAAATTTGTGTTTCAAGAAGAAATGAGAAAGGATAAATGAAAAATACTGAAAGTATTCAAGTAATATATACAATAGAAATATGCCACACCTTCAAAGAATAGAGTGTTTGAATGAATGTTCAAGCTCTTTTATACCCCCAAAGAAACTAACAGTGACGGTGTACCACAAGTAAAATTCTCTCATTTCTACCTCTACATGGGAGAAAAATAGGTCCAAAGTAGAAAAATGAATTTAGACCTAAGTAGCACTAGAGTTCTGCAAAACTATTTGGAACTTTTGTCTAGTAGTTACCATTGTACATAATAGCATAAAATTAAGTAGAAGGCATAATAAGTATGCTAGACATTACCTACAGATTAACCAAAAGTAGGAGAAATGCATGAAATAGGAAAAGAATTCTGATTCATGTCAGACCTTGGGAAAGAATTACACATCATGCTTAACTATTTGATATACACACCTACAAATGTGCACGTGACTTTTGTATAGTATGTTTCTGTTTATGAAAACCTTGCACACTCATTATGTGATCTTTTATAAGTATATATATGACTTATAGCAACATGGCAGATCATTTTTAGGATTCTCTCCTCTGCACGGTATAGTTAATCAACACCTTATTATTAATTTTCAAAGAATGACATTATGGTTGTCAAAAATACAGCTCTCAAATGTTTTCAGCTGTCTGGCTTCTGGTCATATGGTGGGATTGGATTTCCTGGCCCTCTGTGGTTGGGTGGAATCCTGTGACTAGTTCTGCCCACGGAGTCATGAAAGAAAATGACACGTTACTCATATGTCAGCAAGTAGCCTGTGGTGCAAGACCATCCCCCCTTTAGTATGGCAAATTACAATATGAGAAATAGTGGCCCCTCAATCTTCCTAAATCTCTGAAGGAAAATGAAGAGTATTTTTGAATTCTAAAAGATTATGAAAAATGTCCTGCCAGGATACAATGGAAATGGATACTTGAGCAACTGAAATTAGCAATTGTTGTTTTCAGCCATTGAAGCTTTGGGGAAACTTGTTACTGCAGCAGATCCTAGCCTCTCCTGACTCAGACTGGTATGGTGTAATAACTGAACAAAGTATCTGCTTTATTAAAGTCAAATGAAAATACAACCAAAGGCAATAAACACTGCGGAACATTGCTGAATCTTTGACAATTTAGAAAATCTCTTGGACCTTCCCAGTCCCTAGGGACAGTCATTTTAAGTTTCAATTACACTGTATACCGTAGTAGAAATCTTCTCTGCAAATAGTACAGATTTGTGTTCATATGAATGAGGGAATTCACTGGGCTAAATCCTTTGGAATAAAACTAGTTGGGGGAATAAATATCATTTGTTTATTGGTCACTTGTATCATATAATTTAGAGCATATAGAATCTGCAAAGCATGGTAATTATGTCAGATTTCTAACTACACGGAAGTCTGATTTATAACGACATGGGGTTTTGGTGTAGTTTCATCTATTCTTTTGGTCTTTTATAGCACCTTATAGTATGGGACACTACCACGTGTGGTTTATAGACAGGTTAAACTTCCTAGTCTTTCTGCTAAAATCCTTATTATAATTTTCACTGTGATATATATAATCAACAAACAACATGGTAATACCTTCCATTTTGTATTTGTACGCCATTTTTTGGCTCCATAAAATAACAGCCTAAAATGGAATATTAACCAGAATACTTATTAAATAACAATAACTTCCACAGTACGTCACATGAACTATACATATCTCCCGAGTCTATACAGGACATCATGGGTCTTTTTTTTTTTTTTAAACCAGGAAAATAGCAGCAAATTATAAATAACCAAAATGGACAGTCTACAACAGATATGCAGCTCAGAGAGGCCACCGGAACTCAAAAATGTTCATGCTGAGGGCAAAGGGGCAGTGAAATTGACAATTTCTGTGAGATCAGAAAGAGCAAAAGAAGTTTGTTTCTCATGACTTCTGGGACAAAGCTAATACATAAGGAGCCATAACACAAAAAACCTCCCAGGTACTGTAGACCATTCCTAATGTAGCAAAGCTTCTTTCCAGTGAGGGAAAAGGGGGAAAGATCCTTCCATCACGCCCAGTGTAGGACAAGCACTTGGTAACTCATATTTACTCTCCCCTTTTCAATCCCCAGCCATCCTTTCTTCTCTCTGCAGGTCCCCAGGCTCCGGAAGGTCACTACAGTGATGTCAGGATCACACAAATTGACTTGACTGTGACTTGCCAACACTCCACTGGGAGACCCTTGGACTCACTAGGGAACCACCTCCTTTCCTCAATTCTGACACCCCTTCAATTGAAAGATGCACATATTTTTAAAAACTGCTTGTCAAGAAAAAGAAACACACGTTAAATAAAAACATCAAGTTTTAGATACATCTTTACATTTAAATGAGGCAAGGAGTTGAGGGGGAAGGCTTGGAGCTTTACCGTGAAACCTAGAAACTATGGAAATCCTCAACTGTCATTTTGTCCAAGCAGTCCACTCAGCCTTCTCCAAGAAATGACCTGCTCCTTTACTGAATTCTAGGCACTCTTCACTGAATGCACCTCTTCAGCCTTCACTGCTATCTTCACCTCATAATTTGCATGTAACGTCATAGATGCTACTTCCATTCCCTCCTGCTTCAGAGGAATAACACCCCCCTTCTCTCGATGGCTTTTTACACCCTGTGTTTTCCTGAGTTGATGCTTCAGCCCTTGGTTCTTCAATCTAGCATGCCCACGTCTCCTTGCCCTGGGCCACATCCTGCCTGGTTAGCCTTTCATTTAAAAAGAACCTCTCTCAGGCTGCTTCCTTCTCAGGCTACCATTATATCACTCTGTTTCCCGTCATTCCCTAGTGCTCTTGAAAGAGTCCTCTATGCTTGCCACCTCCACTTCCTCACCACCCACTCACTGGTTAATCCCTTCCAACGTGGCCCCCTCCTGGACTCCTCTCTCATAGGTCACCCGCCAGAGCCCAACTGCCAAACCCAACAGCCTCTGCTCAGCCTCTCACTGACACCGGCTCTAGCAGCGTCTGACACTGGTGACCACACGTCTGTGGCATTATTTATTTATACCCTGCCAGATTCCAAAAAGGAGAAAAGATGGCTCACAGCAACACATCAAATGGGATGGGAGAGCATCGGTTCAAATTAGGGGACACCCGAGAGGGAAGGGGTCCAAAAAGAAACAAAGCCAAAGCCAAAACACGCAAACCATCAGGCAGTCATTCTCAACCAGGGGCCATTCTGGCCCCCAAGGGGACATTTAGCAGTGCCTGGAGACAGTTTTGGTTTTCACTAGGATCTGGGAGGTAGCGGTCAGGGAGGCTGCTGGACATCCCGTAATGCACGGGACAGCCCTCACAACAAAGAATTATTCAGCCCCAAGTGCTAGTAGTTTCGAGCCTGAGAAATCCTGCCACACAGTCCATAATTACAATAGCAGTAATAGTAACAACGGTGAATATTAATAGAGCACTTATTACGTGCAGGCCTTATACCAAATACCCTTCATGTAGTATCTCATCTAATCCTCACAACGATTCCACCTGATGGGAGCCACTGGAAGCAAAGAGGTTTAATCTAGCACGGCATGCCAAGTTCCCCTCTTAAGAGTTTAGATAAATGGAAAAACTGTGGGTTCTAGAAGAGTTATAGGGGTTTATTTTACTCAGAGAGGAAAACAAAACAAAACAGAATTCAGCTCCGATGGTGAGCTATTCCACCAGTAACCCAAAGGCTCTGTATCAAGTGACTATTGTAAAAGCAGCATCCTCCCTCCCTTTTCTAAAATAACAGTCCTGAACATCTGGTGGGCAGGATGCGTCTGGCTTACTTCCAGGGGAAAGTTAAGGATGGAAATGGCCAACGCTGATATATTTCACGGGGCTTTGAGAGAAGGAGTTCAAACTATTCAAAGGAGAAAAGAGTAACGATGAGGAAGAGGATGATGGGGATGGGGATGGAGAGGGGGGCTTTGGACAATATCTTGGTGTAGAAAGCAAGCCCACAGCAGGCACGATTGCCCAGTGAGAGCTGTTTCCCTGTCAAACGGCAGGTAGTCTCTGGCAAAACAGACCAAAGGATTCTCACACTCACCTGAGAGCAGCCTGGAGCACTGCAGACAAATGGCCTCTCCTGCTCCAAATTCATCTTGGATTCCTCATAAATCTGAAGGGTCACGGGGAGAGGGAGGAAGGAAAACAGAGAGCCATGAATATCTCCTGCTTCTACCTGAGGAACATGAGAAAGGCAATTGCTCGGAGCCTCTTTCTACGCCAATCCCCAAATTAGACAAGAGAAACGTTAACGTGAGCACGGGTCCCAGCCAAAGTTCATTAGGCTTCCTGCAGTCTGCATTCCTATTGTTCGTTGGAGTGCCTATTTATTGTACTTTGAAGAAAAATGCCAGGGGGCTGTGGCAGCAGAAATTCTGCCTCTGGAAAGCCACCTGGACTGTGTTACTACCTGGTAAGACTGCACCTGCACGAGAAGATTCCAAAGTAAAGTTCACACCTGCCCTTTGGAGTTGGCGGGAGAGGAGGCAGTAGATGGGGGTGTCAACAGCGTGGTGACCAACCCTGAGCAGCAGTCAAATAATTCACCCATGATCACCCACCAAGATGGCCACAGGATGCAAAATAGCTCTGCCGCCAGCTTAGCCAATGGCCCCGGTGGTGAGCCATGGTCTAAATTCCCTTTCATCTCAGGCATTCATGAATGTCTCAACAGAAAGTAACCGAGTTATGCAGGGAGAAACAGAAACCAGAAAAGACAGAAAACATTACCTGGGATATTTTGTTAATTTGGTTGTACAGGCTGATTGGAAATCAATATTACATTAAGGCCAGTGCCCATCTGATCTACAGAAGTTGTCTGGAGTAAGGTGGCTTTGTGGAGAGAAATCTTATTTTATGGTCTCAAGCATATGTTAAACTAGAGTGTGGTCTTTTTTTATGTGGGGGTTAGGTTCTAAGGTAAGCTTATGAGGCAAAAATTAAGTGTACTCAGAATTACCTTTACAAATCCTCCCCCAAACCGATAAAAGTACCTACACATGACTTTGTGGTTACCAATCCATACTATACAGTAACATAAAAAAAAAATTTTTTTTTAATTTATTTCTAGGAGAGAGAGAGAGACAGCGTGGGCAGGTGAGGGTCAGAGAGAGAGGGAGTCACAGACTGAAACAGGCTCCAGGCTCTGAGCTGGCAGTCAGCACAGAGCCCGATGTGGGGCTCGAACCCACGAACCGCGAGATCATGACCTAAGCGAAATTCGGACGCTTAACCGACTAAGCCACTCAGGAGCCCCACATAAAAATTTTTTAAACATCATGAAATACTATGCAAATTTAAGTTTCATGATTTTTTTAAATTTTTGTAATGTATTTATTTTTGAGAGAGAGACAGAGCATGAGTGGGGGAGGGGCAGAGAGAGAGGAAGACACAGACTCTGAAGCAGCCTCCAGGCTCTGAGCTGTCAGCACAGAGCCAGATGCAGGGCTTGAACTCACAAACCATGAGATCATGACCGGAGCTGAAGTCAGAGGCTTAACCGACTGAGCCACTCAAGCGCCCCTTAAGTTTCACAATTTAAACCAGGCAACCTCTCTTGCCAATCTTAGAGTTGAGTTTAATTCAGCTACATGTGCTGCTGGTGAGACATGCCTCTATTGGGGACTAAAACCCATTGCTTCATCTCTGAAGCACAGGAAGGAATCCTTCCAGTGATACCTGAGGTGATACCAAAGGAGTCCCAAGTCACCTTCACTCTTGAAAGAGGGAACTCTGTTTCTACTCAAGAAATAGGTACCCTTTGTCCAAAGCAGCTTTATTATCTTGCAAAAAAAAAAAAAAAAAAAAGCCAATGCTAAGCTGTCACTATACCCTTGCCCCAAACACTAACAGACTTAATATATATTCTTTGGGAAACAGGTGCACACTTTCACTTTTCCGAAATACAAAGCAAAGAGACTTGCCTTATGTAACACTCCTCGTCAGATATTAAAGAGCAAAACAAATTTACCAAGTTGCAAATTCTTCTTCCTCTTATACAATTTTCACTCAGTAATACCCTTTCCACTCTGTGTCTGGAATGACTACCACTGGTCACTTACCAACACAGTAACTTGGCATAATTTTATAGCTTTCCTGGATCAGATGTATTCTTTAAATCATTTTACTCTATTATATGTAAAAGAAGAAGAAGAAGGAGAAGGAGAAGAAAAACAAAAAATATCTTTTGAAGCTTTCCACTTGTTCCTGTCTGAGGAAAGTCATGAGCAATTAAAATAACTTCTCAAAGGACAAATACCATATGTTTGCACGTATAGGAGGATTAGGAGGAACTTGACGGAGGAACAAGGGGGAGAAGAAGGGTGGAAATGGTGGGGGAAAGGGAGAGAGGCAAACCATGAGAGACTCTTGAATGCTGACAAAAACTGAGGACTGATGGTTGTGGGGGGGTGGGGGGGATGGGCATGAAGGAGGGCACTTTGGGGATGAGCACTGACTGAGTGTTATGTAGAAACTAATTTGACAATAAACTATTTGTAAAAAAAAAAAAAACAATATTTATTAAATATGAAAAAAAAATAACTTCTCAAATCACGTATCGCAGAGGATCCCTTCTCTCCCCTGCGAATGCTGACTTACTTCTAAGCCTCAAAATAAAGGGTGAGAAGGTGGTTTTGATCCAAGATAGAAAGAACAACAGAGTAATTGAGTTATCCATTAATTGAATATGCTGTTTTTCTAGTAAATTTTTAAATGCCTTCCTGGAACTTTTCTGTCTCTGGGACCGTAATCTGCCCAACTACTGTTGGGTCATTTAAGTGTGTCAGGCTTCAATTTCCCCTCCTTTACAATAAGGCTATGAATATAATCTTCAGCTCCTTCATTCCTGTATCACACTGATCAGTGAGGAGGCCTGTACAACATGCTCAAACTATGGAGAAAGGTCTCTATATGTAAGTGTGTGTGTTTGGAGGTGGCTGGGTGCCAGAGAGGTTCCGTGGATAAGTGTTACTGAATCCTCACTGTAGCGTTAACTATTCTCTATTTATAAAAGAGAAATTGCTATAAGGTGAGCCTTCCCTGGACGCCACAGAAGAGCTTTAGTAGCTAAGGTAACAAGAATGCCAATATTAGTAACATTACTAACCAGTATTAAGATTATCAGACAGTAAAAAGGGAAAGCTCCATATAAATGCATTTATGGTGGCCATCTAAAAGTAGTAATTAATGACAATAATTAGATCAGTGTCCAACTAATAGAAGTGGTCGAGACTGTAAGTGTCACTACTGAAGGTGAAAAGAGATTCATTAAATTACATTACCTGCCAGGTAAGTATGAGAAGACAGTATTTTTCTACCATAATCGTAACTCTACCCCACACCCTCGTTCACCAAAATGCCGACCTTCCCCATAAATTCAAGTCTATAATGGTAAGAGTTTGGCAATTCTGCCTGGTATCAACACTAGCTATTTTATCTTACTTGTTGCTTACAATGTGCTATAACCAACCTGTAGTGCGCATATGAGCTGCAGCAAATGTCACGGAATTATGCTATGGCATTGATGCCTGAAAAGACAACAGGCTCCAGCCATACAGATTTACTCTGTCTTATTGAGCCATGATGGTATGGATGTTGCAGTTAGAGGAATACGATTAATCAGGGAAATACAGTTTTCCTTCAAAGAGTTCAGATTCCATTCATCAGTATATTCAACTGAGTTACTACTGTCACTTTATTATTCTATTTTTTAAACATGAATGAATCTGCCCTAATTTATTATATGCTATGGATCCCACAGCCCAAATGTTGTGGCAACACAGTGTTGGAATAAAATTCCTAAGGTAAAATGGCAGTTGCTAAAATAAAATAGGCTTAAGTGATTAATAAAGTTGACGGTGAGTGGGTGTGTGTATATAAGTGTGTGAACCTCAACTGCTTTATTTTGATGCACTGTGGTTCCCACATTCAACCCTCTGCAAACAGCACGCCCTTGCTCACTGCTTGCTGTGTGGGTGTTTGTGATAGTTTTACTAAATGGCAGCACTCTACCACATGGGCTTTGTTACTTTTATCAACTAGTACGATCTGGTCTGATGTATTAGTGAAGAGCCGTGCTCTATTTTTATGGTCTATTATTATGGTTCTTTTCTAGCAGAATAGTGTAATGACTATGCTTTCAAACAGACTCCTATGAAAGCCCTGCAAATACTGTTTTATCACCCATCATGCGGGGCAAATCACTCAGACATGATTTTAGCCAGGTTGATCGGCATTAGGTACTCCCGCAGTCACCCCTCATCCTCGTATTTCCCATTCTGTTGTTTTACCAGCTGGGACATTTTAATGAGCCCAGTTTTGTTTGGCAGTTGCCATACCCCAGGCTCCGCTGCACAGAGCTGACATGGTAGGCGTTCAATAAATATTTGTGGAATGGATAATGAATCCTGAATCATCATAATAAACCACCCCCAAACAGCCTGCCTTTTCTCCACTCCTAAGGCAGTGGTTCTCAAACTTTTTGGCCCAGAACCAAAGTTTCAGCAAGGCAAGAGGCGGTGCAGCTCACTTATTCCACTCATTCTCGGTTACGGCCGGAGAGGACATGTTACCAGACTTCGAGAAAGAAGATGTCAGAGTTGATTTTGGTGAAAACACTGAGATGAGGCTAGTTTTCATTAAATTTCACATGTACGCATATTAATTCATTAAAAATTTGGTCTGTTAATATTGCCATAGACACTGGAGGCACTGAAGACCAGTCTATTAGCCATATGCTTGCTACTTATGATCCCGACAGAGCACCCATTGGGAAACACTGAGTGACTCCATAAACTTGGTGAGATACAGTCATAATTGTGGCAGACACTGTCTAATCACTTAGGACTTTCCAAATCGTTCTGTTTTTTGTTCCTCTTCTCCAAAGTTCAGACTCGGTGCTCACTTAGAACAAATGCCTTCTGAGTCTAATTTCCCTTCAGATTTTTGGAAAACAACACAAAGTCTTAATAACAAACCCTAATAGTACATAAAGTGAGTAGAGGTTTTTCCCAGTTGACAAGGAGATGACAGGCTTGATTTACAATGCAAACCCTCAATTGCCACTGGATTCCACGGCCTTGAAATGAGCAAGAATCTCTTTCATTGTTCAGTGTTTGACCCCACAAATTCCTCCTGGTCTAAAATGGGAAATCTTCCACAATGGCTGATGCAATCCATTGAAATACTTTGCCAGGCATTTAGAGATATACTTGGAATTACCATTTCATGAAAGGCAAATACTACAAAAAACAAATATTACCAAAAACTTGGATAGTCTACACAAAATTCTATAAATATGTATTTTAAACAAGGGCAACAACGGAGCTCAAAGAGAAAAACCCTACATCAACGAGGTTTGCTATAATCAGCCAAGAGTGTTGCTTCCCTGTCTGAATCACTGGAAACTGTTACTGATCCTTAGTTAACACCAAACTCCAATCTCAGATGTCCAGTCGTAGAACGGCACAAATTTCTTCCAATAACAGCAGACAGATTCATATGGTGATACAGGGTTTGAAATATCAAGACACTGACAATAGGGTTTTCACCTGAAAATCTGTATGCACTTTCACCAACGCTGAAAGTTACGGGAGCTTCAAAAATGCAAACTGAAGTTGTACACATAAATGAGCACTTATGGTAATATTGATATCCCCATCAGCTCCGACATTGTTAATCTGACCATGAATGGATTATAGATCTGAAGGGGGGAGGCTGGAATTTTAATAATGAAGTTAATACTATCTGTCAGCATTTATTGGCCTACTATAAGTGTGGAAAGAGCCTTCTTGACAGGAATCATGTGAAAGGCGCCTTGCTACCTTGCTGAGCTTACGAGATTGCCGAAAGGGTTCTAGAGGGGGAAATAGGTCCTTCCTGCAGAGCAGAGGACAGCAAACAGGCAGGAGCATCTTGAGTTTGTCATGCTGTGTGAGAGTTCAGATCAGTCTTTGTTTCTGGGAAAAAAAGTTGCTCATTAACTAAATTAGTTAAGTGTCTAGCCAATATGTACTTCATGTTTCTGGAAAAAACAAAGCAAATATTTCTCTCAACATATTGCTCAGAAAGGCAAAGAGCCCCACATAATAATAATGCAACACGAATTCAAGGATGGTTTTCCCAACACATGGCTAGCTCCTGGAAGAGAATTTTATATTCAGTTAGGGGCGAATATTTTCTTGCTTTGTGAAGGATATTGTACCTTTCACTATCTCATTTGCTTATCTATAAAACCCGACCATTTAGGAAAACATTGTAAAATCAGACCATTCAAAAAGATACCATGTGAGAAAACAATTCATGGAAGCTAATTGCAAAATAACAGAAAAGTAAATCCTTTTATTTCAAATATACCTCTAGTTTTCTAACCTTACTATCATAACATCGAATAGAAAAAAAAAAAAACACTCTTGAATTTAAGTCCAAGAAAATCAATTATTTTGTGAGTGTGTCCTTGTATCCCATTCTGCATCTCTGTGTATGTCTCTCTTTTTTTCCTGTGTGTATCTTCGCTCTCTAAAACCCTTTCTCTTTGGCACCTATTTCTCTGTGTCTCTGTCTTGTGATGTATGTCTTTCTCCATCTCTCTTCTGTGTCTGTCTGTCTGTCTCTCTCTCTCTCTCTCTCTCACACACACATACACACATACACACACACACACAAAACATGCGCACCCACACACACATTTTATCAGATGTGTTCTTCCTAGCCTTACTGGGAAAAAGATCTAGTAGGCTTGTTTCCTGTTTCAGTGTTATTCTTGAAGTGGGCTGCAGCTAGAATCTGAATTTCATTGGGCTATTATTATTTGCAGCTGTGTGACCTTTTTAAACCCCCCCCCCACCCACTTTTAAAGTGACATTTCAGCCCTCAAGCTTGACACGCCTTGAATGCTGCAAAGTTTTCGAACCAGAGGTTTACACAGGGAACAAGACGAGCAGTGGGACCGTACCTCCTCCGTGAAAATTTCAACAGAAGGTGGCGAGAATGGGGCGTGCTGCCGGGCAGTGAGGGGCCAGAACTCTTCCTTAGAAGTCCCGAACTTTACACGGACCACTACAGCTACTTATTACTCTTCCGTTCAAACCAGACTATCATCATCCTTAAAAGATGTCTGTCATCCACCGGTATCCCCAAGGTTCAGAATCTGACAACCTGAATCAGAGACTTCCCGAGGATCGTTTCACACACTGCGTCAGGCTGTGCTAAGGGACTGTCCTAAGTCTCCTTCGAGCCAGGTCCCTTGTACCCAGGAGGTAGGATTTCCAAACAGCTTTTGTCTCTGGAAACTCACCCAGGCTCTACTCCCCAGCAGAGGCCCGGACAGGACAGTGTTGGGGGCACAGGTCCACTCCTGTATGCCTGCAGAGCTGTGTGGTTTTATTTATGTGGCGTTTATACTGTGTATGAAAAAACATTCCAGTGGGATTGGGTTTTCATATGTTAGATTCCTCTTCCTTTTTTCCTTTTTTTTTTTTTTTAAGTTTTCCATATGTTTCTTTGGATACGAGGCCTCTTTTCAAAGTTGCTGGCTAATTTCTACTTGTGTTTTGCACAGTCCCGGCCTATGGCTTTCCTATCTACGGGTTCAATAGTTCAGAACGTCTTTGCTAAAAGCGTCAGTGTTGGGCCTTCGAAGTGCAGTGCTGAGCAAATCACCACGCTGTGTGCGTCTGTGCCTGAGAGTGTGTATTCAGGTCTTATTCCTCTTCGTGCTCCCATGGAGCACGGTATTCTTTTTCTTTTTTTGCAGGGCACACTCCATCTCTAAGAAAAAGTTTCTCTGGCATGCACGTGGTTAACAAAACACTAGGATAGAAATTCTCAGGAAGTATTAAAGGGAACCAAATCAGTTGACTTATTTCCAACTGAGGACAACC
This sequence comes from Hyaena hyaena, assembly GCF_003009895.1. Lineage (NCBI taxonomy): Eukaryota > Metazoa > Chordata > Mammalia > Carnivora > Hyaenidae > Hyaena > Hyaena hyaena. Next base: position 3,082,667 of record NW_024080672.1, on the reverse strand, counting down.
TCCGAAGACACGCGGAAGGCAGAGAGCTCTGCCTTTTTACCTGCTTCCAGTAAGAATACACTGAAGAGAAGGGCAATTAAAGGAAAAAGAAAAGAAGTTAAGTTGGAATAAGAGGAGATCAGGGGTTCTGTTGACTTTGTCATCTTTACCTTTCCAGAAAGTGTTCCACTGCACTTTAAAACAATTGCCCCCTAAAATCCTGAAAGGAAAAACTCTAACAGCAAACAGACTGAATGCAAAACTGGGTATATATTTTTCTACGAGTCAAAAGCAGCCTGTTTAGAAAATCGGGAAAAAGTCGGCAATATAGCTCTTTCTTCTCCCCTTTTGCTCTACTATAGTAAGAATCTGCCTTTTTAGAATTACCACACATCCCGAATAATTCTGCTCTGCCTCTCGATAATTTTTGAAATGTTTGGGTACACTGGCTTTTAAATCTGTGTTTATAAACAACGAATATTTTTAAATAGACTGGAAAATCACAACGCTTTAGTTGGTTTTTCACACGTTCGAATTATTTTTATCTGGGAGAACCGTTTTATTTGTATCCCCGTTCTGTATAAATATCCTTGCGTCCCCAAGCAACACAGTTTGTTTAGTCCACCTATGGGCTGCAGTAATACTTAAGATGTGAGTTTTCTTCATGTGTATGAATCTGAACTACACAACGTAAGAGTATATATAAACATCGTGCCGATCAAGCCACACTACTTTCTGCAGGGCTTGCTAAGAGGCTATTTCATCTTAAGATTACTATGACTCACTTACTATTCGAAGACATTTGCAAATGATCATATGGAACTAGGTGCTTTTCCCCATGACTCCAACAGAAGGCTGGGCATCCCCCAGGTCGATGTAAAGTAGCCGGTAGTCGTGTTCAGAGCCGCTACACCTCGCGCTGTCAGTCGGATACAAGGTAAAAATACACTCAAGGACTTGATTCAGATTCCTAACACACTGTGCCTCACCTGTCAAGCTCGTGAACATCGGACAGTCCTGGCGGGTCACTTAAAGGCCATGTGAAGGCAAAACCCTTATGTCATCGGAAGATTCTGCTGTCATTCTAGTAGGGTTTGCTTTCTGAATACTAGCAAAAGGCACGTTTTCATCTGCCTTCCTGGAGAAGGCATAATTTCTTTGCCCATTCCGGGAAGGGGATGTGGCAATGTGTGAGGCCGGTTGTCAGGTGCCGGTGCTCCTGGGGGTCCCCGTTGGCATTTGACCGGTGGAGGGCAGGGCTGTGAAACATTCTGCAACATGCAGACAGGCAGCACAGTGCAGGAGCGAAGTCTCCCGACCCAATGGCCAAAAGGACAGCTTTTGCAAGGGGGGTAAGAGTGTGAGCACCACTGCCCCCCTGGCCCGCGACTCCTGCTTCCCAGATCGAAAGCAGGTAAGAGAACAGTAAGGGCAAGACCATAAAACAAAGCCAGCACACAGAAGAGGGAATGAAAATATGGGCCTGAATGCACCTCCACCTCTCTATACTTCTCAAAGAGCTCTGAAAAACTCGAACCCAGTTAAGCTTAGGATGAGGCTACATTCAATGCCAATGAAAACTTTATGAATATTCAAGAAAGTGTGTGAAATTATCACTCCCTCTCCTAGTGGGGCAGGGGTGGGGACGGTTGCTGAAATTTTAACTAAGCATAAGCATACCTTTTCAGGTGCCATCCACAGAGGAGACCGATGAGTAAGCTAGTATAGGCAACCTAGATTTTTTTTTTTTAAATAAATTACCTGGTTTGGCTACCTACAGTCCCCACTCTCCAGTTAACTTACCACACTGTCTTAAGCAGTGTTGACTCAGCAGAAGCAAAATAAAGCACTGGCCCACGGTGGTGGGGGGGGGGGGGGAGAATATGGCTCTTGCCCAGATACCTTTTCCCTCCTGATAATTGCCTGTTGGTTTTATATGAATGCTGAGGACAGTCCCGTCAGAAAGAGCGTGTTTTTCTTTTCTTTTTAAAATCTAAGTAGAGAACACCACAAGCTTCTAAATTCATGTTTTCATGTTGCCGGTACCATCAGCTCACAGAACACTTATCAGGAAATACTGGCCTCTTAAAAAATCTTCTCAATAAGAAAATGTTATTAACAGGCCAAATACCACACACACACACACACACACACACACACACACTCTCTTATTTTTTTCTCTTGGCCTGTTTTCTTACTGAGAAGTTGTGGTGTGTGTGCTTATATGTACATATTCATACACACATTACAGAGATGATTTCATCCCCATAAACTAGCTCAAACACTCAAAACTGATGCCTAGTTCCTAATGTAACCCAGAGGAGAATACTGAGCTCGCAAGGGGGCAGAGTAAGAAAACCCAAGTCCACCTCTCAGCACAAGGTCACCACAGTTAAGGGCCATTAAACTTGTATTTTAAAAGTACAGAAATAAGCTGTATTTCTGAGGATCACTAAATTGTTTCCATGGGCTAGAAAAGTCCTTAATGCCTTTCTCAACTTCCTATTAAACAAAAGAGTCACTCACTAAAGCCCACAAATCCACTAAAACACCCTGGAAAAAGGACACGGAAAGAAAAGGCCTTTCCCTTGAACCACCACCCACGAGAGGTTATGCTGTACCAGACTCTCAATTCATCAAAAAGGTCTGAGCCATTCACAAACAAACGCAGGGGCCAGCTCCTTCTGTCCCCCAGGCTAGGCCCGCAGACAACAGTGCCATTTTTCAGTCAACACTCCAAATCAGCACAGAAGGGGAAAGACGATTCCTTAATGCCCCTGCTCTCCAAAATCTCGAGGACCCCTCCCTAAGCATGAATGTGGTTTCTTTTGCTCAGGGGGTAGAGGTCGGGGCCTAGGAAATACCCTGAACCTGACTCTTCCAAGAGAAAAAGGGGGAAAGGGCACCGGCGGTACCCAGAGGGGATCTGGAGGCGTGCCTATCAGACCTTTCCCTTGAAAGGCTGGGTAAAGGGGAAGGGGAGGGGCGAGTCCCCAAATCCACACGGGTAAACTGTAGGGACTCCAGGAGGGAATTCAGGGATCTTCACAGAGCATTGCTCACAGGCTGCTTCGGGGTAAGTGGTCTATGGACAGTGATTGATTACCTGTCTCTGAGAATTTGTTTAAAAGTGATTCAAGCTTGGCGTGCATTGGGGGTAGGATCAGAATGCCAGGGACGCTGGTCTCATTCATTTGTTCTTTCCTCACACAGTCGCTGGGCACCTACCATTCCTTAAGCCCCAAGCTGGGAACAAGATAATCTCTCCCTGCTGAGCCCTGGCCGTCCAATCGGGAGGTGAGGCCCGCGCAGATGTCTGTAGTGGAAGGTAGAATTTTAAAGGCCAGAAAGTAGTTTTAAAGGCCAGAAAGCAAAGTGCTGTGAGAGTTCGGAGGCTGTGAGAAAGAAGGCTCTTTCATTTACTACACGGAACACCATATACTCTCCTTTTGCAGCCAAATATTTCTCATGATAGAATGCCAATGAGAAGTGCATGTGCATTCACACACACACACACACACACACACACCTTGCAGCAATCTCTTAACTGTACTAGGAGTAAGGTTTTTTAAACTTAGGCTTTCATTTGCTTTTAATCTTGATAAATAAGATTGTATTATTTGTGGTAAATCTAAGAATGTGGTCAGGGGACCAGATTTCACATTAGAAAGTTGCTAATTATGAGCCACCTGGGTGGCTCAGTCGGTTAAGTGTCTGACTTCGGCTCAGATCACGATCTCACAGCTCGTGAGTTCGAACTCCGCGTCAGGCTCTGTGCTGACAGCTCTGAGCCTAGAGCCTGCTTTGGATTCTGTGTCTCCCTCTCTCTCCCCCTTGCCCACTCACGCTCTCTCTCTCTCTCTCTCACTCTCTCATAAATAAATAAACATTAAAAATTTTTTTAAGTTGCTAATTAAATCTCAGTCCTCTTGCTCACTAGCTGTGTGACCTTGAACAGGTATTTAACGGTACAAGACCAGTGCTCTAACCCCTAAGCTATAGAGCCAATAAAGTTATTTAACATTATTCTAAATATCTAATATCTGAACATTATTTTCTCACTATAAAAAGAGACTATAGACAATATCGGCATTATGTGCCTCACAGGGACATTGGAAGGATCAAATGGATTTGGGAAAGCACTTAATAAATTGCTGTGCCATGTCGGTCACTGTTTTTATTACACAGTCACCTTACAGTAAGCACATGGAGCTGCACAGCTACTGGATAGTGCAAAGAGTTACACATACTTGACAGCATGTGTCAAGATACCGAAGATTCTGAAGGGTGTTGAAGGTGATGATCTTTAAAGAGAGCCTGACCTTCTACGATTCTCTGATAATCTAGCAATTGTCAAGCAAAACTTTATCTCCTAGCCTTTTGCTGGAAAGCTCCCAGGTAGGAAGGATTATTTTCTCTGTCTTCTAATTGAAACACAATGTTGAGAAATGCTTCGCAGGCTGGTCTGTGTTCAAACCCTAGCGCTGTGACGGACTGGCTGACCTATAAGCTTGGGCAATGGGTCACTTGACCCCGGGATAAATTTGGCTATTGCTGGCTGAGCAAACCAGCAGACACCTTGCGCTGGCCTCGGAAGAGCCAGATCGGCACTGCGTGTGAATTTGTTTACCTTCCTGGAGCATTGCTCCCGACCACGGAAATGCAGATAAGGGCCTTGGCTGGGCGAGTCCACCCCCTGATCTGTGCCTGGTCACGCTGTCCTGGTAGGCTAGCCTCCATTCACAGCGAAGGCAGGAAAGAGTAGAGTTTGGGAGGCACCCGAGGTAAGCCAGGACACTCAGCACCTTCTTATCAGTAGGTGCTTACAGGCTTACCTAGACTCATTAGAAATAAGACCAGTAGACATTATGACATTTTCATCCATCCACTCACTCTCCACTTGGGCTATTGAAAAAAGTAACTGAACCATCCTTTTGCTATTAAATTTTCTTAATTATAGATATTTTCTAGCAATTGCTTAGTCTTAGTCCTGTTCTTCCTTATTTTTTTTCTTTCTTCTCCTTTTCATTCCCCAAAGACTCCATGCAGTAATTAAAAGAAATACTTCGAAAAAGGCATGAAGAATTAGTTAGCTGTGGAAAAACGGGACGACAGGGCACAAATATCCGGTCATTTCAACCAGCTGGCAATGTGGAGACATGATACCTCCGTAACAGCAACATTTTCTAACCTCAGGATGCTGGGGGCACCAGGAGGAATAGGCTGAGACCTCTGTCCCTGAAGGTGAGTCACCCCCCAAGACGCAAAGGTCGGTACATGTAGAAAACCTCACAGATTTTCAGTTGCTCAATGCTTGGGAATGGTCAAACTTTGATTTAATGAAAACATCTCTTCCGTGTACCACTACATACTATGGGTCGGGCATTTTTCATCCCCCAAAAGCATTTTCCATCAAGGTTGAAAGAAAGCCTTGATTGGAGACAGCTTTGATTTCTCTTCTCCACTGAGTACTTCTGTAGGGAACATAATAGGGTAAAGCAGTTCGAATATGAGTCAGGATGGCAAAATTCCCAGTTATTTCCCAAACCTTCAGTCCTCCCATCCACCTCTGTGATACCTACATCAAAGGATTTCTGGTATTCTTGAAGTGGGGGCATTATTTAAATAGGGACATCAAGCTCAAGTTTGTAACATGCCTCAGAGAACTTGAACACAAGCTAAAATAATAGTATCATTATTTCTTCATTTGCCCTCTACTGTTTCCAAAGAAACAGAAACAACCACTTACCCAAACACACACACACACACACACACACACACACACACACACACACAAAATCCTCCTCTGGACACCCAAGTTAACCAACATCTCCCTCCTTCCCAAACCGCCAATCAGCCAGTCACCAGGCAAACAGCTCAAGCACCAGGCAAGGAAAACATGTTATTTTTCTGGGCAAGCCTTAACTTCACTGCCTACAAAACACAGCCCCACGGGGCACATCCCACACAGCGTGAGATTAAGGCTTCCCTCTCTCATTGGAAACCAATAGTTACCCATCAACGCCTGCGGACACTGAGGCCAGTATTCGCTGGCATGCGCCCTAATGTCCAAGCTCATTTCTTCTTGAGCTTTCCTGCACAAACGAGTACTCACGTCCAAGCCATCCCTGTAATGCCTCTCCTACCAAACATACCCGAAGAAAGCTCAAAAAGGAACAGCAAAAGAGAGGAAGCTCTCCACGGTGCCTCTAACCCCCAGCCACTGAACGGCCAGAGCAAACTTCCAGAACGAGAGAACTCGCTTAATGTCAGAGCGAGGCAGTGAGTCAACCTGGATGTCTAACTGTCCTCTGATTCAGTGAGCTAAGGTAGGGAAAAGAAAGCAAAAAGGAACAGCAAAACCAGGCTTCAAATAGTCCCTTAAAAATGAGGCTGTTGGGAGCCAAATTCCACAGTACACATAAGCCACTTAAAAGCACACCCCAAAGCATCGCCAGAAATCTTCAAAGTGCAAGGGAGGCTCTCCTGCCACGGGCCAGGGTCATGGACCCAAAGGTGACAATGAGACACTCCCAAGAACATCTGGCCTAATAAACCAGCACTGGGCCCTCCAGACAATGGACAGCGGCCTCTGTCTTTACTCGTCGGCTGACCCCAGATTCTTGTCCCAGATCCGGCTGCTTCATGCAGACCGCAGAGCACAAACCTCGCTCACCCAAGCCCGGCACAGGGTGTGGGTTTTAAGGCAGTTGGAGGAGCTGCTTCTTTCCTTACTTCCCACCCCCCAACACCCCCCCACCACCATCTTCCTCCAGGAGATTTGTCAGTCTTCCAGCAAATGCCGCTGGAAGACCTCGTTAGGTGTGTGGGTGGAGGAATGGGAACCGAGCCAGATGAGGTCCCTGTGCTCACAGAGCAAAAGTAAGCAAAACCCACAAGCACACAAATCAAGTAAGTGAACAAGAGAAACAGCTGCACATTTTGGAAAATGCAGTGAAAGAGACAGCAGAGAGGGTGATCTGATAGAGAGAAAGGTGGACAGAGCAGCTTTCCGGGGGCAAGGGAGATCAGGTCCATCTCCCAGACCTCAGAGCTGACGAATGCCAAAGGGCAGCCTGCAGAGAGAAGAGGAGAGATCCAGGTAGAGGGAACCGAACCACAAAAGCAAAGACCTGGGCAAGTCTGAGGGACGGGAAAAAGGCCAGTGACGCTGGAGGGGGGCAGGTGAGAAAGAGAGAGGCCCGGAGCCACTGAGAAGCAGACGGGCCTCAAATCCTCCAAAGGCAGGATTTATTCTAAGAGTTAAAGAAAACCACTGAAGAATTCCAGGCTATAGAGAAAGGGACCCTGAGCAGGTAGCTTTTCTGCTCCTCAACCCTCACGCAAAACATAAGGATCCTAATGACTTAATTTGGGGCTGTCGCAAGACTTAAAGGCATCCCAGGACAAGGCAGAGGCTGAAACAGACAGTGTAGACACTCAGCTTCTCATAAATTAACAACACAGCCTGTCTCATGTATAAAGAAAGACATAGACTTCCTCCACCCAAAATAAGAATGTGGTCCTAGGAGGGTGAAGTAGAGAGAAACCAAGAAAAAGTAAAGAGCCCCACTTTGGGATTGATCCTTTCAAGTCACCCCTTTAGTTGAAGCTTGAGGTCACACTGCCTGGTTTCAGGCTATGGCTGAAGTAACTTGGGGAAGTAACTTCACTTCTCTGTACATGTTTCCTCACCAATGAAGAGAGATAATATTACCTACTTCATTGGCTTGCTTTAAAGATTTATATATATAGATGTAATATAAATACGTAATAAGGTCTTAATTCTCTATGGAATATAGAATAATTTCCGGTACATAGTGAATATACAACACATATTAGCTATAATTAATAATAATTACTTTTTGTCTATCAGAAGAGACTGATTTGTCTTTCAAACAAGGCACCAAGGCCTTTTCAATTCCATGGAACCAAATTTAGGACAATCTCAATATTTTTTTTTTGCTTTGACTATTAAATACCATACTTTGAATATAGTGGTTAAAAAAACATTTTAATTGGGGTGGAGAACATGCATCAAATGTAACTGTTATCTCTCAGTAGGCTAGATTTGTTTTGGTTGAATTTGGTTTGTACAGAGCTGAGTAATTCTTTTGAATGTCAAGACTCAGGTTATCCATTGAAAAATGGTGAAGAAAACGATGGCAATTGACAGCTTATGTTTTATCTGAAGTTGTGATTTTATACAGAAAAGATATCTTGGAGGATGTATGCTAAATTATGAACAGATTAGCAGTGCCTGCGGCTGGCAATGTTGTGACACATTTTTTGTATCTCTCTCTATTTTCTATGGTGAACATCAGTTGTGTATAAAATAAATCAAAAACTCGATGTAAGATCAAAGTAATATGTCTGGAAGCACGTGACAATGGCAAAGATCCTGTAAGAGTCTATGGGCTTGTCTTGCCCTTTGACGCTATCTGTTCCATCTTGGGGAGACTTCTAATTCTCTTTGGATTTTAGTTTCCTCATCTGTGAAATAGACAAAATGGTCCTTTTTTTACGTGGGTTTGTGGTAAAGACTGAATGAGGCATATAGCAAATACCCAGTAAATCACAGCTCACAGCCCTATGTAGTCTTTAAGAGCACCTGAGTTCAAATCTTGATTCTTTCATGAATTAGCTGTGTGGCCTTGGATAAGTGGCTTGACCTTTCTGTGCCTCAGTGTCTTCATATCTTACAACCATGGCATTTACCTCATAAGGGTATAAGAGGATATGAGGATTAAAGCAGTTAGCATATGTAAACAATTTAGAACAGTGCCTGACACATGGTAAGTCCAATGTAACTGCCAGTTCTTATTACCATTCTGAAATCTGAACCTAAAACTTCTGAAAGGCATATGGTTACGCAATCATGTAAATATGGTTTACTTTATGGTGACAAAAATAACAAGCAAGAATAGCATGGCATTTTAGTACGATTCATTGGCAGAGACACTAATTTTTATTCATGTATGAACTGGTTATGTTTATGTGTCCAAGAAAATCAAAGTCCTAATTTTTTATTTGTTTCCATATATTTATATACAAGCTATAATTTTGGGACTACTCAGCACACTCTTAATTGCCTGAGCTAATTTCTCCAATGAGCATTTTCTTTGCCATCTTTCTGTCTTTATATCGCTACTCCAGTGTAGCAGAGCACTCAGTAAGTGTGTATGCATATTTGTTAGAGTAGGTAATCACCCGGTGTGGCAGGCATAAAGAGGGGCTCAGGTTGCCCGCTTCCTTAACACAGTTTTTGGTGGAAGCTTCTTGCCTGGAGCCCTGCTAAATACTGGGGAGACCTAGATGAAAAAAGTAGTCCCCAGGCAACACCATAGTGTCCACAGTTCAGAGGAACACAGCACTGAGTTGGATCCCTCCCCTGTCCTTTTTCTCTTTACCCTTAATAGCTCAATGTCCTTGGGCACACTAGTTAATTTCTCTGAACTTCAGTTCCTTCACCTGCAAAATAGGAATAGGTAACAATAACTACCTTACGGGTTTGTTATAAAGACTGGACGAGAAGCTGCCTATAAATCATTTAGTACATGGTTAAGTTCTCAGCAAAGTTAACTGTTGCTATATGGTTTCAAAGGACATAAGCTGTTAACTACAGGTGTATGCGAGAGCGAGGTCAAGTTTCAAGGAAGACTATGAGAGCCCAGAGCAGGGAGTGATTCAATTTACCCGTAGGAGTCTGCGTTTAGGAAAATGGAATTAAGCTAGTATTCTTAGCATCTTCTGTTCCCCACTCTGGTGTCTGTCCAACCCATCGCCCATGATCTTTGATTGAGCTGATGTGCTCCTGTCTCAGGCTCCTGCCTCCGTGCTTCTAGACCCAGACCCAATCAACGTCTACTCTGATCTTCATTAAACGAGATGGTCATGGTTATCTTGTTCAACCGTTCATCTGATGCTTGACATTCAACAACACCCCTGAAGAACTCACCACCCAGATGTGGCCGGGGCACCTGCAGTAATGGTGAACTTGCCCTGTGAGAGACGGGGCACCATCTTTAGGATGCCTGGCAGCATTAGCACATAGGCCCTGGCCCGGGTGTTAGGAGCAAAAATGAGCCCAGAAATAGGGGTCCATCCCAGAAATGAGCCCTGCACATCATGCCCATGGTTTGCTGGCCATAGCAGCTTGGAGGCTCATTTCTATTCTGCAGGTAAGCTCTCCTGATCGGCAACTCTTGACGTGTGTTCAGGGCACCAGACACTGCCTCATACTCTGTTCTCAGGCTCTGGATCTGCAACTACTCCCTGCCACAGCTTCTGGAATTCTGACCCCTGAATGACACTGCCCCTCGCAGGAGCGCCCCTCGCAGGAGCACCCCTCGCAGGAGCACCCCTCACAGAAGCACCCCTCGCAGGACTTCTAAGGCCACTTGCCCATCTTCATTGGCACCCATTGTTTAAAAACTTTCTCTTCAAGATGTGGTATATAGATACAATGGAGTATTACTCGGCCATCAAAAAGAATGAAATCTTGCCATTTGCAACTATGTGGATGGAACTAGAGGGTATTATGCTAAGCAAAATTAGTAAGAGAAAGGCAAATATCATATTACTTCACTCATATGAAGACTTGAAGATAAAAAACAGATGAACATAAGGGAAGGGAAGCAAAGATAATCTAAAAACAGGGAAGGGGACAAAAACATAAAAGACTCTTAAATACGGAGAACAGAGGGTTGCCGGAGGGGTTATGTGGGGTGGGATGGGCTACATGGGTAAGGAGGCGTTAGGGAATCTACTCTTGAAATCATTGTTGCACTACATGCTAACTTGGATGTAAATTTAAAAATTAAATAAAAATTTTTAAAAAAACCTTCCTCTGCACAGGGAACTATACCCATCTCCCTGTAACTTGCAGTCACTGGGTTCAGGTCTGTTCCAGAGGCCATCTTGACAAAGTATAATCTTTCTTCAACCTACAGAATTTCACATATCTGTAGGCAACCCAAAGCTTCTCACCACTCCCTACTCCTCTCAAATGGCCCAAACACCTCCAGGTTTTTTCTGTTGCTTCTCTTGGGAAGTTCTCTTTCTAGGGTGCCAACCTGATATGGGTATCAGGCTGACAATGGCTTTCCCCTGTCACCCACCCTAGGGGACATTTTCATCTGCACAACAGCTCCAACAAAGGAGCCCCAAGAAGAAAGCAATGGGCAAGCTGATGTGAGCGGGGGTGACTTCTGCGCACCTCAGATCACCTGCAAGACCAACTCTTAATCTATCTACAGAAGGAAGGTGAAGAATCGGAAACATCACCAGGACCAGGAGCAGGAACTCACTTTCACAAATCCTCAGTGGGGTCTTGTGAACAAGTCCTATCTTCTGAAATAGGTACTGCTGGAGCTGTGCCCAAGAATGCACAGCACACAGTAAATACAACTTCTCTGAACCAAATCTGGGACGTATGATTGTGTCTCTCCTTTCTCAAGGTGCAAAAGGACAGAGAAAAAAATGAAATGGTAGGGGAAAAAAAGTTGTGTTTGCGTGTAATGCTCCTGCCCTATATACTTCCAAGGATCGGAGTTAGTCCACATAATGCCGCGGCCTGTCCGGATGACCCTCGCTCACTGAGAGGACAACTCTGCCCCTCCAGATCTATTCTCTGCTTCCCTGTGTCCTAGGAGGCTGCCTCCAGATTCCCTTGACTGGAAGGTGGAAGAGGGGAGAAGTCAGGTGTCCATTGCCTGTACTGCCTCTCTGTGAGTGTCTGGGTGGCAGTGGCTATGTGTCTCCACATAGGGTGGGCAGCCCCCCGCCCACAGCAAAGTCCTCTCTGTGGGCTCTTCCCCTCGGCCCCCTGGACCCTCCAGGCTCTCTGTTATGGCTAGACCCTAGTTGGCCCGCCCACAACTCGAAGTAGTTCCTTCATTACATTTTCTTTCCTTATTCCTTAGAGGCTACCATCTGCTCCTACAGGGACCCTGACTAATAAAGTGGTCTCTGTTTGCAAAACCTTTAATCACATCCATATGACTAGATTTTCAAGGCCTTGACCTAGGGCCTCAGAATTCTCTAGGGGAGTCAATGGACCAGATAGAGGCCATTCATAATCTGGACAAAGAAAACTCAGACCATTCAGGGCATATTTGGAAGGAGGTGGAAGGACTTGTTTGCAAATGTTTCCTAATTAAGTGATGTTGGTCTTCCAATATGAAAAGCTGAACCACGAAGAAGCCAGGGAAGGCAACAGAGATTTATTGCTGTTTATTTGGTCCTCATCACAACCCTACTGAAAAGGTACTTTATGACCCCTGGTTTACAGGTGAGAAAACCTGAGGTAAACAACTTTCCCAAGGACCCAGCTAGAAAAAGAGGATCCAGGGACCGAATACATATCTACCAACCCCGATGCCTGCCTATAGTCTTCCAGTGCCCTGACCAGGCTTTTCTTTCAAGCTGAAAGAATCAGAGAAAATTCCCTAATAATCCATGATAGATATGACTTGACCTTGAGAAACACAATCATTCTCGATTTTCAGGAGGTACCAAGGTCAAAACTTATGGGGTTTTTTTTTTTCCAGTCATATATTCAAGATAAGACTGATCAGGTAATAAACTAGATGGAATTTATTAGGAAGATCACAAAAGAAACATAAGGACCTATTTGTTTCAATAATGCTTTTTATAAATGAAGGTGCTATTATGCCCTTCAGGTCTGTTTTTATTTCATTTCTTCAACTTGCCCGAGTCTGGTTTCTCAGCTGTCCTTATTCTGATGCTTCTGCCCCAGCGAGGTGCTGCGGGCTCTGTGAAATCATTGCCTTTACAGCTGTGCTGGCTCCATTGCGGGGGAAGAGAAATACAGTCTCTCTGCTTCCTTTTTAAAACCTGACAGTCACACTTTCTCCACTTCAAAGCCACACCATATGACCTCATCAGGCTGACATAAATGGACACTCATGCAAGATATTATTCATTCAGTGGCTTTTTCCAAATGAGGGAAAAAGGAGCTATTTGTTAACCTTTGTAGAGTTTAACAGTTTACAAAGCCGTTTTCCATACATTAATTTAATTTGGTTCTTAGAATGATTTATGAGATGGATGTGTGCGTGCGTGCGTGTGTGTGTGTGTGTGTGTGTGTGTTTTCTCATTTTTGCAGATGACGAATCTGAGATTTAGGGAGGGAAAGTAATACGTGTGAGGTCACACCACTCGTGAAAAGCAAAGCGAGGACTTGAATCCGGGCCTCCTACCCCGAACACTAGATATTCTTAGAACAGAACACAGCAACCAATTTGCCAGTGCTTTAGGATGTTTGTACACCTGGGGGAATTAATCTAAACGCCAGTGAGTCCTAATAATACACTGATGACACAATACACAAGTATTGTTCTAGAAGACTCTAGGCCCCCACGGGGTGTTTCCAGAGATGTGGTACACGTCGTCCTCTTACCCTGGAGGCTGAAGAAACTACATCAAATGCCATTCCAGCACTTTCTGCTCCGGATCAAGCTGCAAAACCCTCTGTGCAATATCCCCAGTGCAATTAAAGAATTAAAGAATATCTAAATATATGGAAAGATATCCCAATTTTGTAAATTGCAAGGATTAATATTATTAAAAGGTTATACTAGCCAAGTTGATCTTTATTTATTTATTATTTATTTTGTTAATGTTTATTTATTTTTGAGAGAGAGAGAAACAGAGCATGAGCAGGGAAGGAGTAGAGAAAGATGGAGACACAAGACATAGAATCCAAAGCAGGCTCCTGGCTCCAAGCTGTCAGCACAAAGCCCGAAGCAGGGCTCAAACACGTGAACCATGAGATCACGGCCTGAGCCAAAGTCGGACGCTGAACCAACTGAGCCACACAGGCACCTCTTGATCTCTAGATTCAATACAATCCCAATCATAATCCCAAATGCCTTTTTGCATAAACTGACAAGCTGATCCTAAAATTCATACATAAATGCAAGGGGCCCAGAATAGCCAAAACAATCTTAAAAAAATAAATAAAAGAACATAGTTGGAAGACTCACATGTCCTAACTTCAAAATTTACTACAGTGCAGTAGTAATTAAAACATATAGCTAGATACATAGACCAACGTACCAGAGTTAAGAGTCAGAAATAAACCCTTACATTTATGGTCCATTGAGTTTCAAGAAAAATGCCAGAACCTTTCAATGAACAAAAAAGCAGTCTTCAACAAATAGTGCTGGGACAACTTAGATATCCACATGCAAATGAATGAAGATAAGCCTCTACTTCACACCATATATAAAAGTTAACTCAAAATGGATCACGGAACTAAATATAAGAGCTAAAACTATAAAACTCTTAGAAGAAAACATAGGTATAAATCTTTGTGACCTTGGACTTGGCAACAGATTTTTAGATAGGACATCAAAAGTAGGAGCAACAAAAAGAAAGAGATAAATTGGACTTGATCAAAATGTAAAACTTTTGCCCTTCAAGAAACACCATCAAGGGGCGCCTGGGTGGCTCATTCGCTTAACCGTCCGACTTTGGCTCAGGTCATGATCTCATAGCTCGTGGATTCGAACCCCGAATCAGGCTCTGTGCTGACAGCTCATGATCTCTCTCTCTCAATAATAAATGAAACATAAAAAAAAATTAAAAGAAACACCATCAAGAAAGCGAAAAGATAACCACACCATAGAAGAAGACATTTGCTAATCTATCTTTGACAAAAATCTAGTATCCAAAATATATAAAGAACTCTCACAACTCAACAATAAAAATTAAACAAATAACCCAATTAGCAAGATGACAGATGATATGAATACACAATTCTCTAAAGAAGATATCCAGATGGCCAAAAAGCACATAAAAGATGTTCAACATTATTTGTCACTAGGGATATGCAAATCAAAAGCACAGTGAGATGTCACATCATACCCACAAGAATGGCGAAAATTAAAAAGACACACGACAAGTGTTGATAAGGCGGAGAAATTACAGCCCCTCACACATGGCCGGTAGGAATGTAAAATGAACCAGCCACTCGGGATAACAGATTGGTGGTTCCTCAAAATGTTAAACATGGAGTTACCATATGATCCAGCAATTCCACTCCTGGGTCTACACCTAAGAGAAATGAAAACATACGTCCACACAAAAACTTGTACATGAATATTCATGGCAGCATTAGTCATAATTGTCAAAAAGTCGAAACAATCCAAATGGCCATCAACTGATGAGGAGGTACACCAAATGTGGTATATCCTTACATTGAAACATTATTTGGACATGAATAAAGTACTGATACACACTACAATGTGAATGAACCTTAAAAACATTACACTAAGTAAAAGAACCTAGACACCAAAGGCCAAGTATTGTATGATTTTATTTCCATGAAATATCCAGAATAAGCAAATCCGTTGGGACAGAACACAGAGAATCATGGTTGCCAGAGGCTGGGGAGAAGGAAGAATGCAGTGACTGCTAATGGATACGGGGTTTCTTCTGTGAGTGATGAATATGTTCTAAAGTTAGATAGTGTTAACGGCACCTGGGTGGCTCAGCCAGTGAAGCATCTGACTCTTGATTTCAGCTCAGTTTGTGGGTTCAAGCCCTGCACTGGGCTCTGTGCTGACAGCGTGGAGCCTGCTTGTGATTCTGTCTCCCTCGCTCTCTGCCCCTCCCCTGATCACTATCTCTCTCTCAAGATAAATAAATAAACATTTAAAATAAATAAAGTTAGTAGTAATGGTTATACAATTCTGAGAATACACTAAAAAATTCTGAATTATACACTTGAAAAAGAATTTTATAGTATGTGAATTATATCACAATAAAGTTCTTTTATATATAAAGTCTACTAGTGGGTTCATTACATTTTAGGCCAGTTTCAGCTCAAAAAATGGCAATGGATTTAAAAGTTATGCTTTCTAAGGCCCGTGTCTTCGGAAGCAAAATCAGGACACATTCTGACATAAGAGGTCTCTGCTTTTTCATTTATTTAAACAAAAAGGTCTACATATTCAACCACAGTGAGCTGTTTTATAAATCTGTTGGGAAGTTGCAATGACACAAAATTGGAGCTCTCACAGAAAATCCGAGAGGTATGGGCTCCTATATGTCAACCCTCAGTCCACATGAAATATACATATTTCACTACTCAGAAAAATACACTAATTTCTAGACCCTCGCCATGATGAGTTAATGGGAAATTGTGACTACGAAAAAGGTGTTTAGGCAGAAAAATAAACATCGCCTATTTTCTACACTAAACTCAGAGTAGGAACATTTCCCAAGCACCAAGGCTAGAGCAAATACCCATCCAAAACACACAGTAACCAGACGATCCTGCCTTGTTGATTGGCGTCTAATATAATAGGTGCTCCATCAACACCAGTTAAATAAGTATGTGGATTTTTTTCCCTCATCAAATGCTAAGTTTTCCCTCTTGTTTATGTCTTCCCTTTGTACATCTTCCCCTGTGATTACACCTCTGCTAACACTCAGTATTTTTATAGGACCTACATCTCCCTGATACCCCCTCCCTCCCCTTTTGTGCCTTCTTCTTTCTCTGACACTTTCCTCTCTCTCCAGCTCTTTCTCTCCTCTCCCCACCCCCATTGGATTCACCATCAAACCCTCTCAATTCCACTTGTCTTAAATCTGTCCACTCTTCTCCACACCCATGGCCACCATCTCAGACAAAATCATCATCTGCTTAACTGTTTCTAGAACAGCTCACAGTATGAAGAGCTGACCTTTATGAGGCATCTACTGTGCCAAACGGTTCTCATTTCAGCCACAGGGTAACTCCGTGAGGTAGGGGTTATCACCAGTCTCCATTTTAAAATCAAGACTCAGGGGCTCCTGGGTGGCTCAGTTGGTTAAGCACTGGACTCTTGATTTCAGCTCAGGTCATGATCTCATGGTTGGTGAGATCGAGCCCTGCTTTGGGCTCCGCACTAACAGCACAGAGCCTGCTTGGGACTTTTTCTCTCTCTCCCTCTGCCTGCCCTCCCACCCCACCCCCCACCTCTCTCTCTCTCTCTGTCTGTCTCTCTCTCAAAATAAATAAACTTAAGAAAAAATGAAATAAAATCAAGACTCAGACAGGCTAGGTCACCTGTCCTCCTGAGCTGACAGCTGAGTGTGTAGGACTCCATGGCCATTAGTCCCACCCATGTCACCATCCTGCCCCAGCCCTGCCACATGGCCAACATGGTTGCCAGAGTGATGCCTCTAAAACTCAAAGCTGGAAGCAGCACTCCCCTGCATTCTACCCTTTACTGCCCTCTGGGGTAAAGGTTCTACCTGGTGATGTTTTTCCTTAACCCTCCCATTTTATTTATTACCAATTCCTATGAGTCCTCTGGAAATCACCTTAGCTGTCACCACCTCCATGGTCGATACTCTACCTGAAAGAATGAGTTAAAAAAAAAAAATCCTCTCCTGGGTTCCCTAGGCCCTTGTTCTTACCCAAGTGGAAGCCCTTAGAAGACAGAACATCAAATCATCAGAGTTAAAATTGCAGGCACCTGCTTCAGATTCTGTGTCTCCCTCTCTCTCTGTCCTCCTCCTCTTTATGTTCTTTCTCTCAAAAATAAATAAACATTAAAAAAAAATTTTTTAAGTGTAGGCTCCAATTTCTGGTCTTCAATTCCAATTCTGCCACTTCTCACAATTCTCACCACCAGTGAGGTGACTTTGGGCCACATTCTTTTTAAAAAAGTTTTTTTTTTTTTTAACATTCATTCATTTTTGAGAGACAGAGCACAAGTGGGGAAAGGGCAAGAGAGGGAGACACAGAATCTGAAACAGGCTCCAGGCTCTGAGCTGTCAGCACAGAGCCCGATGCGGGGCTCAAACCCATGAATTGTGAGATCATGACCTGAGCCGAAGTCCGACACTCAACCGACTGAGCCACCCAGGTGCCCCAGCACAATATTCTTAACCTCTTTGTGCTTGGTTTCCTCATCTGTAAATTAGGGGAAATAACAGCACAAGCATGTACCTCATTGAGCTGTTAGGAAGTGTAAATGAAATAACACATGTGAAGCAACTAGATATGGTAAGCACATACATATTAATAGGTAAAACTTTCCCTTTTTACCCTCTCTTACCCTTTTTTTTTTTCCTATCTCTGCTATTCCTCCAAACTTTCATTCTTTGTATATAGGTTTCATGATATTAGTGTGATTTCCTTACATTTGTAAAATGTTGAATCCTTTTCAAAATTCTTCATCCTCAAAGTAATTCCATGAACCAGGCAGAAGAAATGATCTTATAGAGAGCTCAAATGTTTCTATATGTCACACGAATGTAGTGGAACCACTATAATTAGCATGTAGTGAGGTTTAGTAAGAGCAACAGTAAGAACATGATTCTCTCTGTTCTGTCTCAGTGGATTTGCCTATTCTGGATATTTCATGGAAATAGAGTCATATAGTACATGGCCTTTTGTGTCTAGGTTCTTTTACTTGGTATCATGTTTTTAAGACACAATGTCAGTGGAAGAATCTCCACCTATAGAAAAAACATTATTTTCAAAGTCCTATTTGAGTCACCTAATTTGCTTTTCCGAGTCTCATTTTCCTCATCTATAAAATGGGGATGATGACACATACTTTATAAGACTACAATGAGCTTTACCCAAAATAACATATATAAAGTATCTGTTCAGTGCCAGGAAACTACTAAACACTCAGTAAGTATTACTTAATGACAACAGGACCCCACAAGGACAAGGTCACTGAGCTGATCAAAGGGGGAGCCAAGCACAAAGCCCAGTTGGACGATACCCTTCCCACCATGACAGCTCACCCTCCCACCTGAACATAGCCTGGCCCTGTTTTCAGCAGAATACATCAATTAGTTCACCCATAAATTGGGTTCTGCCTGCCCTCTGCTTTTCCTAGAAGAAAACAGCAGGGGGTGGAGGGACAGGAGCATAGAAAAGGATATTTAATGCAACCCATGATGATAAGATGTCAGGACCTAAGATCACCCAAGGGCCCTGACTTTATGGACGCCTTAATGAGAAACACCAGCACTACGTAACTCTGATCCAACAACTAGTCTCACTTTTTGGAGGGCTTTGGCAAGAAGGAAGCCAAGTCCCCTTTTCCTCATTTGTATTTTCAGTGCTTCACTCCTCCAAACCAGACAAAAGGATCATCAAGAAGCAAGCTCAAAATCTGACTGGCGAAGTAGGAAAACTGGACTCCTAAACAAGGGATGAGAGGGGTAGGGTTTGCAGAGGTGGCCGAATGCCCACTCCAAAGAGGGATTCTCCTCTCTAAGAACGGGACCATGACAAGGCACCCATGCTGATTTTTCCAGGACGCCAATAAATCCCAATTCCACTGGGGCGTTCATGTGGAGCAGTCAGCGAGGGAGGGGAGGCTCGAATGAGCACAGCCTGTCTTGGCAGGGAGGGTGACAGGGTGTGGGTGTCCTGTCATCAGATCTGCATGACATCGACCCAGCCCATTACATCAGCAAGAATCGCATCACTCAGGGAGCATAAGGACCAGGCCCACTGGGGTCATCAAATCCCACAGCAAGGCATTAAGAGCCTTTTGCCTCTCTCGTTCATGGTTGCTTTGGGCCTTTCTATGGGAAATGCCATTCCCATGGCCACAAGGTCTCAGGCCCCACCTAAGTATTTAACGTATGTTAACTCATATGTTAACTCATTGAATTCCTACAACGTCCCTTCCAGGAAATATGGATGCAACAGCTGTTGCATCCATATTTCACTAATGACTGAGTTGAGCTCAGAGAAGTGAAGTCATTGTCCATGATCACACAGTTAGTCTTAGCAAAGTTGAGATTCAAATCCAGATCACTCTGAGACCACAGCCCGTGTGTTTTTCCACCAGGCTACACAGCCTCTAGAATAAGTCAGGGCCTGTCTCTTGACATTACCCTTTCCTATCTGCCTTTGTTAGGGATTATATAACCTCAATAGAAGTGCAAGGCTTTTTTAAATATATAATGTTCCTATAAACTTAAATCCAGCTTTACATAACCTTTCATTGCTTTTTTAATTTTCAAAACACCACCCATGCCACCCGCATCTCACTCAATACCCACCTAGCAAGTACTACACAGTCAGGCATCTTGCTAGATACTAGAGGATACAAAATAAATAAGAGAGTCTCAGGTCTATCCCCAAGACCCAAAACTAAGCCTAACCTGATGCAAGGGTTCTTTAAGGAGCTACAGCACCTGAATCTAAGCATGGCTCATTTGTCTCACTGATAATGTGTTCAAATTTACACCCCAGTTTAAATACCTTGGCTTCTATGTGCCCAGAAAGCAAGACTTCCAACTCTACATTTCTTCTCTAGGTCTTGTCTCCCCATACTAGTCATCTGATGAGTAACACAGCTTCTTCTTAAGAATGGGGTTCCCCCATGTTCTTCCATGTCTTCTTTCCTGGCCTGGAGTCCTATCCAGTGGCATAAAATCTGATGAGGCAGCCACCATCCGCTCTGTGGTCTTAGTCTGCCTACTTGTTGGTTAGCCATCGCAAACCTCCCGTGAGGACAGTGATCAGTTACTGCCATGGGTGCCAGGCTACCTGTTCACTCAACCAGGTTGACCAGAGATTCTGTTCTGAGGCAGGTGACCAGGTGACCAGGTCACATCCAGCTGAGTCCCAAGACAAGAAGAAATGGTCCCTTTGCTTCCCTATGTGAAAGCCAGTCTTCTACGAGCAAGTTTTTCTGCAAGTATCTAACAGACCCAAGCATATCAACATAAAATCCATTTCTTAGCATGATCCATGGACAGAAATTTTTCATTCATGTTGTTTACTTTTTGTGTAGCACCTTCTCAAGTTTAAATACCAATTTCCCAGCATGAGACAGATAGAAACCACTTTCAGGTCAACTAGTCCCAAGTTCCACAAAGGTGTCTTAACTGCCTGCCACATGTGGGACACAGACAAGGACCCTGCCCCTTGCATTCTGAGCAATCTGCTATTCAGCATAAACAGATTTATGTCCCTGAGATTAGTAAGCCAGTCCAAAACCTCGCAATAATTAAACTTAGAAAGCTTTACTCAGCAGCGATCTTTCTGACTATAGCCAAACAAGAAGACAGCGTGTTCCAGGCACCGTTCTATAAAGGGAGGCCAAGAATAAAAGAGGTGAGGTTTGACCACTTGGAAAATAGCAGTTGCAACACCCATACTTTTAAAAGACCTGCTGACCTGCCTCTCTGCTAAAAGGACATGATCTTTAGAGTTTTTCCCCTTTACCTAAGAACCCCACAAAGGCTTTGGAACTATACCACCATCTAGGACTCTCTGCTGGGGAGAATTATTATGTTACCAAAAGGGTCTTTAAAAGCAGCCTCTTGGCTCGGGGAGCAGTGTCCCCATTAGCAAGCACTCCATCATGGTGAAGCTCCCTCAGCCAAGGACCGTTGTCACATGGCTGTCAGTGACCAATCCATAACCGTAAGTGAGAGCATTAAAACAGCACAGGAGAGATTTGTTTTCCGAGAGCGAAGGAAACAAACTAGGAGACAATTCTCCAAAGACTGAACATTCACAACCAGCAAATGCCTGCTGGAAATTTATATGCTGTGGGTGTAAAAGCAGTGAAATTCAATAATCTCAAAGCCACAGATTTGTAACTTGCACTTATGTAAATATTTATGGATTCTTTGGAAAAAAATCAATCCTCTCAGCCTTTCTCTTTAGTACATGCTTCAGAGACAACTTTTCTCCCCCCCCCACCCCCCCACCCCAGCTCAGGATGAGGATGTAAACTCTAGCTATTGCTTAAGAACATTAAGTCAGCAGACTGCCTAAGATAATCTGAATTCCATTTATGAGTTTACAGATTATATCCCATTCTCTTCCCTAATACCAGTGAGAGTGCAGAGGAAATGTACTCTCTGTAACCTGGCCTCGCTGAGACTGGGGAGTTGAGGCTTAAAAGTTGAGCAAGTCAGTAACACTTCCTACAAAGGTACTGGTCATCCGTCCATTGTTACTGAGAAGTAAAATATACACAGCTCTCTGCAGGTATCTGACAGAAGCCTGTATCCTATTAGCCAGAGCCATACAACAGCCTGTTAACAATCTCCTTCCTGCCTGTTTACCCTCTCAATCCCTACTTCGCACTGCTCCAGGACAATATTCCTAGAGCCCTGGCTTTACTGTTTTTCTCTCTCTTCAATGCCCACGTGAAGCATCAAAGCCCCAAAGACAGTCTGAGATCTTCGATAGGACAGTCAAGGCGCTCTGCTGTCCAGCCCCAACCTTTGTCGCCTGCAGGCTCACAGCTGTATAAATCCCACATATCTGAAATCCCGAATCTCTTGTTACACACATTTAGCATTTAATTTACAAACAGCGCTTCTCTCATGCTGGTAAGCAGCACCCTTTCTCACCTCTGTGTTGACTACAACCCCATTCTACCGTCAAGGCTTGGTTCAAATGTCACCATAAGAAAGTCACCATAAGAAAATCTCTACTCCCCACACCTTGTCCCCTCCCAAATCATAATGAAATGCTCCATCTGCCCACCTGATTCCCCCATCAGGAAGCACTTCCACTCCCGTCCATCTCTGTGGCTCTGAGGAGTTTAGCCCAGAACATTCCCCATGGTAGGCATTTCCAAATACGTTTGGGATTGACATATGCCTACTGGTAAGCGAGCAACCATAATGCCTCAACATACGGAACTGATGACTTACGACAGATTTCATGAGCAGCTTTGCCTCCCACCCGTTTCCTCCATCAAATGCTACACTCAAAGCTGCTGTTCATTATCTGATTAAGAAAACGAAAGGTGGTAGAAGACCGTCTAAATGCATGGGAGTGGGGTGGTCAGGTGCCTCTGCACAACGACAGGGGAGCCCCATTCGAGGGCCAGCACCAACGATGAAAGGGTGTGGAAATGAGGATCAGTAGCCTCGGCCCACCATGGCCGACCCATATGATGTCCAAACACATCTCAGTAGAAGAGCCAGATGCTGCAAGTGATGAAGATACCATTGAGGTGGCACCAGCTCTTTCCATCTATAAAACAGCAGTGGCAGACTGGCATCTTAGTCCTCTAGAAAGGAACTTTACATGCTCAACAGCATCCCTCAGGAATAATATCCACTCCAGTGGGACTGGGGGCCCTGCGATACAGACACTGAGAAGTGACCGTCCCAGCAATAGGGGAGGGTGGAGCCCCAGGCAGACTGCGCATGACGTAAAACCAATCATGACATGAACTGGCCCAGCTTATCAGGCTCCGGTGGAGGTGTGGCAGCCACAGATGTCATGAGATGGCAGTGGGAGGCAACTCGGCCCACACAGATGAGGAGGGAGAAAGGCAGAGAGCAGCTGTGGAAGAAGACTGAGGAATGCTAATAATGACAGAGCTCCAGAGACTCCAGCACAGGTGCCTGTCCTCACGAGTGCCCCCGGAGCCCACCTTCAGGCTGACCCAATGCCCCAGAAGCAGCGGCAGGGCCACTTCAGATCCAACCACAGGGGGGAGGACCTGCTGGATGGGAACATGTTAGAAGAGAGGTGATCTGGAAGCTTCTACAGGAACAGGACCTGGGGGAGAGTCTCTCAGTTAGCAACTAACTTGGACCATATCCTCTTCCCAGAAAGGTTTACAAAAACCCGCACAACCCAGCAAGGTGAAGAGGGAAGCATTTTCACTTACAAAGATTTTTCTTTTGTTTGACCCCAACTGCACTGGAGGAAACCTGAACCTCTAGCAATTTCATGGGTGATGATGTAGTAAATGGCACCAGAAATAGCTAGGGCAATGGCTCATGGCTGGACAGGCCCTACCCTGAGAGCATTCTGAAAATTGTTGGGTGCCTCATTTTGTTTTTTACCACGATTGGAGGGGTGGCATTTACTGGATGGGGGTCAGGGATGCCAACTGCCCTATAACAGATAAGACACTCCTTGCCCTGCACCCACACGCCCAATTCTCAAATGCTATTCATCTAGAAAAGACAAACTTATTCAAGAAACTAACTCAATTTTATACGTATAAACTAAATGCACTTTTGCATGGTTTTATTTTTTTATTTTTATTTAAAAAAATTTTTTTTGCATTTATTTATTTTTGAGAGGCAGAGACAGAGCGTGAGCAGGGGAGGGGCAGAGAGAGAAGGAGACACAGAATCCGAAGCAGGCTCCAGGCTCTGAGCTAGCTGTCAGCACAGAGCCTGACGCGGGGCTCAAACCCACGAACGGTGAGATCATGACCTGAGCCGAAGTCAGACACTTAACCGACTGAACCACCCAGGGACCCCTGCATGGTTTTAATATATGCTGAAATTTTGAGGAATGCAACCTGGTAAGAGAAGATTGCATTTGTTTCATTTGGAATTTTTACCAAATGTTGTTCACCATCTGAGAACATCAGGGTTGCCCACACAAGGCAATACATTTGTCGCATTCCCTTACTGACGGGAAAACCCTACAGGAAGGTGCAAGGACTTGACCCTTCATTAATGAAGTCTACCAGTGTAGTAGCACATGGCATGTGCATACTGAGGCTGTGTCACTCTTCTCCATTTGCACCAGCCTCCTTGATCCATCGTCCGCCTTTCTCTGTCCTGTTTTCTGCATCAGGAGGCTGACCGCTATGGACTGTGTCCCCCAGGCTCCCTTGCTCTCTGGCTTCCAGCATTCAGGCAATGAGAGGAAGTGGCAGATCAGAGGGTGAGAGGAGAGAGCATACATTCCCAGCTCCCTTCCCTCCTAACCCTAAAGGCTTAGCATTGCTTCCTCCAGTCTTCCAGCTCCAGTTCACAAGGTTCCTACAGGCTTCGGGGCGATAACAGCTTCCAGCTCTCCCTAGTCTCCTGTCCCTCACTATCTTTGATTGGTTCCCATAACCCTGCCCTCACTTTCATTCAAGTCTTTTTGGTTAAACTTTTTATATATATATATTTATTTATTTTTGAGAGAGAGAACAAGCAGGAGAGAGGTAGGGAGAGAGGGATCAGAGGATCTGAAGCAGGCTCTGTGTTGATAGCAGAGAGCCTGATGTGGGGTTAGAACTCACAAACTGTGAGATCATGACTTGAACTGAAGTCAGACACTTAACCTCCTGAACCACCCAGGTGCCCCACTGATTAAATGCTTTTTACCATACCATCTCCTTCCTGTTAGGATCCTGAATGCAATAAACACATATTATTTTATTAAAACTACATTTATTCTATGTTTCATTATAGTTAGGGCATGTTTACCTATAAGATTCATTGCAAGATTCTAAAGTTTAGTATAAAATATTTGTCTAAAGAGGGACCATTTAGATCTGACAGTTAGAGATAAAGAATAAGGAAACAAGACTGAGCAACAGCAGGCAAAAAGCTGAGACTGTGTAGGAAGGCTAGCACCCCTGAAAGAAACAAATCACCAGTCCACAATGGGCTGCAGTAACTCAGAGGTAGACCAACATGTGATACAAGAAAAGCAAAGGTAGGGGCAGAGACCTATTCTCTCATAGAGAACTGCCAGCTAACACCAGAACATGTAGCAATGACATTTACATATAACTTGGAATTGCTGTAAGTGTACATACTTACATGCGTGTATATTTCAAAATACATGATCTGTTTGGGATACCTTATGGAGGTTAATCAAGAATGTCAGCTCAGGGATCCTGACAAAACCCATCAGCTCTTTTTTTAAAAAAAAAATTAACATTTATTTACTATTGAGAGAGACAGACAGACAGACAATAATCAGGGGAGGGGCAGAGAGATAGGGAGACACAGAATCTGAAGCAGGCTCCATCTAGGCTTTGAGCTGTCGGCACAGAGGCTGACACGGGGCTCAAACCCACAAGCCATGAGATCACAACCTGCTCTGAAGCTGGACACTTAACCGAATCAGCCACCAGGCACCTCCCTCTCAGCTCTTTTTAAAGTAAGGTAACTAAGTTGTATATAAACTCAATCCTTATTTACATTCAAGTTCCCTGGACCCAGGATGGGAAGACCAGGTTAGCAACACTCTCTGGAGAGTGGTACCTGAATAGGAACGCTCCTGTAGGAATGCCATCAGCTCTTTAAAGAAAAAAAAATTAACATTTATTTACTTTTGAGAGAAAGACAGACAGAACAATAAGAAGGGGAGGGGCAGAGAGATAGGGAGACCAGAATCTGAAGTAGGCTCCAGGTTTTGAACTTCCATGCACACACAACCTTGACCTCCTTTGTCACCCCTCATGGTATATAGCCCACTACATGCGCGCGCGCGTGCACACTCACACACACACACACCATGCAACCTCTAGGTAAATTCAGATCCCACTGTTTTTAAGCTGCAGTCCCACAACCAATTTCACATAATACTAATATTTCAGACAGACACACACGTGTGCGCACACGTACACACACACATTTTGGCAAGAAAACAGAATGGCATCCCAGGAAAGTGGTTGGAACCCAGGTCAATTGTAAAAGACCGTAACAGCCTGGGCCCTGGCTGTTTATGCCCAAACCACACAAAGACTTACAGAAAGCCTATTACAGATGGTATATAACTTTAAGTCTGAGGAATATTAGATGCCAGCCACAATATAGACTAGCTACTTTCCAATGAATATATATTTAATAAATGCACAAATTAAGGGGGGGGTCCCTTAGGAGAAGGATTCTCAGACAAGGACCCTCCTGACTGTATTATTTCCCCCATTCCGTTTTGTGCACCCCACACCCATTCCACACAGCCATGCCACAGCGCCCTATAAAGCTGTCCCGGTCATGGCTAGTACTAGTGCTTGTGAAGCATAATAGAAGAATCAATTACCTTTTTGCCCAAATCACCTTGATGAGAGGCACAAAGAGCTTGGTTATCCCTTACAGACCTAGCATTCCCTATAGACCTAAAAGTGATGCATACTCACCACGTGGCCAGAGCTCCCTCACTCCCAGGTTTATAACACCTTGGGGATAAGCATCTACTTCATCATCAATGACTCCACATACCCCATCATATCCAACAGAAAATCACTGTTTCAAAAGGGCTGATTTACCCAGAGAATATATGTTATAACCCACTTTCAATACTTTGCAAAGACTTGAGACAAATTGAGAGAGCCAGTTTTCATCTCCTGCTCCCCAGGTTTGGCTCCTCTCATCTAAGATTCACAGGCAGACAGAGAGAAGGGGATGCAAAGCTATGATGAGGTAGAGCATCTGGCCAAGCAGATTCAGCTCCCATGGCAATCCATTATCTGGGGGAAATTATGGTTTAACATCAACCATTTCAGTTGTTGCAAATACCCTTTTCTAATCTATGTTAGGCATTTCCTAATTGTATATTTTTTTCAGCATGAGAAATTGTGAGCTTGGCAAATTATCTATTTCAGTATTTCACATAATATGCAATTCAAGTATCAGACTAGCAGCTTAGAACAGCAGGCATCACACTTTCGAACTGGGATAATTTTTGAGATTTTCCAGCCTCTTCCTTAAGTAGCTGTTTCTGGTGACGTATTATATAAAGCCCTCAGATACCCACTAATTGATTTAAAACCCAGTTAGGCACATTACAAATACCCTTGGGCTTTTTATTATCTTGGTCCAACAGAAAGCATCAGAATCGTTATTATCAATCGCAACAGGATCCATCAAACAAACAGCATGTTTTATACTGGCATCCTCCTTTGGGATGAAAGGACCAAAAATAAATAAATAGACAAACAAAATTAAACACATCAGCAATACCAATTGATTCTCCAAAATAACAGCTTCTTTTGTTATTGCAGGGCACATATAATTTCATTCCGGTGGTCCAAAGGAAGACCAAAGATTCAATCTCATCATTGGCTGAGCTTACCTCACAGACTTGATCTTTAAATTCTGACAGTTCTGAAGTCTAAGAAAACTCAACAGTATTTGGCTCTATTTCACTGTGAAGTATTAGAAGGAGACAAGAGAAAGAAGTAACGGCGGGGGGGGGGGGGGACAGGAAACAGAGGAAAGGCTGACAAGGATAGTCTTTGGAGAAACTGACAGAGTTACTAACCTTCGTTAAACAATTTAAGCAACTAATGAATATGAAAGAAGATAATCATGACCTTGGTGTTAGGAATACTCCCGTTTGAAAGGCTCTTGAGTAATGACATTGAGTCTTCTTGAAAAGGAACCTAATATATAATTTGACCAAGCAAACAAAAATTGTAGTTATAATTGTAGTTATACACACACACACACACACACACACACACACACACGCTTTTCATTGGTTTTTAACTTTTAACATTAACCAAAAACACAGTAGACAGAGTGGTGCTTGCAAGACAGAATGGAAAGGTAAATCACCTACACAATGTCAAAGTAACTATGGTACTGACAAACATGGAAGGGAGCAGGATAAGAAAAGGGTCCTCAGGGGCGCCTGGGTGGCTTAGTCGGTTAAGCGTCCAACTTTCGCTTAGGTCATGATCTCGCGGTTCGTGGGTTCGAGCCCCGCGTCGGGCTCTGTGCTGACTGCCAGCTCGGAGCCTGGAGCCTGTTTCAGAGTCTGTGACTCCCTCCCTCTCTGACCCTCCCCTGCTCACGCTGTCTCTCTCTCTCCTAGAAATAAATAAAAATATTAAAAAAAAAAAAAAGAAAAAGAAAAGGGTCCTCAGAGGACTCAGAGCCTCAACTTAAGAAACTGACTGAAAGCTGATGGGACACAAAGTGAACCTGCAAGTTATAATTTTTTTTCTTCCAAAATTCTATTTAAATTCCATTAGCTAATATACAGCGTAATCCTAGTTTCAGGGATAGGATTTAGTGATGCATCACTTACAAATAAACCCAGCACTCATCCCAACGCAAGTTATAATTTAAAGGCAGAGGCAACCAACAGAAGGAGTAAGATAATGGAACACTGAGAGAAGGCAGAAGGTAGAGAAGAATGAGGGCAACTGAGCTAACTCCCCATTTCCAAAGCAGGGACTTAATAGGCTTTGTAAAAAGATGATAAAGAAAGAAACATAGACCTAAGTCTATTAGAGTCTGGCAGTCACTTCCAGGAAAAAATGAGTGGCCAGAAATAATAATTTTTAACTTAAGTTCTTTTTCTTTGCTTCCGTGTGCACGTATCATAACGAATATGAGAAGGAGGGAAAAAGAAGAAATTCAGCCAAGATGGAGAGCAGGAAAATGCCATTTTAAAGAAGGTATGAGGGGTTGGGGAACAGTTAAAAATTGGTTAAGATGCCAGTTGCATTTCTGCCTCAGCCCATGATAGGTGTGTGAGCAGAGGACAGCAGAAAGAGCCCCAAAGAAGGGATCACAGGGCCTGTGTCCCAGCAATGGCTCTGCTCCTAGAGATATTATTTAACCCCCTCTGGGCCTCAGTTTCCACATTCATAAAATGAAAAGGTTAGACTAAACCACCAGGCCCCAAGACCCATATTTCTGGGTTTGCATTCAAATTCTGAAAACAAAAGCAAGTAATTTGGAAACTAATACTTCACACGCTGTTGGATGGAGTTTGTTTATTTGTTTTCGTTTTCAGAATTTGAGTGCAAACCCAAAGATAAACTCTTATGATTTATCAAACGCTCCAAACCCCCACCCCCAGCTCAAATAAACCTCCCATAAACTAAAAGAGTCAGGGCTCCCATGTTGTGGAAGTCACAAATGGCAACCAGTCAAGCCATCCAAAGATTTATGGATCTTTGGATCCACTTGAGTATCTGAAAAGTCCTCCAAAGACACATGAAGGAGGCGACAAAATCTCACAGCTAAACCCATGAGCTCCATATCACTAACAAAGGATCCTGGGCCAGATGGGAAGTATAGTCTGGGGAATGAAGTGCCTGGGGCCAGGGAGCTTGTCAGAGCCAAACAAACTCTGAGGTGTCCAACGATAAATTAAGCAGATCTGAAAAACAGTTGGAAGCAATAAAAATGAAACCACACATACACTGCCCCCCCCCAAAAAAAGTTCACTCACTGAAGTGGCTTCTTGCTGCTTCTTGTCTCTTTCTTTAGTAGATTCCAATCTTTATAAATATCTTCAAGTCAAAGGAAGAAGCCAATGGGAAGAAGAGAAGGCCTGAGGTATACCTGAGGTCGGCTAGGAATGTGAGATAGTTGTGTAATCAGAAGCCACCTTTTGGAAATACCAGGGAAACTAAAAGACCCTTGAGTCATCAACTTCTTTATTTGCTCTCCCAGCTGTGACGCCCCCTCCTGCAAACACACACAAACACACACCACCTACTCCCCACCCCAGGCAGGTTCGTGTGTGGGGTCCACGTTCCAGGGACATGCTGAGTGAACATTCGTGGGCACTGCTTTCTCTCCACCTCAAACCTGGCAAAGGATCGCTGAGGCTGGGCACCACCCAAGCAAGTGGCTACATTGAGAAGATGAATGCCCTAAGGCAGTGAGTTGGTCGGTCCCCATCTCTCCCCTTGTAGGTTTACAGCAACGAAAAGAAGAAACACATATGACGGAAACATTCAGAATTAAACTCCCTCCAGAAGACCATCGCCTTCCTCTCTTAGGATCAGTCCCAATGGAACGTACCATCGTAACTTCTCACATGTGAATAGGAAGACTTGTCAAAGAAGGATTCTAGAAAATGGAACTAGTATTTGTTGAGCAATGACTGTGTACTGTACTTCAAAAAACAGGTATGTGCCCGGCGCTGGGCTCATAAGTACAGAAATAACCATTGCTGATACTCACTGAGTGCCTTCCAAGCCCTGGGCTACATGTATTTTCTTATTTAATTCCCAGAAGTACTCTGTGAGGTGAGTAGTATTGTGATCTCCACTCTCTAAGTAAAAGGTTAAACTTGTCCAAGGTCACAGACCTAGCAAGGAACAGAATCAAGATCCAAGCCCAGCCTATCAGACTCAGCTGTCTGGCCCATGTGGGAATAAAACATGGCCTTGACCTTGAGGTGCTCATGTTTGAATAGAGGAGCTGCTTCAGCACACACTATCTGGCATGTCACAGGACCTCCATAAATGACTTTGTTTAACCCCAGTGGCACCCTCATGGACTGGGTAAAACGACTGCTATTTGACAGATAAAGAACTGAGTTCAGATGTCACCCAGCTCTTAGGAGGCAGGGCAAAAACCAAGACCCAGAAGGGTCTGTCTGGTTCTTTCATGCTCTCTGCTCTCAGAGAGGGGCGATGAAGACTTCACACCCTAGTGTACAAGGAACATTTGGTTCATATTTTCACTAGTGTCATATTTGGGAAGCTGCCGGCAGCCACATGATCTTGCCAAGTCAGCCCCAAATGCTCCAGTGTGTGTACAGCTTCCTTGAGCTGGGGGAGTGGGGGGGGGGGGACGCAAAACAAACAGATCAATCAACAACAACAACAAGGAAACTGTGCACAGAACCCTCCGAAGGGACACAGTGGGAGGGGAAGATGGTGTGCACAAAAGGCTCTGTGAGAGCCACATGCGTTTGTGAGCATCTCACACCGTCCATTCCAGGAAAGGCGCCGCGCTGCTCTGATCGATCGATGGAGGGGAATCCAATCAAGGGAAAGAGGCAGAACTGAGTAGTGACGAAAGCAACGCTTCACATGTTGGTGGGATTTTGTTTGGTTCTGCTTGGTGAGACTGTTCAGCCACTGCCAAGTCTAAGTCTCGGATATTCAGAGCCAGGCAGCAACCCCATCCTATTCAGGAGCCTACTTTCATTCTTACATAAAACCTCATCCCAAAGACTCTTCTTCCCTTCTTCTACTTGACTTTGCTGTTAATGTACACAAACTAATTTCCTCTTTCTGCTGCTTCGTCTAGAATCAGACAGACGGAGACTGTCTGGAAAAGAGAATTCTTTTGCAAGATAAAGGACTCTAGAATCATCTCCTGTGAAAGAGGCCTGGCTCCATCACGGGGACTTTATGCATAACCTTTCTTTCTTGTTTAACATTTAAGATTAGGGAAAGAAAAAAAAAAAAATAACCCTCGACTGGGGTAGCCTCACAGGGAAGAATCATGTCCCCACTCCACTGTAGGTTTGGGGTGGCCGAGTTCTCCCTAAAATTCTTTCTGTCAAATTCTTCACTAATTAGATTTTCTCTGGCATCAAAGAAAGTTGAAATAAGCTTAGGAAACAGGGCCAACTGCTTCAGGGGCTGAGGAGTAGGCCAACAGGAGAGAATTTCTCACCGCGCTAGACTAATCCACAAACATGGTGGCAGGAGCTCATCCGGCTTCTTTCCTTCACTTTTTTAAAGGTATAGCTTCTCCTCTGACAGACAGATGTCTTCCCCTGAAAACATCTGGTTGAAAGGGACAAAGGTTGACCAGCTAAGATTCATTTTGTTTCCACAGCATAGTTCAAAGCTAGTTACCAACCCTCTTCATCATTCCATGTGCTCCTTTATTATCTTCCCCAGAAAACTGGCAAACTAGCTCCCTGTGCTGAGAGAGAATTCGTAGCCTGGGAGACCCTTATCTAGTATGGAGAAGACCTCTTTGTTTTGAAAAGACACTTCTGGTCACATTGTTGCCAAGACGTTTTCTTCTCCCCCAATTCCAACTTCATAATCACTGAATATTTCCTGATAGATTCAGGCACATGTCAAGAAGAATCTCACAAGCTAGCATAGGCACTATGAGAACCTTCCGCAAGTCGTTTAATGGTATCATTATATAAACATAAAAGAATGCTGATTGACTGGTGGAGGGGGGTACAGGGAAAAAGAACCTTCTGGATTTTGAATAGAAACCAGATTATTTCCAAGTTACGAAACTACATTTTCCAGAACAAAATTATTCACATTGAATCCAACTTTTAATCACTTAATGCCACGGTCTCCTGTGTGCTGTTAAATACCATCTTAAAATGCCATTCTGATTTCTCTCGGATTTACCAATACCACTCCTGCATAGTGACAACCTTATTGAGTTGGAGTATCGAGGGCTGGGTCAAAGATGCAGAGCGAGAACCTGATGGCCGAAGAAGCACTTGTCCCAAAGCGTCATTATCATCATCAGTTAATTTCTGTTCTGTATCATCGGTCATCAGGTGAGGAGTCAAGCTGGACAGTGGCTGAGGAGGTGAGGGTGGAAGAGACGAAGGGTACAAGTTAACGGCTTAGAGACTGTGTTGACCCACCTCTCTTCTACTTTTTAGCCATGTGACCTTAACATATATACATGCTCGATAAACATTTCTGGAGTTTGAATGAATGACTTAAATTCTCTAAGCCCAGATTCCTTGTCTGTAAAATGGAGATAATAACTATTGGGAGAGAAGTCTCCATGGATCTCTTGCTATTTATGTATGTGCAAAAATCTTTGTTCCAGGGGCGCCTGGGTGGCTCAGTCAGTTAAGTGTCCGACTTTGGCTCAGGTCATGATCTCACAGTTCATGGGTTTGAGCCCCATGTCGGGCTCTGTGCTGACAGCCAGCTCAGAGCCTGGAGCCTGTTTCAGATTCTGTGTCTCCCTCTCTTTCTGACCCTCCCATGCTCACGCTGTCTCTCTCTCTCTCTCTCTATGATCTCACAGTTCATGGGTTTGAGCCCCATGTCGGGCTCTGTGCTGACAGCCAGCTCAGAGCCTGGAGCCTGTTTCAGATTCTGTGTCTCCCTCTCTTTCTGACCCTCCCCTGCTCACGCTGTCTCTCTCTCTCTCTCTCAGAAATATTTAAAACATTAAAAAAAATTTAATCTTTGTTCCAGAATCTTCTCAAACACATCTATATAAGAACAGTCTCAGAAGATAGACTTAGCATGTCCCTCTGAGGCAGAAGGTAGATCTATTTCCTGTCCAGTATATTAAAATAATGTCCCCCAAAGGGGCAAAGGTCAGACAAGGTTGCTCACCACAACATTAAAAGAGGGTGGGATTTCTAGATTCAGAGTGCCTCCACCATAATGCAAACCCATGGCTGGGCCACTCCATGTCACCTTGGTAGGACCTGGGGCCAAGAAAACTGATGTGAAGATGGGGTCATTGCTACTTGCCTGTCCCAAGTAATAAAGAACTTTGCTTCTGACCCAGACATCTCATATCCTACCAGCCTCCAGGAAACTTGCAGGCTAATTTATTAGTTTGTGAGTAGGGTAAAACCCCGGATCTTCATAGTTCTTCACAGTAATGGTCTCTACCTCACAGAGTCATGCATCTTTTTTTTAAATATTTTTTTAACGTTTATTTATGTTTGAGAGACAGAGATAGAGCATGAGTGGGGGAGGAGCAGAGAGAGAGGGAGACACTGAATCTGAATCAGGCTCCAGGCTCTGAGCTGTCAGCACAGAGCTTGATGTGGGGCTTAAACTCATGGACTATGAGATCATGACTTGAGCTGAAGTCAGACACTTAATCGACTGAGCCACCCAGGTGCCCCAGAGTCATGCATCTTAAATAAGACAAGCACATAGTGAGCTCTGCAGTTTCTGGTCCAAAGTAAGTACTCAACTAAAAGTAGCTTCTAAAGGGTGCCTGCATGGCTCAGTCAGTTAAGCTTCCAACTCTTGACTTCAGCTCAGGTCATGATCTTACGGTTCTTGGGTTTGAGGCCTGCATCAGGCTCTGCAGTGACAGTGTAGAGCCTGCTTGGGATTCTCTCCTTCTCTCTATCCCTCCCCCAGTTGTGCGTTCTCTCCCTCTCTCTCAAAATAAACACTTGAATGAATGAATGAATGAATGTAGCTTCTATTACCATCCTATATAATGAATGATCCTTTAATATGTATATATTCAAACAGCACATCATCATGCATGCACTCACTCTAAATGTTCAATAAGAGAATGTAAAAAATACAAGTAAGTGGTCATAACAATATGGAGAGATTAAGTTATGACTCAAGATAAACTTCTGAGTACAGTGACTAATATGGCTTCCAACATACACTATACAACTTTATGGGTAAAACCCTTGGGGCTGGTTTCACATTCTAGTTCTTCACTCACAAACTATAAGACCTTGGGTAAAAGGGGAGTTTTATCTTCCACAATGTAGAAAGTAAAAGTATCTACCCTTCACCACATACTATGAGGACTAAACTAATAGTGACTCGTAGAATGTTTCATATAATGCATGGCACGTAACAAATGTCCACTTGTTATTTTATTCAAAGAACAACAACATCAAGAAAAGAGAGTGCTTCTATACAGAGACCTTTGTATTTTCCAAAGTGTCTCCACATTTGCTCTTTTAACCTTCTCGGCAACTCTGGGAGGTAGGCAAGCCAAATAGGAACCCAACTTTAATGATGGGAAAACTGAGGCTAAGAGAGGTTAAGGGGCTTTCCCAAGATCACAGATCTAGCAGATAGCAGACATTTTCTTTTTTAGAGTGTCTTTCCTTGTGCACAGCCACTAGAGATTATCAAAAGGTAAAGATCTCTCTGTGCTTTTGAGTAATGGCGTTCGCACTTTACTAGGAGCTGGCGAATGCATTTGGCCCGGCCTAACGGCCTTATGGGCTTGATGCTTTCAACCAAACTTGTGGTGTGTTTGCATTTAGGTTTTGCCAAGAGTAGATGGCTTTCTATTTTTAAAAAGAAAGGAAAAAGAACATTAGAAGGTATTTAAATCAACCTCTAAAATCTTCTTGGACACCAAATGACTCTCAGAAAACATTTTGATGAGTTTAAGTATAAATGAATCAAAAACATATGGACTAAATTTCCCTTGAAATACACAAGGGTCTAAATATTAAGGGGGAAAATGCATTGATAAAATACACTTGGGATTTTATTAAAACCAAAACATTTATAAAACCATTACACATCCAGATTCACCCAACCTTGGTGTTCTCTGCTGAAGGCTATGGGAAGCCTCTTTGGACGTCCCCAAAAGGCTGCAAAACATGTCCCTTCTTGCCAAAACACCACTGGACTCCAAGCCACCCCACAGCAAGGTTTGGATCCTATCTTGCATGCAGTTGACGAAACATCTTCAGCCCAAATGGTAACCAGCTCCAGTTCTCCGTATTTTGAAGGATCAGTCTCAGTCAAATGGCTCTGTGCACCCCATCCCATCGAAGGCCTAATAACTAATTTTTGCTTAAATGGTTTTATAAGTGGCTATTAAATGAAGCTTCCAACTTGCAATCCTAAAGCCGGTAACCCATCAACTTAGTTTCCAGTCTCGTAAAATTACCTAAAGATGAAGTTAGAAGCCCAGGCAGGGTTGGCACAGGACAGGACTACAATATGTTTGAAACTGTGGGCCCCACTGCAGCCGCTTCCTGCAAACTAGAATAATAAGCATGTGATATTAACTGAAGCCCTTAATTTAAGGAAACAAAATCAACCAACTAGTAATTAACAAATTACTCTTAAACAGACTTCACTTAAAAATTAAGTTCAACTACCATTTTTCTATAACTTGTCAGGAAAATGCTGACTGGTACTTAAAGTAAACACAACTTACACAGATGGTGAGATCTCACAGAGCACCAAACCTATACTTAAATAAATCAGCATTGTCGGACTGAAGGACTACATGGATACTCAGCACAATTCCCGGGCATCTTTGCAAGATTTGGAAATGATTTGCTGTCACGTGAAGATGACAACTGAGAGGTCTAAGTTTTCCTGTTGGGATGTTCTGCACCCTTGAGTCGGCTCAAGTCTACCTACCGGAAGGAAGGGCTTTTCAACTAATATCCCAGAAGTGCATCAAAGAAGGAATGATGATCGCAACCCATCAAGGTACAGACAAGCGCTTCTGTGTTTGTTCATTCGCCCATCCTTTCCCTCATTCAAGAAATATTTACTAGGTATTTACCTAGTGGCAGGCATTTTGCGAGGTCCCGGGCACATGAAGCTGAATGATGCTCAGAATTAGTCACAAATCACACAGGCATGGAAAGACAGAAATAATAATGCAACTTGCTAAATGCCATTACAAGGATGCTTTAAGAAGCACTTTGGGAGTCCTAAGAAAGGAAGAGTTAACGCCACCTGAAGGATTTAAGAAAGCCTTTGTCTCGGGGCACCTGGGTGGCTTAGTCGGTTAAGCGTCCGACTTTCGCTTAGGTCATTATCTCACGGTTCGTGAGTTCGAGCCCCGCGTCGGGCTCTGTGCTGACAGCTAGCTCAGAGCCTGGAGCCTGTTTCCAATTCTGTGTCTCCCTCTCTCTCTGACCCTCCCCTGCTCATGCTGTCTCTCTCTCTCCTAGAAATAAATAAAACGTTAAAAAAAAAAAAAAAGAAAGAAAGCCTTTGTCTGTAGGGGAGAGGCAGTGTAGGGGGTTCAGAGTGTAGGTCCTAAAGTGGCAGATAGCACCAGTTCAAATCCTGATTCCACTGGTTATTGGCTATATGACTCTGGGAAGTTTACTTAACCTCTAGGTTCTTCCTCTGCAACATGGGACTGATAATGGCAACCACCTCAATTATAAAAATTAAATGAGTATCTGGTACATAATAAGTGCTACTATCTTAGCCAGAGACTGTAAGAACTTACCCAATAAAGACTGTGCAGACAGAAGAGTTCCTGTTAGCAGAATAGCGTATATAAAGAGTGGGGTTCGTGAAAGGTCCAGTAATTAGAATTATGATGAAAAAGTCAATGAAGCAGGTTTATAATGTATACACGGAGAGGAATCAGGTATAGTGTAGGGTCATATTGTTAAGAGACCTGGAACACTCAGCCAAGGAGGCTAGGTTTTGGCCCACGGGCAGTTGAGACCCAACAAAGATTTGATACAGTCAGCTTTGGTTTGCCAGAGCATTCTGCCTGTAATGTGGGGCCTATGCTAGAGGGTGAGGTAAGTAAGGTCCAGGCCAGATGTGGACAAAAAGCATCACATAAAGGGTCTGGTTTTTGTTTTTGTTTCTATCACAAGTAAAACTGTCTGTGATCAAGGACAACAAAGTAGACACTACTACATTTAGCTGCTTACCAAGGAAAATTATGGGGCACACCCAAAGCACAACTATATTCCCATGTCCTTACACTGCTCTCCAAATTTGGGGGGGGGGTACCTAAATTTGCCTCTTCCCTCACCACACAAAAGGTTGGACCTGGATTTCAAAACTCACTGTTGGAAGTACATTTGTAACCAGTCGATTTTATTAGCCTTAATGGTGTTCACAAATCACAGAATGTTAGAAGTCAAAGGAAATTTATGGCAATTGCTAAATCCAGTTGTTCCCCACTTGGGGGTCTCTGGATTCCTCGGCAGTCTGTGAAAGTAATAACAGAGATCAGTTCTATTTTCAGTATTTCTAAGAGCTTACCATATATTTAAACATTTAGTTATTCACAAAAAAAGCTTTCACATGCCAAGTAAAATGTCAACTTTCTTTACTTTTACTGGAATTTTCTGATTCAATATGGTAACACTGGTCGCCTCATGTTTATCACGATTTCTGACTGACAATTATGAATGCCTTTGGTTTAACAAGAAAATGAATGAATTAATATCTATCTAGTAGAAAAAAAAATATTTCAAATGTAACAGTAAGGGAAACCAAAGAGGTCCTTTATGGTGTAGAGGTAGGAATCGGTGGTCTCGAGTCCAGCTTCAGCAGGCCTCCCCGAAAATCCTCCTTTAGCGGCAACTTGCTGGATAAGTCTACCCTCATTCTTATCCCACCTCCTGCCCATTTTTAAAGTGTCAGACCTACTCTTTACTGTGAATGTCTATTGGAAGTGAAAATACAAATCAGCATGCTTGGGGTTCTCTAAATGCCAAAGGAGACCCTGAACATCAGCTCTCAAGAAACGGATGAGTTAAGCAATATCTGCTCTTAGTTGAAATTCTATGACATAACAGTAAATGTATCTCTAGATAGTAAGGCCTGTAGGACAGGTCCTTGGGCTTTGTCTCTTGCACACCCTTCCCAGTAAACACTTAAAGGCACTGCATAAATGATGCATCACAATGCATCCCGACCACAAATGGATCCTGAATAAAAGCCTTTTTGGATAACTAGAAAATATCATGCAGGGATGAATGCCAGTGTTTGTAAATTCACCCTGGGCCTGAAAGCTATCAGATTCTAATCTTGCAAATGTCTAGTCTCTTTTCTGTTCCAGAACAGAGTTAGTACAATAATTCCAAACACGATCACACAAAGAATACCGAACATGTTAATCCTCGAGTGACTGCACTTAAGAAATAGGGTGAAATAACAATTGTTTACAGTTAACAGGAGTGTATCTCTAAGTACAATAACAATAGCAGATACAGTTCCATTTACTTAGAGTATATTACCAACTACACCTTCAGTTTTCTATTGTTAGGCGAAATGCCCTATGCTTTTATTGTACTTCTTGAAATCAATGGCACTTCAAATTAGGGTTTTGTAGGCACTCAGTAAAATATTTGGTGACAGATAAAACTGTCTGTATTGATAGAAGGTATGGAAGTGAGATCTATGATATTTTCTCCATACAGATATCTTCATTGAAGAAGATGGTGTGGTGGTTTCTCTTGGCAAGTTTTTCAAAATATGTGTACAGTCATTAGGAGCACAAGAAAAGGAGGCACCCGTGACAGAAAGGATGTCTCTGTCACTTAATAACTACATGATCTTGGGTAAAATCTTCAGCCTCTCTGAATGTCAGTTTCCCCATCAGAAAAAAAAAAAAAAACCCGTAACACCTAGTAAATAAAGCAATGTACATAAAGTATTTAACATGGTGCCTGGCAGATAGTAGGCATTAACCAAATTAATTTATTAATCTATTTGATCTTCACAAATGGGCAGTAATATAGAGTCTTTAGCCACGCCCCTTAACAGGTGCTCATCTTTGTCATTCAGGTTCGGAGAATCCTTTCTGCTGTTCATGTAAGCAGGGCCTCGTGAGTAAGGTCTGAGCTCTCCAAGAGATGCTGTCCTACTGACTCAGTGACATCAGGCCAAAGTGGAGACAAAAGCATGACTGGATGGCACCAACCCTCCAAGCTTTGCACGCTTGCTCTCCTCCTGAAACTGGGTCAAGGGCAATTAGGGGTAGTTCATCACTTGCTCTAACACAACCTTGGAGTTACGTCAAAAGAACAGTATGCAATGCCAGTTTTGGAATTTTATGTAGCAGAATAGATGCATCCTGCTCCTACGAACTCCATCATCTCTGTAACACATCTTTACATCTCACAAACATACGCTGTAAAAGGCTGGCTTGGTCTCATTTATTAGAGGCCATGATTAGTTCCAGCAGAAGCCTAGAGGATCTCAGAGGTCTTTCCTCTACTTTGGAACCCAGTCCTGAACTTCAACATTTGCCCATCTGCTTGGAGAAAACTGAAGGAAACTCCATTTGGGTAGGAAAACTCATTGCATCTAAGCTCAGGCAAATCATTGGCCATCAAGAGTCAAACTCTGTGTACTTGGCATACCTTTAAGATAGTATAAATCAAGTCTGCAAGGAACTAAATGATTTAAAATTTTGCTACCCCTCCAGAAATCCATCTTCTTCAGATGTTCTCGTGCCCTTCAACCAAAGGAATAATACACAGATAAGTAATAGATTGACCATGTTCTGTGCCCATTTCCCAAGGCAAACGTTGT
Source organism: Hyaena hyaena (assembly GCF_003009895.1). Lineage (NCBI taxonomy): Eukaryota > Metazoa > Chordata > Mammalia > Carnivora > Hyaenidae > Hyaena > Hyaena hyaena. The sequence continues at coordinate 3,042,279 of NW_024080672.1, read as the reverse complement.
GTCTGGTGGGGGCGGGGGGGGGGAAGGGATACCCTCTAACTGCTCTCTAGCAAGCACACAGGGAAACTAGTCACAAACCAACAGATTGCTTGCAGTGGGGCTCAGGTCTCAGATATGTTTCAGAAACATCAGAAAACACAGGAAACGAAGGTCATATGCACGCAACACACACAGGCCACAAAATAAGGCCTCTGCAGCTTGCATGGCAAGGGCAAGAAGCATTGATTTTTACTGGAGAGGACATATCAAGTTACAGGAATGCACACATTTAATTTTTATGAGACCGAAGGCTCACAGAAACAACAACAAAAATCCCACTTGGCGACACATTAATGTAGTCTGTAAGAGAAACAAAGAGAAAAAGCTTCATTGTGTTATCAAAAGCCCTTTGAAAATAAATTGTAATGCCCCAAGCCACTCTGACATTTTCGGTGACGCTTCTAGTCTCCAGGCTAGAGAGATGCTGGACCCAGGTCACATCCCCAGGTCCTCCTTTTTATATAAATACATAGAGATGGTATTACTCACCTCTTTCTGGTTTCTCTAAAGAATGCTTTTCATTTTCTAGGTAAATCCAAGAATCACCAATCCTCCGGCTCTCAGCCCCAAGCCAAGAAGAGCCAGTAAGCGAGGCAGAAATGTGGTTTCATACCAGAGCGTCTTCTTCCAGCCATATGTAATTTACAGCCGAGTGTTTGGTTCATCTGTCACAGGAGAATTATACAACCTCACCACTTACCCTGAAAATAAATATGCGCTCCTCATTCAGGTAAATGAGATCGTTTCAGAAGTAAATTGACCCCACCACTAAAACTTGCCTTTTGCAAAGAAAATAAATGTTTGAAATTTTCCTCCTGATGAAGATGATGTAGCTGACACTTAAACTGAAGAGGCTGGTTACATGGCCCTCATTCCTATTAAGACCAGCCCAGGAGAAGCTAGAGGCCCCGGAAGCTAAAAACATCTGATAATAACTCCTTCTAAATCAACCCTTAGCTCTTATCAGTATGCAAAATCTCCCTGGCAAAAATGGGAGGGGAAAAGGTCAAAATGCATGTCTCTACTAACAATCATGCATCTGAAAATAAAACTTTACAAAACATCACTGAATTTTTACTAGCCCGCATGAAGCTTTTAATCTCCCAACTATGGACGACCCATCATTTAAGCTTCACAATAGCCTTGTAAATTTGAGACGATACCATTTTTCCCATTTATGGGTTGGGAAACTGAGGCAGCATGCAGTTGCCCAAGTAACCAAAGCCTCACAGTTGGTTCTAGATTGAGTCATGGTAAAGAAGCCAGATGGCTTAGGTGATAATTCCAGCATTCATTGAATCTCTGTTTCTAGAGGAATGAGAACACACGGTTTGACCTAATTACAAAAATAAGATGCTCACCCACTAAATTAAACAACGACATTGAGGAAAAATCACCAATGCTCCATGTACGTTCTTTTCACTATTTCCAGCTGATGGCCACATTAATTTTATGAATTTAAATGGACAAAAAGATGCTTAATCAGTCAACATGAAGCCATATGTAAGTGATGAATCACTAAACTCTACTCCTGAAAGCATTTTTACACTATGTGTTAATTAACTTGGATTTAAATAAAATTTAAAAATTAAAAAAAAATAACACAGTTGTAAACTTAAAACTGCACAATGAAAGCAAGGGCCCCTATTCAGAATACACCATTTGTTAAGTTATCAGTGACCCTCCTGTTGAATATCTAGGTAAACTTTAATACCTAGTCTTAGGTACAGTCATTTACCAGTGACCAGATTACATGGCTCACACTGGAGGAAAAAGAAGTGAACGTGGTTTTGAAACCAACAGTATCAATATTTAGCTGTTTTACTCTTGAGTTACAATGATCAACAGAGATCTAAAGTTTTATAACTTTATATCTTTCTTTTAGGGTAGAAATCAAGCATATTATTTCTTTATATCCCTAAATTTTTATAATTTCTTTGGCATTCCCTCTTCCTGGAACTCCACAATTTCTAAATATGTTCAACGTGCTCTCAAGTTTTCACATTTTAAGGAATTCACCTAGCATGGGGTAAGATCAACGTCAAGAAGCTACGAAAATAACAGGCAGCAAAATCTCCACAAATCACTGGACCCGGATGTCACATTTCGGCCTATGATTAAAATTCTATAAAAAGGAATGAAGAATTAATGATCTAACAGTTATAATAATTAGCAATTATATTTTCAGAGTCTCTAAGAATAATTAATTAGAGCATACCTTTGAGGTATTATTATCTCCATTATAAAATGAGGCAGCAGAGATGGAGCCAGATGAGCGAGTTGCCTCTGGCCACAGGCAGAACAAGAGAGCGGACTGTCAGATACCTGAAATTCCTGAGCCCCACGGCCACGCTCACTAAGCCCGCTCCCTCTTAGCTGGCATGGGGAAGATCATTCTTCATGTGGCATCAACAAGAAGTTGTCTTTTTTTCTCTCAACCACTTCTGTCCACTAAAGCTATGGACCCCTTGGGTTCTCACATGAGTTGTTTTTTTTTTTTTGTTTTGTTTTTGTTTTTTTCAGACTGTGGTTTCCTTGGCTGGCTGCCGCCGAAAAGTATAGTTGAATAAAGCGGGATAAGTAGAAGTCTGGATCTTTTAAAATTTTTATTACAGTAGATGAAAGGGAGAAACGGACAGGAAAATATATGGAAGATTGGGATAATTGAACCTGTAACAGGCAGAAGTGACATGACTCTGAAAGTCATGTGTTTACACATTTGCAAACATATATAAACTACGATTTCAGGAGTTAAGAACCACAAAAAAAAAAAAAATGCTGTTTAAACCTTTTATCCTAAAAGCATATGGCCGGATGCTATATCTGTGCCTCTAAGTTTTAAGGGTAAAGGGTGCATAGCCTTCCCATATTAAAAAATGTAAATTTCCATATCTTAAGCATTAATACTCTGAAGGATAAATGCCCAAAAGGCACAAAGAGACACAAATAGGCATTTGACAAATTGCTTGCAAATAAATGGAAATAATGTTCAATGCTCCTTTTAATCTAGTAAAAGCAAATTAAAATAATTTTTGACCTAATAAATTGGCAAATATTTCTTTTTTAATGACTATCCAAACCTTGGTTAAAGGTCAAGTTTGATAGGCTCTCAGCATAGTCTTGATGATGATGATGAGAAGATTGGGACAAGTTTTGAAAGCAATTTAACAGAATGTATCAAAAGCCACTTGCTGGAATAATTCCCTTGGAAAAATGAGAGATGCAGATGAAGGGTTGTGTGTGGGAAGGTTCGGCACAATATTATTTATTACCAGAGAAAAATTCAAAATAGACTGCATCTAATAATAAGCAGAATGGCTTAAGTAAATTATAACAAACAAAAGATTATACCATCATTAAAATCGTATTTTCAAAAAATAAATCATGACCTCGGGGAAATGTTCACAAAATAAGTTAAGCAGAAAAAATCCAAACACAAATCTGCAAATACTCTGTGAATTATAACTAGATGATATTGATGGATAAACACGGTTGTACAAAGAATATATATCAAAATCACCAACAGTGATTAACTTTAGGTAGAATTTCCTTCTTTACATGCTTCTGTACTTTCTGAGTTTTAAAGATCGAGAAACAGTACATTTCTCTTTAAAGTTTTTAAAAAGAAAAGTAAGGGAATCCTTAAATGAGATATAATTAACTTTTTTTTTTTTTTTACCATGTTTGTGCAAGCCAACTAAAATTCATCTTGACTCAGAAAGGAACACACCAGCAAGTAGATTTTAGGGCTAGTTGATTTCCCATGTTAAAACTCTGGAACCTTCCCTTCCTAGCTACTTTTTCAGGAAAAGTAGTTTCCCTTTTGTTCCTCTTTGGGGTTTTTCTCACAAGGTCAGCTTCAGGGGGAATGTAGAGGAAACAGAAGTTACCAAGACCGCTATTGTAAATGGTGTGCTCTAATATTAAAATCTAGAAGACACTGCCAAGCTGCTTGGGTGTCTGCCGGCTCAGAAAAGAGCCATAGGACTGCACAGAGGCAACAGCCATACATAAATGACACAACAGAAAAATGATGGCTGCTTGTTTGAGAAAATATGCACAGAATATGCCAAAAGACTCCTACACTGGGTGTTTTTCTGAATGAATTTCTTATAAGTCCTGTCACATGAACTAATATAATACTAGGAATCCCTATGCTTTGAGGACCTCATTCCAAACGCATCCACCACACTGCCTTTGCCACTGGCTGGTAGAAATGCACAACTCTTCAACTCTATTAAACATATTACATAATTATAACATCCTATCACAAAGTTTCGGCGTTTGTTTTATCTCTGCCCAAGCACGGCTTTTAGTTAATAGATTTCAGAATATTTCTCCCCCAAAACAACTAGATGCAATGGTTTGGAATTAGAATCACTACAAAAGGAGCAGTCAGTTAAGTGTCTGACTTGGCTCAGGTCATGATCTCATGATTCGTGAGTTTGAGCTCCGCATCAGGCTCTGTGCTGACAGCTCAGAACCTGGAGCCCGCTTCAGATTCCGTGTCTCCCTCTCTCTCTCTGCCCCTTCCCCGCTCACACTCTGTCTCTCTCTTTCTCAAAAATAAACATTAAAAATATGTAAACAAAATAAAGAATCACTAAAAAAATAATACTAACTCATCGCTATTTGCAGTCACCCAAACCCTGCAATGACTCTCCCTCCACTGCATTTAGATTAAAATTGAAACCCCTAACCACCACACCTCACCTCCAACGTCATTGCATAGCATTTGCCCCCTTGCCGACTACTCTTGGGCTACATTGATCTTTTTCCTTTTTCTCAACCATAGCAAGTTTATTCCCATAACACTAGGTTTCCTCCTCCATACCTGCAATGCTCTCCCCCTTAATCTCCAAATGATCAAACCAGCTTTGAATTCAAGTGTAGGTTAAAAGTAATCAAGTGAACGGATGAGATACCAATCCTGTGAAATGACAAAGTTAAATTAACATATTTTTAATTTGATGCTCTTGCATAGAAAAGACTGATCTTGGATTACCACCAGTACCTGGAAAGTGCCTTTCAAATGCTCTCCTGAAAAACAGAAAGGTTCTAAATATTCAAGCATGAGCCAGTGCCAAAAGCAAAAGAAGGAACCAGGATTCTTTATTGGTTGTCAAAATCCAGAAGGCTCTAATCCCACCTTCCCTTGTCTGCCCTAACTATTGTTTTTTAGCGGGAGGGTGGTGCTTATTTCCTTTATGTCTTTCACTTCAAATACTTTAACATTATCAATGCCATAAATACAGCATTAACTCAAAGCATCATTTACAAGTACTGTGTAGCAGGCAGTGAAATGCCCCTAATGCCCCTAGTCTTCTAATACACATGTGTGTAATCTCCTCTCCTCAGTATAGGCTGGGCCTCATGATTTGCTTCTAATGAACAGAATATGGCAATGGGATGTGATGTCCCAGTGGTGATGGGATGTCACTTCTGAGATTAGACTAGAACAAAAGACTGTGATTTCCACTTCTCACTTTCTCCGTCTTGGACCCCTTGCTTACTCTTAGCCACGTAAACAACCAATAGCCCTTTAATGAGCTTGAATGTGCGACTTTGGAGGCCTGCAATAGCCATGTGAGTTTAGAACCAGATCTTCCCCTAGATAAGGTTCAAGATGACTAAGGTTCTGGCCAACACCTTGATTACAGCCTTGGGAGAAACCCTGAGCCAGGGGACCCAGCTAAGCCATAACCAGATTCCTGACCCATAGACACTCTTGAGTTAATAAATATATGCTGAGGAGGGGTCCTAATTTGTTACACAGAAATAGCTAACTAACACAACTGTTTATAACCCAAACTACATACCTCGCATTTTCTTTTAGTTAGGACTATCGTGAAAGAAAATTTTTAGCTCCCCAAATTATGAGAATAAAATCATAGGTTGTGTAGGGATGGAGGATATTCAAAACTAGAAATAATTAATCAGGATTTTTTCCCAGAGGAAATAAAACCTATATTTGAGACATCAATCATCACAGCCATTCATAATTTATATACCATTTTTAAATCTAATTGTGTTTTCACATTCATGGCCATTTACTCCTCTTGCAAAGGCCATGAAGAAAGTATTATTACAATTTCCATCTTACAGATGAGGAGGATTCAGCAGATTTTATGACCTCCATGAAGGCAAAGACCTCTCTCTTATTCACCATGCTTCCCCAGTGCCTCACTCCATGTCTAGCATTGCAAATCTTCAACGCATATTTGTTAAGTGAATGCTTCACAATGCCATCTATAAAGATGGTGACCTTATAAAGATGGTGACCTTGTTTCATGAAGTTTCCCAAATGATATACACATCAATCAATTAATTTCCTTTTAATTTTTTTAATGCTTATTTTTATTTTTGAGAGACAAAGTACGAGCAGGGGAGGGGCAAAGAGAAAAGAGGAACACAGAATCCAAAGCAGGCTCCAGGATCTGAGCTATAAGCACCGAGCCCGATGCAGGGCTCAAACTCACCAGCCATGAGATCATGACCTGAGCCAAAGTCTGACGCTTAATAGCTGAGCCACCAAGGCGCCCCTCAATCAATTTCTATATAGACCAGTGTAACACACGTACATATTTATGGAACCAATATATGTGGTTCTCAAACAACACGAGCACCTCTTCTCAAAGATAGTAAAGAGATCATTCTCTAATTTAATCCTGTTTTCCATACAGTTCTACACTGTCAAAGAACAGAGACCTAGAGCTCTTTGACGAGCAAACAACCCTTTCTCAGTAAATCAAATCTTTTCCCTCATATCATTTCCTATCATCTTCTGAATGAGGCCAGAGACAACAGACCTTTCTAAGTCATCAGAGGCAGTCATTAGCCAGCTCCAACCCCCTCATTCCCACCCCTCCCCTGCCACGCTTGCCTCCCCCGCACCCCATAAACATGGCGATGCACATGGCAAGTGGGAAGTAATTGGTCTTGTCAAAGGTCACTATAAAATAACCTGAGGCAATGTTAGATACAGGTGTCCACAGAAATGCAATAGAGCTGCTGAAAGGGAAACAGGAGGTGGAAGGATTTTGATTAGGAAGTTTACAGAAGGCTTAAATTCCTCTTCTTTTCAAAGTTTCACAGTCCACTGATCATTCAATCTAATCACAGCCTACTCCTTCCTATTACTTAATAAATAAGTGTTCCCCCACACACACACACAAAAAGACAGCCATTAAGTAATCAATTAGCTATGTTTTAAGAAGATAAGAAAATCAGTAGGTGTGACTACTCATGAAAGTGTATGTTTACAAATAGAGGAATCACAATATATCATGTATAAAGCAATACATTAATAACAGGCATCCATTCATTCAGCAAATACTGAAGAAGTATCTGCTTTGTGCCAGCATTAGATGTTGGGAAAATGGTGATAAAGATAAACTAAACATGCATGATCAGAATTCAGGTTCTAGTGGGACATATGGATTTCCAAATTTTAAAAAATTAAAAATCACTTAAAGGAATATAAATCTGAAAACTGATACGTGCTAGGAAGAAAAAGGTCAGGGTAGCAGGAGCATTTACAAGGTAACCCCAATACAGATTATGGAGCCAGGGAAAAGCAGTCGTCATCTTGGCAGGAACGGTCTAGGCAAGAGCATAGCACATGCAAAGGACCTGTAGCTGAGAAGGGCTTGATGCTTTCAAGGACCTGAAACTCCAGGGTGGTTGGGACCCCCTGAATGAGGAGCTGTGTGCTCTGAGGTGAGGCTGGCCTATCTGATGCCAACACTATGATCCTGACTCTCTGTCTGTAGCCCAGACTCCTTCCTGGAACACCAAGCTCAGCATCCCCTATTACCAGAGATCTCACACATAACAGGCTCCCTGTTGAGTTCCACATCTCACCACCCAACCTGTGCCACAGGCCATCTTTCCCATGTCAGCTGATGCAACTCCATCCTCCCAGTGCCTCAGGTCAAGAACCTTAGCATCCTCCCTGATAGCCCCCTGACCCCCACATCCAACCTGTCCCCACATCCAAGCCCGCTCAGCTTTACCTCCAAACTAAGCCAAAGGCCTTCGCAGCCCCTCAGCCATGACCATCCAGTCCAAGCTGCCATGGTCTCTTGCCTCTAAACATGTCTCTCTGCTGCCATCCTAGCCTGTACAAGTCCACTCTTCACCTACAGTGATGGATTCTCTTCTCAAAACTCCCCAGTGGCTTCCTTTGTTGCTATGATCAGCATCCAATGTTCACAGCATGGTCTGTGAGCCCACCCATCACATCCCACTCCTTCCTCACCATCTTTATGTCTGCATCCTTGCAGCCCCTTGAACACCCCAGACCCCTTGCACTAGCAGATCCCTGGGCCTGCAAAGCGCCTACTCCAGACTCTGCAGGAAGAAGCCCTCCCTCCAGCCTCTCTGCTCACATGTCACCTTCTCAGAAAGGCCTTCCCTGACTACCCCATCTGAAGGAGGAAAGAGCACAGAGTATCTACTCACCGAGTCTCGTCTTTCTTTTTAGCACTTCCTACCATATAACACATTATATATTTACGTATTTGTATAGAGATTTTGTCTGTTGGAAGAGTTCTGGCTAAAAAGAGCAAAGGCACACTTTTAATGATGCACTTTGTTGGGCTACCACATGGCCATCTCCAGGAGTCTTTTTGTAATAAAATGACAAACTCCCAGGAAATAGGTTAATATCTTACCAAGATTTGAGAAGCAAGAGAAGAAGAGAGAATGTGGCTAGGAGGAGGGACATGTCTGTGGAAGACAGATCAGTGCCTGGGGGAAAAGGGAAGCTCTGAGTTCCTGTGACAGGCACGGAAGTGGAACAGAATGTGCTAGGAGGAAGAGGGGCAGAAATAAAAGTGATAGAAGTGAGGGTGAGGGTGAGGGTGTCCAAGACAAACTTCAGCTCTGATACATTTTGTCCAAGTTCAAGCCTAAAGTTGTTTTTTTTTTTCCAGCCAGCCCAAGAAGAAGGAGATTAAGGTCTTCAGAGTATATATTTCTCTTGCCAAGAGACTGGTCATGAGTTTTTTATAATCATAAAAAAGAATCCACAACAAACTTAAATGTCAAACAATAGGGGATGGTTAAGAAATTATGGTATAGCAACTCAACGGAATATGACATATAATCTTAGTTTTGAAAACTATGTAGCAACGTGAAGGAATGCCTGTGGTGTAGCTTTAAGTGAAGGAGGAAGCATTTTAAAGTGTGTCCATGTTCTTATTAAAACTATTTAAAAATTATCTGGACCAGATATGCAAAAGAATGTCAAAATGAAAAATCAATGCTTCCTTAGGATTGTGAAATTCTCTGTGATTTACTCATCTCACTCCAGTTCCTTATCAAAACTTGTTATTGTCTGCCTTTTTTATTATAGCTATCCTACAGAGTACAAGGCGGTAACTCACTGTGGTCTTGATTTGCATTTCCCTAATAACTAGTGATGTTGAACATCCTTTTGTAGGCTTATTGGTCATCTGCATATCTTCTTTGCTAATTCAGACCCTTTGCCCATTTTAACTGGACTGTTACTCATTATGATATATTTTTAAAATGCAGAATTTTGTCTTCTGTGCTTTTATTGTGTGAAACAGAGGTAGCACATAGGCATCAATTATTCATCAACAACTAGAAAAGCTTATTTTTTTTTTTGGCCCTGCATGGAAACATCTATGTTCAACTTGTGTGTGTGTGTGTGTGTGTGTGTTGTATACGGGAACTGGTAGCTATTGTTCTTATGAGTAAATATTACCACATCAAAACAATGATAGTTAAGCCTGGCAGGATGACAAACTAACTGTATTAAATTCTTTGTTTTCAATGCTAAAACTTGGTGGTGCCCTTTTCGCATTGCTCTTTCAAAAACCTGAAGACAAATTCAAGGCCAAGGCAAGGACAATGCCTCTATTAGCAAATTCTTTAATCAGCACAATATGTACCTATCAATTCTAAAGCACAGCCTTGTTTTGCTGGCTTTGCCCAGTGTATGTATGTACCCTCAACTCTAAAAACTTGTTCCAAGTTTTTCTGGGGATCCATCAGAAGTTTATGTTTAACATGTGCTAAAACACGTCTGGTGGTAAGCCACGTCACTCCAAACCTACTGGCTCCCATAGGGTCACACACAGAGACGGATGGGCACAGAAGGAAGATGAAGTGAAGAGACACAAAAAGAAGACACCCATCTATGAGCCAGAGACACTCAGAAAGATTCCCCCTTACAGCCTACAAGAGGAACCAGCCCTACTGACACCATGACTTTGGGATTCGAGAAAATAAATTTCTGACAGCTATTCGGTCTGTGGAAACTAAAATGTGTCGCCGTGCACTGGACCCTGCTGGAACCTCAGCTGTGATAACTTCCGGACGTGGCTGCTTCTCTCTTCGGAGAGGCTACTCTCTGATATAAATTATCAAAACTGCACTGCCTCTAAGCCAGTGACCAACTGCACTACAGTTTGTAGTTACTGCTGCTCTTGGAATGTCTATTCATGGCTATTTTCTGTTCTCCATCAAGGACTCAGACACATGCCCAGGGCAGAAAGCCTCCATTCCTCTACTCCCACAAAGGACAATCCAGGCTTCCATACTGGGTCAAACTCATCCTGCCAGGCTCCCTCTCCCCTTAGAATGAATAAGGCCCCTCTTCCCTCCCCTCATCTTCCAGATATCACTCCTCTAGTCATATCGATCCTAACTCTTCAGTGGTTTTTTAATCTGGCACCGTTGTAGCCAAGCCACCATCACCTCTTGCCTGGACAACCACACTAGCCCCCTGACTGGGTTCCCTGCCTCCAGACTTGCACAGTCACAATATTCTCTCGCAGTGACCTATTTGGTGTCTGTCCTACTGGTGGGTTCTGGGAGAAGAGGGACTGTTTCTGGTTTTGATCACATATCCCCAGTTCTCGGTGCATAATGGGTGCTCAGTAAATAGGTAAAATGGAAAGAGAGAGGAAGGGTGGAAGGAAGCCAGCGATGGAGGGAGGGAAGTGTGGGCTTAATATGCCCTTATATAAATGACAAGCCTATTTCTTTTCATTTGAGCATATCCTTCTGCTGAGAAAGGCAATCAAGTTGATACAAATAGAGACTTTCAAATAATTCCAAATTGTGTGTTTTTCAAATTAAATGACACAGCTTTCTATACACAGGGCCCATCAAGATCCAAGCCAGTCTCAAAGAAAAAGGCATTTAGTGCTGTGTGTCTAGCTGTTGACTTCCATGGATTAGCCCATGGATTAGAATCACATTACACACCTGTCACCTCTCTGCATTGATCAGAAATGCACAAGTCCTCTTTCGATTTTTGCTTTTCCCATTAAGATACCAAAGCTGCTACACCTAACTTTAAATAAGTGGTCCATGCATTCTATTTCTCCATCTGGGTAACGGGTACATGTAAACCCTATCCCTCTCTCTTCTTTTAATTGTGTTAAAATACACATAGCATAGAATTTACCATCAACTATTTTTAAGGGTATAGTTCAATAGCTTAAGTATACTTACAGTTATGCAACCAATCTCCAGAATCCCTTATTTTTTTTAAACAAACATTAAATCACTAAAATCATGTAAAGGAACATAAGACTTCCTACACAGACCCTCCTAAAATATCTGCTATATGTTAAATAAAGATACAGCGTCCCATTTACAACCTTCCTTTTAAAGATACTATAGTTTTTGTGCTTTACGGGGGGAAATGGCACATTTCCTGGAAAGGGTAAAAATGACCCTTGGGTTAAAGGGTTAACTGGTCTGTCTTAACAATGTCCCTTCCAAAGGGCATGTCAAATAATTACATGCAATTTTTTTTCTCCTTGATTTTTGTAAGTGCTTCTAAGGCACATAAAAAAAAAAATGTACATCTTTGCCAGTGCTGCCTCCATCCAATGAGCAAACATCACTGTTTTGGCTTGTTTTTTTAATGTTTTGAATGATTTGGAGATTAGCATGGGTATTTAACAAAAAGTACAATTTCAAATTACACACTGCTTCATGGTGCCAAAACTCTGTGCACCGTCATCTTTGATGACGTCCACCAGCACGGCACTGAGGATGGTGGCTGTCAGTCATCTGGCTTTGCAGAGCTGGGAGATGACATTGTAAACAAAGTGTGCTTAGACAGGCCATATTAGAAAAGAAGAAGTGTCTTAAATATGGTTTCAATTTTTTTTTTAATCTCGCAATATCTTTTAATCACCAGTGTGTGTATCTAAATAGATGTGACAAATAGATACTTGCTCGAAAGAGGAACAAGTTATCCATGGGCATCCTAAAAGAGATGATAATCACATCCTTGCCTTCACTGGCAGGGGTTTTTATTTATATACAAGCTTAACCACCATAACCATATATATGTGTGGATATTAAAATTCCTTTAACGTTAGTAGAATTTTCAGAAAAAGATCCAAAAGAGCCCCTCCCTGGCACTAGTCACAGGCTGCACTCTTAATCACGGCTTGTATCCCACGCATGGAGGACCTAGAGGTGCAGACAGAAACTGCACATGGCTAAGTCCAACCCGAGTCATTACCAGGACAAAACAAATGGCAAACACGCAAAAGCAGATGACTCAGGCCAAGTGTGAAGACAGTACATTGGTAAAACAAGAGCTTAAATGTTTTCCTCCAGATGATTCAGGAGCTCTCTGTCCTGCTTAGTGAGTGAATACCCAAAACCCTTTACTTGTGATCCCCAAAAGAGTTGAACAGCTTACATCTTTTATCTCAGTGTCATTCCACAAAGTCCTCAACAGCCAATCACAAAGTAGCCTTAGAGAAAGTTTCCCTGGATACCATTAAAAACACAGGTTTGTAACAGATGGCTCCCTGCAACTTTTAGAATGGGTTCTCACATGAAGAGGCCGATGTACCTGAATGTATTTGCTAATCAATCCAGGTACATGTAGCCTGGAGCTGGGAGGCAAAAGCTATTAGCAGAGAAGTCATTTAAGTATAAGTAATGCATGCAAAAGCATCAGGAAAAAAAAAAATGTTATTTGTAAATTCAAAGACAAATGCAATCATACACACAATTGGAAAATCGCCACCTGGAAACCACCCAGAATAGTGTTTATCTTTAGGAACTAATAAATGAAAGTGCTTGCCTCACCCCTTTCTAATGAATGAACATGATGCTCCCCATCTTGTCATGCTTCAGCTTCTTCTAATAAATAGGAGGTTAAATCTTTTCCGATGAATGACATGACAGAAAACACAACATATTATCATCACAAAATGTAGAGAAACATGCCATTTGTAACAAAAAAAATGGTTGCAAGTCATGTTTAAAAAGCACATGGCCACACAGACATGTACTTGGAAACACGCTGCTATGCAGGGGATAAGGAGAGAGGTTCAGGGTGGAATGACTCACAAATTCGGGAATGCAGAGGTTTTCAGCAGCACAGAGTCACAAGAGACCATGCCTGAGATCTCTCCTCCCCTCCACAAACAGTACTATTTGTTGACTTGGAAAGAAGATGGGCGACGAGTTTGGAAATCATTGCTTTTAATTTTGGGTTCCTTGCATCCCTTAGTGAATGCACACACTGACACACTGGTAAACATTTATCAAAGGAGAACATGCTGATGTGCACTGGGAAATACTGATTCTTCTAACATTTTAAGGGATGACAGATAGAAAGAACTATAACTTCTTGATGGGCGCAAAGGGCAAGTTTGGTCTCCGCAATGACACAAAGCTTGTTAAAAGCTTAGAGGAAAACACCAGGGGATCCAGCTGTCTCAAACCGGGTAAGATTTTCCCTCCAAAAAGAGCTAAAGGCGAGTAGTACCTGGGGCAAAGAAGTAAGCTAGCAAAATCACTGACATGTGGTGATCTTGACCTTTTCCAAAAAGGAGGGTTTCTAAGAGGCTGCGTGCAAACCAAATTGTACACTAACATTTCGGGGGAAAGAAAACCATTTAAAATATTTGAAACTCATACAAAACAGAGTCCATCTATGGCTCAAAGAACTGTCTTCTAAATTATTCAATCGGCAGATTTTATTTTTTTTTTTTATATTTATTTTTGAGAGAGAGAGAGAGAATAAGCAGGGGACAGGTAGAGAGGGAGGGACAGAGACATAGAATCCGAAGCAGGTTCCAGGCTCTGAGCTGTCAGCACAAAGCCTGATGATGGGCTCAAACTCATGAGCTGTGAGGTCATGACCTGAGTTGAAGTCAGATGCCCAACTGACTGAGCCAGCCAGGCTCCCCTATATATTTTAATTTGTATTGATTATATCTCCTTAAATATATTTTGTAGCAGGCAGCATGCCTACAGCACCCACTTGTTGCTCTCAGACTCTTGATGCTTTACTGCAATCCCTTTCCATCAATAGATTATAGAATATTTGAACAAAAGATACCATGGAGATGAGTTAGAATTGCAGGTCCCAAACCCAGCTATACTTTAGAAACCCTTTGGGAGCTTTTAAAAAATATAAAGGCTCAAGCCCCAACCCAAAAACCAATCAAATCAGAACTGGGGGTGGGGAACAGGTATAGCATTTTCTTTAAATAAACTCCACAGGTGGTTCTATTGGGCTGCCAGGATTAAGAACCATTGAAACAGAATGTAGATTTGCATTGCCTGACACCATTGTCACGTGATGACATGTGGCTGCAGAGCACTTGAAACGCCACTTGTCTGAACTGAGATGTGTGATCAATAACATGCACACCAGACTTCAAGGATTTAGGACCAACAACAACAACAAAGGTGCAAAGCATCTCATCAACATTTTTATATTGGTTATACGCTGAAATAATAATGTTTCAGATATACTGGACTAAATAAGATATGTTATTAAAAAATTAACTGTTCCTTCGGGCGCCTGGGTGGCTCAGTCGGTTCAAAGACCAACGCTTTGATCTCAGCTCAGGTTGTGATACCGCAGTGGCGAGATCTAGCCAGAGTAGGGCTCTGGGCTCAGCATGGAGCCTGCTTTGGAGTCTCTCCTACCTCCCCCGCGCCGCTCCCCTGCACGTCTGTGTGTGTACTCTCTCTCAAAATATATGAATACACTTAAAAAAATTCACTGTTGTTTTTTACCTCTTTAATGTGGCTGCTAGAACATTTATAATTGCATTGGCAGCTTGCATTTATGGTTCCCACTGTTGGACTGTGCTGGTCAAAACTAATACTCTTTTATCACAAAGAAAGAAACTGAGGCAGAGAAGCATAATGAGTTGAAGGCAGCACTTAGGCGATTCCCTCTTCCAGAGACAGGCTTTTCCTGTTGCCATAAACCACACTGTTTGGCAAAACCAGGCAGAGACTTTGAGCCATCAACTGGACTGCAAACCTATCTCTCTTTTGTCTCGCTAATTATTTCTTCTAGGATTTGGTATTAAAATCTACTTCCCATATGGAAAAATGTTCCCTCTCACATTCTACACTCTCTTGTGATCTGTTATTGCAGGGTTACTCTGAAAGCAGAGTAACCAGAATGGATACTTAAAAGTAAATCTAGAAAAAACATCCACATAAGGAAAATGCAGAGAATGGACCATTAAGGCTTTTCAGATGCAGATAGTTAAGTTCTAGCTTGTGAATGTCTTACCATTACTGTGCTGTACTTTAATAAATAACCCTAGAGAGCCTCAGCATTCTGAGAGCCTTCTTCAACACAGCCTTCAGTCCCTGCTTAAAACTGAGAAGTGTGAGAATTGAGAATATGGTCTTTCCTCCCAGAAGGCAGTGTTTTTCTGGACAATGCTGTCATTGTAGGAAGGCAAATCAGGCTCTTTGTGATGGCGTGCCACCTCATCCCAGGTGCCCTGGTGGAAACAGATTTGATCCTCAATGCCTTCCATCCCCTGGTGCATGCTTAGTACCTGGTCACTCGGAGCCCAAACAGAACCATTGCTTACTTGGAGAAGATCTTGTTTTGATAAAGTGAAAGGGTCCTACCAGATCTGGCAAATGAAGATAAAATGTATTTCTTCTTAAAATCAGCTTAATTCAAGCAAAAACAAAGGTTTTTGTTGTTGTTGTTGTTGTTGTTGCATGTGATGTTCCCCCTTGGGAAGCCAGCAGAGAGAACTGCATACAATTGTCTGAAATGTGTTGTATTTGAGGAATCATGCAACACGGGGGCTCCTCAGTGGAATGAAAGGATAAAAGAGACCTGAACTCTGATATAAAGTGTTCATGCAAAGAGCTGGAAAGGAAACCTACGGGTCAAGCCAAATAACGCACACAGTAGATGCATTCAAGATTTCTTTTGAGATATTCTTGTTCCCCGTCCTAAATACAGCATAACCTAAATGTCAACTTAAATCAAATGTGTGGTGCTCTGGAGCCCCCTATGTCGCATTCATGATTTCTATTAGCTATGATTAGTCAAGTTTTGCCGGTCAAACCTCAAAGAGCATGCTTCTAGACTCAACTCACTTCTGACGTAATATTCACCTCCAAACACTCTCGTATACCCCAACCTGGAAAGATAACGTATTAGCAACAGACTCTGGGCAAAAGTACATCTGCCAGAGGGAAAATAGCATTCGGTGCTCTATTTGACAAAAAAGAAAGACTATTTAACTTTCAATAATTGTTTGGATCCCTTCCTCAAAGGTGATAAAGAAAAAAAAGGAAGCAACAATAGTTACTGCCTGATTCTAAAATGGCCTTTTAAACCATCTTTGAGTTCTGCCTGGTTTTTAGTCTCCAATTAAATCTGGAAGGTATAGTTTTACAGGGCCTGTCTAATAATGATGGTGAAGAATAAGAAGAAAGGCTTTCCAATAAGGAAGTCAATGTGAAAAATAAAATTAACATTACAGATCTATCAGAATAAACAGAATAGAAACTACAGTTTTTATGGCCAGGGCATTCATTCAAAAGATCTGATAGAAAAAATGTCTTTGAAAGGTTACTGATCAGGGGCGCCTGGGTGGCTCAGTTGGTTAAGCGTCCTACTTCAGCTCAGGTCATGATCTCATGGTTTGTGGGTTCGAGCCCGGTATCCAGCTCTGTGCAGACAACCAGCTCAGAGCCTGGAGCCCGCTTCAGATTCTGTGTCTCCCTCTCTCTCTGTCCCTTCCCTGCTCACGCTGTCTCTCTCTCTCTCTCTCTCTCTGAAATAATAAATAAATAAATAAATAAATAGACTTTGTTTTTAAAAAAATGAAAGGTTACTGATCACAAAGCTTGAAAAGAGCACAGCATCGAAAGCCATCAGTAGGTAATGTTTCATTCATGACCAGGGCATTTATGGAGCCTGGCTCACAGAAAGAGAACCCAGCCCGGAAGCAGGGACTCAGCTTTTAGGCTCGGCTTGGGACTCTCAAGCTCTGGGCCTCAGTGAGCCGAGAGACCAGGCCTGAGGTTCTCCACGGCGTGATGAGGTTGGCCTATCGGTGAGAAGATGTCCCCAGTTCCAGCTGCACGCTGCAACCAGCCTTTCTAGCTCACTATCAGAATCCCTGGTCCAGAAGGAAGTCTTAACTCTCCAAGATTAATTCAAGCCAAATACCAACATGGTAGTTTTCAACCCTGGTTCATTTTAGGGTAAAGAGTAGAAATGCAAACCTTGAAGGAAGAGAAGGAACCAACTACAGCATGTGTTTTTTAAAGTGTTAAATTGATTCTGATCTATTTCTCAGAAAACAGAAGTGAGCAATAGCATGAGCTTCAAGGAAAAAACCACAAAAATGCCAAAATAACGTACATTTGGACATTTATCCAAACTTTCCTAAATTTTCTTTTGAAAGTCCCAGAGTCTCAATATGAGCTTCAAAAGTTTTACTCTCGTTTCTGGCATAGTGTATTCACTACCTGAAAATTTATAAAAGTCTCCTCTCTCTCTCTCTCTTTTCTCTTATGTTAAATCCATGATTTGTGATTCCCAACAATGGAATACTAATGGATCCTCAAAATCACCAATTGCCCATCTTTTCCTAATTATAAAATGTAAGAACTTTTTAGTGAAAACATTAAACATGATGTCATTTTTAAAGCGTCAGAGTTTCTATTTAAAGCCATGTCACAAAATAGAGAGCTTATTTAGTTTACAAATACAATACAAAAAGGTTCTTTAAGTCTTCTGCTGAGCGTATCTGAAAGTGCTTCTTTCTCACACTTAAATGTTTGAGGTTATTACCTCCCAGTTTATTACCTTATCTCAACTGCATAATTTTCTTAAATAGCATTCGGAGAGATAGTACTAGATTTAAATTTTTAAACACTAATTTACAAAAAGCACTGGTAGATTCCCATAATACAGCTGGTAGTCAAACTGGACAAGATAATGAATTGACTGAGATCATTGTTCCATCTTCATCCAAGAAAGCTGCCTCTAAAAAAAGATCTTAAATTGCTGTAGAAATCCAATTTGTAAGAAGCAAAAGAAGCGTATAGATGGGAAACACCAGGCATGATCACATTAATTTTGTGACTAACAGCACTGCTTTGAAGTGAAGAGGGAAAAAAAGGATGACAAACATAATAAGTCCACTCAAATCCCCAATTTTAATCTAACCGCGCAAGCCGAAGAAAACCAGCTACAAAGTTCACATCTTCAGGATACAGCAAACATCACCTTCCCACAAAACAATTTCAGCTTAGTAAGAAACAAACTCCAATGCTAAGGAAATACTATAGGACAGTGATGTACCGTTGCTAAAAGGCAAATTAGTAAGAAATCAAGAGACCAGGGGCTTGACATTGGTACAAATAGCCCACGGTAAGTCCATTATTAATTGGTTTTGAATCTGCAGGTGTGGGAACCTGACAGTTGTATGAAAATCTTCAACCTACTGTAATTGAAAGCTACACAGGAAAAGTCTTTCTGGCAAACTACCATTCAATTAATCTCCTATTCAAATAAAAGCTGCAGTGTCACAGAGGAGTTTCCATGCTTTTACAGGAATGTTCTAATAAACTATCTACTCATGTAGAAACTATATAAGGTCACAACTGACTTTTTATTGACAGGCAGTTTATGGATATCAGCAATTTACATTCAAAAACAGCTTGAAGATCTATCAATTGAGCAAACATGCTTATCCTCAGTAAAGTTGAAAAATACAAGTTGTTAGGTATCAGTCAGGATTTTAAAATAACAGGTTTATATGACATGCTACAAGCAAAGGAAAATGAGGACATTTATCGGAAGGCACAAGCGAGTTCTATTATTTTCTTTTTAAGTTTTAAAACTAAAGTAATAGCTGGTAATCAACAGCATCCCATTTCAAAGGGAATACACATCTAGGTTTGGATGTGGAAAATGGTTTTTTTGTTTTATTTCCACTTTTAGGTTTCTTTTTTTAAAAACGCCTTCCTTATTAAAACTTAAGTACTTATTAAAGTGATTCATGAAGGCTCTTAGAAAAAGGAATTCTTACCTGACACATTATTTAACATGCTTCATAGCTCCCCCACTGCAGTTCACATGCTCATGAACATTATTTTACCCAGGAAATAATGGTCTTATTCACACACACACACACACACACACACACACACACACACCCCTTCCACAAAATAATGCTATACCAAGTCTCAGGAAACTGACAAAGGCAACATTAAAGTTTGGTGTGAAATAAGAATTCCATTTGTGAATTCCATCTATGAAGGAAGATACAGGATCAGCCTCATTTAACCAACTGCAAAGTTCCTTTCTGCTTCATAAGCATAAGAAACATCGTCTTACCATTATCTGTAGAATGAAATCAGCAACGTGTTGCTTCCTGCAGTCACCAAATCAAGTTTTTTTCTTCCTTTCTTTCTAATAACTTCTTTTTTCACCAGCAAGATTAGGAAGAAAATAAATCTTTTGAGTATTTGCCTCAGAATTTCAGACCACAGATTGTGAAACTAGCTCCTAGCCAAAAATGAAGAAGACAAAGAAGAAGAGGAGGAGGAGGTGGAGGAAGAGGAAGAAGGAGAACAGGTCTGCTATTTTACAATCACTTCTGCAATCCAGGGGTACCTCCTGGACTCCGGTACCTCCTTTCCTCCCTCGTTCGCTAAGTTTCCTTTAGTAATGAGACTAATTTTTCCAGTAGCCTTGAACTCCCCAGATTTAACTGACATGGAAAATGTGACTAAAAACTTGTAGAACTGTCTAGCCTCCAACCCTACACAGAATCAACTTTGTTGGAAGTGTGGAAGAACGAACACCTCGCAAGCAGCTACTTGCTCCTTGAGGCTCCTGCACTCCTCGGCAGAGAACACCAAATAACAGTGCGCCATCTAGCTAGCAAGTTGCACTCTCCAGATTCTGGAAGGGGGGACGGACACCTTCAAACCCTGGGACTTAAGAACTTGTCAGGGTTCAGCTGCTCTGAAGGTCCAATTGTTTATTTAAATAAAAAAAAATATCGCTACTGAGATAATCCACATCGAGTGGATATGGGAAAATTTAGGTTATAATGGCACTACAAACTTTTACATCTAACTTTGATTTACAAGATAAAAGCAAGTTTTAAATTAAAAGGGCTTTCTGTTAATAGAGCTTATTATTCTGAAGACGGGGAATGATTTTCTTCGAAAGTTGTCCCTGGGTGCATGCCTATTATCTTTGCTTTTCCCCTTCCACTAATGAGCATTTATCTAAAGAGTCTGTTAATCCTCTGATGTGTGCTTCTGGTCAGAGGTAACAGTTTGAATAAAACCACTAATCACTGATCACTAAATCACTGATCATTAATCACACTCTCCAGTGCTGGTGACCCGGGCCGTTTTTTCCTTGAGGTCTATACATCACAAACAAGTTTCACATTCTAGACGCACATGTATTCTGCAGGGGTTATACTATTTCATCTCTAGATGTGAATAAATAATAAACAGTGCCGCAAACTTGGGGAAGGATGTCAATTAGACCCCAGACACAAGTTTCACAACTGCCTTCTCCACAGCATGGCTGCTCGAAGAAAGTAGAGCTGATTATAATAAAACATGGGTTCTTCAAGAAATTCCCACATACTCAGAATATAAATGCTCCTCAATTTAGCTTCCGCCAACTTCAAATCACAGAGCATCCAGATCCTCTGCCCCACTCAGTCCAAAACTCTTGTCAGGAGATCTTTTTATTTGATTTCTGCTGCTTACACACACACCCTCCCCCACGACCAGTTCTTTTTACTTTTATCCCTTAAACGCGTCACACAGAGTGTTTTCACTTCAACTGCAAGATACTAAGATTCTGACTCAATCCAATGACTTATGCATTTAGATTTCCTCTTTAAAAATAGAAACTTAAGGTTAAGAGAAAGGAAAGCATTCACCAATGTATTGTAAGGTACTCTGGGTTCAGCGACTCACATTCCCTCACTTTGTAAATGAAACGTTTAACTCTTGATTTCTTTCAGCTAAATTTGATTTACTCAGCATCCTCACGTCTTGGTCTTCCCTCTTCCGCTAAAGAGTTGAAGGAAGGTGCTGTGTAAAATTAAGTACGTTGTTTGCAGCGGGTGTGTTGTTTTCCTAAGTCACCACTATTGTCATAAGGACTCTAAACATTTCCTGAGATGCCTTTCCTAACAGGACAGAGCAGTTGCGCCTTGGAGAAGAGGGCTCGCTGGTGCCTTCCTTAAATAATAGAAAAGGGCAGACTGTGTGTGCGTTGATCAGGTTCAGGTACTGTGCTCCCCTCAGACTCCAGAAGCTCTTACCACACTCTGGGGACAGTGATCGCCGCAGGGAAAGCAATAAAAGGCGGAGGCGGGGCTAGGATGATAACGGTGTGGGCGGGGGAGGTGGGGGGGGAGGTAGAGAGGGAGGGGTAAGGGAGGAGAGGGCAATAAAGATGCCCAGGGAAAGGGCGATTGTACGGGTATGTTGGGGGGGAGGGGGGAGATGGAAAAGCAGAGTTGCTTTGTCAGCATTTCTAAACCCCGAACTCTTGAGTATCCGAAGCTGTGAATCAAACACTTTCTGGCCTGCAGAATGACGTAATGGACCTGTATCCAGCCTTTATTTCTTGACACATGTCAGAGAGGGAGGGAAAAATAAAAACCGAACACACTCTGAGGATTCTGACAACGCAACCCACAAGCAACCCACTGCAGTTCCTGGCCTTGAACAAGCATCAAGTGGGGGCTGGCACCCGTTCAGGGAAAGTTGGGGAAGGGGGTGGACAAGGACTGGGGCTCTATCTACCGGATACTCCCTCCCCCAGGAAATAATTCTATGGCAAAGAAGAAGCGGGATGCGGCTGCCTGGAGAGAACACGTCCTTGGTTCCTTCGCGCATCTTGCCCCTCTTAAGAACTTGGTGAAAAGTTTAAGTGGTTGCGTGGAGAATCCGCCGGACAGGAAGGCTCCGCCGCCGGGTCCTGGGAACTGCCACCGCGCTGCCGCGGCAAAACCGGGAGCTGTCATTTGGGGCAGCGGCGGCGGAGAGGTAATGATGCCAGCGAGAACCAGACGGAGGCAGGAGACGACTGCAGGAGTGAAAGCGAGCAGAGCCGCGCCACTCTCGAGCCTTCCGCGCCTGGGGCAAGAGCCAAGTGCCCTTCAAGGGCCACGTCCCCTCCGCGGGCGCGCGCGCCCACCAGCTGCGGCGGGCAGCCCGGCGGGAGAGGTGGCAGCAGCAGGCTCGGCACCGGGACGGAGCGAGCCCTCCGCGCGACCGCCCGTCCGCCCCCTAGGTGACCCGGCGTCCTCGCCGCGCCCGCTGGAAGTTTGCAAACTTTCTCCGGGGGTTCCGCCGCATCACCGGGAAGTTGGGGACGCGGGGGGAGGTTCCTGGCTCGCCGTCTCCGCTGCCACCGCCGCTGCCTCCGCTTGACCGCACTTCTGGAGGGTTCCGCACCTTGCCAGGTCTCTGGAGGCAAACACACACCCCCGATTCATAACTGTTCCCCGTGTCAGGGAAACACACGCGCGTTCCCACACACGCACCACGCCGGGGAAGACACGGCGCTCGCTCCACGTTAGCATCCCTCCAGTCGCTCGGCGCGGCGGCCACCGAGACGCGCTCCAGAACGGACACGGCGTGGGGTCTCTGGGGTGGCCTCGGGACACAGCAGAATTCCACAGTCCACCAGCATGTGGGGCCGGACTTCCCTCTGGTCCGCCAAAGTGTTTACAAACACAGATCACCCTCCAAAAAAAATGCATCGCATCTTCCCTACTCCTTGCCCTGTGACCTGCCCACTGGACCAAGTGATCTCGCGGCTGCTGCCGAGAACCAACCCCTGCAAACCAAGTAGGCTCCCGAGATGGCTCCCGCGGCAAGTGCAACAAAAGTAGCTAAATGCAAAAGCCCCAGAAGTGGCCGAGCCGTATTTTTAGGAACTTACCAAACAAGTGTGGAGAAGGCAAGAGCGGAGCCCGGGTGAAGGGACCACGTTGGACTGAGCAAAGATTACAATACATTCTATTTAGAGTGCATTACATCACCCCCCCGGTGACGTCACGTGGGATTCCTGAACTTCTAAATCATTGCGGTCCGCGGGGGAGGGAGAGGAGGGGCGGGGCCGGCGCGCCAAGGGGGCGGGCCCCGCCCCGGCCCCGCCTCGCCCCCGCCCCAAGAGCGGACTCTGATGCACCCGCCCCCGAGCGGCGGCCGCCGCGGCGACCGCGCAAGCAACAGCTTGCAGAGCCCAGCGCCGTGTGACACGGCTCCCTGACATTAGTGGTGTGAGTCAGCTTGGAAACAATCCTCACGGTTTCAGACAGGACCACGGAGGAGGCACGGACACAGGCTCCCCAAGGAGGGCCTGGTAGCGTTTGAGAGATGGGGATGGGACAGGGGGTTGGGGGGCTAAGGGAGTGCTAAAGTGTGCGGGAAGAGACTTTCTACAAACAGAAATGCAGAACGCTGCCCCCTTCCCCCACCAGCAGATGTCCACCCCCTTTTCGCCTGCGACAGTCGTGATCTCATTAGAGTGTTCCCTGAATCCTGGCTTCCCAGAACACTTCACTTGGCACCCCTTTTCACCATCCCCTCCGCCGCCTCACCTCCAAGGGAATAACTTCTTTACTGTGCACCCTCACAAGGAACACACAACGCCCACCCTTTCCAAGCCCCCCGCTTCGTGTGTCTGAGAAGCTGGAGGGGAGTTTCTCCAGGAAGCGAAAGGTAAATCACGGCTAGAGCCAAGCGATGAGCCTGATTTAGACTCCGCGTCAGAGCCGGAAGGGCCCTTGGCGATCACTTCCAGAGCCTCCTCTGTAACTCGCCCAAGCTCACAGGCTGGCAAGTGGCAGAGCCAGAGCCAGAATGCAGGATCCGGGCGTCTGGTCTGCAGTATTTTCCTGACAGCTCCGTTGAGAGAAGGAGCCTGCCGCTTTCAGCTGTGGCCAGTCCCCATCCGGATCCCCAGCTTAATTTCCTTTCGGATTTCTCCTTGCGGGTAGGGCTCAAAGGGAAAGCATAAGCTAAATTCCAGCCGATCCACGATGACCGCTGTCATTCTTGCAGCGGCTCACCCTTCACAGGGCACTCGCACGCATGTGAACGCCCCTGCTGCTCACAGCGACTGAGCACAGATAGGAGAAAATAGGACAGGTGTTATTCTCCCCATTTTACAGGTAAGCTAAAGCAGACTCCAGGAGGCCAGGGAGCTGGTCTGAAGTTAGTTGAGTAAGTAGTGGCACCACAGCCCCTGTTTTCAAACTCCAGATCCCAGCTGGGCTCCTTTCTAGGACGAGGTTGGGAGCATTCTGTTCTCATGCGTTATTTGGTAGTTAGAATCTCTGCTACGGACGTGTTGGCTGGGAGTCAGGGTTTTGCTTAGGAACAGTTTAGCCCCCATTAACAAACAATAATCATTCCTGACATTTATGTAACATCTAACATTTATATAGCACCTCTTATCCCAATGCATCATAACCATGACTGTGCAGTTTGCCAGAGAATCATGACTGGACTGGCTAGAAATTGCAATGCTTTGCCCAGATCATCACATACGTTGGTTTGATATATTAAATCGAAGAAGCCTTGTATTTCCATTCTGCTTTTAAGTGGCTAAACAACTCCCTGCCCTTCAGTGTTCCTGGAGACCATAGGGACTAGACACTCTTTGTTTCTTACGGCCTTCTTCAGAGCTCATCACTGAATTTTCCATTTGTTCTTTTCCACATGTGGCCCTGAAGAAGCTGCGAAAGAATGGCTCCAGTCCTAACTTGAAATCTTAACCAATAAAACTTTAAATATGACAGCTCAATTCACTGGGTTTACACAAGGAAAAAACAGCCTACTGAGGAATAGCCTTCTCGCCCACATTTCCACTCAATAGTGAGGATAGCCTTTTCCACCCAAAGCAGGTAGTCTACCTACTTCTCTAGCAAAGAAGTGTGAGCCAAACAAGGAACAAACCTGAGACTGAAACTTGAAAAGTTTAACATATCAAGAGCTCGGTCAGAGAGCTAATCTTCCCCTCCCCCGCCCTTGTCAAGTGTGGACCAAAGGAATAAAATGGAGAAGTGAATAAGCAAAAATGAAGTGATAAAATATTTAAACCCCTGTAGGGAGTTAGTCAACATATAAATTAAAACATTTAATTCCCAGTATTCTCTAAACAGAAGCATAGATAAATAGATATAGATACAGATATAGATAAGATATATGAGTTTTAACGCAAGTAGCCCATCAATTCCTAATACTATCAAAATCATTTGGGAGTACCTGGGTGGCTTAGTTGGTTAAGCATCCGACTTTGGCTCAGGTCATGGTCTCACGGTTCGTGTGTTTGAGCCCCGCATCCAGCTCTGTGCTGACAGCTAGCTCAGAGCCTGGAGCCTGTCTTCGGATTCCATGTCTCCCTCTCTCTGACCCTCCCCTGCTCATGCTGTCTCTATCTCTCTCTCAGAAATAAACAATAAAAAATATTTTTAAATCATTTGTTGATCTTTAACAATGGTTACTGAACTTTTGTTTGACATGCTTCCACTAGGTTAACAATGCTCCTGTCTGAACCATGACTTGACAAAGGAATACACAAGTAGCTTTTCCAATGACTTCCTCAATACCTTGATAGTTATCAGGCTATATTGGGTCTCAGTAGGTAGAGAACTTCTCTTAATATCAGCAGTATGGTTCATGGTGAACATAGCATCTGCTGAACTGACAACAATTTCATTCAAAATGTTTCTATCCATTGTATTACAGGGTGTGTGTGTGTGTGTGTGTGTGTGTATTCCAGATCTTTGTTACCAACTAAGTCACACACACAAACTTTTTGAATGTAAACTGAAGAAGAGACATGGCATTTATGAGTTTGTTCTCTAATGTCAGGCTGCCTGCGTTTCGAATCATGGCTTTGCTTCCTGAGGTTTAACTGACCTCTGGGTCTCCATTTCCTCATCTATGTTATATGGTGATAATTATAGTAACTCAAATAAGTTAAGAATTATGCTTGGCACAGGACAAATACTATGTAAGTATTCGCCCTCGTTTTGTGTTAACAAAAGTAATGTGGCTAATGTCACGATAGTAGGGCATTTGGTGATTTTAACAAACTTGGCCAAATAAATGAAAAGAGAACCTGCTTCTCCATATTTCTCCCAGCCCCACACTAACCCTTCCATGCATTATCGGTACCAAACGGGCTCTCATCTGTCAAATCATACCCACAGAGCCCTCGTGTTTGTAGACTCAAATTCTTGTATGGCTCATGCTCCCCTCGTCTCCTCTAGGATCCCTCGGCGCCAAAGTCCCATGGAGGCTGCAGTTCCCAGAAATGGCCATGAAGGCCATCTATCTCTAGGGGTGGGTATGTCAGCTGGTGGTGGCCATTAACCTGAGGATGTGCCCGCTGGGGTGCCAGCATCACCTCCAGGAATGTCATCTCCCTCACTAGGACCCCATCCATCATGGCCTCATGGACACATGGAGATGGGGATCTTGATAACAAAGTCGAGGTAAACTGCCTTGGGCACCACCCACCCAAGGTCTTCCTTCCCAATCCCACCCCCCTCCCCAAAGGGTAGGGGCACATGCACGGCACAGCCCACTGGTAAGGTGTCACATTGGTTAGACTTACGAGGGGCTGACTGGCACCTTTACTGGCCAGTGAGAAGAGATGAGACCCCATGCTAGACAAAGGGTTAACGCTTTAGTTAATGGATCAGAGGGCAGTCCAAGGAAGCCTGGGCAACTGGACCAGAAGGATAGCACAGAGCCCAGAATATTGGGTACTTCCTAACCCCCGTGGAAAAATTTTAATATATTTACAGACTTACCAGGGCTTACCTACTGACTATTAGTCCTGAGTAGAACCATTCCAAGGATCCTCGGATGAGGGAAAATCCTTTACACTTGTGCTTTGGATTCTGTCATTTCTCCAACATTCAACAAAGGGCAGCAAGTCTACAAGGTACTGAGGATTAAAAAAAAGAAGAGGTCTCCTTCTTCCCAGCTTCTAGCCTTCCACGGGAGTTATCAAACCTAGCAACATAAGAAGCACTTGGGCAACCTGTTAGGCAGTTTGGGGGGATCGGACTTCCCTGGGGATTTCAGTTCAAAGCTCTGGCACTGAGCTTAGGATTCTGCATTTGTGATTCTGATGCAGGTGCCTGGGGACCCCGCTTTGAGTGACTCGGGTTTAGAAAATTCACAGATAGGCAGTGACCCAGGAGAAAGCTGGGGAAGGAACAGAAGAGTCTGCTGCTTGTAATACTAAATATATATATGACCCAAGGATCATATACTTAAGATCAGTCCTCTAGCTGCTTCCCATAAAAACACATGTACCCCTAGAGAAGGCTTCTCCTCATCCCTTTCACAAATATCCACTCAGAGGGACGTTTCCCATTTATTTTTTCATTCGAAGCTTTTCTTAACTGAATTAACAGCGGTAGTGGGAAGGATGCTAGGTTTGTGCTTAAACCCCTAGCTGTGCTCCACTAGAAGTTTCGCTCTTTTCCAAGATGAATCTTCACCAGCTTTCTTCATTATCTTTTTTGAAGAGTTAAAAATTTTCAAACAAACGGAACTGCAAAATGCATCCAAAAGACAGCAAGAAACACAACATGGCTCGCTAACATTTCCGAAGCATTTACTATGGGTCATGCCTTAGGCTGACTTTTATGTGTATCCTTTCAGTTATTCCTCAAAACAACCCTATGAGGTATCTGGTACCATTCTCTTTTTGCGAAGAGAAGATAGTCTTAGAGCAGTGAATAACTTGCCCAGCCAGGATTGCACGTCTGGAGCCTGGCCGAAGTGGGAGAGAGACCCAGAACACTGGTACCGGTACCAGCACCTGCTGGAAGCCTGGTGGGACACAGAGCATGCGTAGAAGCAGAGATTCTGCGGCGCAGGCTGTTCCCTCCCACCTCATTTGCATGTAGTGTTCCTGAGGCTGCTTGGGAATTCAGTGAGACCGGAAGTGAGTGCGAAGGAAGCCTGTTTCATCTAAGGTTGAGTGGGATTGGGGAGAGACCATGCTTTTCTTTCAAACCAGGACTTTCTTGGAACACAGGGAGGTAAAGGCCATTGGCGTTTGAAGAACAAAGGAATGAGAAAACCTGACTCATGTTACATCGCTGTGCTGGTCAACAACCACATACACTGAAAATGGCATTGAAGATGGGGTAGCCCTCACTTCCTTTTCCTTTCAGTCTTTCCTTATATGTGAGTAAACAGAAGGCAGAGCTCTGGCAGAATGTGTGCACATCTAGAACTGGAATAAAACAGATGAGTTCATTTTGTGCAGTGTTTCCACTGCTCTGGTGAGAACAAAACATATGCACATAGGACCCATGAAATACAGGTTGTGTGATTTCAGTGATCCCACATACAAGTTAACTTATAGTGACATTTACACTGGCGCTGTGCAATATCAAGATTAATGGTAAAATGAATGCTAATAATGTAATATTTAAATTCTGTGTCACTTAGAATGACACATTAAATATCTAGTTAAAAACACCAGGACAAGTTGAGAGATTAGCTATGAAAGCAAGGAAAAACTTTCTATTTAATATCTTTAATGACACCTTCCCCCTGTCTTTTGAACAAGGGGCCTTGCATTTTTCGTTAGCACTGAGTCCAAGAATTATGTAGTCAGCTCCAACTACAGACCAAAGACTCACGAGATTCGTCGTGCCCCCGGATGTATGCCCACTATGCTGAGAGTAAAGGCAAGCAGAGCAAGAGGTCTAACAGCTTCAGCTTTGTCACTTACTGAGTGTGGGACCAAGGCCAGTCTTTTAACTTCTCTGAACTTTTGATTCTTCATCTGTAAAATGGAGTCATACAATACACCTCTCAGGATTTTACAAGGATCAAATGAGTTAATATATGTAAAGTGCTTAAAACAAGGCCTGGGACACAATTACTGAAATAAATGTCAGATGCTGTTACGCCTTATAAGGTTTGGTGTAGATTTTATTTAAATTTTTGTACATTTATTTTTGAGAGACAGATAGAGAGAGAGCATAAATGGAAGAGGGGCAGAGAGAGAGAAAGACACAGAATCCCAAGCAGGCTCCAGGCTCTGAGCTGTCAGCACAGAGCCCGACACGGGGCTGGAACTCACAAACCGTGAGATCACGACCTGAGCCAAAGTCAGACGCCCAACCGACTGACCTACCCAGGTGGCCCAAACAATCTACAGGTGCCTGGGTGGCTTAGTCAGTTGGGCGTGTGACTTCTGCTCAGGTCGTGATCTCACTGCTTGTAGGTTCAAGCCCCACGTTGTGCTCTGTGCTGATAGCTCAAGAGCCTGGAGCTTGCTTTGCATTCGGTGTCTCCCTCTCTCTCTGCCCCTTGCCGGCTCATATTATGTCTCTCTCTATCAAAATTAAACATCAAAAAAAAAATCTTTTAAATAATAATCTATGTCAAGTGCTTACCACTATTTAGCATTTAGAATGTGTTCAGTAAATGTTCCATAAAATGGCACGGAAGCTGTAATACTGAAGTTCTTTGGATGAGAATGAAGAAGCAATCCAATTAGTCCTCAAATTAAGAGCCTTAGTATAAGCCACTTGTATTTGAAGGTGAAGGTACAGTTACATTAGCAAATCTTCCCTGAGCTTGTAGGCAATAGAGCGATTTTATGCAAGCTCGTTCTAGTTGAAATGATCACAATTTTCCCTACTAGTCTTGACCTACACATGTTATTTACATGAGCAGTTATAATTATATTAACTTGTGTGTGGTTTAGATTTTCTAGAATTATTCCTTAAAATCCCGACAGGTATAGCTTGAAAATGTCATGCTCTTGCATTGGAGCTGAGGATGCATATCAACTCTGAAATGTTGCTTAACAAGGGACAGCCTGGTCACTTGACTCAAGCTTGGGGAACCTCATCTGGAAGGTTGCTGAAGGCTTGACCTATTCCTATAGGGAATTACTGTATCCACCACCTTATAAAAGTTAATGTTTTCTTATGAACCTGGCTGAAAATCAAAAGCTTCACCTACCCCAAAGAGTATTAGAATGTTAACATCTCTATAAAAGTTATACTTATCTTAATGTGTTCCTTTTTTTTTTGAGACTTGATTAAATGAAAAACCTTTTTTTTTTTCATGCCTCAAGATTAAGTGAAAGAGATTGACACCTGCTCTGAATAATGCCCCAGAATAATAGTGCTGTCTCAGCACATTCCAAAATTTTATTCATTTCCTGAAGATCAATGGTGAGTGGAAAGTAATGGTTTTACAATAATTAGGAGTGTTTTATATATACAGAAGGTTCATTTAGACTAAAACATTATTGATATCATATAAATTAATATTGAGCGGCACCTCACATGAACTGATATTTCACATACCACCTCTTTTTATATCATCGTTAACCACACGTTTAACTCATGTACCTGCTGACTTGTAGAAGGTTATTCTAGTCTCTTTAAGGGCATTCATAAGTACCTTATTTAAATGATTCTTGAGAATTTCAGTAGCTTTTAAACCTAATTGATCAGCGATTCCTCCTCATTCTTACATGATAGAGAATATTTAAAACCTGGAAAGGTACTCTCAGCCTCATTTGAATCATGAAAATTATCCACTGAGCAAGTCAGAAAATATAAAGCCTCCGTATTCCTCCATTCTCCTCCCCCACCCCGATTTTTAAATACTCTGTCTATAGCTTTCACAACAGTGCCCTTACTTGACACTTAAAGAGAATGCAGTGCAAACAGTACACTGGGACATTGTGCTGTTTGAGAAACACACACACACACACACACACACACACACACACACACATCTATTTTCAAGACTGCCATGGCTATTTAGTGCTATACAAAAGTCTGAGAAGAAGGAAAGAACCCTATTATTTGTTACACAACCTCTGGTTTAAGCCCATTATATATTTTATCTCATTTAATCGTCACAACCCTGGGTGGAAGATGTTGTTACTCCTGTTTATTGATGGGAATATGGAAGCTCAGGGAGGCTGAGTAATTTGACCAAGGTCACACAGTTAATAAACAAGGCAGCTGGGTTTCAAACCTGGTTCTGACCCCAGAATTCCCATTGTCTACCACATCTTGCTGTAGCAGCCTTTATTTCAAGACACTCCATCTCTCCTTTCACCCCCTGCATTAACATTTTATCATTTTGTTGACCAGCCCACACACGTGTGTGTGTACACGCATGCGCAGGCACATATGTATGTATACAGAGAGGCAAAAGTCTCTGCCGTGTCTCTCAGTGATCATTTTGTTGGGGATTGTATCCCTTCATAGACTGAGTCCTGTGTTTGTGGAGAGAAGCAGGAGACCTATTAGATGATGAGCAGAGGACCCTGCCATAGCAAGATCTTGGTTATGATAGGTAATCCGGGCATACGGTCGCCCTGTTTGTGTTGGGGGGACTGTGGTCTAAAAAGCCAGCAGCTGCCCAGAGCACTTACCATGAGAGTATTATGAACATAGTTCTGACTTCAGCCTCACTAATAAGACAAATCAGAAGAGGCAGAGAAGGGGGAGGTTGTGGGTACGGAGGCTGGAAGGATACTCAAGACACCGAATAAATTTGCCAGAAGAAGACAGATGCAAAGACATTTAAGACTGCTGGAATCCTATTACTTTCTTTCATTGTAGTAGTTGTTCATCCATTCCCCTTTTATGGACTCAGATCCGGATGATGCTACATGAAAATAAGAAGGTTGAAGTTAGGATAACACCTTGAGAAGTACAAGGGCTTGCTCTTCCTCTACATAGCCAGAGACCCTTTATGGTGTCTGTTTCATTTTTTTTTAATGGAGATACTTTTGTTGTTTCTGCAAATTATAAAAATAATACATGCTTGTAAAGACCCCAAGTAACAAAGAAGTGTTCAACCTAGAAACTAAATTCCTCCTATAATCCCATCCAGAGAGAACCACTATTAAGTTTGATGAATAGCCTTCCGCAAATTGTATCATACATCTAAACATAAAATGCATGAATATGATCAAACTATACATTCTGTTCCCAGACTGCTTTTTCTTCTCATTGCACAATTTATTGTGGACATCTGTCCATGGAAATACTGTAATTTGGCATCTTATATAACCCTTTTCATGGTTATATAAGATTCCATTGTTTGGGTTAATCAATTCACTAGAATGGATATTCATGTAGTTTCTGATTTGTTGCTATTATGATCAGTACTACAGTGAACGCTCATTTATGTACTTATAAATACAAAGGTGCCTCCTTTTCATAGAAATGGCACTGCAGGGTCACAGGCTATGTTTGTTACATACCGCTTGGGGCAGTCTCCCAAGGGACTATCCAACCTGCAATGAGCAAAAGTGCCTCTTGTCCCCACACCCTTATCAACAGGGTGCATCTTTTAGAGTAATTAAAATCTTACATGAGATATCAAAAAGATGAAAGTCTATCTTGTAGGCAAACCTGAAATTGGTGACTTCTATGAAGAGTTCTATAAACGGAGGACTACACAACAAATGTAAGAGCTTTTAACCACAGAATTCACCTTCATATCTCATCAGAACAGCAGCTAATCTTGATTATTTTGAATCAGTATAAGTCTGTCCCATATATCTTATTCAATTAGGACAACCCTGTGAAGCTAGCTCATATCATTATTACCATCCTCTTACATTCTCTAGCTGAAGGAATGGAATTAAAGATACGGTAACTTGCTAATATGGCTAGTAAGAAGTAGAAACTTCACCTTATGCCAATTTTGAAGTAACAAATTGGTAGCATTAAGTCCTTAACGCTGTTGCATAATGATCACCAACCACTATGTATTTCCAGAATGCGTTCATCATCTCAGACACTCTGTACCCACCAAGCAGTAACTCCTCATTTCCTCTCCTCCTGGAACTGAGACTTGAGCTCCTGAAACCTGAGGTTAAAGATCAAGACTTAGGGGCACCTGGGTGGCTCAGTCATTTAAGCGGCCTACTTCAGCTCAGGTGATGATCTCCCAGTTCGTGGGTTTGAGCTTCATGCTGGGCTCTGTGCTGACAGCTCAGAGCCTGGAGCCTGCTTTGGATTCTGCGTGTGTCTCTCTCTCTCTACTCCTCCCCTGCTCACACTCTGTCTCTCAAAAATAAATATATATTAAAAAAATTTTTTTAAAGATCAAGACTTAAATTTCAGGATCTATTGCTTTCATTGGCTCCATCGTGTTCTCCTTCCCTGTGCATCTGAATTAAAGTCTGGTTTTAGTGCTTTCTTTTCCTGAGTAGGGCCTTGTATGGTAAAAGAGGAGGGGCCATAGAATCCTTCCAGAATAATGGGAGGTTTTGTGGCAAAGAAAGGACTGTCCTGGTGCCAGTCAAGTCTTAGCATTGCTGACTTACCACTTCTGAACTTGCCTCTGGTAGTTCTAATTGCTAAACATGAAGGCCAAGGTATTATGTTAGGCTAATGAATCCATTTTTTTTTTTTTTAAGGAGGAACAATTGTTATCCTAATTCACTAATCCAAACAGACTGAGCAAGCGGCAGGTGGGGCATGTATGGAGGGCCTCAATGCAAATCTTCAGTATCCCCCAGTGTGGAAAAAGAGGGAGACACTGTATTCTCCAGAGGCTGGCTTGAACCCAAGAGAGCCAGACAGATGGGATCCTTACATCTCCTTATCTTTTTATGTTGATCCCACCCTATCCTAAATTTTGCTTTCCCAAATACAGCCTTCTGGAATACAGCTGCCATCACTCATTTAGTTGTCAAGGGGTGAATGGCTGCCTTTTTGGAGGAACACCACTCTGTAAATCAGCCACCAGGTGCTGTTTATCCCACTGATGGATGTCACACATCCATACATATGGGACCTAAACCAGAGCTATGGAATTTTTTCCTCTGTATTTTAAACTTATTACACTGCTGTTTTAGAATAAATTCTTCTTGAGAAATCAGGTCCCACATATCATTTAACACCCTGATCCAAGGCACTACAACAAAACACCTTAAGAAAATGTCTGTATATTTTCAGGGTGTTTAAAATGCATTATAAAGTCATCTGTCTTCATAGAAAGGGACCCAGATTTTGTGTTCTTTTTATACTCACAGACTAGTGAAGTGAATAAAGGCTAAGTAATCCACAATACAAAGAAGGCAAAGGGAAAACAGCCAAAGGAGACAGATATAGACCAAGATAGGGACAGTGCAGACGAATATAGAAGTTCCAGCTTCCTCATTCTTACAGTTACCTGGTGTTCTTCAACTTGCCAAAAAGAAAAAGAAGTAATAGCATCTAAGAGTTACGGTCCTGTCTTAAAATAAAAAGAAACTGCAATTAAAATGATTAAACTAAGTAAAACGGACACAGGAAACATATAGAAAAAATATATTTCCTGCACTAAGCCTCTGATCCCATTAAATACTTAAAATAATATCTTCCTGACATCAGGACTGTGGAAATAACATGTTACTCTCATATTTATGACATCAAGAGATGATATTACTAGTTTATGAAAAAATATGGTTAATTTGCAATTTTTAAATGACACTGATAAAAATTAGCATATGTTATAGAATTAGAGACATATGCTATACCAGCTAGTTTTTTATATTTGGTTATAAACATCCCCAACAGGTGCAAAACTGCCACCTAAAATAAAACAAAATATCTCCTGACAATTAAAGCATATCTGCCCCACACCCAAAAAGAAGGAAAAGTATACACACACACACACATATGAGTATATATTCAAATATATGTATTCATACACACACACACACACATATATGTGTATATATATATATACATATATATATATATATATATTCCCCATTTTCCCACATTCTTCTTCTTTCTAGAATTTTATCTAACCCCTCCCTGGGCACAGTGCCATAGATCTATAAGCCTTTGTATCTTCTGATTAAAAGAAAATAAGTGTAGAATCATGTATACAACAGTCTGCTGCCAAGAGCCCACATCTATAATCCATCATTAAAATGTGACAGTGCATGGCTACAAAGAAAGAACATCTCCGTTGTCATGCTCATTTGCAAATGTTTCAGGGGCTGAAGATTGTTTGGCAATCCTGCTGTTTCTAGGCTATTTGTGGAA
The DNA here is from genome assembly GCF_003009895.1 of Hyaena hyaena. NCBI lineage: Eukaryota > Metazoa > Chordata > Mammalia > Carnivora > Hyaenidae > Hyaena > Hyaena hyaena. The sequence goes on along the minus strand of NW_024080672.1, from coordinate 3,006,868 downwards.
TAACCAGTTTAATTGAGCTGATGATTACCTTGTGCCTGTACTGCACTTCTGACTTAGATCTTTATTTCCTGTAGTTGGCACCGATTTGGGGCTACGTGGCAAGGGAATGGCATGCATTCAGCAAGCCCGAATTCCAGAGCTCCAGGCCACCCCTTCTCTGCCCTTGCCAATCTGATTTCTGAGGAATTTGCCTTGAGTTGCTGCAGGAAAAAAAAAAAAAAATGGGGAAGGTACTCCTTGCACTCCTTTCAGATCATTTCACAGAATACCTCCTTTGGCTGAGATTCTTAGCCCCGTTAGGGAAAAGGCATTTTATGCCTTTATCAAAATGAAGACCTGTTTAGGATGTTCTCTGTAATTGGAGCACACCCCACTACATGTGGTACACAATGTAGACCAACCTGTTATAACCTGGAGAATAGTGCAAGTCAGATATTTGCTACCCAGCAGAGCCAGTCGGAAAAAGAAAAGGGTGGGGGGAGCCTGGGCTAACACCAACCTTGCCCTGACACGCACCACGGCTATAGCACGAAGGAAAATTGAAAACAGAAACCGCAGGAAGATCAGTGAGAAGGCAGGGCCCTTCTTTCTTCCTTTACTTTGTTCCTAACAAACGTTCATCCTCATCCACTCTAAATCATGTCACTTGAACGAAGCTTGTGTAAAAGGGAAGTTCATACTGCAAAGCCAGTGTGGAGAGAAACTGCCCTTGACCACTAATGGAAATGGCTATATCCTGCTTTGGAATGGGCTTGTTCCCCTCGAGAGTAGGCAAGTACCCCAAGCTAGCTGAACCTTAGAATCTAAGATTATGATGGAATTAACAGATGGCATTTAAAAGAGTTTCATCTTCCATGAGAACAGCCTAACATAGGTCTTTTTCCAATGAAAATTTAGATAACATTCTCAGGCATACAGTGCATTTCATCTAAAAATCTCCAAATAGTTTCCTCCTAAACCCCCTCAGGGAAATAACCATAGTTCTTTTCCTCTTTCAGAGAAGAGAAATAAGGCATATTCTTTCAAAGTAGGATGGAAGATAATTTTGGTGACTATTTCCAAATTTATAAAAGTCACTCCAACTCAATTGGAGAAACTTAACAGAAGACCCTGGGGGAAGGAAAGAGGAAAAAATAGTTTCAAACAAAGAGGGAGGCAAACCGTAAGAGACTCTTAAATATAGAGAAACAAACAGGGTTGGGGGAGTGCGGGGCAGAGGGGGAAATGAGTGATGGGCATTGAGGAGGGCACTGGGTGTTGGGATGAGCACTGGGTGTTGTATGTAAGAGATAAATCACGGGAATCTACTCCCGAAGCCAAGAGCACACTGTATACACTGTATGTTAGCTGACAATAAATTATATTTTAAAAAAAGTCACTCCTATTCAAAGAAGGCATAAGATTGACAGATGTGCTAAAGTGAAATAGGAAAATACGGTATAATCTCTTTACTCTTCCCTTACAAAAATAAAAATGCAAGGGTTAGAAGATGAATTTGCAAAGAGGCTTCTTTTCATGACAGAGTTTTAAGCAACACTGTTCCATCCTGGGTGAAACCAAGTCCAATCCAACACTCAGCAGGCATGGCGTATCACAGAATTATGGTGGGCACAGACTCAAATGCGGGTGACGTTTGTGCCGAATATTGAAAGACGGGGGATTTTCTCTTAACATGAATTATATGAGAAGAAAGCAGAGGCATCTAAAGAACACTTGGCTCTCCACAGGACTAGGTGACCTATGTTAAGGATGTATTTATTTGAAATAAATACAGCTACTCAGCTTTCTTTTGATTAATGTTAGCATGGTATATCTTTCATCATCTCTTTACTTTTTTTTAAATTTTAAAAATAATTTTTAATGCTTATTTATTGTTGAGAGAGAGGGAGGCAGAGCATGAGTGGGGGAGGAGCAGAGAGAGACACACGTACACAATCTGAAGCAGGCTGCAGGCTCTGAGCTGACAGCACAGAGCCCGATGTGGGGCTCAAACCCGCAAACGATGAGATGATGGCCTGAGCCGAAGTCCAACTGACGCTTAACCAACTGAGCCACCAGGAACCCCCTCTTTACTTTTAATCTTTATGTGTCTTTGCATTTAAAGTACATTTCTTGTAGACAACATATGGATGGGTCTTGTTTCTTTTATCCACTCTGACAGTCTCTCTTTTAACTGGTATATCTAGACCAGTTTTTAAAGTGAGTGTTTATGGGAGCATCTGGCTTTCTCAGTCAGTAAAGCACGTGATTCTTGATCTCAAGATTGTGATTTTAAGCCCCACGTTGGGCATGGAGCTTACTTATAAATACATAATATTTTAAAATTAAAAATAAAGTGATTATTGATGTAGCTGGGTTTGTATCTACCACATTTGTAAATATTTCATATCTGTTGCCCTTGTTCTTTGGGTTTTTTTATTCTTTTGTCTTCTACTCTTTTTCTGACTTCTTGCTTTTAATTGCCATTTTATACAATTTCATTTCTTTTCCCTTAAGATATCAACTATACTTCTTCTTAAAAGTATTTCACTGGTCTCTCTAGAATTTATAATATACATTTGCATCTTAATCCAGGTCTACTTCTATACTATGTCCCAGGTAACCCAGGTACCTTATAACAGAATTCTCAAGTCTTCCCTCTCATCCCTTAAAACTGTGCTTTTCTTTCTCTTATTCATAAATTATCATCACCCAATACATTGTTGCTGTTATTAATTTGAACAAACTGTTTTCTGTTAGATAGTTGTTGATTTTCAGCTGTAAGAACGGGATTGATGAATTCTAAGCTCTTTACATATTGGACTGGAACCCCGAAGTCAACCTTAATTTACATCACAGTGAGGCCAGGAGAGATCAGAGAAAGGCTAATTAAGATCTAGCAGAATCTACAATCAATCATCAGAATATCAAAGTAACCAAGAAAAGTTGAAATAAATGGGGAGATGGATGGAAACGTAGCAGAGAGACGGGAATAGGAAGAAAGATGTTTGAAAATCCTAAAGCTTTAAAGCTTGTTGCTTTCTTTATGAGATGCAGAGTCTGATGAGACATTTCTGAGAAGAGAGTCAGGCCCAATAGAAATATTTAATGTTTCTCTGCTAAAAAGTATCACTACTTTGTGGACTGAGAAAGATGGCTATACTTAAAAAGGACAAATGAGTAAACAAAGAGGCAGCATTAAACCTGAACTCACTAATGCTGAAAGTGGATCACAAGAGAGACAAGGTCTGAGTTATGGGACTGAGGTGTCATCTGTACCCAGAAAATCTCTTCATTCTCCCACCCTCCTTCTCCACACTTTTGACAACAAGGATCTGACTAGATAAACTACAAGATCATTCTGTTTTGCATTTCTAAGATTCTATGTCAGGTATGCCTGCAATAGAAATATTGATCTATCATTGATCAAGAGCAAGAGTGAACTGGACAGACTCAAGGGTAAATGCCTACAAGAGAAACACTGTATAACCCATGAGGTGTAGTCCCACATAATCCTGAAGCAAAGCCATAGATGTAGAACAAACCTTGCACTTGAGGAGAATCGAGAAAGAGGCAACCAGAGCACAGAGTCCCAGAGGCCGGGATCTTCTGTATAGTACAGTCCCTCTGATGGACAGTGGGGAGAATGAGAGGGTTTTTAGACATTCCTAAAACAGCCACCTTTGGAAAAGAAGGATGTCCTCTGGATAGACGCTGGCTAGAAATGCAAAGGTTACTTCTGAGGAACAGTCTCCCAAACACAGAAACTCAAATTTCTTCTTAGAACAGGTGAAGATCACTAGGGTAGAGAAATGGTAGTGAAAACAAGGGGACGGGGATGGAAGACTCATTTGTTTTTCTGATATTTAATGAGAAGAACCACAGCCAGTCTCTCCTGGAGCCCACAGAGATACGTGGGGTGAGCCAAAAGAGGGGGCGCTGAGGGCCACTTACCGCCCATCAGAATTGGAGATCTCAGACCTCAGCGAAAATTATAGTGGCACTGAGTCTTCACGGATCAATTCTTCAATGGCCAGTTGATCTCATTTCCTTTATTTCATGTTTTAGCTATATGGAAACCATGAATATATTTTAAACCTAAGTTTTATTTGCTCATATAATTGTTTTCCAGAAAGATTCATTCTACAGCATGTAATAGCCTATTCGTAATGACAAATGAAATCCAATTAAGATCAGGGAAAGAAGAGGGAGAAAAATGAAAAACATGTGTTGAGTGCTTATGTGTGTGCCAGGCATGGTGCTAGGTGACTCAGATGGTCCATTTGGTCCTTATAGCACCCTTTAAGAGAGGTATGATGACACACTTCTTACACACAAGGACACTTCCTAATTCCCAAGAAGACACATAAGTTGCTGAAATCTGTACAAGGGGTGGAGACCATACCAACACATGGGGGATGGGAGGAAATATTTTGGATAAAATTATGATATAATACTAGATTCGAAATAGTACAGGAAACTAAGTATACAAATAGAATCATTTAATCCTATGAGTAATTTTTAACCGAAAAAAAAATTAACAGCTAATGCATTAAGGTGATACATGAGCCTCTGAACAGATTGTTTTCTTTCCTCTATTCTAAAAACAAATTCTAAAAAAGTTACCAACAAAGACTTTCGAAAATACAATCAATAATAAAACAAACACAGCAAGAGATATGTACGGCATATTATATTCAACCCATCTTTCAAAGAGTTAAAAATGTGTAAGGAAAGTCTAACTTTAAGTCCAAATCATAAACTTGACTTGAACTCTGTTGTCAATTGCCAGGGAAAGCATTCCAGACTCTAAGAAACTGTTTGATTTTTTTTTTCTTCCCAGCATCAAGAAAAAGCTGGAAGGCTTATAGGGCCATGGCATGTAAATTGTAGCCATCAGGAGAAAAACTCACTGTACTAACAAGTGATGCTTTCAAAGTCATTTTTTTACCGTCCTTTATAATGCTGCCACACCAACAGGGTAAAACATGGGACAGAGAACTCTTCTAGTTTGAAATCGACCAAATGATGCAGAGGAAAAAGAAGCACTTTGCCAAAACATCAAGATTAAAGTAATAAGGAGAGAGGTGTCTTTCAGCATCTAGAAGAGTTTTGCAAACAATAGGTGCAAGACATTAGAGCTTCGAAAAGGAAACTTTTGTTCTTGGTGCCACTTTTGGAGAGTGATCAGTACTGTATTTCATTTCTGGCTTAATAAGGTTATTAACAGTTTCTTTTCTTAAAGAAAGGAGCAAAGTAATATTTTCTGTGAAGGTTTGTCGATAAGCATTAGTGTGGCAAAGAATTGTGTGCCTTTTTATGAACAGTCTACACAGTAGAATAAAACACTATCTACATGAGCTTTCACACAGCACAGCAATTAATTAACTTATCTCTGTGAACACTGTTCTCACTGAAACTTATTAAAAGTCTGATTCATCCCCAAAGCCCCAGGCAATCATCAATTGCTTTATAATAATACAAAAGAAAAATAAGCTTTGGTTATGTTCTCATTTAATATCCTAAGAAGATCCTCTTTGCCCTCTGTTTTTGTTTGAAAATATCTCTATTAAGACGGATTTTTTTTCTTAAACCCTCCCACTTGACATGAAATATGTTATGGCAGGGAACTGTGGGAGTAAATTACAGAGCCTCCAGGATAGCAGATTAAGAGGAGAAGCTGGACTTTCTCAAAGACACACAAATCATTCAACATGCAGCACAACAGGGCACGCAGTGTGTTATCGATGCTGAGATCCAAGCATCATTGTTAATACAGACCAGAAGAGGAATTGTTCATTAAGTAATAAAAGGGAGGAGGGGAGGGAACACTCAGACCTCAGCATTCAAGAAGCCAGCAGTGGGGGGACACGAGTTTCACAAGTATTTAACAGCTTAAGAGTTATTAGTCTGCTTAGGATTTAGGTTTCATTCAGCTCTCCCAAATATCAACCTAATGACTTCTCAGCAGCGACTACAGTTTATGAAACCATGTATTTTTTAAATGTTTGCTATAGCTGACAATATCAATAGCGCCCTCTACAGGAAGTTTCAAACCCACAACTTCACTTTTCAATTTTAGGAAAGCTCCGGAGTACGTAGGGTGAACACCGTCTGACACAAGGTGAAAAATGGAATGAAATTGATACAATTGAAGAAAAATCTGAGCTGTTGATGATATCTCCATTCATGTGGAAATTTAGGAATTTGGAATGAAGCAAAACAAAACCACAGCTAGTAGCCCTTGGCTATTCCATTTGTGTTGTATATACACATTATTGGTGGTGGTGGTGGTGGTGGTGGTTTCTTTGTTAACACTCAATCATTTGAAAGAAGGACACTGAAATTCACAATGTCTTTTTTTTTCTTTATATTGGAATCTCAAAAACGTATTACTCTTCCCTATTCTAAGATTTGCTAGTTGCAATATTGTACAGTTACTCAGATTTCTTTTAAGATGCAAGAGTTCACTTTTCTGAAAATGCATAAATAACTAATGTATGTACATTTCCAATTACGTTTATTTTCCTAATATGCAGTAAGATTCTTAACTGGAGGCTTTTGCATGTGAGAATATCCTGATGCTGGTAAGATATGTCTGTATGAGTCCTTTAAAATATGGCTGTTTAATAACTATGGATACTTCCTCTCCACGACCAGTGGTTTCAAATCTAGATTCAGAAGGCAGAATCTGCTTGAAGAAACTGTTAGAGGACTAAATTTTCTCCTCATGTCACTATAGCCTTGGAAGTCAGAGAGGCAGACTTCTTATCTCAACTATAATACATCCAATGACCTTGTGACAATGATTTAATCTCATCTTATTTTAGCAAGTTATCACAATTTGGGGAAAATCGACTTCTGATTTCAGAGTTATCTCGAGTTACTAGAAGTGACACAATAAACGCCAATCTAACAGCTGAAGCGTTATTATTTTGTGTGATCTACAAAGTGAACAGGCAATTAGAGGCTGTTTTACTTTCCACTTGTTTGTAGTTTTTTACAGTCAATTAACATTCCTGGGCCTTAGTTTCTTCATCAGAAAAAAAATTTTAATTCTATTTGGTGAAGTATTTTGAACTAGATACCTAGTTTAATATATAAACACTTTTAATAGTTGAGCTATATAAAAAAGGAAGGATAAACAAATCATTGAGCTCATATGGCCAGAAGACAGGTGTTCGCTGAATCTATGGCTATCCTACAGGCATTCACCAATCTTTATAACCAAGAGGCTTGAATTTTAATGGCCACACTGCATCCGAAGCAAGATGAGGACTTGGAACTGAGACTTCATATAAAGCCAAAATAATGAAGGGGTGTGCCTTCCACATAATCCATGTAAAGGGAAACAACAAGAAAATCTTAGCCTAGGCTCTAGGTTGGAATATTACATCTTCCCTGAAAATTTATAACCACAGGCCTGTCCTATGAAGGTTTGTGGTTAAATTGATACTACTCACAATCTAGAAAACCTCAAGCCAAGAAATTAACCCAGTGTGGACCCAGATGGGTAGGGACCTGCAGGGCCTGGCAGAAATAAATCCAGATTCTCTCTGATGGACTGACCCTCAACTTGGGTCTTAGAGGATTGCTACAGATACATCTGAATAGGAACTCAAAATCCAAAAAATTATGAAGTACATGAGGAAACAGGTCCCAGGAGTGAGGACCGGCAGAAACAATAACAGCTGAATTAGACTGCCAAGAATTTTGAATATTGGAATGGATCATACAGAATATAAAATAACCAGACATAAAATGTTAATAAAACAAATATGGAATAAAGAACCAGAGAAAGTAATAAAATACTTTCAAAACACCAGGCAGACTGGAAAAGGGACCAAATATTTTAAAAACTGAAAATGTAATTTAAAAGCACAATGGATAGCTTAATAGACTAGTCAGTTGAAGAAAGAATTGGTAAAATGGAAGTTAAAACCCAAGAAATTAGCCAAAACACAGGAGAGAGAAGCAAAGAAATGGTAAGTGTAAAAGAATATTTATGAGAAACAGTATGAGACACTTAATAAATGTCTAATGAGAGTTCAAAAAGATTATTTTAGTGAAATACCAGTAACACTGGCACAGAATTTTTGAGAAGAGATGAAAGATCTAAGTGTTCAGATTCAGAAAGCCAAGTCCAAAGGAAGATATATAATAACAAACACATATCAAGTAAGACCCATCACAGTAAAGCTGCAAAACACCAAAGATATAAAGACAATATTGAAAACATCTAAAGGAGAAAAGACAGATCATCCATAAAAGGTGATTACACTAGCAGCAGACATCTCAAAAGCAGCAACAAATGCCAGACTTGTAGTGGAATAAAATCTACAAAATGTTCAGAAAAATGACCAACCTAGAATTTCACATATAGCAAAAGTACAAGGGTGAAATAGACATTTCACACAAACTAAAAGCCGTGCAGTTTACTGCCAGATGACCTTCGACTTTGAAGAATATACTTCAGAAAGAGTAGTCCTAGAGAAGGGAGATGAGATGCCAGAAAGGAAGTCAGACAAAGAAAATGCAAATAAGTGGGTGAATCAAAACAAACACTGACCATATAAAACAACAATATTAACGTTTATAGCAAGAACAGTAGGAAAAAGTGGCCCCAAAATAGTGGACAGCAGTATTATGTAAGATGAAAGGGGAGTGATCAGAGTAAGCATATGTACAGATATATAAATGTACTTACATGAATACATAAATCTGATAAAATGGAGCTATTCTGGTAGAAGTGAGGGCAGGAGATTCCAACCAGCTTCGGTTCATCCAGGAGCTGTGACCATGAAGCCACAGGGCTCGAAATGAGCTGGAAACTCACTAGACTGCTGCTTATCTAGGGAAATTCATAACACTAACATTTTGTATCTATTACTTTGTTTTTATAATATTCACATTTTTATTTTAAACAATGATTATAAAAAGCCATATATTTTTTAACAGTTCTTGGTGATAGCTTATATCTTTTTCTAGTTAAGTACAGTTGACATACAACTTAGTTTCAGTGTTTCAAGAAGTTTCAGTGATTCAAAAAGTCTATACTTTCTGCTATGCTCACCACGATGGTGCATCAGCCACCTGTCACGTACAATGCTATTACAACATCATTGATATGTTATACACATACACACACACACTTTCGTTGTGTTTTAAAGAGGGAAATCTTAATTATAGAAGTCCTGAATTGGACTTCTTCAGTGGATTTGACATATTAAAGAGCTCTAGATTAAGAAAAAGACAGGTACAATTTGAATCTTTCATATACAATTATTTTAGGTTTAATGACAAGGAAATATTTACTAATTCAAGTTTAAATTGATTATACCATTTAATGGCAAAGGGTTTCACAGGAACTCAGATTAACTCTCCTTCTGATTTACTTGAGTAGGAAAAGTAAAAACTGGAGAATACGTCCTGAGTGACCTTGCTTTGACATTCTCCTTTTCTATGTGCACCACGAATGCTGTCGGCGCTCTGATTATTACTATGCTGTGCCAAACTTATCTCTTTGTCAGACTGCAGCTCGCAAAGAGAACGTATGTTCATTCATATGTTCCCAAGACAGTAATTAAATGAATATTCTATCTTTTGTTTTATAGGTTAAGAGAGGTAACTACTTAACGAGTTTAGGTTCTTTCTAACATGAAATTACCTGTTTTCAAATATGAAGATCCTAATGCTTGTCTGTGCCTGGTGATCTGAGGGGCAAGGATGGGAACTCTCATTGGCATAGGCAGCGTAATCTGAAGCTACTCAATTTGGAGTAGTCTGTTACAGTAGCAATAGGAAACCAATATAGATACCATTCGAAAGGCGACTGTAAAGCTGTCACACCATGGGCTTTGAAAGCAAATTTGCTGCCTTTTCTTCCTGTTATGATATCATATGCTTGTTTCCACTAGCAGTAATGCACACTGGGGTTGCCGTTGTTAATCTTGCAATTGTACTTTTCCAGTTAAAGACACCAGACCTTTGGCCTCTTTTTCATTCCCAGGGTGTCCAGTGGGTGGCCTGTGATGTCTTGCTGCTAACCTTAAACGATATTTCATCCGACCTAATAAGCACTCAGCTCAGATGGTCATCTGTGCAAATGCCACAAGGAACAGCTCCCAGGAGACCCAGAAAAGTATTCATTTCCCAAAGAGACTTAAAGCCTACATTGATAGCATATAAAATAAGGACTCCTTAAAATGTAAAAAGTGATGAGGCTATTTCACCCTTTTGTTGTGCTTTTAGGAAAAAGCAAAACTTAAATCTTAAGAGATCTGTATGCCCACCTGACACTTTAAAACAACAGAAATCCAACTCATGAAATGTATCCTAACTCCCTCCCCCCAGCTTCTTACTCTCCAAATTAGCTATCTTTTTCCAATTAACTTTTCCATTCTTCTAATTTTCTCATCTAGAAGCTTTGGAGTAATTTTTTTTTTCTCCTTCTGATTCAGTCTTTTGAAAAGCTCTCACCCTGTCCTCTTTCTCTGACTCTCCATTCTCACCACTAACAGGCAAGCATCTAACACAACTCAGGTGGCCCACGTCTGTCTCCAGTGGCATGCTCGCTGGTCTCTGCCTCTTGGGTTCATTCTATACAACGTATGCCTCTTTCTGCCTTCATCCCACACCAGTCCCTCCACACTCCACTGTGGCTCCCTGCTGCTTCAATCTTACATATAAATCCTCTCGCTTGGCTTTCAAGGTCTAGCCAACTTCTCTGCTTGCTCTCTGCTCCTCTCAACATGCCTTCCCTCTTTCAGACGACCATAGAATTTCCTCTGCTCTTGAAACTTACTTTTCTCTCTCCTGGTAACTCAGGAGAAAGAGACAAAGCTGAGTAAGACACTGACCCCTCTCTTTGACAAGTATGTAGTTTGATGGCATGGGGGACAACAGACAAGTACGTTAATGGACATTTTAGGATCTGTTATAAATGAGTGTGGTGAGAACACCGACAAGGGCTGAGGGATCAATTCTTCAGGAAAAGGCAGGGTAGGAAAGGCTTGGGAGAGAAGGAAGTGATAGAAAGAGGAGTCATCCTTTTGAGAAGTGACTGATTTTGGAACATTTTGCAATAAACAGTAGACTCTATTAATGCTCGTCAGATAATGGAAAAAGAGGGGCACCTGGATGGTTCATTTGGTTAAGCATCAAACTTCAGCTCAGGTCACGATCTCACAGTTCAGGAGTTCGAGTCCCACGTCTGGCTCTGTGCTGACAGCTCAGAGCCTGGAACCTGCTTCGGACTCTGTTTCTCCCTCTCTCTCTGCCCCTCCCTTGCTTGTGCTCGCTCTCTCTCTCGCTCTCTGTCTTTCTCTCAAAAGTAAATAAATATTAAACAAAAAATTTTTTAAAGATAACAGAGAAAGAGATAAGTAAAATTCAACCACTGGTAATTTCCACCCTGGGAGAAAATATCCCCTTCACTACAGTTCTAGTTTATACTTAGGAATAATTGTGACATCGGGTGATTAAGAAAACATCACATATTTTAGGAATTGACTGATCAGCAGAACCCATACAACTCACTCTGCTGGAGTATACTTGGTTTTATTCAACTGTGAGAGTAGGGGAATGTTCCCAATAGTTTTGTATTGCCCTGCAACGAGGCAGACATAGCATGGATTTGAAAGCAAACTTTTTCTGTTTCTGCCTATAACTATGCTAACCCTATGGGAAATTGAAGTCTGGAAATCTATATGATATTTGAGGGGCTCTGGGAAAACTCGTCCGTTTTGTAACAGACAGAGCAGGAGCAGGGGGAGGAGTAGAGAGAGGGAGACAGAGAATCCAAAGCAGGCTCCAGGATCTGAGTTGTTAGCACAGAGCCTGATGCAGAGCCCAAACTCACAGACCATGAGATCATGACCTGAGCTGAAGTTGGACGTTCAACCAACTGAGCCGCCCGGGTGCCCCTCCTCGCCTTCAAAATGTAGATAAAAGCAGCACGTCTTCTGAGGATTATGAGAACATAAATTTAAAAAGCAAATGGCATATTCTGAGGCAGACACTTCCCTCCATAACACTTCAATACTGTTCAACCGCATCTGCCTCGGAAAACACGGACACACTGAATAGTTCCAAGTCATGTACCCTACTTGATAAGCACGTTAGCTCTCTTCCAGTGGACTGGTCCGTGAACGTGAATGTCAGAAGAGTGAAAAAAGGCTGAGATCCCAGCTTGAGGAGAAGGAAGAACACCAAGAGGAAGGAAAAGGAATTTTCCAGAAACAGCATCTGATGAGTCTCTACGGATAAACATCTACTCCATGGTTTTACCGAGCCCTCATTCTGAAAACTAGCTAAAGACAACACTATAATTTGATGGCTGGTGCACAAGAGGCTTGCTAAATAACTACCACTTTCTAGTGCTGTGCTGGGCACGTTCACAAGTATTAGCTCAATTCATCCCCATAACAACCCCACGAGGTAGGTATCATCATTCCTTGTTTTTATACATGAGGTAACTGGGGTTCAAAGAAATTAAGTTAGCCACTCAAGGTTATGGTACCAACAAGAAAAGCAGCCCCAAATTGGCTACAGGCTCCTCCAGTGCCAGCTGCTATGACACCAGGTGGTTCTGCAGTCACAGAGCAGGTGTGACCCAGGTTTCTTCCAAAACGTCTATCCCCCAGACATGATACCAAAGATCTTCCACCAATTTCTAACTGCCCGTTTACGTTGTTTCCTCTAAGCGACTGAAACGGCTATCAGAGTTGTGCTTTAACATCCAGGCTGGTAGTCTTCCTCTTTTCTCTGTAGCAATGTAGCACGGCCACAGGGAGACTTGTACCAGCCATTATGGTGCAAAGGCATTCACTAAATGTTGAAAGGAAAGGCAGAAAGGAAAGGCACAGTGGAGTGATCAGTAGACTCGGATGAGCACCTTTAACCATGGGCAGGACAGTCGTGTACAAGCACAAGATGAAAGCAGTCATTGTACGTTGTGGGCCGGCTCACTGGCAGAAGGGAAGTAGAGCACTCGCCGCTTTCTCGTTAGCTCACTTGCCAACTCCTATGGCCTCAGAGAGTTTTAACTAGCCTCAGACCAGACATCTTCATGCCCGGCAGCTTTTGGCGAGGCAACTCTTTTTTCTGGGGGAAAGGAAAGCCTATAGAGCATTGGCTCTCACACCTTGGTGTGCTTCAAACTCACCTGGCAGGCTTGTTAAAACACCATCTCCTGAGTTTCTGATTCAACAGACCAGAAGTAGAGGCTTGAAAATTTCCACTTCTAACACGTTCCTGGTGATGCATCTGCTGCTGGTTTGGAGCTCCACTTTGGAAACTATTCACCTAGATCAGTGTTCTTGACATTGGCCACATATTAGAATCCTTTGAGGAGCTTTAGAAAACACTGGCATCCATACGCAAGCCAATAATCTACACTTCTGGGGATGTGACATGGACAGGATTAAAATCCTGGTTATTCAAATATGGAAACCACTGGCCCAGGATTTTTAAGAAGCAAGCCCTGTCCTCGATAATTCCTAAGAGTGCACCCTGACATACACTTTGCATGACAGAGGAGCAAGTGTTTATGACTTTTAGTGGAAAACATTTAGCTGTTCTAGACTTCAAAACAAAATGAACTACAGGTATCTCAAAGATAACAGCTTCCAGAACTTAAAAAAAATATGAAAAAATGAAAAAATCAATAGAAAACAAATTGTGAAAAACAAGTGGAATTGACATGGGGCAGCAAATGACTTACAGTGGTGGACAGAACATGTTAAGATGGGTAGATTATGTCTTGTATCCAAGTCCCTGCCATCATGTAACTTTATTTTGTCTCGTTATTCATGGTCATCTTTAATCCCTGTGGCTTAACTAACTTAAAAGCTTGATATTTCAAGGGCGCCTGGGTGGCTCCATCAGTTAAGCAACTGACTTTTGATTTTGGCTCAGGTCATGATCTTACACTTCGTGAGAGCACACCCCTTGTTGGGCTCTGCGCTGACAGCACAGTCAGCTTGGGATGCTCTCTGCCCCTCCTCCACTCACACACACTCTGGCTCTCTTTCTCTCAAAATAAATAAATAAACTTTTTTTAAAAGCCTGATATTTCCCACTTTCAATCCAATGTAAATCTCATTTTGAACCAGCCTTTGTGAAGACATTTGTGCCAATTTTCAGAAAGATCTTAGAGAATGGGGGAAGCAGGTTCTAAAAGCTACATTCCCATGGGTTCGCTGTCAAACCTCTGGTAACACTCTAAAACAAACTATTTCAAAATCAGCGAGCAGTGATCGCTGAGAGCCAGTATAGGTTCCCCAAATCAGTCTTTCACCAAACCAGTTGCATTTCCCTTTCTGACGGGTTTCCAGGTCAGGAAGATCAGGGAAACAGCATAGACAAAAATGTATCTTGATTTCAGCAGACAATTTGCAATCCTGTGGATAAGGATGACATAAATGGCAGTACACCTGAAAAGAGTTGTAGGTGGTAGTTGTAGCTACCCAAGGAATGTTGACCGCTTGATGAATCACCGCCTACCCGACGGGCGGTCACAACAGCAGACTCTCAAATGTTATCTGTGGTTCATCCAGTCCCAAATCTCGGCTAATGATGGATGAGGACACAGAAGACATGCTTATCAAAACTGGAGGTGTGACAAAGCCGGGAGAGAAGCCTAATTCATTAATGTCAAAGGAATCAAGAGAGGCAGTCTCCATACACTATAACAACAGGCTGTGACTAAGAACTTAATAAGGATAAATGTAAAATTATCCATTTTTAAAAATCAAATGCAAAAATAGGGGAGTAGAGCAGATTGAGATTAAAAATAGTTTCGTGAGAAAAAATCCCAAGGGGTTTTAAGCGACTATAGTCTCAATACCATCTAGTGGATCTCAGATTTCTTTGAAAATCTGTGAAAGCTAAAGACTATCGCATAGACAAACAACCATAGTCAAAAAATTTTGTTTACAATTTCAGCTGGAGCCTGTCAATGACCACCAGAGGTCACAGATCCCAACTCTTAAATAGTATATTTAAGCCGCCATAAAAATGACAGCAAGTTTTGTGCTTTAACAAAAGCACAAAAGTGTAATATCAAACCAATGGAGATAACAGTCCAAAGGGCTTGATACATCTTAATTATAGTTTTCAGTTTACAGTATTAAGCTAAATGTAGAGACTGAAAAACTGGAATAAAATTAATGGCGAAGCATCTAGAAATTATGCTAAATAAAGACCATTTGAAAGAATCTGAGACATTTAGTCTTAAAAAACATAGGAGAAACACAGTAGTAGGGTTCTAAAATCTGAAGGCTACCATTTGTAAGAGCGTGCCGACTTATAATACTCTATAGCAGCCCTGTGCAGTAGAAATGCAATGCTAGTCACATATGTCACTTAAAACTTTCTAATCACCATATTTAAGAGTAGAAAGAAACAGGTGAAATTAAATAATATATTGTATTTAACCCAACAGACGAAAACCAGTATCATTTCAACAAGTAATCAGTGTAAAACTTTGTCATATTGAGTTTCTGAAATCTCATATAAATTTTACATTTACAATACATTTCAGTTAGGACTAGATGCATTTTAAGGTCTCCAGAGCCATATATGGCTAGTGTCTACCATACTGGAAAGCACAGCTCAAACTTCCCAGGGTGAAGAAAGTCAATTAAGAGATATTAGAGAGAGAGAAATTTCTAACAGAACTGCCCCAAAACAGAACAAATCCTTTACAGAGTGATAAGCTCTCTGTCATTGGATATGTTCTAATTTAGACCTGGAAACCACACATCAAGGATTATTTAAGCATTTCCGAATAGGGTTGGGACTGGGGTAGATAATACTAAAGTCCAGTCTCATTCTGAGGCTATAATGCTTTGACTGTCAGGTTTGGGAATTGAAGCTGCTGGAACCGCCAACTTCATGATATCCTGGGACAAGTGGCCAGCCAGCCTCTCCTTACAAGATTTTGCCAATCTGGTTATGCGTGGAAATATGTGGCAGGTGCCCCTTCCCCTTCTGTGGTGGAACCCAGCCTAAGCTACCCATGAAAACAATCCATATGCTTGGCTAGAGCTCTGACAGGAGGCTGAAGAAGGACCATCATCGCATCACGGAGCTGAGCTCAGTCTGGAAATAACCCACCTAAAACATGCATCTAGCATACACATTAATTCTTGCACTCAGCCAACCAGCTCACCCCCCAGTTCCAGTTTTGCATTAAGCTCATCAATAGACAATTGAAGACCCGGCACCAAGGTCTTTGTGATCTACAGACAACGGCTGTCTGGTGAAGCTGGAAAAGGGTTGGTAGGAAAGATGTGCTCTGGAGGCAGACGCCCTGAGTTCAAGCCTCACCCGTGCCTCTCGTCAGCTATGTGACTCAGACAAGTGACCAGCAGGACCTCGAATTCATGCTTTTCACTTGAGATACCAATCTGCCCCTGCCAGTCATTTCAGTGTCTACAAAACCAAAAAGCCACACATGAAGTCAGATACAAGTGCTGGGTTCATTGGTGACACTCTATAAACAGTACTGACAGTTCTTTTTCTAAAAATGCTTTTTTTTCCTGAATATACGCATATGAATAGGTAAATGTATATGATATACATTCATTACAGAAAGTTTGGAAAATATATAAAAGTGTTAAGAAGAAAGTTTAAATGACCCTACCACTCAGGGCAAATTGCTTTTTGACATTTTGTCACTTCTGTACATTTTTTAAATATAATGTGCATCGTTTGTTTTTTTAGAAACATCAATTTTTTTTTAGAAACACCAATTTCTAATACCCTTCAAAGTTCCAAGATCACAAAGAGTAACTTTCTTACTGACATCTCCGAAGTCATTCCTTTTCTCGAACTATCCTGAATACTGTAGGAGGGACGGATGCCTGCTATCCTAATGTCCCACTCTGGAGGGGCCTAGGCGAGGAGTTAGTGGCAGGTAAAAGGCTCTAAGAGTCCCAGTCTTGCATTTCACAGGTGAGGAAAGTGAAGCTCAGAGAGCCAAAGTGACTTTCCTACAATCACCCAGCAGGACGTAGAGTTGGGGTGTTGTACCCCACATAAGCACTCTCCCACCTCACCACACTCCTTTGTACATCATAATTCAACCTCACATGTTCTAGCTAATTGGAGCCTTTTTTCTGCCAGGCATCTCTGTATTTTAAGATCAAAATTAAATGCCTACATATATATTTTTTTAAACAGTTGCATGGTGGCTTGATAACAGGAAAGTCATTTATTTGACCAAGGGCACTTTATAAGGTTGTCTTTCCAAAGAAAAAGCTCAAAAGAATTCTCCCTTGCCATGTGCAAAATATCCCCTTAATTAACACACTCATATTACCAGGCAATTAAAATGATTTATTCAAGGAGTTTTAGAGTTATTCCTTAATACCGATCTATAATAAACCAGGGACATAAGAGTAATAATACCTGCTATCATCCCAGTCAAATATAAGCCTCATAAACAACATTTGCACTTTTATCAATTCACATATCCTTCCCAAATCGTAAGATTGCAATGTGGGACTTTTGCTTTTCAATGGGATAAAATATATTGCTGCGCTTTGTTTTGCTTTTTGCAAGTCTAACACTCAAGGAAGGATTTTTCCTGGTCTATCTGGACTGAGAAATAAATAATGTTGAAGTTACAGTGTTACGTCCATTATTACCTAGACACTCCTCACCAGTGCAGGGACACAAAGTGAATCACCCTCAGTCCCTAGTTCCCACGTTTTTACATTACCTGCTGTGTTGTTTTCCATTTATATTTCTTAGTAATGTACTTATCTGCCTCTACCATTAAATGATTCATCAGCCTTCCTCCAGGTTACAGTTTGCTGTAAAGATTAATTAACAGTGTATATATATATAAGGCACTTAGCACAGCTCCTGGCATGGACCAGGAGTGACCTGATGTTACCCATTAATATCATCTTTATTATCAACTTTAAATGCAGGTCACCACCCAGAACAGTCTGGCACACTCAAAACTAGATGGAAACATGGGCCCTTGGAATATCTGGTGTCTTAACCATGTATGTGATGAGTACAGTTTTGGAAGAAGATTCTCCCTAGCTTCTTAAGCAGGTGTTAATAACCACCATTGGGAGAAGGTATGTGTGCCAACCAAGTCATAATCGCCGAAGTTGTGAAGGTGGCCTGCCCTCAAAGAGCTCACAGATGAATCCTGGAGGAGCACATGGGAGTGGTGTCCTCGGACCAGTGTAAGGCGACAAGCGCTGAAGCAGAGAAGAACTCGCGATGTTATCTAGAGAACCAAAATGGCCCTGGAAATAGCAGCCTTTGTCCTGAATGTTGGAGATGGGGTGCCTGGGGAGGGTGTACCAAGTCCCAGAGAACAAGCAGTAACAGTAAACCTATTGTTTTCTCTAAGGAAAACAGAGAAACAAGGTCATTTCCTTGTGTGGCACCTGGAGAGGGTGGGTGCTGCCTGCAGGGGGCGTTAGGGAGGGTGTGGTCCTAGGGGACTATGGACAGGTCCCAGCTTCAGGCAAGACCTCCCAGCACCACTTAGTTCAGTATGAATGTTTTGTGGCTCCATGGGGTCCTTTGGCTCTACTGACTTCTCCAGCTATCACAGTCGGCCACTTTCTTAACCTTTCGGTTCCTGCTTTCCTTTGCTCTGTCTTCTCATTTCTGTCTCCAGCCATTTATGTTTTGCTTCTTGGCTTTGTCCCAATCCTTTTGAAGTGCTTCTTTCGTTCCCTCTAGGAAATATGTCATTCTCAGGTGTCTAAGTTACCTATGAGTTGTGCGTTCCTCAAACTTTGGGGTTCCCATTTTCATTGCCGCTTCCTGCACAGAATATCTCTCTTTGCCATGAGAAAAAGTGTTCATTTTTCTTATTTCTGGGTTTGGCAACATTTGAGGTGCCAAAGTACAGTATTTGAATAATTAAAACCTTATGTAGGCAGCTCTGGGGGACTTTTATGGCTAATAAATCCTATGAAATACTGTTACTTTAACTTCCCTAAATAGTTCTCAGAAGTCATTGGAGCTGCTGTAAATATATATACACATACATGCATACGTATATATATATATATATATATATTTTTTATTATTTACAAAGTACTTCTACCTTACTCTGCTTTTATTTAAATATGAAAAATATGTTTTCCGCAAAAGTCATTTCTTTAAAACACAATGCATAGGACTTTAACACAATTTTCCCCATTTCTGCACAAAGAGGCTCACACTTGTGGACAGTATCTTACTTAATGCCTTCCCTTCCAATTCCCGACTAACCAGAATTTCCCTTTTATACGTCAAATGCCTTGCTTTTGTGATTTGTTTCATAATTGCCAAGCTCTTTCACATACAAGAGTTCACTGACTTCTCTCAACAGCTTCGTATTATTTGTTCTTATTTTGCATTTGACAAAAATGATGTCGAGTGTTACGTATTTCATCCCGAGCCCCACGGCTTAGCTGTGAGTGGCAGTGACCCCTTGAATGCAAGGCACATCCCTCCGCCACCTAATATGTCATGAGAAGATAGTAAGGCCTTGGCGTTTCAGCTCTAGGGCCTCGTCCCATACTCCTCAAACAAGAAATGTAATTACTCCTCCCTTCCATTCTTTCTTCCTCAGTAATAAGTGGTCCTCCAATCATTGTCACACTAATGCAAAGACATCATGATAATTCTTGCTTCTAAATAAGGCTCTTACTGTGAGCAAACAAATATAACTAATAACTTGATATTGCCAGAAAAATGCCAGGGTTGCCAGAGTTATAAACCCTATAAATATTTTCTAGAGGAAAAAAGGTGATAACCTCTGCCCTAGTCAGGTTCTGCAGAAGCAGAGCCTCAGTGGGGATTCATACACACCCCATTTATTGAGGCATCACGCACAGGAGAAACTGATAAGGAGTGAAGGGATCAGGACACAGAGTGGGTAAGGTGGTGTCTGGTGCCTGAACTTGCAGGTAGTTTGCAGATACAGAAGTGCTGCCCCCACTGTTCCGGGGCCCCCCCACAACATCCCCTACCTTGAGGCAAAGAAGCAGGATTTTATAAACCCCGCCCACCCATGGTCTGTCATAGGCCACTGGACAGACCATTAGAAGAGACTCTAGGGGAACTAGATTGGGTGATAACAATAATAATTTAATGATAATAACAATAATCCCACAACTATCATTTGTTCAATGCCTACCATGTAATAGTCATTTGCCTATATCATTTTCAGTTCTTAGAGCAATTCTTCAACTTATTAATGAAAACACTGATATATAAAGAATGATGTGATTTGCTTGAGGGCATAGAGTTGGATATTGGCAGTTCTGGGGTTAAATCCTTGTAAATCCTTATCCGATCCCAACACCCATGATTGTTTGCTATTCTGTAATATTCAGCTCCAGTTCTCAGTCAATGCTCAATGGTGAGATGGCCGGCCAGCGCTATCTAGGCCTGCCTCACTAACTTATCCTTCCCCCCAAAAATGCGACTAAGACATGCTCCTGTACTTAAAAATAAACAATGGCAACAAGACAAAAACCACAGCAAACACAGTGAAAATTTCTGCATCCGTTCAGCAAATATATACTGAGCACCTACTATGTGTTTCACACCCTTTTGACACCAGAACTAGATAAGACAGGAAAGATCTCTATTTTCAGGGAGCTTATCTACGTAACCACAGAAATAATCCATTTAATAGGATATGTGCTATTTTAAAACATAGGATAATGGGATAAAAAAGAAATTAGTCAGAGAAGGCCTCCAAAAGGAGATGTTATGTGGGCAGAGTCTGAGGGGAAAAGCTTAGATAGCAATGAGATGGTCTGAAGGAAGAAAATTTCAGACTAAGAACACAGTAAGTGCGAGGCCCTGAAGGCAAGGGGCTGGGGAGAGGGACGCTTGTTGTATTTAGGAATAAGAAGGCCTGTGTGGCTGGGGTTCAGGGAGCAAGGGAATCACAGACATGAAAATGAGATCAGGAAGGTTGGCAGGGTCTAGACCACTTAGCCCTTGTAGACCCGGATAAGGAATTGGGGTTATTTTTAATCTAATGTTATAGACAACGGAGTAATATGATCTGATTGGCATTTTTGAATTTTTTAATGTTTTTTATTTATTTCTAGGAGATAGAGAGAGAGACAGCATGAGCAGGGGAGGGCCAGAGAGAGAGGAAGTCACAGACTGAAACAGGCTCCAGGCTCTGAGCTGGCAGTCAGCACAGAGCCCGACGCAGGGCTCGAACCCACGAACCGCGAGATCATGACCTAAGCGAAAGTTGGACGCTTAACCGACTAAGCCACCCAGGCACCCCCGATTGGCATTTTTGAAAGATACTTTGACTACCTTGTGGAGTATGGATCATTTGGAAAGGGGGGTAACAGGGAAATCAGGAAGACCAACAAAGATGTATCACAGTCCTCCAGGGATACCCTGAGGAGGGTGTCCCTGGAGGATGTAGTGAAGATGACAAAGAGAAGTAGAGAGATTGGAAGTGAGTTTTACAGGTAGCACACTGACAGAGTTTGCTGTAGGAAATGATGGAGACAAAAGTCAAGAATAACTCCTTTTTTCCTTCAAATTTTTATTTATATTCTAGTGAGTTAACATACAGCGCAATATTGGTTTCAGGAATAGACTTCAGTGATTCATCACTTACCTACAACACCCCGTGCTCATCACAACAAGTGTTCTCCTTAGTACCCATCACTCATCTACCCCATCCCCCACCCTCTTCCCTCCATCAACCCTCTGCTTGTTCTCTATCTTTAAGAGCCTCTTGTTTCCCTCTCCTTCTTTTTTCCCCCTTGCCATATGTTCATCTGTTTTGCTTCTTAAATTGCACATATGAGTGAAATCATATGGTATCTGTCCTTCTCTGGCTTATTTCACTTAGCATAATATACACTCTAGCTCCATCCATATTGTTGCAAATGGCAAGATTTTATTCTTTTTGATGGCCAAGTAAAAGTCCCGTGTGTGTGTGTGTGTGTGTGTGTGTGTGTGTGTGTGTGTGTGATATCTTCTTTATCCATTCATATCCATTCATCAGTCGACAGATATTTGGGCTCTCCATAATGTGGCTATTGTTGATAATGCTGCTATAAACATTGGGGTGCATGTACCCCTTCAAATCTGTATTTATCTATCCTTTGGGTAAATACCTAGCAGTGCAATTGCCAGATTGTAAGCTAGTTCTATTTTGAACTCTTTGAGGAACCTCCATACTGTTTCCCAGATTGGCTGCAAGTAGTTTGCATTCCTACCAACAATTGAAGAGGGTTCCCCTTTCTCCACATCCTTGCCAACACCTATGGTTGCTTATGTTGTTGATTGTGACAAGTGTGAAGTGGAATTGCACTGTGGTTTTGATTTGTATTTCCCTGATAATCAGTGATGTTGGGCATCTTTTCTTGTGTCTGTAGCCATCTGGATGTCTTCTTTGGAAAAATGTCTATTCATGTTTTCTGCCCTTTTCATAACTGGATTATTTGTGTTTTAGGTGTTGAGTTTGGTAAATTCTTTATAGATTTTGGATACTAGCTCTTTATCCAATACATCATTTACAAATATCTTCTCCCATTCTGTAGGCTGCCTTTTAATTTTGTTTATTGTTCTCTTCACTGTGCTGAAGCTTTTTATCTTGATGAAGTCCCCATAGTTTATTTTTGAAGAGTAACTCCCAAGTTTTTGGATTTAGCAACTAGAGTTGCCATTTTCTCAAGTTTGGAAGGCTTTAGGTTAGCTAGAAGTAGTGCTAGGGAATCATCAGTTCTTCTTTAGACATGGTCATGTGGCACACCTTAAACATTCATACAGAAAAATCAAGTCAGAAGCTAGATGTATGAATCTGAGCTTGTGGAGAGAGGTCATAGTGGAAGACAAAAATCTGGGAGCCTCAGCTTATTGACAATATTTGAAGTGATGGGACTAAGATCACCTAAGGAGGAGATGACCAAAAAGGGGAATGAAGGAGCCCAGGAATTATGTCCAGGGGCTCAACATCTAGAGGTAAGCAGAGAAGAAATAGCTAGCCAAGGCACTGCAAAAGAAAGGCTCTTGAGTTAGGAGAAAAGTAGAGGTCTTAAGAGTATGCAAAGATTTTTCCAAGGAGAATGCAGGCACAAACAGTTCCAAGGAAAGTGATTTCTAGATCCTCAACTTCACATCCACTCTGCAGAAACTTAACTGCCTGAGAAGGTGCCTAGTGTAAGTGGTTCTCTATACCAACTGCCTTTCATAGACTCATGTCTCCCATCTTCTTCTGTTTCAAATCTTACTCTAGTATGTGCCCAGTAGTGTGAAAATGTCCTGGGCACAAACAGAAGCAATTAGAAATATAGATGTTAGCTTGATGAAGTTCATAACTACAATATCTACCTATGAAAGCCTTGTCCAGATCAGATGATGTCAAATGTTTTGCTTCCCACAAAACTGGAGGAGAGCCTAATTGAGTTGAGAAATGGTGGATCATTAAAACATTGTTTTGTGATGAATTACTCTATGAGTTTTGGTGTATAACCCAGGAGTTCAAAGAATTGAAAAGCACTTCTAAAACAAAATTTCTATCTGATTTATACAAACATGTTTTCTCAAAGCTTACCCTTTTTAAAAAGAAAACAACAGACAGTGAATTTATGCTAGGTTCTGTCTTACTATAACAATAAACAGTGGTTTCCATGAATATATGAACTAACTGGTGAATAATATAAGCTCTAGCCAACTTAGAGAAATGTACTTATTATAAAATTTTCTTTTTAGTTTCATACTTTCTCATCAAAATTTGTAATATACAGTATCTATGTTATACTTTTATCAAATGTATAATTAAATAAATGTAGTGATAACTGAATCTGAAATAAATGTTTTAATTAGAAGAGCTTTATTGTAATAGAAAAATTTTTAAAGCTTTATTTTCAATTAATATACACAATTTAGTTGCAGAGAAGTTGGTATAGAGCCATAAAATATATTACACTGGGAAAAATTTTGTGTAGGAAGTTGAATGAAAATATAAATTTAAGAGGAAAAAGGAACAATGTAAAATTAAAATGTCAAACTGTTAAAGGAGTCTGTGTATTTTCTAAATGGCTGATGGTAAGAAACACATTTCTACTGTGTTTAGATTCCACTGGGCACATTAAAAAAGAGTGATATAACATTTTTATTTTAAGATGTCAATATATATATATATATAACACAGTAAAATCTCTATCCCTTGCAGTATTTAAACAAATGATGAAAAATATAGATGTCATCTCTAAAAATGTACAACCATCTACAAAATGCTATAAAATTCTTCTAGGGATTATATGAACAAAAGTGTTTGAACATAACATATGTAAGCCAAGGGAAAGAAGGTTTCAAACAGAGAGTGGTCAATCTGTCAAATGCTGCTGAGAGGTGAAATGGGAATACAACTGGACTGGCAATAGGCAGTTCATTGACCACCTTGATTTGAGCAGTTTCAGTACAGTGAAGGGTCTGGAAACCCAGTGAGAACAAGTTTAAGAGAGAATGAGAGGTGAGGATGTAGAGGCCCCCAAGTAAGACAACTGTCAATAAATTCTGCAGTGAAGGGAAGCGAAGAAAGAGATAATAAATGGAGGGATAGGAGAGATCAAGAGAAGGTAGATAAGGGAGCCTGGGTGGGTCAGTCGGTTGAGTATCCAACTCTCTCTTGTTTTAATGGTTTATTTTATTTTTGAGAGAGCGCAAGCTGGGGAGGGGCAGAGAGGAGAGGATAGAGGATCCCAAGAGGCCTCTGCTAATAGCAGAGAGCCCAATGTGGGACTTGAACTCACCAACCACGTGATCATGATATGAGCCCAAGTCAGATACTCAACCAACTGACCCACCCAGGTGCCCGGAGCATTTGATTCTTGATTTTGGCTCAGGTCATGATCCAGGGTTGTGGGATCCAGCTCTGTGTTGGGCTCTGCACTGATCTGAGCATGGAGCCTGCTTAAGATTCTCTTTCTCTTTCTCTCCCCACCCTGCACCATCCTCTCCCCTGCTTGTGTACTCTCTCTCTCTCTAAAAAAAAAAAAAAAATTTTAAAGAGAAGGCAGATAAAGAAGATACTAGAACACATTTGTATGCTGATGTGGAAAGTAGAGAAGAAATCAATAATGCATGAGAGACAAGGGAAATTCTCAAGCAAAGGTGACGGGTAGAATTCAAAGTACAAGTGAAGCATGGTCTTATCTTCCAATGTCCCAGGAAAGAAGGGACAGATGTGGGTAGAGAGGCCAGTGCTACTATGTTTATAGACAATACAAGTGATGGACAGTGAAAAATATAGGGTCAAGGGACTGGAGATCTTGATAAGATCAAAAGATACTGGAATGAAGATAATAGAATAAATGAGACAGAAGAATAGAAAGTATCAAAGAGAAGGATGTTCAAACTAATATTTTATTTTATTACTTTGGTTTTTTTTAGAAAGAGATGTATGCATGTATGCAAGCAGGGGAGAGGGGCAGAGGGAAAAAGAGAGAGAATCTCAAGCAGGCTCCACATTCAGCACAGAGTCCAACATGGGGCTCCATCCCACAATCGTGGGATCATGACCTGAGCCAAAATCAAGAGTTGGGCGCTCAACCAACTTGGTCACTGGAGTACCCCACCAAAACTAGTATTTTAGAGGAGATGCAATTATTGGTTTGATCAAGGGAATTGGTGATGAGGTGGAATGGAGGAAAAAAATAATTGGAGGTGATGAAGTTAAGCAGTTTTGAGCATAGGGTATTGGATGGATCACTCACATGGATGTTGAAGTCACCAAGAACAGTAATAGGGCAGAACGAAGAAGGCAGTGAACCAGATACCAATCTTATAAATAAAGGGATATAACTGGGAGGCTGGTAGAGGGAGACTCTGAGAGAAATGTGGGTAGAATACTAGGATGTTGTGAGCTTTAAAGGACTAGCGTTTCTGAAAGATAAGGAAGACAAATAGTTTCTAGCAGGTAATAGGTAGCGAGGAGGACACTTTCCAATGTCAATGCCTTGAGGTATATGGAGCATGAGAGACAAAGCAGCCACCACCTAGGACAAATGTCAGGGAGGGAGCTTTAAGTGGAACAAGAGGATCAAAAGCAATTCACAGAAGAGGCTGAAGCTTCAAAGGAGTTTGCTGATGACAGACTAAGAGCATGAGTGTGGAAATGGAAAGACATGGGAGGAAGTCTTGATGGTCATGGGTGGCCCAGGAGACTTCTGCTTCTGCCAGTGATGTCAGGTATGATGGAATTTACCCTATGGGCAAGAGGCACCATCAGTGCATTCTAAAATCAAGAGGATTTAGAGGCACCTGAGTGGCACAGTTGGTTGAGGTTCCAACTCTTAATTTCAACTCAGGTCATGATCCCAGTGTCATGGAATGGGGCCTCACCTAGGACTCTGCACTGAATAAGGAACCTGCTTGGGATTCTCTCTCTCTCCCTCTGTCCCTCTCCTCCACTCACTCTCGCTCTCTCTAAAATAATAATAATAATAATAATAATAATAATAATAATAATAATAAAGAAAATAAAAAATCCAGAGGATTTAGCTAGAAGATTAGTGGGTTAGTATACATTCAGCCTCTTCATTTTTCACTAATAGGAAAAGCAATAGATGTAGGAGAAATGGTCCAAGAGAAACTATAGTTGTGAACTGTCTCCTTATAATTCATCCTCAAAGGGTTGGGTTTGTTTCTTGCTACTCCTCCAATTTGGGTATGCTACCACAGGGAGCAGAGATACCACAGTCATGTGATCTGAAGGCTGGAATTTTTTCTTTTATTCCAGAATCTTTCTGCTTCAACCTTCGGCATTTTCCAATAAAGGTTTTAACATCCAACTGAGGACACATAAATTCATTATGAGACAAACTGAAAATACCAAACATTAAACCATTCACAGATGAGACTGAGAGCAAATTTTAGAGATATAAGCAATTAGGTAGATTTTTATTTCTCTATTTCGGCTAACTTCAACTTTAGTTCTAAGCCTAATTTGGTTCATAGTTGTTAACTAGAATATGCCTTTACTACAAACCCCGTTCTCCTAAATATGGAGTCAAAATCTTTTTGTGCATGCTAATTCAATTAACTCAGAAATAATGCATATCATAGGAATATAAAAGTAGAACTAATATCTGAGACCCACAACACCCGACCTCAAATCCTGCCTGATCAGCATGATGCCCTCCATTTCACAGATGAGAAAAGGGGCTTCAGATATATTAAGGGGCATTCTGGGGTTAGCCAGGGAGTGGGAAGTCAGGATCGAATCTGGCTCTATTGACCTCCAAAGTCTGTGCTCCTTTGATGCTACAGTTCTACTCTATGGGATACATTATATGGAGACCAGAGAGGATAAAAAAATAAGTATGACCCTAGGTTATAAGTAGTATACTTATAGGGGTTCAGACCCACCATAAATTCCCTAAGAGAAGTCCAAACTCATTCTCTTGTAGGTGAGATCAAAGCTAGTTGGAGGATCAGAAAAGATGACATGCAAGAGAGGCTACTTGGGATGGGCTTCAAAGAATGGACAGGAAGTCAGCAGGGGGAGAATACATTCACAGCCATAGGGTTCAGTCTCCAGACACTTCACACACCTTGTGGGTTCAGTAGCCAATTTCCTTCAACTGAATCCAAGTTGATCAAAGGAAAATTATGTGTCGGCCTTCTTCATGTCCCAAGACTAAACTATCTGCTTTGCTGCCATACTGGGGAGAGGGAAAATGGGAGAGAGCAATGGAGAGAGTTAGAGGTCTTCTTGATGTCACAGTAATGGAAAAGATCATGTTTCTCCAGTCCTAGAATTTCCTCTGAAATATGTGACTACTCCAGAGATGCCATTCATGACATGTTTCCTCCTTCATATTTTTTAAGATTTTATTTTTTTAAGTAACCTCTATACCCAACGTGGGACTTGAATTTAAAATACTGAGATCAAAAGTCGCCTGCTCTATCAATTGAGCCAGATGCTCCCCAGACACTTTTCCTCTTTTAATTGACCCAAAGTGATACACAGTGGCTGTTTCTAGTGCTTAGCTGAGTTTATCCTTAGCAAAGAGTTTTAACTAACAAAATGCTTTCTCTTTCTAGCATTAGAAATTATAAAATCCTTGTGTATAACCAAAACTGCACAGAATGATTTTAAACTCTATACACATGTGGTCTCATTTAATTCTCCAGACAACCAGATGAAATAATTACTATGATTATCCCCATCTCATAGATGAGAAAACAGCCTCAGAGGTGTTGAACTTTTAAACTGCTTTATCAGAGACTTAATGATTTTATTTAAAAAAAAATATTTACAGGGGTGGCTCATCGCTTTAAGCACCCGAACTTCAGCTCTGGTCATGATCTAGAGGTTCATGAGTTTAAACCCTCCGTCGGGCTCTGTGCTGACAGCTCAGAGCCTAGTGACTGCTTCAAATTCTGTGTTTCCTCTCTCTCTGCCCCTCTCCTGCTCACACTCTGACTCTCTGTCCCTCTCTCTCTCAAAAATAATAAACAATTTTTAAAAATTTTAATTAAAAAATATATACTTGTGGGGTGCCCAGTGGCTCATTCAATTAGACCTCCAAATCTTGATCTGGGCTCAGGTCATAATCTCATGGTTCCTGAGTCCAAACCCCACAAAGGGTTCTGTGCTGACAGTGCAGAGCCTGCTTGGGAGTCTCTCTCTCTCTCCCTCTCTCTGCCCCTCCCCAACTCTTGCCCTCTCTCTTTTTCTCTAAATAAATAAATAAATAGACTTTTAAAAAATATTTGCAAAGCTTATTTATTCAGTGTTTCTTGTTTGTTTGTAAGTAGGCTTCACACCCTATGCAGAGCCCAACACAGAGCCTGAACTGACAAATCAGAGGCTCAACCAACTGAGCCACCCAGGTACCCCTATTCAATTTTCTTTTTTATGTCTCTACTCAGTGATCCTGCAAATGATAACTACCACCGTGGGCATATATAAATTCATACTTTGACTTTACAGATCCATGTTAATTATGGCTCATGCTGTACAACATAAACTGTGAATAACTGTTAGTGCAGATAATTGAAAATTTCAAGAATTACAACTCTGAGTTTTCTGTTCCGAAGACTATCCTTTTGTGTCCCTACAAAATAAAAGCTGCTTAAATTTCTCACACATTTGAATTTCACAAGTTATATTTATAATGAGAAAATACTATGTTCAATATGCTTTGTAAACTTAAAAAATGCCTGACAAACTTTAAACCACCAAACAAACGTGGTTTGGTTTTAAGCTATTATTTCCAAACAGAAAGTGAAGCTCATCAGAATTTTTTTTTCCAAACAGTCACACTTCTGGTCCATAGAAACAACCTAAAACTACAAACTAAAAACAACAGTTAAGGAATGTGTTAATTGCTCACTGGCCAGTGTCATTGCTTGACTGAACTATTCCCAAATGGAGACAGAATATAAATTTCTATTCTATACAGATATTAGAATAGGGTCTGACAAACACAAAAGAGGAAGTGGGGAGGGAAGAAAGGATAGCTTCAAATGTGTATTTTACAATAAATATACCATGTACTTCTGAGAATTTGCTTAAATCAATATTTTAAGTCATACTGTTGCCCAATTCTATTAACCAAATGTAAAGGGTTCACTGCAGGACAGAGCTAAAGCACTTTGCTAATTTATGTTTATTGATGAGGACTTGGCTGGAGGAGGAAGATTTAGCTTTTACTTTGACAAAGAAAGGGAGCTCTAGTACTTGGAATGGAATATTGCTGCAGTGTCGCTGGGGAAAATCCAATTAGAAGATCTTCCCTGTTTCTGCTACCATCTAGGCTACAAACCCATGTCTCCATCCCCATCTCCTCTCCCAGCAGACATGGTACCCACAGTCCTATGGCTCTATTCATTGGGTTATTGTTGGGTAAGCGATCAGCCAAGAGTTTGGCTGATCCAACATAACCAACTCTGGGAATGTACTGGAAGGCTGTGGGAACCCATGAGCTCCACCAGAGGCTGCAGAACAGGCCCTGAAAAGGACAGGAACCAAAGAGCTCTGTGGACTGGGGAAGTAGACACGCTCATAGTAGCAGGAACCCTACGGTCAGCATGCTGCTGCATGTTTTCATCACTTCTTCTTATACTCAAGGGTCCATGTCCTGGAAGAGACTGTTCAATTGGCCAAGATCAGGTCCTATAACCACTCCCTAGCTGCTCAAGAGCAGGGAAAGGAAAGACATGGCTGGCCCCTTTCATTCACTTCCCTAAAGAGAGATGTGTGGATTTATGTTCCCACTAAGGCTTCCTATAAGTGGGGGAAAGAAATTCTCAAAAAGGAAACTGGTATACTCTTGAAGAGGGGGAATGGATAGTCGGCAGCCAAAACTATATGAATATTTACTTATGTAAGTTTAGGAAGGGTTGATAATTAAGGACTGCAAACAGGTAGTAAAGATTCTGGAGAAAGCAGCTATAGGAACAGTGAGAATGAGTTGGCTTCCAAGAACCTAAACATATGGCAGACACTGGGCTAGGATTTAGTTATATTATTTTATTCTACCTACGTGACAACACCATGCAATCAATGCTATTGCTATTATTTCTGCTTTACCTCAAGATGAAAAACCCTGAGGTTGATTAAGATAAAGCAAGATTTTTTTTCACCTCAGCACTGTGGACCCTGGAGCCAGATGATTATTCATGGTAGGGAGATGTCTTGTGTATTGTTGGATATCCAACAGCATTCCGGCCTCTACACTATAGATGTTCATAGCACCCTACCTCTCACAACTCTGTCAGTTGTAACAATCAAAAATGTCCACTGACATTGCCAAATATTCCCAGGGCAGGACAGAATTGTGCCCAGGTGAGAATCACTAAGATAAAGTCACACCACATAGGAACTGCTCCCAAACCTGTCTGAAACCACCAAACCTACTAGCCATGTTTCTGACACACACTTCAGTCTACAGAGCACTTTCACATGGATTTTTTCACGAGTGTCTGAGAACACTCTTGTGGGGGAGGGAAGGCAAGTTTCATTGTTTTCCTTTGAGGAAACGGAGTCTCACAGAGTCTGTCACTTACCTAAGAGCTCTCAATCCTCAGGGTGTCAAGCCACCACTCAAGAAACCCCTTTTTGGTCTGCTTAGCTTTTAGTTTGTTTGGGCTTGGGTTTGTTTGGGTGTTTTGTTTTGCTTTGTTTGCTTTTGTTTTGCTTCCAACCCAGTATGTTTTCCACTCTGCCAGTTTTACTTTAAAAAAATTTTTTTTAATGTTTTATTTATTTCTAGGGGAGAGAGAGAGAGACAGCGTGAGCAGGGGAGGGTCAGAGAGAGAGGGAGTCACAGACTGAAACAGGCTCCAGGCTCTGAGCTGGCAGTAGGCACAGAGCCCGACGACGCGGGGCCCAAACCCACGAACCACGAGATCATGACCTAAGCGAAAGTCGGACGCTTAACCAACTAAGCCACCCAGGTGCCCCACTGCCAGTTTTACTTTAAACAACAGGAATAATGATAAGAAAGAGTTTCTTAATCAAAGTGTTAAGCAGAAATAGAAATTCTCTTTGAATGATTAGGTTTTCCTGGTTTTATTACTTTGAAAGAAGTCAAAAGTTAAAAAGAATAAAGGATGGAAAGAAAGGAAGGAGGAAGGGAGGGAAGAAAGGCAAAATCACCAAATCAGCCCCCTCCCCACATACATCACAAGTTGCTTTGCATCTGAGAACGAAGAGCCCTTAGGGTTTCACCACAGAATGGCCCCTGTCCTTCCTCTAACATGCTGAGGCATTGTTTTATTTCTGACTCAGAGGGAGGACTGACTCACAAATACCAGTTTACCACTTAGTCTTTCATTGAAGGTCTCCTGGCCAAGACCAGGTCAAATGCGAGGCAGCTTGAAGAAGAGATCAGATGAGTTCACGGCCCAAGGCAGAATGGCTGCAGATGTTTGGGA
Organism: Hyaena hyaena; assembly: GCF_003009895.1. Lineage (NCBI taxonomy): Eukaryota > Metazoa > Chordata > Mammalia > Carnivora > Hyaenidae > Hyaena > Hyaena hyaena. Next base: position 2,974,984 of record NW_024080672.1, on the reverse strand, counting down.
AGGAAAGACTTTCACAGCTGGGATGTTCGTGACTTAAAAGCAAAACAACCCTCCTGGCTAATTAGAAACCGAGACAATGCCTAAAAAGAAAACAACATGCCGTGGTTAACCACTAGGGCTCCCAGGCCTTGTCCCAACTGCTGGAAGTGGTGGCCAGCTGCGATATCCAGGAACCACTAACAATCCTCCTCATCCCTGGCCTACCCAGGTGCGAAGGGCCATGTCAAGTCCTGGAGACGCAGCAGCTGCCCCCCTCCCTGGGGAGGTGGGAGTGTTGGGTGGGAGTGAGGAGTGGCAGATGCGAAGTCCCAGGCAAAACCAGCTTACCCGCACTTCCTTCCGGCCTCCCTTACGCCCTAACCCAGTATGGTGGGGTAAACGGTCCATGAAATTAACAGACCATATTCAAGCCCCAGCTTTGACTCTCAGGCTTCAATTTCTTTCTTCATCGCTAAGACTAGAGAACTGTATTTGTTGCCCAGGGTTGTTGTGAGGACTAAATAAAGCCATGCATATAAGACACCTAGGAGAAAGAGTGACATACAATAGGTGTTCAAGAAAGGCTATCAGCTCCTTCACTATGGAACCCAAAACCCAGGCTCTTCCCTCCATGTTGGCTTCGACCTCTGCTGTCAATCAGCACAGACTGAATGCAGTGACAGGAGTGTAAATTCTGCTTCCCCACCCTGCTCAGTTCATAACTCCCCCAAACGCCCTCTCCTTTACCTTTGGGGATGCTTCCTTTTTTCCATGAGCCATTGTCACTTCCGAGAATTCTTCAATGAAACCTCTGACTTGGATAGAGTGGCACTAAATGCTATTCCAAGCAATTGCATCCACAATGAGCTCCTGGCACAAAGCAGTATTTACTTGGTTCTTTGCCTACACGGAATAATTCCAGTACATCCACTCCATGCCCTCCAAGGGTATTTTCTAACTGATATACATTCATGCTCATGAAGTCAAAATACCTCTAAACTAGAGAGAGAAAGATTTAACAGGAAGTGAAAAGAAGTATATGGGGTAATTTTTTTCTTTATTTTTTTAATTGCTTAGATAAAAAAAGATCCCAAGAGAGGACATAGCAATTTCTTTAATCCAGGCTAATAGAATTCTTAACAGCAAAATCCTACATAATTCCTACAAATACTGAAATGCCTGATTTACCATACTTACCTTCATCTCCAACAGATTAGATGGGCAGTCTCAGCTTCATTTTTCTCCTAGTAAAAGACTTCTGCTCTCAAGTTGGAAACTCAGAAACACATTCAAATTCAAGTGGAAAAAAAAAAAAGGAGAGACATTTGAAAGTGATTTCTAGAAGAAGTTGCTTTTCAAGCAAGAATCTAGACTCATGCTGAAGAAAGATGTGCCATGGAATTTGGACATCGGCAGTGAGATTTAGGAAGAAAGAACCCTCCCTGGAGAGTAGGAAATATTCTTCCATTTGGGATTTGCTTTTTGGCCTACGTCAAGTCTCTCTGTGGTTTTAGTGAGGGATTTAGAGAAAGAAGAATGAGGAACGGGGATGGTCCAGGGCCCCAGGGGGTTTTGTCTCCTTACATGCTACAAAACAGCTTTCTTCCTCAATAGGAACAAGTATGAAGAGCTTGCTGGTAGTCCTCTCAGTATCTATGCTCCCTCTCTCTATGGTAAGAACATTCTTTACCTCCAGGAATGGACACATGTCATCAGCCTCCTGGTGGCTAGGAAGGGCCCTGGGACTTAGCTCTGGCCAGTGAGAAGTATCATGTGGCAGCCTTCAGGAACCTAACTAAGAAGCAGTGTAGGGGCACCCTTGCCATGTCTTCCCCATCCTATCACTGAAACACAGTACTCACCGTGGTGAGTGTGGGTCATCCAAGGGCATGAGCACAATCGAGAAAGCCTGGCCCTTGACCCTGTGAGCACTGTAGCTGCCCTGAGCCAACTACTTGTACGTTTACAGGAGATAGAAGGCAACTTCTATCTTGTCCAGGCTGTATTTTGGGTTTTTTCTCACTTCCAGCTGAATGCAAGCCTAATCAATATGACAGCTGAGTGTAGGCTCTTAGGTTAACCCCACAAGCCTATTGATTGGCCGTGGGTTCATCTGCGCTCTAGTTCAGCTCACGGTTGGTAGGCCAGCCTCGGTGTATAGGCACCATGTTTAACTTCTTCTCTCGTTAAATGTCAGAGTGCCAAACTACTGCCTAAAATGATGTCATAAAATAAAACCTATGTCTAAGTTGAGAGCCTTGCACACAAACCCGTGTATGCTCACACGTGTGTTTTATAATATATACACACTTTTCATTGAGATAGCAGCTGTATAGGTGGAAAGCCTTCTTTCCAGCACGCCACATCTGGGTAAACTCCAACAGCCAATCGCCTTTTCACTTTGTCAAGGAGTAGAAAATGACTCATTGTATCTGAAACAGGTTTAAGTGCCCCTGATTTATTTACCTATCTGCATTCAATTAGAAAAGTGCCGTTATTTTCTATTTATTTATAGACGTCATTTTGGTTATGCTGGTGCTTTGCTATATGTTGTTCACTTCCCTTGAACAGAGAGGCGTGTTTACAAAGCCCTTACCCATAATTAGTGTCACTCAGCGGAACAAGGCACCTCTGTTTTGTACCTGCCACAGCTGTCATGCTCTCTTCAGAGCGAGTTGCACTGATGGACGACTTGAGTCACCCATTTCTTCAGAAAGTAGCATAAAAAGTGTTATTGCAGTTGGCCTGGTGCTCAGGGAAGCCATATCAGGTGTTATACTCTGTGACAGCCCACGCTCAGAAAGAGCTTCCTCTATTACATTTCCAGTTAATTATTCCTGTACATTTCAAGAGCTCCATGTCACAAAAACGTGGCATGTAGTCGATTTGGATTAGCTTTATCCTGTCAGGTGATGGCAGACCTCAGACGACACGTTAATCAGTGGCTGTTGGCCTGGATATGCTATGCATGTGACTACCATCGGCCATATTTAAGTGGTGGGGGCAGGGGGTGGGGAAAGCACTTTTATGGGTATATATTCATTAGAATTCCAATAAAAGTACCATGTCTGTTTGAGAAAAATATAACATGACCCACTGCTGTGTTTAATTTTTCTCTAGGACACTTTCCTATTAACATAAATTGCTTGAAGGAAAACCATGTTATAAGTAATATTTTTCTTCAAACATGAAGCCTTATTACAACTTCAAGGTCTTTTTTTAAAACATTGTCATGATCTTCTGCTTTTGGTGCTTCAGATCCAGTCGCAGGCCAAATGGACTTCATTCCAATGTCATGGCAATGGTGGACCACAAGAAATGGAGCCATGGCTGAAGGAATTCACCAGTTCTTCTCTGTGCTGGACAGAGTAAGTACTGTGCTGCACATGCACATCTTATCCCAAATGGAGCAGAAGCTTCACAGAGCTCTCTCCTCCAACCTGCCAGGGTCATAAGCGCACTATATTCTTTGAAGGATTCAAACAGTATACACATGCAGTCAAAGGAAATTGAGCATTGAAGATTTCTTGTACTGGATTAATGCACTTTTCTAGGGAAGCTTTCTATTGTGAGTAACAGAAGAAGTCACCAACACTAAACCATACCAACCTAACCCAGGGGCATATTTATTGCTTGCTGAACAATTCATTTGAAGGTAGCCAGGTCCCATAGATTTGGAGAATTTGGGGTACCATCAGGGTTGCAGGCCCCTTCCATCCTTCTGCTTCTTGGAAGCTGTCATTCTCAGGTATGTATGCTACCTGAGGGTCAAAAGATGGCTCAGGCATCAGTACATTTCTCCTATTATCAAGAAGTTAAGGGGCACTTGACTGGCTCATTTTGAAGAGTGTGTAACTCTTGATATTGGGGCCATGAGTTTGAGCCTCAGGCTGGGTGTAGAGACTACTTGAGTAAATAAAATTGAAAAAAAAAAAAAAAAAAGAAGAAGTTAAACTCTTTCCCAGAAACCCAGAGCCAAACTGGGTCACATGACCACCCCTATAAGAATGGGTGGGAAAGCAACTATCTGGATTTTTCCATCTCTGAAGTGGGATCTGGACAAAGGAGAAAAGAATTGGAAATGGTTGATGAGTCAGCTAAGTCTGCCACAGGGAGGCCCCAGGTAATGCCATGAGGGGGAACTCTTGAATACCTAGATAGTGGCCTTCCTCTTCCACTTAACTTGAACTTATAAGCACAATCTTAATATTGCAGAAATCCACTCTATGCCCTGCAGTCAGAGAGAAATTGCTAAAATTTTATTCTGATCAAGTCCCTCTTCTCCTAAAAATTTTTTTTAATTAAAAAAAATTTAGTATTTATTTATTTTTGAGAGAGAGAGAGAGTGCATGCACACATGCACGTAGGTGAAGGGCAGAGAGACAGGGAGACAGAGGATCTGAACCAGGCTCTGTGCTGAAACTGGAGAGCCTGACACAGGGCTCAAACTCAAGAAACATGAGATCATGACCTGAGCCAAAGTCAGACACTTAACCAACTAAGCCACTCAGGTGCCCCTTTTCTAAAAATTCTTAATCATTCTCCACTTATCTCAGGATTGAGTTCAAACTCCTTCATATGCTTAATTATCTTTAAGGCTTCACTTCTTTTTACCTCTAGAATCTTACCTCTCAACTATATTACATTTTGTACTTAATCCAGATTATTCTCAACTACTTTCAGTTTACCAACTGCACCCCATTCTCCACTTTTTTTTTTAAATGTTTATTTCTGAGAGAGAGAGAGAGACAGCGTGAGCAGGGGAGGGTCAGAGAGAGAGGGAGACACAGAATCCGAAGCAGCCTCCAGGCTCCGAGCCAGCTGTCAGCACAGAGCCCGATGCGGGGCTCGAATCCACGAATCGTGAGATCATGACCCGAGCCGAAGTCGGACGCCCAACCGACTGAGCCACCCAGGTGCCCCTCATTCTCCACTTTTTTATGGTGCTTCCTCTACTTGACAAACTTTATCTTACACACACACACACTTCCACCTGGATAATCTTTCTTTTCTTTTAATTGAGATATAACTGACATATAACTTTATATTGGTTTCAGGTGTACAACATAATGATTTGATAAGTGCAAAATGATCGCCACATTAAGTCTAGCAAACATCCATCACCATATAGTTACAAAGTTTTTTCTCTTGTGATGTGAACTTTTAAAATCTACTCTCTTAGCAACTTCTAAATATACAATAAAAATAAATGAACAATACAATATTAATAACTATAGTCACCATCCTGTGCATTATATCCCATGACATTTACTTTATATGGCTAATTTTTCTCATTCTTCAGATCTCAGTAGAGGTAATATAACTCACTTCCTCTGCAAAGCTACTCCTCACTCTAAGACCAAGTTCACTGCCCCTCCCATAGACTCTCCTAGAATTCTGTACTTTCCTATCAGTGTGTAGGATCCAGAAGAGGACCCTGGGGAGGAAAAAAAAAAAAACCAGCCACTTCTGATGGAAAGAATGAAGATGAGAAAAATCAAAACCAATTTTTGTGTATATCTTTAATCTAAACTGACTCCAAGTCCCTGTTCAGAGTTAGGAAGATATCTGCCATAGCCAAACAGTTTAGTGCAGTGGATAAGAACGACTACTTTAAAGACCAACTGCCTCAGTTCAAACCTGAGCTTCACCAATTATTAGCACAGAAATGCTAGGTATATTATTCAACCTTTCTCAGTTTCAGTTTCCCTATCTGTAAAATTTGTAAAGTGAGGATAATGATAGCATCCACCTATGGTAGATAATCAGTTGCCTAGTCAACATCTATTTCCCATCTAGCAATAGTCTTCCACAAAAGACAGAAGAAGCTGGATCTAAATAAAATGAAAAGCAAGGAAAATTGTGTTCCCTCTACTTCCTCAGGAGCTTGACATGGAGAATGCAACCCCTGAAATTGTGGCAGCCATCTTGGGACCCTGAAGGGAGCCTACCCAAAGACAAAGCCCAACAAGCCAAACAAAAGGACAGAAAGAATCCAAGCTCTTGACAGGGTCATGTGATAAATTTACCAATCTTGAAGCTGTTCTATCTTCAGATTTTATTCCTAGAGAAAATTCATTATCACTTAAGTCATTTCTAGTTGGTATTTTCCATGCTTACAACTGACAAAAATGTTACATAATATATCCCCTCTGAAGACTGTGAGGATGAAAAGAAGTAATGCATGTAAAGAGCTCAGTGCTGGACCTGAGCCAGAGAAAGACCTTGGAACATGATGTCAGTCATCAGTATCAACCAGGACACTCTTCTGTCAACGAAAAGAGATTATTCCCAATGCACCTCAGGCCAGTGTAGATAGTTGTAGAGGATAAACTCCTCGAAGGAAGGGACCTTGTTTGGGTAAAATTCATTAATTTCCATCATCACCCAGACCCATGCCAAAGACTCAATGAAGAACAATTTGAATAATTTTTTATTATAATATGGCAGTCTTGGCAGTCCGATGACTATCAAATGATACCAGAATACCAGAATACTAAGCTTCAAATCATGCCTATTTGGTGTTTTGTTTTTTTTTTAATTTTAAAGAAACTAACATCAGACACTTTAAAATGTAATTGTAACTAGTTGCATGTGGTTGCCATGAATGGCCCAGTTTTCTGAACTCTGATTTATTTAGGGGATGTTAATTTACATTTGTCCCTTTCACTCATCACTATCCCTTTATTACCAAACTTTATTACTTGTGGTCTATAAATTCCTCCATAGCATATGGACCACATAACTTTCTTGGATACCTAATTAACAAGGATTTTTTTTCTAAACTGCAATTATAACAAAATATGGTACATTTAGCTTAATTTTCAATTTAATGCTTGAAGGTGCATAGGAAATTTAGCTCTGTGGCTCAGAGATGGGGAAAGCTGCCATGTATACATTCAGTTCCAAAGAGTGGGTCTGGGGAGCAGATGTTCATAGGAGCAAAAGAGAGATGAGGATAATGAAAAAGTGTATATGAAATGATATCAATGATTAAAGGCCAGGATGTAGTTCATGCTCATTAATAGATGAGGAGAAAGGAATAGGAAAGGGAAATCTCACAGTTATCAAAGAACATAAAAGACACTCCATTTCTGGCGCAGGCAACCTGCCTTCTTCCTGGCTCCTTCACAAACCTTTCTTCCTCTTTCATGCAGCCCAGCAGTGTGGACCTGTAACCACTGGATGTGTGTCCTGAATAGGAAATCATCCCTCTGAATGGAAAAAGAAAACACGGAGCACATTGGAAGACCTAATATGAGTAACTGTATGGTCTGAGGAGTGTTCTTCTGGGAGATATGTTTAGTGAAAATATTCTTGAAAGTGGAAACTATTCCAGAAAATCATATGTTATACAAAAAACCTGAAATGCCTTTTGCACTCATGCACAGACTTAGTGTGCACAGGCTGGTGTGGCACAGACTTCTCCCTGCCACACCAGCCACTTACCACAGCTAGCTCTTCATTTGTTGGGGCAGGGATGTATATAATCCACCTTTGGATTATACTTACGAGTGTCTTTGGAATGAATTTTATTTCTATCAGTACATAATGTTGTCTGATGGCAACGTAGGCAGGGCTCAAAGTCTGTGGTACCCATTAACCATTTGCGTCATGAATGACACAAAATCCAACTCAAACTGTTTCAAGCCAAAAAAAGAAAAAGGAGGAATGTACTGGTTCACATGATTGGAATGCCCAAAGATTTTGCTGGCTTCAGGTAATGTTTGATCTAGCAACTCAAACAGCACCACCAATGACCCAGTTTCTCTCCATATCTCTGCTCTTTCTTCTGCAGTTTGGCTTTATCCTCAAGCTCCCCACCATGCTCTCTTCTCCCTGCCTCAACCCTGAAGCTAAGAACTCTCTTTGGGATCACAAAACAAATGTCTGTCTCCATTCTTATGCCCTCACCCCATGCAATGTGGCAGATTCCATGGAAGAGAAGGGGGGGGGAAAAGATCTCTTTTCAGAAACACTAGCAAAGATTTTCTTCTATCTCAGTAAATATTATTGGATTAATGGCCTCTCCCAGAACAAATATGTAGCCATAGGAAACAAATAATAGTACAGGCTTAAGCAAAGTATGACTCTCCCATGAAATTTTAAGGGAGTTAAATTCCACCCACATCACATGATAAAAACGGAGGAAGAGAGCTTTCCCAAGGACTGTAAACAAGAGGAGAAGCAACATGTGCTAAGCAGCAAGTAATAACACTGCATCTACTCACACAGTTTACCCTCCACAAGTGGCCACTCTCCTCTATTTCAGAGGTACCATGAAATGGAACACTCTGGAGGGTGCCAGATGGGAAAACAATGAACTATCTTTAATTAGGTACAGATATACAATTAGATATAGGCATGGATATAGAGATATTTCCTTAGGATACTCCTGAAGTTAACTTTCCCCTTTGTGACTCTGGAAGTTGGCACCTTGTCCTACATCAACTAATGATGGCCAAATGCCTGAATCCATAGGGGAAATTCAAGGTGTTAACTTTTCCTTTCTGACTGCTTCTGTATAACATCCAGCCTATCACCTAAGAGGCCTTCACTACAATGGACATCAGTAATCTCATTAAGTAATTCCCCTACAAATAAAACAAGACTTGATGACTTTTTGGTGGACATCAAAGTAACTTTTCCCCAAAGCTACCACACAGGAAACAAAAGTCACAGCTGTTTCTCCAGTGTTTAGCACAGTGTGGGTCACGGAGTTAACTGGGAATAAATATTTGAACAACTATTCCTCTGATTGAATGAATGATCGAATAGGGTACAAACACAGGCATCAAAGTAAAAAGGGACATGGTCACAACCCCAAGTCATACCTCATCTCCTGGCATCCTTCCATCACTGGAACTAAGGTCTCTAATTAAGCAGATGGCTGTTGACACTGAAGTGGCCTTAAAAAAAATTTTAAGTCTCACTGGGCCCATTGTGGGCCTCCTTTCTCTGTTGGTTCATAGGGTATAAGAACTTGGAGCAAAAGAAAAATTGTTAAAGTTCACACCTCTCCTATTGGCCCTTTCTCCTAAAGTCAATGCCAAAGTTTACACCCCTCTTTCCCTTTTCCCGCCACAAACAGGCACTGGATTGACTAGGGGTGGGGAGCATTTTGATCAGCAAACTATCTGCAAAATCCATCACATTTTAAGTGTGGTTTCAACAGGTTGTTATTTGACTTGAAAATTAGAAAAAGCTAAGAATGAAAGCCTGTCCCCTCTACCTAAGGGGCTTCAGATGAAGGGCAAAGAGGCAAAAGTTGGAAATAGTCACAGGTACTCTTTTACATGTATTTTCTTTTATCTTCACTTCTAAAATTATAACCACTGTCAGAGTACTCTACTGAGAGCTTACACAGATTCAAAACTACCCCAAACTCAAAGTGTTGCTCTCTGTCTAGCCATCGCCGATATGCTATGGTCTGTCTTCACTTAGAGCACTTACTGCCACCCGGAGCCTAGAATTATGGACATGACAATAACCTGGCAAGGTCTGGGGCCACTGCGTGGGGAAGCCTATACCCGGCAATGTTTCTCTGTGGAATTCATTTTCCTCCATCACTGCAGCGCTAATACTATCATTTAAGAAACAAGAGCCAGAGCTAGGCCAAAGTCACGGTGGGTTATGCCATAAATAACCTCACGTTCAAAGCGATTTATGCAGCTGCCTGGTAAGCCAGGCCCAAGAGGCTGGCACAAACAGCCGCCCCATGTATGGCCCAGTTGGAGAGCGCTCTGTGCGTGGAATGTGGCTATTGGCACAACTTTGTCCTGTACCTGGACCAGCCTGAATTGCTGTCTCGTTGCCAGGAAACCCAGCAGACCTTTGGGAACCCATTAGGAAAAATGCCATATATTTCATGTGACTTGTGAATGGAAAGATGGATGCTGTCAGCAAGCCATTTTTGCTGCCAGATTGGGCATAAGATAAGCATTTGGGGATTTGGATTATACCGAGAAACCTTTTTTGTAGACTTCAGCAATAGTTAATGGTAATAATAACTTCCATGTATTGCGTTTCTACTGTGGGCCAGCTAATACGCTGAGCATTTTAGATGTATCATCTCTAATTCTCACTGCTACCAAGTAGGATGCGGGTATGCGTGTTACATGTGCGCACGGGCCTGGTCACTTTATAAACAAGGAACCCGACTCTCAGAGAAGCTAAATGACTTGCTTAAGGCTAGCAACGCGCCAGCAGTGAGCTGCAGACATAGTTCTCTTCGGCTCCCAAGCCCTCATGTGTGTCCGAGTCACACTGTCTCCGGCCACGCCCTGCTTCCATCCAAGGGCAGGAAGAGGCCAAACAAGGAACTGGTGATCGTCCATACCCCAAACCTCTGGAGCGACCAGTGGGAGCGTTCGGATGAATAACACAGGAATCGGAGCACGGGGACACAGCCTGTGCCCAACCCAGGGCAGCATTTCAACATCCTCACCTGAGAAGGCAATCTTCCTACAGCTTCCCCGCGCCGGGACACCAAGTCCAGAGCGAGACTTTCAAACCAGGTGAACTTGGAGGCTTTGGAAGACAGCAATCTCTTGACACGGGTGCTCCCCAGCTCCCGATGGAGGGTTCCTCTAACAAACGGTCTGAATTACAGGGAATTTGAATGTGTTCTCTCTTCTTGGACAGAGTCAGTGCAATTATGAAATAACCCTCTTTTGAGAGTATGTTGTCCATATGCCGCTACAGCTGAGCCTTTTCATGGACGGCAGACTCCGGACCAATTTCATGCGGAGTCACACCCCCACACAAGAAGTGGACACCCATAATCTGTGAAAGGATTCAAAACCAAAATCACAGCCAAAATTCAGGCTATCGAAAGCGAGCCTGTCTGAATTGGAGACAGAGGCAGAGTTAATATTATTTAGAAGAGACACAACGGCTGTTTAATGACACTTGAGGAATTAGAAAAATCTCACAATTTGCCACGATGAACCAAATGTTGTGACACATTAAATGCTGACATCGAAACATGCTCTAGGGTGAGTTCCCCACTGCTTACTCACTTCATTTTATAAGCGGAAAGTTTTTTTGGTGTAAGAATGTTCTATTCTTGGACTCAAGTGAAACAATTTTTCCCTCCTTTCTGTCCTCCAAGTGGGATTAAACCAAAGACCACTTCGAGCTATGCAGAAAGAAGACAATTCTCTCTAAAAAGAAATTCATTAGTAAAAAGAAATATACCCCCTACCCTGGTCTTAAAAGACAAAATGGCTGGATATGCACACTGACAATCTCACAATAAGAGAATATTAATATTAATAAGGTTTACAAAACAAATTTGCATCAATGCCTCAACAAATACTTCTTAAAATTAATATTGCATATTTGCAAATGATGAGTAGATTTGACTGAGCATTTGTTAAGGCATTATAAGCCTCCAGGTCAGGATGTATAAGATTTGCTAATATGACAGGGAGAAATGTCCCACAGATATCCACAGGGGTCTTTTTATTTCCTTGTCTCTGTTTTCCTCAGCTTCTCATAGCCAGGTTCACTGATGCCCTAACCTAATTAGACTTAGCCACCGTTGCCTCCCACTCCACCCCTTAGCATCAGGGTCCAGAGCAACTGGGTTCAGAGAGGAGACGTATGCAGTTTTTCCTACGCCCTCCCTCACTCTCCCTCCCCTCCCATCAAGGTCAATCCAGTGGGATTGAATATAATATCAAGTCTTCCCTTTTATTTTAATCAAAGTTCTAATGTCCCAGTCCTATCATTCACGGCCATTGGGCACTCATATTCCCCAAGTCATAACGCTGTGCTGGATATTGTGATGTGCTCCCTAGATCCCTTTTCGGGAAGGAAGGACTTCTTTCTCCAGCTGCTGGGAGCACATCCAGAAGACGGCCCTCAGCTGTTAGCCATCTTTGAGACTTGCTTCTCTTAAAGAAAAATTCTGACCAAAAGTCTTGCCTTTTTCCAATGCAGCCCAATCCAGTGACTACTGAGTGAAGGGGGGAGGGGGTATAAAGGCCTGACTCCCCAAACACAGGCCCCCACCTCCAATTCAGGACAATTCTGAAGGGTTCTCTCAATTTCCCAGTGGGGTCAGCAAAGCCTTTGTTGGGGAACCACCTCAACTGACTTCTCTCTCTGCTCAATCTCACTTGCCATCTCTTCCTTCCACAGACGTTGATCCCAAGAGCATTAACGAATAAATCTCCTGCATACTGATTTGCATCTCAGAATCTACTTGCTGTGAAACCCAACCTGTGACTTTCCCCCATCTCTACACTATCCCCCTTCTGGCAATGTGGTGTCTGTATCTGAATGCTGAACTTGAACAAAGACCCCACCTTATTCCATCCCCACCTGTTCCTTCCCCATCACTGCAGTTATAGGGCTGGGTTCTGCTTGCAACGCCATGCTGAGATGGTCTGTCTCCTGCTGAATGTCAAGCTGTACCACAGCTGCACCAGACCCTGGCTGATAGCTGAGGGTCAGCCGTTCCCAGCCTCCCAGTAGGTAATCCCTTCATATCCCCACTAGTCCCATACTGAGCACCTGCCGGGCCGAGATGGGTACTGCTACTTCATGCCCCCTTGAAGACTGTGCCTCATTCACCCACTGAGCTGAGTCTCTGCAATGAACAGGATGCCCCCCAGCACCTCCTTGCCCTACAGGGTAGACTGAGACCAAGCCCACCTCCACCCCATACCATCTGGCTCCCATCAGAGCAAACTCTCTTATGCAACAAGTGAAATAGGTGGCTCAGTGGGATCTCAAAAATGACCACCAAAACTCAGATATTATTTTCTTCTTCCTGTAACCTGTGACTTTCAAGGCCTCACAGGATAGACGGAGGGATTGCAAATACAGATGAGGTAACACTAAAAGTAATAAGGAGCTCTTTTTTTTACATTTATTTTTAAGAGAGATAGAGAGAGTGAGCAAGCAGAGGAGGGGGAGAGGAAGAGGGAGACACAGAATCCAAAGCAGGCTCCAGGCTCTGAGCTGTCAGTACCAAACCCGACGCCGGGCTGGAACTTACGAACTGTGAGATCATGACCTGAAAAATCTGACACTTCACCAACTGAGCCACACAGGCGCTCCAAGGAGCTCTTTTTTTGAACCTTATAACATTAGAGAAGTTTCAAGCTCAATCTTAAATTTTGTGATTTTTCCATTTTAACTCAACAACCACAATCCTGTGGTATACAGAACATTGCAGATGCAACCACTTGTTACTTTAGTTTGAGTCACCGAACACCTACAAATCTCCTTTCTTTTCCTAAGTGTTTTGGTAATTCAGACTTTGCACTCCTACTTATATAACTACTAATTAGTCTGAATCAATGAGGCATACATAGTTACTTGCTTAGCCACTCCCAGCTCATGAAGAAAAGGGGCCTCTGTACCACTTTGGTCTTCTCACTCACCCTCCCCTCCAGCCTTCCACACTGGGGCAGACTATGATAGCCACTCCTAGGCAGAAAACAGGTGACTAGAATCATGATACTAAATCTATTTTTACATACTTGAAGTTTTACATTTAAAGACTGTCGAATTTGTGAACTCATAGTCAAGCAAACACAGAGACAACCCGGAAAAAAGAATGTGGTGTAGGAAGCAGAGAATGGCCCGTCTTCCTGCCATTCTCCACCTATATCCTCCTGGGGCGTAGGCCAATATCTGCTTCCGATACCACATTCCTTTTTCCAGGTTGTCCTGGTGCTCACCTAACCGAGACTTCACTAACATTAATCTATTCCCTGTGTCTGTGAACAATTCTGTCTTCCAACCACATCTACTATGAAGAGGCTCTGGTTTCCAAATGTCTTCTCTATCCCTTTCCTCCACTCAGATCATACCTGGCCAACAACACCAACTCAAAGCTCCACTTCACGCATACAGCCTCCCAGGTCTTAACTTTCAAGAAAGGGGTAAAGGTGGACATAATCCAATGAACTTGGTATCAATCCCTTGTGAATTCCAGAATGTATCATTGAACAGATAATTAAGGGGCAAGAGCAAGAGAAAGTCCTGATGGCTGAGAGGTTATGTGGATGCACCATATACAACTTATTATATTCCTGGGGACAATTCAGTTTAAAACAAATGTCTACTGGGTGCCCCCTATGGTACACATCAGGCACTATACCAAGTATGACAGGGAATACAAGACAAAGTAAGGGGCAAACCCTGTCCTGAATGGGCCAAGGTAAAAGCCAGTACAATCTGATAAAGATGTTATATTGGAGGTGAATAATGGGGAACAAGTTGTCCACTAGGAATTTAATATCAACCAGAGGGAAGCACTGTGAGGTGACAGTTGTCCATTTCTCACCCTGTACTGGTCAACACTGCTATCCTTTACACAGAAGAAAAAATAAAGTACCTGCTTATTTGGTGTTAATGACTTGTATGATAGAGCATGAAGTATAATTCCAAGATGATCTCAGTGGATCAAAAAGAGAGGAGAAAATCCATTTTCCCCAATATTAAACAAGGGTAGATTTAAAATCTTAAAAGTTTAAGCCAAAGAAAAGTCAATAGTGTAAGGAAAAAAATGTTTATGATACAGAGTTCAATTTAAAGGCAGAAACAAGACTGTACCTAAGCTATGATTATGGTTGTATAAAAGTCTCACATGAATTATTTTAAAATCTATGTAATCAATTGCTCAAACACAAGTCTGAAGAAGCACTCCACTAATAACCATCTAGGTTAGCAGAAAGAGTTTTAGTTAATCACAGGTTCAAAAGAAGATAGCTGTCCATCATCAAAAGAAGATAGCAACTATTTCACAAAGCTAATGAAGTCGTCTGCCACATTAAAATAAGTGTCTTGTTTGAGTCAAAAGCGGTAATAGCTCCCCAGTATTGGTGTGGCCAGATTTACAGGACCTTATGTTAGAGTGGCCATTCCCTTTTAAGAGGGACATTAGCATCCATCAATAGAAGATTGGTTAAATAAATTATGATAATCCATACAATGGAAGCCAGGTAGCTATTAAAACGATGATGTGCAGCTACTTTTATTGGAAAGGTGAGATGTCCATGGCATGTTTTTTAATGGGGGGGGAGGGAGAAGCAAGTTACTATTGAATAGCCTCTATGATATTAACTAGTTTATATAAAGTTAGGCTTACCTCTATTTCTAACATTTTTACATTTTTAAAATGCATGTTTCCAAACGAAGATATAAGATCTGGGTGTTTATCCTCCACAGGAGAAGACTGTTGGGAGAGCACAGAGAGAAGAGAAGTGTACGTGGTCATAGCCGTCAGGTAAGTCCATCTAGCAGAGGAGGCTGTAAACAACGTCACTTCCCACTCACTGCTCATACCGTGTGGATGTAAACTGAACACCTGTACATCACTCACCAGGCTTCCCACCAGGAACACACAGATGAACAAGACCCTGTGCCTTTAGGAGACCACAGGAGAGTGGAGGAGAGATGGGTTATTTGTTTCCTGTGGCTGTTGTAACAAATTGGAGGCTTCAAATATCAAAAACTTACTGCCTCACAGTTCTGAACCCAGAAGTCTGAAAGCGAGATTTCAGCCAGCCCACACCCCCTACCGAGGCTCTAGGGGAGGATCCCACCCAGCTTTCGGAGGTTGCCAGTATTCCTGGGTAGACTGCGGCCGCATCACTGAATTCTGTCTCCATGTTACATGGTCTTCTCTTCTGTGTCTATATCAAATCGCCCTGACTTTTCCCATAGAAGGACACCTGTCATTAGATTTAGGGCCCATCTGAATAGTCCAGGATGATCTCTTAATTACATCTGCGGAGAATCTTTTTTCCAAACAAGATGACATTTATAAGTTCCTGGTAGACATATCTTGGGGTGTGGGGATGTTACTCAATCCTCTCTATAAACGGTGGAAGCAAAAGACGGCAAAGAATAAGGGTAGAGGAGAGGATACTGCGGTATATATATCAGGAATTAGCTATTTGCTCATGTGTCTATCATTCCCATTTGACAGAATTTTCAGTGGGGGTGCTATCCCCTCAAGGCATGGAAACTGGTTCTTGAAAAGCACAAAACAAAAAAACACAACAAAACAACAAAGAACTTATTCTTTATTGCAAAAGCGTAGATATATATGTAGTATACACATGTGTATATACATATATACTACATGTCTAGTATATATATACAGTATACCTGTGGTATTAAAATTTCATGAAGTAGGGGCATTTAGAGGGGAAAATGTCTTGAAAGGCCCTCTAAGGGAACAATAATGAAAATAAGGTTGAGTAACGCTGAAGTAGCCCAGAACTCCACAAAACCAAAGACCATCTCCTAGTCGTCCGTGTGTAAGCAAAGTACTCAGTATCTGTGAATCCACTAGTTGAATCAACAGATGAAGCTTCAGGAAGACCAATGTGGCCTCACTAAGGAAGAGTTCTACAAATAGAGCTGATAGCGAACTGCATCTTCCCCACAAGGTAGTAAGCATCCTGCCCTAGGAGGTATTCAAGCAGAGGCTAAATGAGGGTTTCCATTTGAAAACTGTCAGGACTGGTATAGAAATATTTGTTAAGCTTCATCAGTCCATGACACATGAATGTCACAATACCATGAACCCCGTTGGGTATTTGTTCAGCTGCTTTGGCTTTTAGACAAACCGAGTCCAATTATCGCAAGTCTGAATGTCTAGGACCATACGTAAGCCCTGACCATGACTTTAGACTGTCGACCAAGACAGAAAAACAACACCCTAATGAAAACGAGTAGTGTTGCCTCCAATCTGCTTTCAGCTAGGAGACCTAGCCCACGTCTGTGATTATTTCTTTCTGCCTCTGCTATTCTGTTTTTGCGAAGATACTACAAATTAAATGAATGGGCAAGGAGTGAGAATCTGAGATAAGGCACGCCATTACTTTCAATCTGTCACTGACAGTATTTCCCCTTTGGCTTAGCTGCAAAGAGCCAGATGATTCTATGACATGAAGGAGAAAGGACCCTGCTCTTAAAGCAAATTCAATGTGGGAAACAAAGGCAAGGCGCCGTCTAACAGCACTTGCTAAAGGACTGGAATTTTTTTTTTTTAACTTAAGGCTTATATTTACATAAGGGGATGGTTTAACCCTCCTCTCAATTATTCAGAAATTGGGTAAGCTAATTGATCAAAGAGTCGATAAATCTGAGTCACTTGGAGCAGCTGGTGTTTCACAGCCGATGTGTGGGATACCAAGGAAACCTTCAAAACAGGAAATATCAGACTCAACTCCAGAGAGTGGAGCTGTGGTGAATTTGTACTTTTCGGGTTTGCACAATGATTTGCAGATGTCTTCTGAAACCTGTGGCCAAGGGAGGGCGGCTTGGGCCACACTTGCCCTTCGCTGGACCTAACCTTGCAGGCACCGGGGGGAGGGGCCCCTGGAGCTTCTTAGCCACTGCCTGAGCGGATGAACTGATGGGAAAGGTGTTTCAAATTATTCCTTCCTTAAGCAAAAACAGCTCCACGAAGCCATCGGTTTAAAAACTACTGAAGCATCTGCTCTTACTGAATGTGTTTGGGGTTGCTTTTCCTTCTCCGACCAGAGCCACGTGGGATGGCACAGCCAAAGTTGGGGAGTCTACTCCTGTCTTAGCACGAGGTGAATTTATACCCCTCAGCCCTGTTAAACCCTTAAGGTGCCAGGGGCATAAATCGTCTCATTATGGGAGGAGAATTGCAGCTTGATCATTGACAGAGAGCTGTACCCTTTTATGGCTAAAAACTAACATAAAATTTCTCTTTCCAATGGGGTTCAGGGGGAGGGGCGGGGGTATGGAGTGTTGGCTTTAAAATCTCACACACCATATTCTGGCAGTTTGATTTAAAAAAAAAAAAAGAAAGAAAGAAAGAAAAAAGGTTAAACAAGTTGGCAGCAGGTCAAAAATATCACCATTCTGATTTTTATGAATGTTTAAAATTTGAATCTGGGTTTGTTTTCTGAGTACAGGAGCCTTGGGCCCAGAGCCAGCCTGGGAGGCAATGGCCCCCATTCAAAGACTCTTCTCCCCAGTGTCTCCCCATTCTGTAGCTGGGAGGCCAGAGTAAGGGTGAACTCCCCATAGACTGAGGCTTCTGGAAACACAAGCACAGGGGCGCCTGGGTAGCTCAATCAGTTGAGCATCTGACTTCAGCTCAGGTCATGATATCGTGGTTTGTGAGTTTGAAACCCACATCGGGCTGTGTGCTGACAGCCCGGAGCCAGGAGCCTGCTTTGGATTCTGTGTTTGTCTCTCTCTGCCCCTCCCCCTGTTTACACACACACACTCTCTCTCAAAAATTAATAAACATTAAAAAAATTTTTATAAACCACAATCACAAACTCTGCCTCCACTCCAGCCTCTGACCCATGAGCAGTACAATTATAACCATGTCTACATTGAAGAAGAGAAAATGATGCAGGAAAAGGGGACATAGATGATTTCAGCTAGTCAATTCAACAACTGTCATTGTCCTGTGATGTGAGAATGTTGCTCCCTGTCTGCAAGAAACCTTCCTGTATATTAACCCATATTAATCTATTAGAAGATTACTCACGTAAGAAATGAATTCATGGCTTTACGAAACGAACCACTAAGACATTCCTTTGAATGGAGAGCGCCCCTGGTTATATGGAAGTGCTCTTTGCAGACATCAAACCAGAAATACCTCTCAGGAAGGCTAGTGACAGTCACAGACCAAATTCAACTGACTTCACCAAAAAGGTATTTGCATATAGCTTTCCAGTAATGTAATCTGCCCTTTACAGATGGAGAGTGGCAGATTGGTGGCAGCCAAGAGTCCCCTGGATACCCTAAACAAGGTTTTTCAAAGTACAATTCATCACAGCTGAATTATACTTGGAACTTGTGAAAAATTCAAATTCCTGAGCCCCATCCTAAACACATAAGTCGAATCTCTAAAGGCAGCCGGGATCTGCACATTTATTTATTTATTTATTTATTTTAAGTTTATTTGTTTGGAGAGAGAGAGAGAGAGAGCAAGGGATTGGCAGAGAAAGAAGGAGAGAGAGAATCCGAAGCAGGCTCCACATTGTCAGCGCAGGGCCAGGTTGGTGAACCGAACTGTGAGATCATGACCTGAGCCAAAATCAAGAGCTGGATGCTTAACCAACTGAGCCACCCAGGTGGGCCCTGGATCTGCATTTTTAAACACTCTCCCAATGTTGATAAAGTTTGAGAACCACTTCCCCAAAGCAGAGCACCTACCGGCAGTAAACAGTGATACATTTAAATGGACTCTGCCTCAACTTAGAAAAAGCTCTGTGCAGACAGTAAGTGCTCAGCACATCTGATTCTTACGATTACCTCCATGCAGAATGAGCATTTAAGAGCTTTTTGGCAAGGGCGCCCAGCTAACTCAGTCAGTAGAGCATGCAACTCTTGATCTCAGGGTCCTAAGTTTGAGACCCATGTCGGGCATGGAGATTACTCAGAAAAAAATGAAAAGGCAATTAAAAGGTGGTGGGGGGGGGGCCTTTTGGCAGTTAGGGCAGCTTAATGGAAAAGAAGAAAAGCCATGCAGAAACCTGGCCACGCCTTAAAAATACACAGCACTTAGGCACTCATACACCTTGCTTCTTGAAGGCTTTTCTCTTGCCAAAAATATCTGAAACGGTTTGAAAGCGAGGTCTGTGGCTCACCAAAAATGACAATGCAGACACAGTCATAAACTTCTGTCTGTCTCGATTGTTCTGTGTTTCTTAGTTCCTTTCTTGTGGCCAACTGTGGGTATGACATACAATGAAAATAAAGTTTATACACTGAATTTTCCTAAAAAGGGAGGCTGAAATCAAATGAGGACTTCGGGCTTAGATTGAATACAGTTACAGAAAGTGGCCAACCATAAAAGGTGGCATGTTGTCAACCATTCTTCAGAGTTCACTGGGTAAGGCAGACAACCGGCTCTGGTTTGCAGGAAATCCTAGAAGCAAGTAGGAGATAGGCCCACAGGCTTGAGGGGTGCTGCCTTTATTTAAACAGTATGCTTCAAAACAGGAATGCTTATTTTTATTTTTTGATCTTCCAGCTAGTGATTTTGATGGATTATGAGAACAGAATCTAAATGTAATGAGGTCTGAACAAAACCAGACTTGCTGTTTTGAAAAAGGAAATGGAATGTGAAGTAACTCATTTATCCCCAAATCAAGCCTCTAAGAAGCCATCTTATCTGCCACAAATCAAGCCTCATAAACAATTGCTAATATCTGGCTTAGCATTTTCTCTCTCAGCAGGAAGTGTAAAATTTATTCCAGTATGTTCTGAAAACCTTTATTGACAGATGTTAAGAACTGGAAGAAAGTTTTGGCCACTACTCTTCAACAGGATGTGTGGCTACAGTAAATAGAAAAATGAAAAACGGGGGTCCTTGGGTGGTTCAGTCAGCTAAGCATCTGACTTCGGCTCAGGTCATGATCTTGCAGTCTGTGAGGTGGAGCCCCGTGGCAGGCTCTGTGCTGACAGCTCAGAGCCTGGAACCTGCTTTGGATTCTGTGTCACCCTCTCTCTGCCCCCTTACCCGCTCATGCTCTGTCTCCCTCTCTCTCTCAAAAATAAAGAAACATTTAAAAACAAAATAGTTAAAAAAAAAAAAGAAAAAAGAAAAATGAAAACCAAATTAAAAGCTCTCAAAGGGTTGGATTACAAAGGCAACAGAAATGCCAAACTGGGAGAAGTAGGGGAAGGCAGAGACAAAGGAAGAATACTGATAAATCTCTTAATCAACACATATTACAGCAGCATCTAAATTATATATATAACAAATTTTAATTCAAATAGTAATTTTTATCAGACACCTAATATGTGCAAGGAACACTCCTGACTTGTAGATGAGTACCTACAAGGGCTTTATATATTTAAGTTCCATCCCTTTATAAGATCCCTTTGTATTTTCTTACAGTGTATGAATCAGGCCATTCACTCACTCTAAGATATACAACAAAATGCAGACTCACAGATTTGAAGCATTTCTTAGAACTAAAATTTGTAACTCTCGGGTATGATTAACATATACCAGGGAGAAATAAGCATTGCTGACTTAGTTATGTCTATCCTGCCTTCCAGAATCCGAGTCAGATAAACTCAATCAAATAAGATGTCTGTATGTTTATCTACCTCTACTGACCCAGCACAATGTAGGTTGTGGGACGGCATGTAGATTGCAAAAGGGCATGTGAAAGATGACTGAGCCCTAATTCTGTAATAAGCATTATACACAACATAGGTATACAGGTATACTTATGTACAACAAACTTTAAAGTTTAATAAGACAAATATATTCAGAGCAGAGACACATGGTCTAGGAGAAAAGCCATGAAGTCAGATGTTCTAGCTGTCATGGTCACTGGCGTGTATATCCAGAGCATTCACCACTGTGCCTGACACAGGCAACATGCTCATGAACAGAAGAAAGAATGACTGACTGAATGAACGAATAAATACCTACCAGGAAATCATAAGTGGTTAAGTTGGAACACTACTAGAGCTAGGAGCATGGATTCTCAATTGGCACAGGTTTGTGTGAATCAGTAGTGCTACAGCCAAGGAATCAGTCTGTGTGGCCAATAGACTGGCTACATATGGAGGGATTGAGCAAATAAATACACCAAGGATAATGGGAGTCAGGCTTCTCACTGTTGGAAGAAAGAACTACAAATAGAGAAAGAGAATTGGCTAGAATAAAGAGTTGTTAGATTGAAACTGTGGGTATCTATCAGTGTGAACTCATGGTTTTTTAGATAGATGGACAGATAGACTCATGTATGTGTGTGTGTGTGTGTGTGTGTGTGTCCTCACTGTCTGCTGACAAGTCCTAAAAACAATGACACTACAGTAACAATGAGCACATCGTGAGCCCCTATCTTAGTTACTAAATACCATTCTCCACTAAAAGGAATCAAAGCTCCTTAAAGAAATTGATGGTTCCAAAGAACATATAAAATGGGCCTAAAACATCTTTTTGTGCCAAAACATATCAGAGTATTCAAAGAACAACAGAGGCAGCTCAAAAGGACACAACAGCCAATATGAAGGGACTCCTGATAGCTGAGTCTAGAACAGTCTGATCACAAAATGAATTATGCTAGTACTTGGTAATAACACAATGAATAAAATAGGAACTCATGATTCCACAGTGGTATAAATAACAAAGGTGACATTTAAGCCAAAGTATGAATAATAAGCTACTGAATGAGAAGAATCATGACAACTAGTGCAAGGATTCCTTGGTTAAGATGATGTTGGCATGTCTGAAGAATAGAGAAGGCTGGTGTGGCTGAAGAATGCAGAGTGGCCACAGAGAGTCATAGAAGATAATAAGAGAAGCTGACAGGGTCCAGACCAGGTAGAGTTTACAACCAACACAGGAGGCTGGATTTTATTGTGTCATAGGAAGCCTTTGGAAAGTTTGAAGCATGCTCTGATTCACATGTTTTAAACATTTCTCTGCCTGCTGTATAGACAAAATACAATCGTGCAAGAGTGTAAGCAAAAACACTAATGGGGAAGTTATTGCAGTTCTTCAGGCTGGAGAGGATGATAGAATATAGCAGAGTGTGGTATTGGAGGTTGAAAAAGTGGGCAGATTAGGGATGTATTATGAAGGAAGCAGGCAGATTAGGGATGTATTATGAAGGAAACACTGACAGGTCTTGGTGATAGATCTGACACAAAATGTTAAAGAGAAAATCAAAATAATGCCTAGCTTTTTGGTGTCAGCAGTTAAGTGGATGATGGAGATGCTTATTGAGAATGGATTATAGCAAGAGAAGCAGATTTGGGTGGTAAGGAAAATACATGTTCCAATAGCCATGATAAATAGGAACTTCCTATCAAACATCTATATGATGATGTAGACAGACAGTTGGCTACAGAAAATCTCAAGTTCTAAGTAAAGGTCAGAGCTAGAGTCACAGATTTGGGAGTCATTGGTGTGTAGGTTCTACTGAAGACCATAAAGTTAGATGAGATCACCCATAGGAAAAAGTTCTGCGTGAGATTAGGAAAGAGCTTAGGAATGTTCTCCAGAAACCTCTAGCATTTAGAGATCTAGCAGGGAGGAGGAGCCAGCAAAAGAGACAGAGAAGGGACAGCTAGTGAGGTGGGAGCAAGACATGTGGCATCATGAAAGTCAAGACTTATTTTTCCTAAAGGACTGCAAAAATGAACAAGTGGCATATAATGTGAGACCACTGGGTTTGGTCACATGGAGGAAATGGTGCCTCATGGCAGGCGCAGTCTCAGTAGAGGTAGGGACAGAAATCCAACCTGAATGAGCTAAGAAGAGAATGAGACAAGGAAGTGGATTTGGAGTTGTAGGCAAGTCTTTCAGGTCTGCTATGAAGGGGAACAGAAAAATGGAGTGGAAGCTGGAAGGATACGTAGAATCAAGGCAGGATTTTTTTTCTTTTATTTTGTCTATTAGGAAAGAGATATTGGAGCACAGAGATATAGATCTTTTGCTTTAGATGCATATCCCTCTAGACAGAGTAGGGACATTTGTGAAGCAGTGATGCAGCAGAGGAGATAGGTGCAAGAGTTAATGAGCTGAAAAGTAAGGGGACAGATACAGGGTACAAATAAGTCTTTTGATAGATTGGAGCAAGGACAATTTATTAGGATATAAGGAGGGAGGGGAAGGAGCATGGTAGTAGAAGTAGATTAACTGATGAAAAAAAATAGTAAGAGAATTACTACCTGGCTGCTTCTATTTTCCTAATGAAGACTGAGACAGGGCCACAAGACAAGTGCAGGGAGGGGGTGAGGAGAAGGTCCAGCACAGCAATTCTGAAGAGCGGAAAAGTGAAGAAAATAATAATTGCTGCTATGTTGAATGGCCATTTGAGATGTGAGACCAAGAGTTCAAAGTGAGAACAGTCTACACACACGTTTTTTTTTTTCTAGCCAAGTACCAGCATGGAGTAGGTAGTTATGGTTTTAACCAGGATCAGGGCTCGGCCAGCCAAGTCCAGTGGGGATGAGTGTCCAAGAATTCAGAATTAAGGGACAATAATGCCCACGATGATGAAATGCAGCAGTTAAGCTAGAGATGGGGGGAAATGAGGGCACTGGAGACAGTGACCGAAAGTGATGGCTAATGATTTGGAGACCTTAACATGGTCAATAAACTTCTAGTGAGTGCTAGAATACATAAGCTAAAGAGCGGAAGGAGGGCGTCAAGAATGTGGTCCTGGGAATGGACAAAGAAGCACAAGAACAGATCATGGGAGGAGGGCCGGTTGAAGAACCATGAGACCAACTTTAGTTAGAAGATAAATTCATTTTGAAATTTGATATTTCATTTGCTCAATGGACCCTTTTTCTTTTTTCCAGGTTCCCCTGCTCCTTCCAAAGTCTGAAATAAATAGTAGGAAAAGAATAAGACACAGGCAAATCATCAGAAAAAAATATAGTCCTATTAAGTCAGTAGTCCTGAATTTTTTTAATCTGTTCATTTCGTTTTATCCAGTAACCCAGATTTTCCCTACGGAACCCTTTTCTCAAGTTAACTTGCTTTGGAAAATGCTGATCTAAGGCTTTGGGTTAGGAGATCACAAAGGCCTTTGCGGAAGTTATTCTATTATCTCTTGGATTGACCAGTTGGTTAAAACAGACTTGCTATTTTTTTTTCCCCTTGAGCTTCACAAATAGTTAGCCTGACTTACCCAGTTTGTGTTGGCCTCACCAAAACGGAGAACAAAATCTAGTTTCTACATCTGAAACCAAAGAATCACTTGATAATCAAAATAGGGTTTCCACTGACCACTAAGGTGCATCACATCTATTCAGCGATTTTCAGGGCCGGCTTCACAGACATGTGACACAGGGACCCACGCTCAGAAAGGGACCCACACTTAGGCTTTAATGCTCTGTGATCAGTGTCTTGAAAATTCTCAATAATTTTATCTTTGAATGTATTTTTGTAAGCCAAGTCTAAGTAAATGTTGAAGCATCACCAAGGTTTGGAGCCTCTGTCTGTGTTCAGGCCCTCCTCCCCCCACCTCCCTGCCTCCCCAGAAAGTACTCCCACCATCCTGCTCCTCTACCCATACCCAGTGATCTCTGCTAACCCCCACCCACAGGAGGAGGCTAGACACAAACACAGAAAGGGTCAAAGCCAGAGGAGTGCACCAAGTTACGGGGAGAATGCCCAAGCACTCGTGGGAGTCTACACTGGCCACAGGAATATCGTTGTGTCTGAAGGTGTGTCATTAGATAGCAGAGAATACCATGGTTGGTTGGGAGACAGAAAGACCACAAAAGAAAGAAAAGAGCTTCATTCCTGATTTTTGATCAAGAGGCCCTGTAATTTCATTTTGTGCCTGCAAATGATAAGTAACAAGCCCTAGCCATTTAGTATGGATGATGATGATGGTGATGATGATGATAGCAAACAGTGGGAAGAAAAGGGATTTAAAAAAAGAGAGATAAGGAAGACCAAAAAGAATGCTTTTACCAAAAAGGTAATATTTTTACATCACTTACTAAGTTCAGGCAGTGTTCCAAGCACTTTATACGTTTTAGCTTATTTAATCCTCTCAGCAATGCTTTGAGATAAGTACTGAGATGGCTCCATTTTACAGCTGAGATGAAAGCGATGCCCAGGGAGGGCTAAGTAGCTGGTCTCGGGTCACCCAAGTGGTAAATGACAGTGCCAGGATTCAAACTCAGGTTGTTTCCCTCCAGAGTCCCCAACTTTCCCATTCCCCCTCTCTGAATCATACTTCAGTAATACACATTTGTACCTGCCTCTTTACTAATTTTGAAAGACGTTATTTTTATAAAGAACTCTCAGAATATAAATTCAGCTTACCAGTGTTTGCCCTCTCGCTCATAAAATTTTTTTCTTTAATTATTTATTGCTTAATTTAAGGACTGTCTTCTGCTTTAGTAACCCACCCCCAAAGGAAGTGTTGATTAATCTTGACTTGGTGGTGTGAAGTGAGAGTTCTGATATTTGAAATGTTATCTTTGCTTAAGGAGACAACAAGCGTAGGCAAGCATAATGTATTCACTCACCAATAATTATGTCGGCTGAGGATACGGGCCTGCACTTGGCCTGAAAGAACATAGAACATTCTTCACCGTATTTCCTGAACTCTGGAACTAGGTATTTATGCAAGACATAGTCTTTAGGCAAAACAGGCCATTAGGACTCAGGCAGGACCTGGAGCTATAATTCGGCAGAGGGAAAGGGAAGGCTGACAAGGAAGTCCAGGGAGCTCAACTCCTATGTGGCCAATGTTCCTGCATGAGTTTCATTCCAACCTTCTGGCTTTTATCTCCAATCACCAGCTTCCCTGGATGGGATCCTCTGTGTTCAAGTCCCTGGATTCCCTGTTATGGAATTTTCTCCTCTTTGAGAAGAGAATCATTTCCTTATCAGACATCTATACCCTTTATAATCTAGGCTGGAGACATGGGGTTGGTGTTACACTGAGATTATATTAAAGAAAGAAAACCAATTTGCAGTAAAAAGATCTAGAAGGGGGAATTATTTCCATTAGAATAAATATTTAAGTGCAGCTACATTGCCAGACCCCTGCCACCCAACAACTGTTATCAATTAACACATGGAATGACACTGGAAACAGACTGTGTAAATAAGTGATGAAGCAAACACCAGAGATTTCTACCTTTACGGTGCTAGTCCTGCATTTGATGGGGAAATCATGAGACATCCCTGAGGAAGGTGACTCAGACAATAGTGAAGGGGGGGTGTGAAATGGAGGGTCTAACTATATCCACCTGCATCAATTCCAAATGCCTGGCTGGCTCAGTCAGCAGAGAATGTGACTCTTGATCTTGGAGTTGTGAGTTTGAGCCCCACATTGGGTGTAGAGATTACTTAGCATAGAATATTTTTTTTAAATGTATATCCAGGAACCCACATGTAGACTGAGAGCCGAAGTGGCATTTTCTTGAGGGCTTGAAGGTCCAGCTTCCTCCTTATCCTTTGTTCAGAGAGTAATAAAGAAAATGCTATTTGCTTTCCATTAGGAATCTTGAGAATCACAGAATTAACACGCTTTCACTCCTTTACCCAACACTGCCCAACAACTTACCAACCCTGAGGGGTGAAAATCCTCCAAGTTATGGGTAAAGGTATCTTATGTAAACCAGTGGCACAAATAAAGAATAAAAAAGGCATGCCCGGATGAACCTGTAAGATATACAGCCTTTTTTGGCCTCACCAATGGGCTGTTCAGTTGCCCTTTGACCCAGGGAACTTCTATATGGACCAGGCAAAGGGGGGGGGGATTTTCTTCCTTTTCTGCCCCTAAGATTTTACCCTATGGTTCCTTACCCTTCCCAAGCAAACCCTCACCCTGCCCCCAGAAGTATGTTCTAGCGCCTGGCCTCAAAGAAACTAGAAAAGAGGATAAGAATGAACTCAGGTGCCAATCCACCAACTGAATTAGCACATTTTACATATAGAATAAGCTAGCCTCCTTCAGTCTAAATTGGTTGAAATGCCACAGATAAGAATGTCAGTCCAGATTTGGAGTCTCTTGAATAATGATGTTTGAGAGGACTCATTCGACACCTTCCATTTTTCTTCCCCCACATAATCATTTCAAGGTATTATATTATCAATCTGCAAAAGCCTAAGCAATTAGATTTTCATGAACCATGAAATGTTTTCCTCTCCAATACAGCAGCTTAACATTTAGAATGGGATCATGTGCCTCTTCTAAGAATTCAGTATTTAGCTCTGTACAAATACAGGACATTTTTGGCACAATCCCTGGACCAGAAACTGGTCCTGCCTCTCTGTCTTCCCAGCCTGAACCTGCCCCTTAGGTCAAGCTAGGTCTTCTCCCAGGCAAGTCTGAGAAGAAGGCATTGTGGGGGGAAATTGAGGCCCTATGGAAAGTCAATTAGGTTGAAACTATTTGTATTGTTAATTATACATTTTTGAAAACAATAATACTACATTTTCAATTTAACCCACTAATAGCTCAAGGTGTACAGTAAACATATTTGGAAACTTAGCAGAGAATTCCACATACTCTTACAAATAGCACCTATTCATTTCTGCAACACACTTTTTTACTGGAATGGGTATTTCCAGAACATCTGCATCTTGTTTGCTAAAGCATCGTTATTGCCACCTGTTCTTGAAACCAACGCATTGCAGATTGGCTACATCCACAATACAACATTCATGGATCGTATTGAACCCCTCTGTGGTAATTTCAACTGAGGGAAGGAGCTTAATATCAGAGTATGAAAGAAAGGAAGGAAGGAAGGAAGGAAGGAAGGAAGGAAGGAAGGAAGGGAAGAGAGAGAGAGAGAGGGAGGGAGAGAGAGAAGGAGGGAGGGACAAACATAGGCTGTGGTAAATTGGAACCATTCCAAACTCTTAAAAAAAAAAACCCTAGGGATAAACACTAGGAATGTTTGGCAGGTTTCAAAACTAGATAACTTCATTTATCTGGAAACAGTTGCCTAAAAATATTGAGAATGTAATAGAAAATGCCACTCTTGTGGCATAACTGGCAAATTCCAGAAAATGTATTTGAAACTTTTAGAAAATGGCTTACAGAGCCTTAAGTAGATTCTGGGTCCAAACTTCCTCTGCTAATGGCTGACCTTGCCTTGTCATTAGAGACCAGTGTTGCAAATGTTGAATGGTCATTTACCCTGTGTGTTTGTTCGGTCAATGCCGTGAGGGCGCCATGTGGGACTCAAGAAATATGAGACCCAGTCCTCCTTGCGGGACTTAAAACCGAAATGAAGAGATGAGTGTGACACATGTGGAACAATAATCTAAAACATACTGTACATTATTATTAATAAACATATTGAAGACTGACCAACATGCAATGCACTGTGCAAAACACTTTACATACATCACCTAGAGTAATCTTTGCAATGAGACAACGAAAGAGAACGGTAAAATAGATTGTGAACCAGGTCTTCAAACCACATCTGTCTGAATAAGTACAAAGCTGTTGCTTTTATTTATTTTTTAATGTTTTATTTATTTTTGAGAGAGAACAGAGAGAGCGAGTGAGGGATGAGGCAGAGAGAGGGGGCGGATGAATGATCCAAAGCAGGCTCTGCACTGAGAGCGGTGAGCCCGATGCAGGCCTTGAACTCATGAGCCACGAGATCATGGCCTGAGCCGAAGTCAGACACTCAACCGACTGAGCCATCCAGGTGCCCTAAAACTGCTGCTTTTAGTGGTGCTCTCCTGCCTTCAAATGCACAGAGCACAGCATCAGCTATTGGCCCTCCAGGGATTCAGAGATGCAGGAAGTCAAAGTTCTAAAGAAGATGCCTCTTCCCCTTACCCACCAAAGTGGTTTGAAGTTTTATGTTTTGAAATTTGAAGTTTATGGGATGCTCGTGTGGAATAAGAGAGGAATCGGCTGTCTGCCCTTTGACACACAGGAAACAACAGCCACAAGCCCATCTCTGATTCAAAGGCTGTCGTGGCCATGCCAACTCTGGTCTCCCGGTGGTGGGGATATCTTCATGTCACACTCTCACAGGGTAAGGTGGAGCCTGTATAGAGCATTTCTCAATCTCTTCCTGGGAGATGCCAGTCTAGCACTGTGGAACAGGGAGAAAATGAAGCAGAGCCCCAGGCACCAGAAAGCAGATAATCGTCAGAAAAGTAGTGCAGGGGAAGAGATGGAATGGATCTTACGAAATGCCGGGTCTCTTCGTTCCTGCCAAATACCTGCTTGGATGTCCTTTCCTTAAGTATGCCAGCCTCTTAAATCATGACTTCTCTTCAGAATAAAAAGCTGGCATTTTGGGAGGGGCAAGGTCATATCGATCGTTGGCGCAACTGGGGGCCAGCTCTTTTGACAACTTTGCAAGACACTATTATTATCCCCATTTTACAGATTAGGATATCGAGGCTTGGGGAAGCCCGAGGGGCCCAGCTGCCTTTTACCACATGCGTCCTACACTGTGACTCAACGAGTAATTGTGAAGTGTTTTTAAGTGTCACCACAGTACCAGCTGTCAAAGCTGCTGCACAGTACCAAGCAGCAGAAATCTCTGTTATAAAACAGTAAGCAGCTCTGCCAGTTACATACTAAGAATGATGAAATACCCCATTTGAGTACATCTCAAACCACATCCTGGGACATCCCAGGCCCTGTGGCTAAACTAAAACCAGCCTGGTGGCAGCAGTGACTCGAAATGCCCAATGCACACAGACACTGCCAGGCTGTGTGCTTCTAGAGCATTCATCAGCTCCTAACAAAAACCATACCTCACTCCTGAGCTCCCAATTCTGATTTTTCTCCTTTGTTTTTTCTCTCTTTTTAGATCCAAAGTTAAATGATAAACTATTTATTACTGACACAATCTTTCCCACCCCCCCTCCAACCCCCACTGCCCAGCAGTCTCCCAGGAGATCCTTTGGCTCAGGCTTTCCCAGGCGTTGTCAGGCGCATCTGTGGCTCCAATAACTCCCATGTTTGTCTGCAACTGCTCCGGGCAGATGTCTGAAAATCACCCACTGACAGATTTACGTTCGTCAATCTCTGAAACACCCTCCGCCCCCACCCCCAAATCATATCATACGTGTGGGTGAAGCCGCTCGGAGGCCAAGTGCCCCGGGCCCTCTCAAGTGCATGCAAAGCAGGGCCACGGAGTCGCAGCGGCATCCCGCCTGCCGGCCCTTCCCCCCCGCAGCGTCTCCGTGTAAACCCTAAACCCCCGGCTCCTCCGCGAGGCGCACGTTCCCCGGCCGGCTTTCTTCCCGAGATCTGGAAAGACATGGGCCTCCAGGCGTTTGAAACAAGATTAAAAGGTCTCTTTTACAGCTCTTGCCGAAAAACTCCGCAGAGGAAACGTGGTTGGCAGGTAGAAAAACCGGGACCTGTCTCCTCGAAAATCACAGCTGTGTTATCTTTTGCCTCCTCTGATCGCTTCCAGATTATTACTCGGGGCAGCCGGCCAATGAGCCAGTCCTCCGTGTCCCAGAGCCCGGCCCCGGCAACAGCTCGTTTCGCCGTGGAAGGGAACGCGTTTGAAGAGGTGTAGACGGGCGGGCCGAGCGCCGGGGCCGGGAAGGAAACCTGGGAGGGCGCCCTCGCCCAGGCAAGTCGGCACACGAAGGGAATCGCGGAGCCGGTGCGGGCAGGAAATCTTCCCAAGCCCGAAGACGAGGCCAAACACAAAAGACTCCTTTCTGGGAGGAAAGAGGATTGAAACTGCGGGGAGAGACAAAATAGAAACACAGGCCGTGGGAACCGTGAAATGATGAAATCTGTTGTGGGGAACAGAACCCTCTATTCCGTGTCTCCTGCCTGCCTTGGCAAACGAGTTCTCTGCAGAGCCTGCTGGAAGCATCTTCCTCGGGATCCTCTGGCCCCGGGCCAGCGCTCGGGTCTGACCTCGGGGGAGCGAGTCACACAAGGCAGCCACCTCTGCTTTGGGTGACTGGGGCAAATGGCCCTCGCCGTGACTTCTCCAGTAAGACTGGTCAGACCAAGACCCTGGCTGCTCCCAAGTCTGTTCGTTGAAGAACTGACGCTTATGGGAGAAAGATCTGGGCCAGATTCCCTGCTCGTGGTGACAACGCAGACAAAACGTGCATCCAGGAAGTCATCGGGACGCTGACTTAGACATAGAACCATAGCTACCACGGGTGGGACCCCACTAAACACCAAGGACAAAGTCTCTCCTGCTGATGTAAAGGTCTTTGATCAGCAGCTCTAAAGCTGCCCTGAGCAGTACCGATGTCTCACAAGGTGTTAATAGTCTTGTTATGAAAATAAGTTCCTGTCACCTATTCCAGTGCTTAGAAAGTGCTTAGAAAGTGCTTCCTTAAACAAAACTGAACAAGATTCATTGCCATTGGGCTCTTCCCAGCCCTCAGCCAGATTTGCCAAATGTATTGACCATCAAGCCCTTTTAACACAATAGACTTCATCAGATCTAATTGGACGCCAGCGATCCGGGGCACACAGTTTGGGAAGAACTACTATCAGTCTCTATCAAGAGACATGGGGACCCGGGGCAATATTCGTCTTCAGGAACAGACCTTCGG
This sequence comes from Hyaena hyaena, assembly GCF_003009895.1. Lineage (NCBI taxonomy): Eukaryota > Metazoa > Chordata > Mammalia > Carnivora > Hyaenidae > Hyaena > Hyaena hyaena. Next base: position 2,943,018 of record NW_024080672.1, on the reverse strand, counting down.
GCTTTCTTTTCCTTGGCATAGGTGTGTCACTACTCACTGACCCTTACTCCAAGTGCATGAACTCTTTCTTACAGCGGCATTTGTTGGGCACCAGGCTGAACATACTGAGGGTGTCTTAGATAATGCCCCGTTATATCTCACAATAATCAATGGCGCAGGTACTACTCTCCCGCTTTTTTTGATGGGCAGTGAAAATCAGACATGTTAAGGTCACAAAACAGTGGTGCTTTAAAGCTCCATACCGAGGGGTGGGTTAAACAGGTGATGGGCATTAAGGACGGCACTTGTGATCAGCACTGGGTGTTGTATGTAAGTGATGAATCACTAAATTCCACTCCTGAAACTATTATTACATATATGTGAACCAACTGGAACTTAAGTAAAAACTTGAAAAAGAAAAAAAAAAGATAAAGCTCCATAGCTGGAAAGACCAAGATTCGCATCCTACAGTCAACAGTAAGAAGTCAACCTTCTTAGGGGCGCCTGGGTGGCTCAGTCAGTTGGGCGGCCGACTTCGGCTCAGGTCACGATCTCGCGGTCCATGGGTTCAAGCCCCACGTCAGGCTCTGTGCTCTCAGTTCGGAGCCCGCTTCAGATTCTGTGATTCCCTCTCTCTCTACCCCTCCCCCGCTCAAGCTCTGTCTGTCTCAAAAGTAAAATAAACATTAAAAATTTAAAAAAAAGTCAACTTAGCTTGGGCAAAGTGTGAAGGAAGACGGGTAATGAGGACAGCGCCATCTCTAAGGGAAAAACGCCCAGTTGCCTAATACTTACATTTCCATCTTTTGAATGCAAAAGAGCACTGTAGTCTCACCTTACAGTGTTTTTCCGAGAACACGTCTGACTTAATATGGCTGTTGCACATCTAATTATTAATTAGGATTTTTCACCATATATTCAGAAAACAACGTGTGCTCTTTCCTCATAAAGCTACAGAATTGGCAGGATAGCCTCTCTTCAAAGGCAGCAAATATCTGCTCTTTACTTGGACACATCGATATATTTCCTTAAAAAGGAGGCCCTAGCTGAAGCTCCACTAAAAAATCAGCCCCTAATAATTCTTTTCTGAAACATTCTGCAAACTTTTATGGGGGTTGCTTTGGCATAGCCAGTATTTTTTCAGTGGTGTCAAGGTTTTGTGCTTACCTATTCCTATTAAAATTATATATTTTTGCAGTTCCCAATAAAACTCATTGTATGGTATGCTAGAATAAATCTCAAAATCTCCCTGAAGTGCTAGAAACTTTCAGATATATGTCTATTAAGTTTTTATTTCTTGAACAAGTTGCATGTGTGCCAAGATATGCATTTCATTGCTAGAATGGTCATAAGTCCACAGAGCTGTGGTAGAACCACAGAGAAGCACTCGGCTGCCCATCACGGAACATCCATATCCATCAAGGTGGAAATGGCCATTGCAGCCTGCCAAAAGAATTCCTAAAATGGCTGCTCACCTGGGTAACTCCCACTCTTCAAACATGTTGGGCACTCAAAATAGATCCAGTCCACTTCAGTTGTTATCCCAAGAACAGAAGTTCAGATTCTTTTTTCTCCTTGGCATGGTTTAAGGTTTTCACCATATGTCCAGAGTACCAGCATAGTCAGGTTTTTACCCTTAGAATAGTGAGACCCAAGCCAAAGCTAATAAAAGCATTTTTTTGTTAAGGCTAGGGTGAATAATTTTTAACTCTACCATCAAAGAGGCAAGGCAAAGAGCCAGTGGGTCAAAGGGGTAGGAAGACAGTTTGCAGATTAGCATCAGAGAGATCCTTCCCACGGACTGTGTCAGTGCCACAGACTACCAGAAGCTGGCTGAGCGCGTTCATGAGGCAGGAAGTTCTCGGTTTCTGGAGGTATCCAAGCATTGTCCACATCAGTGGTTCCCAAGGTAGGGTGCCCCACACCAGCAGCATCACCATCACCCAGGTACTTGTTAGAAATTAAGATTCTCAGGCCCCACCGCGGACCCACAGATTCAGGAACTCCAGGGTTAAGAGTCAACAGGCTGGGGCGCCTGGGTGGCTTAGTCGGTTAAGCGTCCGACTCTCGCTTAGGTCATGATCTCGCTGTTCGTGGGTTCGAGCCCCGCGTCGGGCTCTGTGCTGACAGCTCAGAGCCTGGAGCCTGTTTCAGTCTGTGACTCCCTCTCTCTCTGACCCTCCCCTGCTCACGCTGTCTCTCTCTCTCTCTCCTAGAAATAAATAAAACATTTAAAAAAAAAAAAAAAAGAGTCAACAGGCTGGGGTTTAACAAGCCCTCCAGGTGATTCTGATGCCTGGTAAAATTGGAGAAACGCTGGCTAATGCACCACTTTGGCAACAATGATGCCCAGAAGATTCAACCAACAGATGAGTGATTGGCCCGGATGACCGTTCAACCCTGGAGTTCTGCTAGTCTAACAAGGTTCTTTGGCCTGCATTATTTCCTTTCGGGAAATAAGGAACCAAAGGCCTATCAACACTAGGCTTAACCCCTGGGCAACCCTCTGAATTATATAAAGAAACCAAAATATATTATCACAGCTGTTATAAATCCTGACATTCAACTCTCCTGAAGAGCTTTAAAAAATAATATCAATAGCTGGCCACCCAGAGTCTCTGGAGATGGGGTCCCAGGCCTACTTTTTACCAGGTACTTTCACATTAATTATCTCACTTAGTCTCCACAATAATCCCATCTCCACAATAATCTTATGGATAGCTATTACTGCCACCTCCATTTTTACAGACAGAAACTGAGGCTTATGGTGGTTGAGTGACTCATCCAAGGTCACAGAGCTGGGAAATGCCTGAAGTGAGATTCAAACCCAAACCTCAAGATCCATGTTTGTTCTCCTCCACCCACCTTCCTTCTTCTTTCCAGGTCAGAGACTTTCTAGGTATATGTGGCCTCCTCCAAGCCACTGTGCCCCGCCCCCAGGTGGCAGGTCTGGTGACAGCAGCCCTCCCCCTCTATCACTGTACCTTCCTCTGTGTGAAATCTTGGCAGTGGGTGTCTTTCTCCCTCACAAAGTTGCTTTCACTTGGCTGCCTACACATGGGCCCCACCTGAGCAAACGCAGAAGCTACCTTGGAGCCAGGGTATGTATGATGGCATCCAAAGCCAGCTGGGAACTGGTAACTACAACTCTATCTTTCTATCAATTAGCTAAATATTTTTCATTTTCACAAAAATGAAAATGACCTTATGGGAGGAGCGCATTAAGTTGGTAATAGCTGATTAGAATCCTAGAGTCTGAATTCACCCATTAGATATTTTCCAGCTCTAAAGAGGGTCTCTCTGTGAAGTAGAGGGGCAAAGGCACACAGGGCCCTTCCAAGGAGGACTTTGAAGGAGGTGGGAAGACAAAGGTAACGGCCAAGAGCACCATGGGAAGGCAGTACAAGGGCCTGAGAGACGAAGCCACGTGAGCAGAGAAACTGTCACTGAAAAGGGCAGGACAAGGCCCACAGAGGCTGTGCCCACCGCCTGCAGACTTTGCTCGGGGGGGGGGGGGGGGGGGAGGTCCTGGTCAGCTACTCCATGTTCTGGTTGTTTTAGTCAGAGCCTTTCATTGCAAACAACCAAAGTCCAGAGAGGTGATGTCACCTGCCAACATCACACTGGCCAGGCATTGGCAGAGCCCGGCACCAGCTCCCAGGGCTCCTTACTTCCTGTTTTCTAAAGGAATGCGCCTCAATGGGGGACGAAAGCAAAATCAGGGAGAAACTGCAGAACATTCGAGAGACCAGCTGCCTCGGGCTACACTAATCTGCCGGAGTGAAATAAAAAAGTACGTTCTGTGTGACCCAAGTTTTCTTAAATACAAACGGAAGACAGCTCCAAGGGTCTGTTTCTGATCACTGTTCCACAAAACAGGTGACCAGGGGACAATGTGGATATGTTTTCAAAGCTCTGCACGAGATTTTAACAGCTCGGTTCCTTGTGGTTTGAATGATGTGACCACAGCTAAAACTGCCTATTTCTTTGAAAAGAGATCTCCTGGCCCAAAAGTCCATGAAAAAGAACCTGAGAGCGAGAAACAGTACCTGCCTTCCTTAAGGTGGGAAGCCAACTGAGGGCTGCCTGGTCACAACTGCTCTCTGCACTGTCTTCTCAAATGCTGTCTAGGGCCACCCTGTCTGGTGTCAAAAGAACACTTCTGTCTACATTAAAATATCTGTTCTCAGTCGGAAGAACATGGGACTCGATCTTAGGGTCCTGAGTTCAAGCCTCACTTTGGGTGTAGAGATTACTAAAATAAAAAGAAACTTTAAAAATAAATAAATTAATAGTCTGTTCGTTAGAAGAGATTAAAGAAACAACCAAATGTCACATGTGGATCCTGATTGAAACAAAATGATAGTGAACAGGTATTTTTGAGATGTTCAGGAAAATTGTACTATGGTCTGATTTTTAGATGACATAAAGCTCTTTTTTAATGTATTAATGGCATGGTAATTCTTTTTTTAAATATAATTTATTGTCACATTGGTTTCTATACAACACCCAGTGCTCATCCCCACAAGTGCCTTCCTCCATACCCATCACTACCCTTCCCATCTCTCCCACCCCAATCAGCCATCAGTTTGTTCTCAGCATTCAAAAGTTCCTCATGGTTTGCCTCCCTCCTTTTCCTCAACTATTTCTCCCCATCTTCTCCCCCACGGTCCTCCGTTAAGTTCCTTCTAATCCACCTATACATGCAAACATATAGGTATCTGTTCTTCTCTGCCTGACTTATTTCGCCCAGCGTAACCTCAAGTTCCATCCACGTTGCTGCAAATGGCCAGATTTCGTTCTTTCTCATTGCCAATAGTATTCCATTGTATAGATAAACCACATCTTCTTGATCCATTCGTCAGCTGATGGACACTTAGGCTCTTTCCATGTTTTGGCTATTGTTGAAAGTGCTGCTATGAACATTGGGGTACATGTGCCTCTATGCATCAGCACTCCTGTGTCCCTTGGGTAAATTCCTAGCAGTGCTATTGCTGGGTCATATGGGAGTTCTTTTGTTATTTTTTTGAGGAATCTCCATACTGTTTTCCAGAGGGGCTGCACCAGTTTACATTCCCACCAACAGTGCAGGAGGGGGCCCGTTTCTCCACATCCTCGCCAGCATCTAGAGTCTCCTGATTTGTTCATTTTAGCCTCTCTGTATGTCAACCTTTTAAAGTTTCATATCTGAAAAGAATGTTAGATCCTCTCCGGTTCATTCCATAATCCCTGTTTCCCAGATGAGGGCTATGAGATACGACCCCTCCACCAATGCTCTTCCAATTCTTTAGTGGTTCAGCCAACACAAGATCTGGTTCTCTGGACTCTCAGGCCAGAGCTCCTATACCTAACAGCCACCAAAAAGTGTAAACATGTTGCTTTCTAATCCTTGTATTGTAAACTCTCAGACAAGGTACCTCACTATGATTATTTTGCAGGTGTGAATCTGGTCAAGGAACAAAGGAACACCTCCTTTGCTCATTCTGTGTATATTTCTGCATAAAATGATTCTCTTCCATTCCCTCCAACCTGCCCCTCACCACTCTCCCTTCCATTCTTTCCCCATCTCCCAGCCCCCTCACCCACTGTCTAGCCTTTTGCATCCTTCGCTGCTTTTGAGCTCAAGCTGCACGTTAAGACATCTGTGCCCACCCTCCAATGTTAGCTCTTCCTGCTAAAATCCGGCTTAGCTTCAAAGCCCAGAGCAATTCACTTACCTCCCTGAAGTCTCTCTCTCCCGTTTCTGGACACCCTCAGCCCTTAGTCTCACCCTCTGTTAGAGCCCTTGTCACCTTCCTTCTTTAGGATTAGGCACATATGTGTCCTACTCTTGCAATGGTCTGCATACTGAGACCGCAATGGCAGAAATTAGAAGGCAAAATAGGGAACCAGGACCAACGAGGACCAATGTAGAGCCAGAAGCTGTCACCAGAAACATGGCTGGCTCTGGAATGAGCAAGAGAGGTAAAGCATTGAGCCAAAATCCCAATGTGATCTCCAGTGGGTATGAAGGAAGCCTATGCCTTTCCTAGCTGGGAGAAGCAGGATTTAAAAGGAGCCAACCTCGGGGCTGGTGGGCTCTCCTGATACTGGCAAAATCAATTAGACAGCTCAGTAATTTGGTAACTAGGCGACACCAGCCCGGCCCTCAAACTGGGAAGCTGGTGAAGGTTAAGCAAGATGGCAGCCAAGGCTCGGGATCGAGGATAAGCCTGTCCCCCAGTAGAGGAAAATGGGCATGAACCAAGGGCACAAGCCAGAAAACCAGGCAAACCAGATGGACATGTGTGGTGGGTCCAGGAGAAAAGAGGAAGCCTGGAGGCTATGGCTCTATGGGCTGGAGTCCCGGGCTTATTAATGCAGCTTATATTTATTGAGCACATACACTGAGCCAAATGCCAGGTATACAGGGGTATATTAGTCAGTGTGCTCCAGAGAAGCTCAGGTCACGATCTCACAGTTTCTGAGTTCAAGCCCCACATTAGGCTCTGTGCTGACAGCATGGAGCCTGCTTGGGATTCTTTCTCTCTCTTTCTCTCTCTGCCCTTCCCCTGCTTGCTCTGTCTCTCAAAAATAAATAATTTTTTTAAAAAGGAAATTGGGGGGCACCTGGGTGGCTTAGTCGGTTGAGCGTCCGACTTTCGCTTAGGTCATGATCTCGCGGTTCGTGGGTTCGAGCCCCGCGTCGGGCTCTGTGCTGACTGCCAGCTCAGAGCTTGGAGCCTGTTTCAGAGTCTGTGACTCCCTCTCTCTCTGACCCTCCCCTCCTCACGCTGTCTCTCTCTCTCTCTCCTAGAAATAAATAAAACATTAAAAAAATTTAAAAAAAAAAAGGAAATTGGGTCATATAATTATGGAGATTGGCAAATCGAAAGTGTCCAGCATGGGGCCAGCAAGTTGGAGACCCAGGAGAACTGATATTCCAATTTGAGCCTAAAGGCAGTCTGCTGTGACCCTCTCTTGCTGTTCTAGCCAGGCCTTCAACTGATTAGTTGAGGCCAACCCATCCAATTAGGGAGGGTGATTTGTTTTACTCAAAGTCCACAGATTTAAATGTTAACCTCACCTAAAAATACCCTCAGAGAAACGCTCAGAATAATGTCTGCTCAAGTATCTGGTGGCTTACCCAAGACGGCACACAAGATCAAGCATCACAAGTGGTGAACAGAAAAAGTCTCAGCTAAGTGCAGAAGCTAGAAGCTTAGCAAAAGGCCTCATACCTGGATGATGATGCAGGTCCTGATAGGCTTTCTGCCACGGTCAGGGGAGAACTGGCCCCGAAGCTGGTAGGGGTGAACCAGAAGGGGCTGTGCTCGTACCTGGCAAAGAATAGACAGTTTTATAAGCTCTTCAAAAGGAAGGGACCAAGACCCTCACCACTACAGCATGAGGATGGTGCCAGCCGCCAGCTCCACTGCTACAGTAGTTCAGACCAGTTACTTTACCTCTCTGTACCTCAGTCTTCTCCTCTGTAAAATGGGGAAAGCAAGACTACCTAAATCAAATTAGGTAATAACTAAATTCAGTGAGTTAAATACTTGTAAAGCATAAGCACATGTGTAAAGCTGGGGACCGTGTAAGTGCTGGAAAGCTGGCTCCTAGTATTATTTGCAAGCACCACAACAGCTTCTATATCGTGCTCTACCTCATAGATACTTTGGAAATTTCAAATGGTAATTTTTTTCTTCTAATAGTGCAAAATAAGAAGGAACTAGGGGTGCCTGGCTGGCCCAGTCATTAGAGCATGTGACGCTTGATCTCAGGGTTCAAGCCCCACGGTGGGTGTTAGAGAGCTCACTTAAAAATAAAATAAAAAGATTTTGAAAAGAAGGAACTAAGAGGCACCTGGGTGGCTCAGCAGTTGAGCATCTGACTTCGATTCAGGTCACCATCTCGTGGTTCCGTGAGTTTGAGCCCCATGTCAGGCTCTCGGCTGTCAGCGCAGAGCCTGCTTTGGGTCCTCTGTTTCACTCTCTCTCTACCCCTCACCCACTCTCACTCTCTCTCACAAATAAACATTTTTTTAATAAAATGGAAAATAAAAAGGAACTAAACCATGTAAAGATTCTGTCTTACACTTCAGTCCCAGGTTTTTAAAAAAGGCAAATCGATTGAAGTTACTTAATTAAAACCCTACTACAATTTCCTGTTGCCTTAGGAAACAGACCCAAATCCCTTCCCCAAGGCCACTTAGGCCTGCCTGATTTGCCCTGGATATGTCTCTACATACTCACCTCCCACCCTCTCCTCCAGGATCCTCAGGCTCCAATCAACCTGACCATCCCGGGTTTCTCTAGGCTCCCTGAACTGCCCTCGGCATCACTGCAGGCATCTTCCCTATGCCCGGAAGAGCACCCCCTTAGGCCCCGCCCAGCTTACCTGCTAACTCCCACCCATCGTTCGGACTCAGCTTAAGGAAAAGTACCCCTAAGACCAAGTCAACTCCTCCATCGTGTGTCCCGTAGCCCCTGCTTTCCTCTGTGTACCAATTGATATATTTGGAATCAGATGCTCCATCACTGTCGGTCTTTCTCCATCAGATCAGGGACAAGGTTTGTATCACTCACAGCTGAACCCTGGACCCAGCACAATGCCAGGCACACAGTGCTCAACAAATAGGTGAGGAGATTTTAACAAATCTGGAGATGACAGATTTCAGCTTTCGGCCAAGTCCACGTGACTTGCAGTGGCCCTGAAACGTCATGTTGGGAAGGACTCTGAAGTTATATCATGTCATGGCTAACTGAAATGTCCGCTGTGACTGTCTGCCATGACCAAGGGGGGGCAGAGGGGGAAGCAACAGCATCTGACATCCATCTCTATCCTCAAAGACTTTATATCTCATGTAACACTGGTTTAGGTTTAAGAGCAAACAATAAAATTTACAGAAAAAGTACAAGGGCGGCTCACATCTGAGTCAGCAAAACTTCAGAGCCACATGTATACTACAAGAACAAGGAAGCCAAACTATGGCCATCTATCAGATGCCAATTTCAATCACCATTCTCACACCTCGTCGTATTCACAAATCCCTTTCCATGACTCTAAGCTTGTATCTGCATGTACTAACACCCATTTTTTTTCCACCTCCCTTTTAGAATCCTGTGTCACTGGGAGCAGGAAAGACTTCTGATTTGGGAGCTTGCCCCAGGGGATACCGACTCACTTAGGAATGAGCTACAGCCTCGGAAGGGAGCCAAGTTTGTGGAGCAGAAAGCTGGCAGCAATGTCAGACACTTTGGAGTCCTGCAATGGACTGCAGGATGGCTACAGGGGATGGCCTATATCCCTTCCGCGTCTCAGTGTCCTCAGCAAAATGGGGACTTACGGAAGAGTAACACACGAGACGCACGGAGAGTAACACACGAGACATGGAGAGCACTCAGTAAATGACAGCTATTATAAATCATATTCAGTTTGACAGTTGGGTTTCTGTTGACTGTGGACATGAACAGCAACTGTTACAATTCATGGCACTTGGGCTGCCTGCAGCTAGAGCCAGGAGAGAGTCTGGCTCTCCACAACAGGAGGCACAAACACATCATATAGGAATAGTCACTGCAGCCCTGGCTGTAGTAGTGAAGAACGGCAATTACCTAAGCCGCCATGAGCACCGGAATGACTACATAAAAGCACATGATAGAAAAGAATGATCCCATTTCTTAAAAAAAAAAATCTGGGCATGTCATGTCCACTTACGCACACGTGCGCGCACACACACATACAATGTGTGTCGGATGCTGGATACCTAGACAAACGTGTTAGATATGTAGACAAATACTTAGATGGATTCCGCTATAATGTAACAATTGTTGAGACTTCTGGGGAAGCATCATATACTTCCGTATCGTTTGAATTAGTTGACAAGGCAATATATTATCTCGTCGGTCAATCAACCAATAAGTACGTGAATGAATGAATGAATAATGGTTCTGTCCCCAATTCCAGTGTGTGGAGCTGGTTTTCCCACACCACCAAGCAATTCTCTGATACCATCTGGGTGTCCTACAATTCAACTCAATTCTGACACTGTGTACCTAGAGAGAGTATCAGATCCCACAGGGGAAGGGCTCAGTCCCAAGAGACTGCACCTCCCCTTTCGCATGCTAATTGCAACTTCTGGTTGTTTCAGGTACTTCTCACCCACTGTCTAGAAACTGAAGGTTCCAACAATCTGTCTCCTTGAATAGAATTCATTTCCTAGAGTGACTCACAGAACTTAAAGAAACATTTTACTTACTAGATTCACAGTTTATTCCAAGAAGATATAACTCAGGAAGAGCCAGGGAGGAGAAATACACAAGGCAAGGTATGGGGGAAGGGCACTGAGCTTTCATGCTCTCTCCAAGCATGCCACCCTCCCCAAATCTCCATGAGCTCATCAACCTGGACCCTCTCTGAACCCCATGCACCTGGGGTTTATGGAGGCTTTACAACTTAGGCAGGCATTGATTAAATCATTGGCCATTGGTGACTGAACTCCATCTAAACCTCTAACTACAAGGTTGGCCACCAGACCGCATCCTTAGGCGACCTAAGGACTTTCCCAAAGTCACCTAATTCACATAACAAAAGACATTTGTATCACTTTCAGCATTTAAGTTTAGTGAGAAGCAGGATGAAGACCAAACATGTATTTCTTAATATAAATTATATCGCATGAAAAAGTCAGTTAAAATAGTAAAGTTGTAAAATAAGTCAAGCAGACAGCTGATATTCACCATAACTAATGCTAAGGAAGCCAAGACAGGCTGGGAAAGCATTGCTACTGGAGATCTAAATGCATGAGTCACCATCCTTTCAATTCAATGAAGCCACCTTAAGAGTCCTCAAAGCGTCAGCAAATTCCTTTCCTGCGGGCACACTCCTCACTGTGTCACACCAGGAAAGCCCAAAGTGAAGACAGTACTCCTCACAACTGCAGTGGCAGCTCCACTGAGCTACAGAGAAAGTCCCCAGGGAGAAACCAGTAGCTCTGACATTCGCCCTCATGTTGAGGGAAATAAAAGGTTGTCCTCCAGACCTCGCTCAGTACTGCGAGGCAGGTTTTCCTGAAACCTTGTCTAAGGAGACTCAAAAAAGAAGAATGAAGGAGCAAAAGTCTGGAGAAGAGATGTCAAAAAGCCCGGGGATCAGAGGCCACAGTGTCCCTTCGGAATTGTGTTCCGGGGGCATCTGGGTGGCTCAATCGGTTACCCAGCCGACTTCAGCTCAGGTCATGACAGCTCAGGTCATGATCTCGCAGTCTGTGAGTTCAAGCCCCGTGCGGGGCTCTGTGCTGACAGCTCAGAGCCTGGAGCCTGCTTCTGATTTTGTGTCTCCCTTTCTCTCTGCCCCTCCCTGCTTGCGCTCTCTTCTCTCTCTCTCAAAAATAAATAAACATTAAAAAATTAAAAAAAAAAAAAGAACTGTGTTCCAACATGAGGAAGAACAACAGGAAAGGCTATGACAGTGAATTATAAAAGAAGTGGACTTGAACTTCACTGCAAGAATGATGCTAAATATTCCTGGTTATGATTTAGGATGAGATTGGTAGCTCAGAGCTCTGTAACTGAGAACAGTACTGGCAAAGATAAACTTTTTTTTTAAAACCTGTATATTTTCCTAATTATGTAATTTGACAAGCATGTTGCAAGGTTGAGAAATAGGAAAAAGTCTCAATGAAGAAACTGATATATAAATATGAGATAATCACGGTACACACCTGGGTGCACACACTTCCAGCCTTTTATTTCTACAAATGTTACATGTTCATATCAAAAACAAAGTTGCACAGTATTTACTGTCTTACAACCTGTTTTTTTCCTGCACTTAGTTGTATATCATGAAAATGTTTCCATTAAAAGGAACTTTCCACAATGTGAGTTTTAATAGGTATACACTATTCCACGGTATGGGCGTATTTTAATTTATCCACTACTCCCCCCCCCCTCCCGCCCCATACCAATTATTGGGACATTTATGTTATTTCTCTTTTTTACTTATAAATAACATTAATATTTGTTCGTGCCTCTCATTTTTAAAATTTTTGATGTTTATTTATTTTTGACAGAGACAGAGCGTGAGCGGGGGAGGGGCAGAGAGAGAGACAGAGAAACGGAAGCAGGCTCCAGGCTCTGAGCTGTCAGCACAGAGCCTGACCAGGGGCTGGAACCCACAAACCCGGAGATCACGACCTGAGCCGAATTCGGAAGCTAAACCCTCGGAGCCACCCAGGTGCCCCAGGCCTCTCCTTTTCTTAGAGATTTCCTAGGTGGAAAAGATCTGAACAAAATCGCAGTTTCCACTAACCATTGCCGGATGACACTTCTGCAAAGAAGCGATCGATGCTCCTACCAGCAGAGGAGGAAACGGCTTTCCTTCCGTCTTTTCACACTCCCCAGAACTGGATATTGTGGCAGGAAGGCGGGGATGGAAGACAGGTATGAACCGGAGCAATTTAACAGGAAAAAAAAAAAAAAAGATAAATTGTTTACATGGTCATTTCTTTGCTTACTCGTGAGGTTGAGCATTTTCCACATGCTGGCCATGACATGGACCCTCACAAGTCCCCGAGGCCTGTGAGTGTATGACGGCGTCAGTGGGTTTCAGGCCTGGTGGGAAACGGCTTAGGCCTAAAAGCAACCAGGGACTAAGAAGCGGAGAACCCTGCGCATGCGTCCTCCAAAGGCACGGCCTTAACAGGGAGACTGATTTCCGCGTGATCTGCGGACGACCGGGACTTATCTGCTGACCAATGAACGGCCGCCACGAATCTCTCCCAGTCCTCAAGCCAATGAACTTCCTGCGTGCACCCTGGGGGGACCTGCGCGGTTTGGGGCTCCTGGCGCGTATATAGAGCCGCTCCAAACCCTCGCTGCCTGGTCAGGAGCTTGCTATGGCTTGGCGTTTGCAGAGTGGCGGTTCCTCTGCTCTTTCTGAATCAACATTTCTGGTCGTTCAAATTCATCTTAGTATTTCTCTGTTTCTGTTGACAATGGTTAAGCCATGATCTTCTTGCTCTGGTCACAAAACAGAATTATTAGACGCCCTCACTTTTTTTCTCTCCCTAAAACTGGTAGGAAAGAATTTCAAAATGGTACCAGAGGATGTAAAATCCAGAATCTCACTTATGCACCGCCCCCCCCCCGGAACACAACACTTAAGAATTGAAGAGACTGGGGCGCCTGGGTGGCTTTGTCGGTTAAGCGTCCGACTTTCGCTTAGGTCATGATCTCGCGGTTCGTGGGTTCGAGCCCCGCGTCGGGCTCTGTGCTGACTGCCAGCTCGGAGCCTGGAGCCTGTTTCTGAGTCTGTGACTCTCTCTCTCTCTGACCCTCCCCTGCTCACGCTGTCTCTCTCTCCTAGAAATAAATAAAACATTAAAAAAAAGAATTGAAGAGACTGATTTCCCGTAAATGACTACCTTACAGGAAACCAAAATTTACCTCCAGATCAATGAATATCTACCAAGAATCTCTCCCAGTCCTCAAGCCAATGGACTTAATAGTTGGGCTGTGGCTGGACATCTTCGCCCTCTTTGCACTCCTTGTTTAACAAATACAGCCCCCCAGTCCCTCAGCGGAGTCGTCTGTAGCTTGCTCCAGTTTGCGTGTTCTAAATTGCAATTCTTCTGCTATTCGAGAATAAACTCATTTTCCGGTAATTCAAACCTTCCTCAGTTTACCTCTTTATTTAGGTTGACACAGGGATCACATCTTTAATAGAAGACTTTAGATAAAACAAGATGAAACCCTGTGTTTATTCTTGCTATCCTTAGGTACTTTAATAACAATGTTTAATTTGTACATTTGAGCTAAGTTATAGCATTTTGAATGCCAGTATTGGACTCATAAAAAAGCAGCTGTTCTTTTGAGCTATTTATTCTCTTATTAACAAGATTGCCTGATTTTATATTAAAACTATAGTTATTTTATTTCACTTTTATTGCCAATGTAAATCCAATGGGTATTTTTCTTTGCATTTATTTAAACTTTATTTTTGAACACTTGTGCATAAAATATTATAAAATCCAGTTAACATTAATCAGGTCCACATTTCTCAAATTCTTATTTGCAATAGCATTAACTTAAATATGTATATGTGTGTGTGTGTGTGTATATTTTGGATTGTTTCCATAAGGTTTTCGAAAGCGAGAAATTGGCCACAGGGAGGCAAAACTGGTTATTTATATCAATCCTATTCTTTTACTGACTCATAGAAGTTCCAACACTATATACAATTCCTATTCATCTTCAACAACGATGCAAATATTTGTGTTAAACAGTCTAATCAGAAGACACGTATACATTTATTAGGTGTTCGTATATTTTTACATACGGCAAAGTTAGGAACCAAAGAGAACAGTGCCTCTATATTAAAATGCTTGAGCGTTAACTTGATAAAGGCTGAATCATTCCTCCTCTTGATTTATTGTTATAGCATTTTTAAAGAATGTTTTATTAGTTCTTTCTTGTAGTAAAATGAAACTGTAATCATACGTTACTTTGTTTTTCTATTGGGTTTTCGTTAACTGTGCCAAGATGTAAGTGAGGGCCCAAGTTTTCAACTGACCTCAAAAATTATGCCCATGAATTGGACAGTTCAACCATTACATTTTCGAGGGCCCACAGCATTCACCCAAATAAAAAAGGTTCGTAAAGGTCTGTTTACTACACATATATTGCGTAAATTAGACAAGCTGTAAATAATACATTAGGACTAGCAAATTAGAGCTCTGCTCTGCATCTTTTTTTTAAAAAAATTGGCAAGGGAAGGTGAGGAACAGCTCTGTATTCTGCCATCGTCCATGAAACAGCATAACAACATTCCCTGTCTTTCAAGTTTGATTTTTATAGTAATATAATCACCATAATTGGTGGGCAAGGAAGAGGTGATCTCTATAATTCATGTGGGTCCAAAGCCAAACAGATGTGGCTTTCTATTCTCTTAATGTGATTTTTTCCACATTGGTGTTTAAAGGTGGTACGTTAGAGCCTGATTTCTGTGCTGGAGAGAGTGCTGGCTATCCATGGAAATAAGAGGTTGTGCTGAAGGGGCCCAACAGACTCTTTAGCAGGACATTCAAGGCCCTTCCTGCTGGTCTCTGCCTCAGCCCAATCCATTTAATTCCCAGCTATAGGAGACTTTGGAAGAGGCACGACAATTTTCTGGCTCTCAGTTTCTTCATCCATAAAATAAGGGGATTGGATTCAACATCTAAGATCTCTGCCAGCTCTAAATGCTGTGAAGTTGTTATATTAAAATCCCATGGTTTCAATAATTGCACTTGGATTCTTTAAGTAAACATAACAAAAAATGCATTAAGTTCATTGTACATTTTAGCCTTCATATGTATGAATTACTCAAAGGAACACAGATTTTTAACCTGTGATATTCACTAAAGAGACTCCTACATGACATATTTGTTTCTAAAATAATTTGACATTAGTATTTCTTCACAGTAGAAACTAGAAATTACCTCCTAAACCCTCAAGTTACTAATGAAATGCTTAATGTAATGTGAAATAAGCATCTTTTTTAATTTGCTGCTTCAAAACTGGAGTATTCATATTTAATGTGGTATATAGGAATACTGAAATTTCTCACCTCATTTAGCTTAAATAATTTTCATCTTGATATGCCACATTTTAGCTTCAATAATATACCATGTTTATTATAAAAGAAATTGAAGTTTCTAATTCAAATATTCTCTGAGTTTATCCATTTACTAAAATTCCCTACCTAGTCACATTATTGTGACAATTAAAAAAAAAAGGAAAAGAAAAGAAAACATTACACCAAAGATCTAACTCCATTTAGTCACTTTTCCTAGTTAGCAAACCTCCAGGGGATTTTTTGTTCCAAGGTAAATTTTTTAAAAAATAAAAAACAGATCCAAAAAATATTTTTTAAATCTTGTTGAGGAGTGATTGTCAAATATAATTATATATATTTAAGAAGTAAACGTGAAGATCTGATATACACCTTGTAGAATGATGATCAAGGTCAAGATGATTATCACATTTACCACCTTACATAATTAATACAGTTAACTGTTTTGCTTTGGTGTTTGTTTTTTTTTATTTAAGAAATTGGGGGTGCCTGGGTGACTCAGTCCGTTGAGTGTCCGACTTCGGCTCAGGTTATGATCTCACGGTTTGTGGGTTCTAGCCCCATGTCGGGCTCTTTGCTGAAAGCTCAGAGCCTGGGGCCTGCTTCGGATTCTGTGTCTCCCTCTCTCTCTGCTCCTCCCCTGCTCACGCTCTGTCTCTCTCTCTCTCTCAAAAAATGAATAAACATTTTTAAAAAATTCTTTTAAAGAAATTGTTTCTTGGGACACCTGGGCGGCTTCGTCAGTTAAGCATCCAACTTTGGCTCAGGTCATGATCTCCCAGTTCATGGGTTCCAGCCCACACCGGGCTCTGCACTGACAGCTCAGAGCCAGAGCCTACTTCAGATTCTGTGTCTCCATCTCTCTCTCTCTCTCTCTGCGTCTCCCCTGCTCTTGCTCTCTCTGTCTCTCTCTCTCTCTCTCTCAATCTCAGCAATAAATAAAACATTAAAATAATTTTAAATAAATAAGCATAAAAAAAGAAAGAAATTGTTTCCTAACAATTATTTGTCACATTAGGCAACAACTCCAAGACCCCAATCATATCACTACACCCCATGCCTCTTCCTTTTCTAAGGGGTACAAAACAAATCCAAGCACAACAAAATTCATCTCAGGGCTGTATCTTCCAGAGATACTTTACCTTTTTTTTTTTCCTTAGACTACAGAGTACTTTGGGACAAAATGCATCTTCTGAAGATGTTGATCTTGGTTCAATAGATTTGGGGTTGGACCTCAGTCATAATTTCTAACTTATCACTGAAAGCCACCAGGCCGGTATCATCAGCATCACCTGAATGTGACGATGATGCAAAATCTCAGGCCCTTGCTCCAGACCTACTGAGCCAGCATCTGCATTCCACAAGATCCCCTGATGATCTGCCTGATGTTTAAGGAGCACTGGTCTGCCTCCCGTTTGGGGGTTATTTCCCAATGGGTTTTGCTCAGTTCTCCGTCTTGCTCCAAGTGTAAGTTTTGCCCAGACCCTCATCTAAAACGAGTTCTTTCTTGGGCTCACGCACTTTAAAGAATGCACACAATCTGAGGACGGCCGAACAACTGATCCTCTGCTGCCGTGCCACACCTGAACAGTTCCAAACCGAAAGGGAATGTGGAGCAACTCTTCTCTGAGAGCAGCGGTTCTCGAATCTGTCCCCACCTGAAAATCACCTGGAGAGCCTTTTAAAAAGACCAAAACGTAGACCAGACCCCAGACCAATTAAATCAGAATCTCCAGAGGAGTGGTTCTGAAATTTCATGAGCATCTGAATCACTGAAAGGCTTGTTAAAACATGGTTTGCTAGGCCCCAAACCCAGTCTCTGATTCAGTCGGTCTGGGGTAGGGCTTGGGAATCCACATTTACAATAAGTTCCCAGGTTCTGCTTATGTTGTTTGGCTCTGGACCACACTTGGAATCGCTGCCCCGAGTGACAGTATTGTTTAAAGGCTCTTCAAGAGGGGCACCTGGGTGGCTCAGTAGGTTAAGGGTCCAACTCCTGATTTTGGTTCATGATCTCACCGTTTGTGAGATGGAGCCCCGCATCAGGGTCTGTGCCGACAGCTCAGAGCCTGCTTGGGATTCTCTCTCTCCCTCCCTCTGCCCCTCCCCAGTGTGCACATGCTCTCTTTCTCAAAATAAATAAATATTTTCCAAAAATAAAAATTCTTCAAGAGATTCAAACGTGCAACGAAGTTTGATAACCACTGTCCTGGGGAAAGATGACATGGGCCTTAAAAAATAAGATGGTTTCCGTACATCCTGTGAAACCCGTTTCCTCATATGTAAATAACACTCAACCCACCAATTTCTGCACAGACGTCCACAGCTTCAAAACTCCTTAGCAAAATGAAATGTAAAGTGTCTTTTTGGTTTTTTTTTAATTTGTTTAATGTTGATTTATTCTACAGAAAATGAGAAGGAGACACAGAATCTGAAGCAAGCTCCAGGCTCCGAACCGTCAGTACAGAGCCCAACACAGGGCTCAAACTCATGAACCGTGAGACCATGACCTGAGCTGAAGTCAGATGCTTAACCGACTGAGCCACCCAGGCAACCCATCCAGTGTTTTCTTTTTTAATGTGTGTCTGTCTCCTCACTACTAGTATGTGAACCCCTCGAAAGTAAGGACTACACTTTAACACATCTTTTACCAGTGGGTAGCAAGTACAGGGCCCAACACACACACACACACACACACACACACACACATACACACACACACCCATGTTCAGTAACTGCTTATAGAATTGAATCTATCTCCCATCTGCCCATCCTGAGCCACCTGGAGATGAGCACACACTGTTGAGAAAAGGGCACAACGGCCTGAAATTTTCATTTTCCACTGAGCTGCCTTGACAGCATAGAAATGTAATCAAAACTCCTGAATATCACCACAAATACTCGACAAGCAAATTACCTTCTCACAGCATGTTCATTCAGCACGTAAATAGAATATCCTCAGTAGGGTCCAGACCTTGAGAACCAGTGTCACGTGGGGAAGGTGGGAGCTTAGCTTAAGCAGTCCCCTGGACATAATGGAGAGTCTGAGGGTGAGGAAGGTGAGCGACCCTCCCTGCATGACTGAAATGAAACACCTAAGGTTAAAAAAGAAGGAGAAGCAGCAGCAGCAACAATAAAATGGACAGTAAATATGACAGAAATAAAAGAAGACAGCACATCACCAAAATATGGATGTGCAGAGATTAGGAACCATAGAGTAATTGCATTTAACTATCAGAATCTCAGTGATAGAGATTCTGAACTGATTCTTATAAGATGCACTATGCAAATTCAGTCTTAAGATAACTTTGGAGGCCTCTAGCTGATTCAGTCAGTAGAACACATGCCTCTTTTTTTTTTTAATGTTTTTTAATGTGTTTTTTGGGGATTTTTTTTTTTTTTTTTTTTTGGAGACACAGAGCATGAGTGGGAGAAGGTCAGAGAGAGAGGGAGACACAGACACAGAATCCAAAGCAGGCTCCTGGCTCTGAGCTGTCAGCACAGAGCCCAACGCAGGGCTTGAACTCACGCACCATGAGATCATGACCTGAGCCAAAGTCGGACGCTTAACCAACTGAGCCACCCAGGTGCCCCAACCATGTGGCTCTTGATCGCAGGGTTGTGAGTTCAAGCTACAAGTTGGATGTGGAGTTTAGGGGAAAGAAAAAAAAAGATAACTTTGAATTAGTCACGCATATCATCTAATGCATATATTAATCTACCCAAACTCCTAAACTTTAGCAACATAATTTTGCAGGATTACAAAATATATCTGCTCAACATTGAATAAACATTAAGCAAACACGTATTGGTTCAAACTGCACAATCAATGCTGGTGAATAACACTTCCCAAGGATTTTAGGTAGCATGAGCAGAAAACATCCATTATTTCTGTATTCTTTTAAGGACCGTGAGAAAAGGATATTAGAAGCCCTGTCCAATAAAACATTCTGGGTGTTCTATTTTTCTATATAAAATGGTGGCTACTAATTACATGAGCCTATTGGGTGATTGAAATGTAGCTAGTGTGACTGAGGACCTGAAAATTTATTTATTCCATTTTAATGAATTTGAATTTAAACTTAAGTCGCTACACGCAATCAGAACCTACCACACTGGACATCTAAGTACAGAGAATGATGCCAGGGCATAAAAGCTATAGCTACTTTTCCCTGCAAACAAGCCTGTAACCTTGTCCAAAATCTGCCTGTTGCTCCACTCCTTGCATCCATCCACCGGATCAAAAAGAAGACAAACCCCCAAAATACTCCAGTTAATTTCATAAAGAATAAAAACACCACGACTTTCAACACGAAATCCACACTCTTTGAAAGCCCACAGACTTCCTCACTTTTATAAACAGTCCCCAAGAAAAAGCAATCACAGCGGGCAACAGCTTTTGTGTTTATAAATCAGTCCTTACGAGAGAGGGAAAGGGCTTTTTTAAAGCCCAGGTCTCTTTATAGACTTCCAATTGTGCCACCCAGTGGCAATATTGCTTGATTGAATTTCTGACTCCAACAGGATCTTTCCTGGCTGGGGAAGAATTCTACATAGTCGGGATGCTAAGTAGTGTGGGCTGAGATGGGGAATGACAATGGCACAGGTGATCTACCCTATCTATTTGCACCATAATTTTGACACATTTATTTCCATCTTAAGTCAACCAGTGCTTTGTTCCACAGCCTTACTTAAGAAGAAATGCAAAATAGCAATAATCATTGTGTTAAAGACTCAAGAAGATTGTCTTAAGTTCCTTCAGATCAACGTATTTACATTATGGGAAATTTATTTCCCACTCGTCAAATATTATATGAAGATATTGGATTGATTTTTGCCTTTAAGAATTTTTTAAAGATAGAACACTCAGTGAGCCAGAAACATTTGGTAACATCTTTTTTCCGAGGATTTAAAAACACTTCAACATAAAATTAAATGCAGATGTATAATTTGAGAGTTCATGAATCATCAGCTTATGTACATTTATAATTACTCTAAACTGAAGTATTCCAAAAGCCACATTAGTCTCTGGCTATTGTAGCTAATCCTCTGGTAAAGAATTTGAATGGCATTGTAGTATTGCATTTTACCTAGAATACACTGTTACAGAATTGAGTGCAGGATTAGTTGGGTTTTTTTCAATTTAGAATTCCTCCAAGTGGGAAAAAATGCTCAATATGAAATACAGGGGGGCGCCTGGGTGGCTAGGTTGGTTAAGCGTCTGGCTTCGGCTCAGGTCATGATCTCGCAGTTCGTGGGTTCAAGCCCGTGTTGGGCTCTACGCTGACAGCGAGCTCAGAGCCTGGAGCTTGTTTCAGATTCTGTGTCTCCCTCTCTCTCGGACCCTCCCCTGCTTATGCTCACTTGCTCGCTCTCTCTCTCTCTCTCTCTCTCAAGTAAATAAAAGATTAAAAAAATTTTTTTAAGAAATATAGGTAAATTCCTCCTCGATGTAAATTCCAAGAAGCAAATATCTAAGGAACAAAAAGTTAGAGTAACTGAAAATAATCAGCACCATACAACATTCAGTGTCATTGTCAGGTAGGCAGATGGCGCACCCCCAGTTTCCATGACACAAGAGGGCTCAAGCGTGTACTAAGTTTGGCAGAGGATCGTGCTGGAGCCGAAGATCTCACAAAATATAACTCCAGGAGACATTTTATTTGATGTTTAATTTTTTTAATGTTTTTTTTTTTTTTGAGGCAGGGAAGGAGCAGAGAGCAAGAGGGAGACAGAATCTGAAGCAGGCTCCAGGCTCTGAGCTGTCAGCACAGAGCCTGACGCTGGACTCGAACTCACGAAAACTATGAGATCATGACCTAAGCTGAAATCAAGAGCCAGAGGCTTAACCGACTGAGTCACCCAGGCGTCCCTCCAGGAGACATTTTAAAGTGACAGAAGCTTGCAAATCTTCCCAGGAACAAATGCAAAGCAAGAGTGAGCATAAACATGAAAATAACACGAATTTAACATTGGCCCAGTTGGCATGAATTGCCACTCTCGTTGGCAGTTTTAACAGAAAGATAAAGACTGGCTGAATACAGGAAATCTTAAAAGACTCCCAGTGTGGAGAGGAAAGAACCACATTGTGTACTCAGATTTGCACTACATAATCAAGCCAAAGGCATTTGTTTCCTCCTAAGGATTTCTGAGTCCTCTACTTCAGATTCTCTAGAGTCTCCCAGTGTTCTCACACAGGGGGTCCTTGGCAAATTTGTTTCTTGACACTGTGGATCAATCCTTAGATGCCTCTGCCGCTTAGTGTCTGTGTGGCTTTGGGCATGCCACTTAGGTCTAAGCAGATCTGAAGATGCCATCAGATTGTCTTAGTAGCTCGTGACTCCACAGAAGGTATAAACTACTGCCTAAAGTTCTTTGGGTCCAGAGACGACACTTAAGCAGAAAAAGGAGATTTTGCCAGACGTAAGGCTCTATGCCAATTTTGAGTTTAGTTTAAGATGTATATAGTACAATAACCAAGAATTAGGAAGGGAATTCAGCAGTGAAGTCTTCCCTGAGACCGCCCCCTCCGGTGTCCCTCATTGTGCACATTGGACAAATTTTTTTTCAAAACCCTGTCTTACAGTCTTGTGACCACTAACTCCTCTGTCTCCACCACACAAAACTCTTATTTTGATAATATTTTTATTTTATTCTCCAGATCTAAGATAGTCCCTGATGCACATGATGAACAAATGCTCATTAAATGCATTAATATTGGGGCGCCTGGGTGTCTCAGTCAGTTTAGTGTCTGACTTTGGCTCAGGTCAGGTCATGATCTCTTGGTTTGTGGGTTTGAGCCCCATGTCAGGCTCTGTGCTGACAGCTTAGAGCCTGAAGCCTGCTTTCGATTCTGTGTCTCCCTCTCTGCCTACCCCTCTGCCACTCATGTTCTGTCTCTCTCTGTCTCTCTCTCAAAAATAAATAAACATTAAAATATTTTTTAAAACATTTTAATACATCAATATTATATAAAGTCCTGTCATTTAGACTCTCAAAAGGTAGCATCATTTGAAAAGCTCAGTATCTTCCCTTAGGATATATTTTTTATTCAGAATACATTAAGAGTTCTTTGTGAATAGTATAAAATACTCCGAATTTCATGAATAAGTGGAAATACAACTGGAATATTCTGATGATGCTGATGTGGCTAAATTAGAGAAAAACAACACAGCCATTAAGGAGAATTCCTTACTGGAGTCTTGTAAACATACAAGACTCAGCATAAAAGAAAAGAAGGAAGAAAAGAAGGGAGAGAGGAAGAGAGGAAGGAAGAGAGAGGAGGAAGGGGAGAAAAGCAGAGTGGTCTCATTTATGAATTTCAATTTTTTAAAATCCTGATATAATATTAACATTTGAATCCAGCAGCACTTTTGAGAACAAAGCTAGAGGGCTCACACTTCTCTACTTCACAATTTCCTACAAAGCCGCAGTAAACAAAAACATGTGGGGCCTGGTATAAAGACAGACGTATAATCAATGGTGTAGGAGCACCTGGTGGGCTCATTCGGTACAGCATGTGACTCTTGAACTTGGAGTCATGAGTTTGAGCCCCATGTTTGGCCTAGAGATTATTCCTTTTTTTTTAAGTTTCTTTATTTTGAGGGGGTGGGGGGCAGAGAGAGAATCCCAAGCAGGCTCCCTGCTGTTAGCGCCGAGCTGGACACAAGGCTTGAACAGACGAACCATGAGATCATGACCTGAGCCGAAGTCAAGAATGAGACGCTTAACCGACTGAGCCACCCAGGCGCCCCTAGAGGTTACTCTTAAAACTAAAATAGATAAGTAAATAAATACATGGAATAGAATAGAGAACCCAGAAATAAGCCCTCACATATATGGCTAAGTGGTTTTTAGTACCGAGACCATTCAAGGAGGAAATTGCAGTCTTTTTGACAAATGGTGCTGGGAAAACTGGATATCCACACACAGAAGAATGAAGTGGAACCCTTACCTAACACCATGTACAAAAATTAACTCAAAATGGCCTAAATGCAAGACTTAAAACTATAAAATTCTTAAATATTTTTTTAAATTTTATTCATTTTTGAGAGACACAGAGAGACAGGGCATGAGCAGGGGAGGGGCAGAGAGAGAGAGAGACACAGAATCTGAGGCAGGGTCTGAGCTGTCAGCACAGAGCCCGACACAGGGCTCACAACCATGAACCGTGAGATCATGACCTGAGCCGAAGTCGGACGCTTAACTGACTGAGCCACTCAGGTGCCCCTAACGCTAAAAAATTCTTGGAAGAAAATAGGGCAAAGTCTTTATGACATTGAATTTGGCAATGACTTCTTGGATATGACGCCAAAGACACAGGTAATAAAAGGAAAATAGACAAAATGAATTTTATGAAAACTTAAACATCTATGCCTCAAAAGACACTATCCACAGAGTAAAAAGGTAATCCACAGAATGTGAGAAAATACTTGCAAATTATATATCTGGTAAAAGATTAATATCCAGAATACAAAGAGAAGAAACTAACAACAACAACAAAAAAAAACTTGATTAAAAGTTGAAAACTGGGCACAGGACCAGAATAGACATTTCTCAAAAAGATTACAAAGGACCAATAAGCACATGAATAGATATTCAATATCACCAATCATCAGGGAAATTCAAGTCAAAACTACAATGAGATACTACCTTATACCCATTGTGATGGCTACTATCAAAAATATAGAAGGTGTCTGGGTGGCTAGATTGGTTAAGTATCTCACTCTCAATATCAGCTCAGGTCACGATCTCACGATTCGTGAATTCAAGCCTCACGTCAGCCTCTGCACTGACAGCACTGAGCCTGCTTGGGATTCTCTCTCTGCCCCTCTGCTGCTGCTCTCTCTCTCTCTCTCTCAAATAAATAAACTTAACAACAACAACAAAAAAAAGCATAGACAATAACAGTGTTGGTGGGGATGCAGAGTAATTGGAACCCTTGGGCCCTGTAAGTGGGAATGTAAAATGGTACGATCACTATGCAAAAGAGTAGGGCAGTTCCACAAAAAAGTTAAAAATGAATTGCTATACGATCTAGCAATTCCACTTCTGGATATATACTCAAAAGAATTGAAGTTAGGGTCTCAAAAAGATATTTGTACAACCATATTCATAGCATCATTATTCACGGCAGACAAAAGGTAGAAACAATGTGAGTATCCATCAACAGATGAATGGATAGGCCAAATGTGGTACATACCTGCGATAGAATGTTATTCTGTCTTAAAAAGGAATGAAATTCTTACACATGCTATAACATGGACGGATTTTGAAGACATTATGCTAAGTAAAATAAGCCAGTCACAAAAATGACAAACACTGTTTGACTACACTTTAATAAGACATTTAAAGTAGCTGAAATCATGGAGACGGAGAGCAGAATGGTGGTTGCTAGGGGCTGAGGTGGTAGGCAGGGAGTGGGAAGTTATTGTTTGATGAGTATAGCATTTCAGTTTTACAAAATGAGAGTTCTGGAGATGGATGGTGGTGATGGTCACACAACATTACAAATGTATTTAATGCCACTGAGCTGTACACTTGAAAATGGTTACGATGGAAAGTTTTATGTTATGTGAAATTTAGTACAATAAACAAAATAAAATCAACAAAGAACCCGGCAGCATTTTGAAAGAACTATGCCGTAATTTAAGAGGGGTTAATTTGAGAAATGCAAAAATGAGTCAATATTAGGTGATGTATTAACCTGATTCACCATATTTTTAGACCAAAAGGGAAAATGTATGTGATCCTTTTTCTAGATGCTGAAAACATATTTGATAAATCTCAATATCAACTCTTTTTCTCCGGGGTAAAATATACATTACATAAAACGCTTTTTAACCATTTTACCCATTGTTTAACCATTTAACCATTGTTAAGCAAGCAGTTCAGTGGCATGAAGTACATTCACATAGTTGTGCAATCACCACCACCAGCCATCTCCAGAACGTCTGTGCCTTCCCAACATGAAACCCTGTGCCAGTTAAACAATAGGTCTCCATTGCTCCCTCCTCCCTGGCCCTGGCAACCATCCTTCCATTTTTCTGTTTCCGTGAATTTAACTAATCTGGGTATCAATATAAGTGGAAGCATACAGTATTTGTCTTTTTGTGACTGTCTTCTACCACTGAGTGTAATGTTCTCAAGTTTCATCCATGCTGCAGCATGTGTCAGTATTCCCTTCCTTGTTAAAGCTGAGTAATATCCATCATATGTATATGGCACATTTTGCTTATCCATTCACCTGTCAATGAGCACTTGGGTTGCTTCTACCTTTTAGCTATTGTAAATAGTGCTGCTCTGAACATGCTGTACAAATATCTGTTCAAATTCTTGCTTTCAGTTCTCTTCAGTAAATACCGGGAAGTCAAATTGCTGGATTATGTGATAATTCTATGTTTAATTTTTTAAAGAATCAGTATTCACTCTTTATCTTATTTTATTTTATCATTTTTTAAAGTTTTTTTTAATTATTTTGAGAGAGAGAGAGAGAGAGCTGGGAAGGGCCAAAGAGAGACGGAGGGAAAGAGAATCTCAAGCAGGCTCTGCACTGTAAGCACAGAGCCTGACACGGGACTCAAATTCACAAACCATGAGATCATAACCTGAGCTGAAATCAAGAGTTGGATGGTTAACTGACTGAGCCACTCAGGTACCCCTCTTCATCTTATTTAATTTTTTTAACATTTATTTATTATTGAGAGACAGAGACAGAGTGTGAGCAGGGGAGGGGCAGAGAAAGAAGGAGACATGGAATCGGAAGCAGGCTCCAGGTTCTGAGCTGTCAGCACAGAACCTGATGTGGGGCTCAACCCCATGAACCATGAGATCATGACCTGAGATGAAGTCAGACACATAACCAACTGAGCTACCCAGGCACCCTTCATCTTATTTTAAAAACTCTCTTAATTAAAAGAAAATAAAATAGACAAATACTTCCTTAATATGACAAAGTATTCCATCTCAACCCAGAAGCCAGTATAATGCTTAATGAGAAAAGTAAAACTATTTCCACCAATCCCAGGACCAAGACAAAGAAGTCTACTATCACTACTGTCATGCAGTATTGTTCTGGAACTGCTAGCCAACACAATTCCACAAGACAAAGGAATAGGACATGTGAACCCTGGAAAGAAGGAGATCAGGTTGTCATTATTTGCAGATGATATGTAACACGTGCTTGGAAAGAGAAGCAACTAAAGAACTATCTTAAACACTAAGAGAACTCAATAAGTTAGCTGAGAACAGCTGTCAATAACCTTCACATATACAATCACCACTGGAAAAATATAATTGCACAGTATATGGAAGGAAAGAAATACATGAAACATGAAGAAATAAAACACAAAATAATGTTCAAGTGCAATGATAATGAAAGGGATGTAAATGAAAACAAGACTCCCCATTCTATCCACGTCAAGTTGCCCCTGACCTGTCCATGCATCCACCACTCCAATTATGCAGTAAACATATGCTGCGTGCCTATTATGTATTGTTCATGTACCTGTGGGAAGCTCTGGCGGAAAGACCTCCGCATGGGAAGACAGACCTGGATTCTATCTAGATCTGGCCCTTGATCCCCGCCTGCCCCCCACCCCACCCCCCAAAATCAGTAGGATGCAATTTTCCTTTCTTGGATTGGCAAAAATCAAAAAGCCTGGTATGATAGGGGAGCCTGGCTGGCTCAGTCAATAGGGCATGTGACTCTTGATCTAGGGTTGTGAGTTCAAGCCCCACGTTGGGGGTAGAGTTTACTTAAATAAATAAAATAAAATAAATTGCTAAGAAGCCTGATGTTGATAAAATACTATGTTATTGTAGACATGGAGAAATAAGCATTCTCATACAACATTGGCGAAAAACTACAAAATATAGCCCCTGTGGAGGGTGACCTGGTAATGTTTATCAAAATTTAAAAATTACCCTACTTTTGGACTCGGTGATCCCAATGCCCATAACTTATCAATATACTAGACCATAAAAAAGGTGACATTTATGCAAAGTTATCCATTGCATGTTATTTTTAGTAATACCGATAGGAAATAACTCTGTCAGTAGAAAACTGGTTAAATAAATTACCATATATCCTCTACAATAGATTTGAGGGAATCATCAGGAAAAAATGGTCATGGTCTCATTTATATGTGGGATCTTTTACAATCTGACCCACAGATACAGAAAATAGACTGGTAGTCAGCTGGGGGGAAGGGAGAAATGGGTGAAAAGGGTCAAAAGATGCAAACTTCTAGTTAAAATCATTTTTTGCTATATACACATCTACCAAATCATATGGGGTACACCTTGGACTAATGCAATGTTATATCTCAATTTAAAATAAAGAAAGAATAAGGGGGAGCATTTCTCTTTGTGCTCATAGCAACAATCTTCCAGAAACATTATTAGTTGAAAAATAGATTCAGAACAATAAATGTGCCACCATTTATGTGTTTGAAAAGAGAGAGAAAACAAATGATACGTATGTTTTTGCTTTTCTATACATTTATTATCTCTGGAAGGACATATAAGAAAGGAGACCATGGAGACGTCTAGGGGCTGGAAGTTGTACCCAATGAACTGAAGTGTGAGGGAGACACCTTCCCGTGGACCCTTTGTACTTTTGTAGCTTTTGCAACATATGAATGTATCATCTTTTGTTTACCTATTTTTCTGTTTCTCTGGTTTTTTAAAGATTTTAAGTAATCTCCACACCCAACATGAGGCTCAAACTCACAGCCCCAAGATCAAGAGTCCCACACTCCAGCCACAGAGCCCGCCAGGCGCCCCATGTATTATCTATTTTGTAATGCATTTTTTAAAGAAGTATCTACTGAGATATTGACTTCTATTACAAGCAGAATTTGCATCCATATTCTGTTCAATTGCAAAGCAGCAGTTTTAGTTTAAATAAATTCTTCCAGTTGACTTTTTCCAAGCTGTTGTCAAGACAACCTCCCCTTTCTCCACAACATTGAGAGAATTAGGTGTTAACCTGGCATCTGGACAGAAATAGCTGCTTAATTCCAAGCATGGATGGGTTAGGAAGGCTGCAAAGTTATTGTTCTTATAGATTCATGTAACACCTTGTAAATACTTCTTGCCCAGTGGAGGCTCAATAAATGTTGCTGACTCATCTGTCACAGAGAACCATTATTAACTGAGAAGGACTAACTGAAGTCATTTAATCAGAAAATCAATTTCATTTTCCTTGTCACAGGGAAAATATTTCTGCTAAGTCGAGAAATATGCAGAGGTGATTACATTGTGTCAAGGATTCAAATGGGAAGCCAGGAGTTAACCGTGGTGTGAACAAAACAGATGCAAATCAATTTGCTTTGCATTACAGTTGGCATTGTTGAGCACACTCAGCCACATATGGAAGTCATGTTTACTATTTCAAGAACATAGTATCACTTTACAGTGCTTCGTATTCAAAAGCCCGCATTATATTGCTTTTTTGCAATCTCTGAGCAATTTCTGGCCCAAGGTTTGGCATCAGGTTTACTAAAACCCTACAATAATTGCAAACTTGCCGTCCTGCCCCCACCCCACCCCCACACTTTACTTCTTGTGGTCTAAGACCATGATTGTATCAGATATTAATCTCCGACTCAACCACCAAGTGGATTTTATTGAAGCTGCTGTAATTCCACCGCCAGGAAACATGACAAATAGCCAACATGTCACTGAAGATTTATGTTTGGTTTTGAAATCCATTATCTTTTAGGAAATATTGCATAGTATGATTCACTGAGTGGTAGCAGTCTCATATAACCCAAGGTTTCTCCGTATTGATTTCACAGAGTCGTTATTACAAACCTGAGTGTCTGTGCTTTGCTAGTCTCCCGCGATTAAAACCGAAATCAGCTTCAGGGATCATTAGCAAGAAATAAATGTACCTTGCAATACTAAGAATCTCAGACTGAGCTTCCAACATGCTAGGAATAACGCAGCCTACACTTTCCCCTCTGTTTAAGGCAAATGAAAGCAGAAGAAGTAAATTGCTTGGACTACATTGACCAAACAACTGTTTGGCACGCTGGTAAGTGAAATGGAATGGCTGCAGAACTATACAACGTCGGCGTCGGAAGATGCCTTCAAGATCCTCTAGTCCAAAACTCTCACTTAACATCAACAGGCTCAAAGCCGTGAAGCGCCCCATGCCAATGATCTGTCCCTTTGCCCTTCTAGCACCTCTGCTCATGAGGGCATGATGCAGAAAAGAGGAAACTCAAAGCCACGGTCCTATCAACTTTCTCATTCCCTTTTCTTGAGGAAATGTTGAACAGAGATGCAGTTCCAATAAAGATGTCACCAGATCCCTTGGGGAGCTCTGGAGCACTTCAGGGTTGTCCCAAATCCAGGCAAGGGGCTGAGTCCTCCCTTGTCCTGGTCACTGCATAGGATGTGACCTTGTCAAGGCTCCCTTCCACAGAGGGTGGTGCCCCCAGGGAACTCAGCCATGAGCTGTGTCCCCGGCATCATCAGCAGGAGCTCCCAGTCCTGAAGGGGACTATCACAGTGCCAGCTCTCAGAAGAGAAGACTTCAAGGCCATAGTCATAAAGCCTGAGCTTGGCTGTTTCTAGAACAAACTGCTTGACATCCCCGGTTTCACAGCCACGATGTGCTTTGATAATCCAGCACTGTAGTAATGGTCCAAGAAAATTAGAAGGGCTACTTTGGACCCCAGTCATTTCGGAAATGCATTTACAATACCTTGAAAGCAGTTTTCTTAGATTCCTAAGTGGGTTTTTATAGGGTACAGTTCAGCTAGAACTTGCATAAAGCTGCCTAAAATCATGCCAACCTGAGCACTTTTTCAGAAAGCATTTAAAGGTCCCCTTAGAAGTCATCAGTGGCTACCAATTCTGATACTTTTTGTGAGGGAATGAAGTTGGAGAATTCTCTCTGATTCTCTGAGCCAAAGCCTGTTCTCCGCAAGTGATGGATCCTTCTTAATTATTCCTGGCGATGCATCTCCTGGGCAGGTGCTGAAGGACAAGCTTGCCTTGGTAACTTGGTCCCTTCTACTCAGAAGGTGATCCTTAGACAGCCACGGTGCATCACCAAGTGCCTTGCCTGGCATTACCTCATTTAGTTGTAAAATAACAACCCAAGAACCATCTGAGGCATTGCTTTTAGTCCCATTTTACAGGACAGAAAGCAGAGGCTCAGAAGTTTTATGCAATTTACACAGTCACCTCGTGCGTAAGTTGCCAGGCAGGGTCCAGAATCTGGGTCTGTGTGACTGCCAATGACCAGGTTTTGTTTCTTTGTATAAATATCCTACATCGTGGAACAGTTCCTTTTCTTTAAATGGAAACTTCTAGACTCTGGAACTACTGACAGAAGAAGTAGCAGGAGAAGCACTGGCTCTTGGTCACCATCCAGCATATCCCTCAGCTGTTCTCTTGAATTTTGACAGAGAGGAGGAGATACAAAGAGATGTACAAAACCTCTTCCCATATGGCTTTTCAATCCCCATAACAACCCTCTAAGGTGGAAAATGGCTTCCTGACATCTTAGGTGACCAGAAAAGGCCCAGGGTTGGGACTTGGTCAATCAGCTGCTAACTGGTGTGGGTTCCACCCCAGCTCAGGCTCCTCTCCGAACTCTGGTCTCATCATCGCCAGTTATGGCTCCAAGCAGTAGTTTCTGGGCTCACTCAGTGTGCATGGGCCATTTCTCCCTGCGGGAAAATGTTTCCCAAGATGAGTTCAGTTTGGAAGCTGGCCAGACCTCCTCTTGTACCACTGGCCCAGTGTTTAGAGACATGATTACTTTGATCTAGCTGTTGTTTCTATGGCATCTATAGCTAAATAAATATATCAAAGTGGAGCAGGGTGTAGAAATGTTTGCTTTTGGCTTTACTCTCTACTAATAGCATTAATTGTGCAGTGGAGAGAAACATAGGGAAGTACTATCTCGGAGGCCACGCAAACCAGTAATGGAGCCAGAAAGAGAAACCAGGCTGACCCCATTCTGTCGTCTTTAGCACGTGCTGTGTGCCACCCGCAGGATGCAGGCAAATGAAAGCTTTTGACTTTTACTAGAGGTTGCAAATTACGAAGATTTTACTCAGTGTTTAAAATTCTTTGGATTGAAAACAAGAGCAGAGGGGTGCCTGGCTGGCTCAGTTGGTAGAGTATGCAACTCTTGATCTCGGGGTTGTGAGTTTGAACCCTGTGTTGGGTATAGAGATTATTTAAAAACTAAATTTTAGGAGCACCTGGGTGGATGCTCAGTCAGTTGAGCGTGTGACTCTTGATTTCAGCTCAAGTCATGATCCCAGGATTGTGGGATCAAACCCCACATTGAGCTCTCCATTGAGTGTGGGCCCTGCCTGATATTCTCTCTCTCTCTCTCTCTCTCTCTCTCTCTGCCCTTATTCCCCTTTCACACTCTCTCTAAAAAAAAGGAAAGAAAGACAGACAGAAAGAAAAACACAAACAAAATATATAAATACGTACATACATAACAAAATATTTTTTTAAGAAGAGAAGAAAGTGTCTACAGAACTGTGATGGACATGTAGACATTGTTTCAGTACGTAGAAGAGAAAGGAAAAAATGAAAAATGGTGTGTTGTGGACTTGAACTTCAAAGATATAATATTACCCCTCCAGGCAAGAAGGCAATATAGGAACAATATTGTGTGTGTGGAGGGGGTGTATTCAGAGCTAACATAGTTTGAGCACATACTAATGCCAGGCATTATTCACAGCACTTTAAATTTGTTCATTCATTCAGTACTTACAGGACCCTGTGAGTTTTGGTGATATTTTCCCCATTACACAGGTGAGGAAAGTAAAGTCCAAAAAAAAAATAAAAACAAAAATAACTTGCCTGTGGTCTCCTCGCTAGTAAGTAACAAAGCATGGATTTAAATCCAGATGTCCTGGCTCTAGAATCTATACCCTAACCACTATGCCAATTTCTTACTAGGGACAGAACCTGCTTCATGGACCCACTTAACAGTCATACAATTTGTGTGACACACTAGGCCCTGGACTCCGATGGACCCACACTTGCTTTAAAGCTCTGCTGTCATGGCCTTGAAATTATTATTTTTTTTAATGTTTTATTTATTTCTAGGAAAGAGAGAGAGAGACAGCGTGAGCAGGGGAGGGTCAGAGAGAGAGGGAGTCACAGACTGAAACAGGCTCCAGGCTCTGAGCTGGCAGTCAGCACAGAGCTTGACGCGGGGCTCGAACCCACGAACCGCGAGATCATGACCTAAGCAAAAGTCAGACGCTCAACCGACTAAGCCACCCAGGCGCCCCATGGCCTTGAAATTCTTAAAAATTTTGAACAAGGAACCATGCATTCCCATTTTGCACAGGGCCTAGAATTTATATAACTGGCGCTGAAGAGAGAATACTTACTATTATCAGCAAAATGATTCCTTAAGAATATTACTTAATTTTATTTTTTTAAGTAAGAGCGTTACTTAATTTTATCTCATCCTCAATTATTTGGGAGTTTTTAAAAACTGAATGCATTTGCCTTTGTATCTGTCATCAATTTCCTTTAGATGTGCTTGAATTTCTGCAAGTACGTTTCAAAAAGCTAAGCTTACAAAGATTCGCCTTTACCAAAACTCTGAATTCTAATTCACTAATTTGATAATGGCTTCCCCCTCCCAGACACTAATCTGTATTCAGCCAGGGGCTATAGTCCAGAAGACAGAAGCCAGACAACCTCTCCAGGTTAAAATTAGAGTCTTGCTAAGGGCAGAAGAGGAAGGAATAGAATGGTCTTCAAAGAACATCTTGTCCAGACTGTCAAATGTAGGAACCATTTAGCAGCAGGGAGAGCTTTGTAAAAACTGACCACACTCACTGGGAGGCCGAGGCAGTAAGCAATGTTTTCCTTCCAAAAATCATTGTGCAGTTTTGTGTGTGTGTGTGTTTGAAGGCTCTAGGTGGTGCCCTGTTGTGTATGGACAAGAACAAGTTATATATCTGGCTAAAGGTGACAGCTATTCTCAGAGAAAGTGATCGTGGACTGAGACAGGCGTTTCAATAAAAAGGTCAGAGGAAGCCAGTGATTTGTCAAAAGGAATTTTTAGAAGGCATTTGTTGACTGACTAAAGAAACAAGGTACAATTCTTCATGTTAAAAATGAGTAGATGCTAATAAGTCCAAATAAACTGGCTATTTCTTTATTGTTATTTTTGAACAGTAATACATGCATATTATAGAAACTTCAAAAGATACAAAAGGGTATACAGAATAAAGTATATCTCCTTCTGCCCTGTTCCCTATTCCCCAACTTAGATCCCTTCCCTGGGTGTCGTCCCAGTTACCTGTCTCTTATGAATCCTTCTAGGGATGCCCTGGGCTTGTCTTTATTTAAGAAAAAAAAAAATCAAAAGGAAGTAGATGGAAAGAAACTAAATATTTAAACCAGAAAATCTGAGACACAATTGATATTATCAAACCTAAGTAGGATTGGGGGCTAATAGCTAAGGAGATACACGAATAGTGAAGGATTGAAATCAAAATGCACAAAAATGAAAATGCTTTCTTTTATTTAAATGGAAAGAAAAGGATGAAAGAAATCCCAACCGAAAAGATAGAGGGTACTAATGTTTACATTCACCCACATTCCAAAATATATTAAGTGGGAATTAAGAAATGGTTGAACTTCCTATAGAATTAGCCTGAATTAGAACACGTTAGTGAAAAGAGAGCTTGATGCATTTCTTTTCAATGGTCCACTCACTGAGCAACTTCAAGGATCTGATCTTCCCTAGATATCTAGGAGGATGCAAAGGAAGGGAAAAAAATCCCTCATGAAAATGGACATAGAGCACAAAAAGAATCAGTTATGAATATCTATTAGTCACCATGCCAGGTTATGCCTTATCTCATTTAAATCTCACCAAAGTGGGGTACCTGGTGGCCCAGTTGGTTAAGCGTCTGACTGCTGACTTCAGCTCAGGTCATGATCTCACAGATTGTGGGATGGAGCACCGCATTGGGCTCTGTGCTGACAGCTGGGAGCCTGCTTGGGATTCTCTCTCTCTCTCTGCCCCTGCTCCACTTGTGCTCTCTCTCTCTCCCAAAAGAAATAAATAAATAACTTAAAAAAATAATAAAAGTAGAAAAAAATATTTCACCAAAGCTTCAGTGAGGCCATTGAGGCCTAGAAGCCACATCGGTGGTAGGTACTGGAGGCAGAATTCACCAGAGCAACAAGGCAAGTGATGGTAACTACCTATAGTATATAGTATATCCTCTCTCTCCCTCTCTCTCTGCCCCTCTCCCCAACTCATTCTCTTTCTCTCTCAGAACAAATAAATAAGATTATAAAAATTGTCCCAATTATATATTGTTATTGATTCATTACTAATATGTAAATTTGTGTTTTATATATATATATAATTTCATATACATACATACACACACACATATAAATACACAAAGTAGTGTGTTTCTTTAACCGGTTCTTCCTGGTGAAAACAGTGTTATACCATCAAATCTAGAGACTTCCAGTGATGCAAAACAAACCAATCTTGTGCTCAATCCATAAATCTGAAAGAGACTCCCTCTGAATCTAACCAAAGAGCCATGCCAAAGGGAAAAACAGACAAGTAATGCAGCTCATCTCTGCAGGGTTAGAACAAGAGTCCTTGGAGGAAATTATAAGGTCATTGAGCTCCTGATGGAAAGATAGTTCAGGAAATGCAGTTCTAAGATTCCATATAATTTTATCTGTGAACATTTTCAGATGATAAAATGTATTCATATTTTTTTTTATAAATTTGATCCAGACCCCATTTTTTCTACACAATATTTGGTCTACACAGTAGAATTTGGTTTTGGATCCAAGCAAAGTATTGGGATTCCTTTGACAGGAGAAACTGCAGGTTTCTGCATTCAATTCCTTTCTAAAATCAAAGACAGAAGAAAACTCCCATAATGTAAGGAAGGAGGTCATGGGGTGCCTGGGTGGCTCTGTTGGTTAATAGTCTTACTCTTGATTTCCACTCAGGTCATGACCTCACGGTTTGTGAGTTTGAGCCGGGCATCGGGCTCCGTGCTGACATCAGGGAGCCTACTTGGGATTCTCTATTTCCCTCTCTCTCTCTGTCTTCCTTTGCTCTTGTGCATGAGCATGCTTTCTCTCTCTCTCAAAATAAATAAACTTTAAAAAAAATAAATTTAAAAATAAAATAAAAAGGAGTTCAGCCAACAAAAGCTGCAGAATAAACTTTCAACCGTGAAAAACAGTGGACGGTCTGGGACTTAACCACAGATGGGACATCGTCCCTTCACAGTACAAGCTTGTGTGGAAGTGGGCAACCATGCTTGAGATCTAAATGGAACCTTAGAATGCTGTTCCTGCTTCCACAAATTATTTCATTTTTTTTAGAAATAAAAGTGCCAAATTCAAACCAGGGAAGTCTCACTCATTCATTCACTCAATAAAAATTTTAATTACTTTAGTTTTAATTTTAAAAGAAATATTATTATTGTACAATGTTTTAAACATACATATAAGGAATTTTTAAAATCGAAACACATCAGGGGCACCTGGGTAGCTCAGTTGCTTAGGTATCCGACTTTGGCTCAGGTCATGACCCCACATTAGGCTCTGTGCTGACAGCTCAGAACTTGGAGCCCGCTTCAGATTCTGTCTCCCTCTCTCTCTAACCCCTCCCCTGCTCATGCTCTATGTCTCAAAAATAAATAAATATTTAAATAAAATTTTTAAATCAAACAAATAAAAAAGAGAATCGAGATTAACATTTTTTTATTATTTATTTATTTTGAGAGAGGAGAGAGTATGCACAAGCAGGGGAGAGGCAGAGAGAGGGAGAAAGAATCCCAAGCTAGTTCCACACTGTCAATGCAGAGCCTGATGTGGGGCTCGGTTTCACAAACCATGAGATCATGACCTGAGCCAAAATCAAGAGTCAGACACTTAATGGACTCAGCACCTAGGTGCCCCAACACTTTAGTGTGTAGTTTTCCAAATGTTCTTCTGTGTTCTTATATCATCAGACAATGATATAAAAATAAATCATCTACAGAGGTGCCTGGCTGGCTCAGCCAGAAGAGTATGTGACCCTTGATCCTGGGGTCGTGAGTTTGAGCCCCACGTTGGGTGTAGAGATTACTTAAATAAATAAAAACTTTAAAAATACATATATATATAGATATCACATCCATTTTATTTTTAAAAAAACACATGATCACAGAAATTACGTTAGTTCATATATTTCTGCAACATCAAGCTGAGTACCTACATAATATTATTTTAACATATAAACCATAATTTATGAAACTCATCATTTTTGACATATCTTTCTTCCCACATTAGTGCTATTTATATGTATTTTGCTATTACTCATTTAAGTTGTAATGTAACTAGTCTTAAAACAGATTCAAAAGAAAAAAAACAGATCCCAAATTATTCTCTTAAAATATATTCCCATCTTGAAAGGCACAGCATAGGGAACATGGTCAATGATATTGCAATAGCGTTGTAAGGTGACAAATGGTAGCTACATTTATGGTGAGCAGAGCATAATAAATGGTTGTCTAATCACTATGTTGTTCACCTGAAACGAATACAACATTGTGTGTCAACTATAATTTTATATATATATTCAGTTATATAATATATATGTTCAATTACATATAAAATATTCAATTATATATTACATATATAATTATGTAATATTTATATAAATTTAATAAATTAATTAAATTTAATTTATTAATTAAAATAAATTAGTAAATTAATTAATAAAATAAAAAACACAGAGAGACAATAAGCCAACACCCACCTATCATAAATCACATGAGATGAGAATAGCAAGAGCCATGAGACCTAACGTAGGTGGAAGCAAACCAAGGAAGTTACACTGAGGCATTGCAGCTAAGTCCAGAAGGTAAAGAGTAGACGGACAACATTCTGAGAGAGGACCTAACAAAGTGTGCAGGCCCAAGAGAATTCCATGAAGGAACTGGAAGAAGCCAGGGGGTAGAGAAGAGTGACTGGGCGCCAGAGAGCTCAGGTAGGGCCACAATAACTACAATGAAAGCTGTCATTGAAGAGTTTTGAGCAGAAGAGTCACATAGTCTGCTTTATATTTTTAAAAGATTCCCTCTGAAAAAAAATCTAAATAAAAGGGGCACCTGGGTGGTTCAGTTGGTTAACCATCCTACGTTGGATCAGGTCATGATCTCCTAGTTCAGGAGTTCAAGCCTCACATCAGGCTCTGTGC
Organism: Hyaena hyaena; assembly: GCF_003009895.1. NCBI lineage: Eukaryota > Metazoa > Chordata > Mammalia > Carnivora > Hyaenidae > Hyaena > Hyaena hyaena. The sequence continues at coordinate 2,905,205 of NW_024080672.1, read as the reverse complement.
TGACAGCTCAGAGCCTAGAACCTTCTTCAGATTCTGTGTCTCCATCTCTCTGCCCCTCCCTGGCTCGTGCTCTGTCACTTTCAAAAATAAATAGATATTAAAAATTTTTTTAATCCAAATAAATAAAGTATTCCCTCAGGCTGCTATAAAGCAACATAAGGAACAGGACCATTTAGGAGATTAATTTAGTTGCCCAGAAGGTCAGTGATGGTACCTTGGCAGGAGGCAGTGGCAGAAGACATGGAAAGATTTAAGATATATTTGGAGGTCAAGCCAATAGGCAATAGTTGCTCATGCACAGAAGAGGGGCAGTTTTCCTGAACCCCATGATACTATTTTTATCAAAAATAATTAAAATAATCACCCAATAAAATAATAATAAACTAAAATAATAAATACAGTAATAATAAATAAAGTACACTTTTATTTTTATTTTTAAATGTTTTATTTGTTTCTAGGAGAGAGAGAGAGACAGCTTGAGCAGGGGAGGGTCAGAGAGAGAGGGAGTCACAGACTCTGAAACAGGCTCCAGGCTCTGGGCTGGCAGTCAGCACAGAGCCCGACGTGGGGCTCGAACCCACGAACCGCGAGATCATGACCTAAGTGAAAGTCGGACGCTTAACCGACTAAGCCACCCAGGCGCCGCAATAAAGTACACTTTTAATGTGGCTTCCATTTGTGTTATTAGCCCTTGATTATGTTTTACTTGTTTTTGGCAATTTGCATGTATTCTTTCGAGCTCTATCTATAGGGTTCTTTGCCCCCTTTGCTACAAAATAGTTCTTTTTCTTATTGTGTATTAGTTTCCTAGGGGTCCATAACAAAATACTACAAACTCTGTGGCTTAAAACAACAGAAATTTATTGTCTCACAGTTGTAGAGGGTAAAGTCCAAAATCAAGGTGTTGACAGGACTGTATTCCTTCTGAAGCCACTAGAAGGAGACCCTTCCCTGTGTCTTCCAGCCTCTGGTTGCCCAGGTGTTCCTTAGCGTGTCCATGCATCACTTCAGTCACTGCCTCTGTTGTCACGAGGTTCTCTTGGTGTATCTTCCTGTGATCCCCTCCCACTATGGGGACAGCAGTTAGAGTAAATTTAGGGCTCCCCCTATTCCAATAGGACCTCATCTTAACTAATTCCGTCTGCAATGGCCCTATTTCCAAATAACATCTCATTCCGAGTTACTGGAGGTTAGGACTTCCATGTCTTTCTGGGGATCACAATTCAACCTATAACAACTCATAAGAGATCTCCGTATGCTGCAAACCTTTGTCTTGGTTTGCCATTTTTCTTTATCTTATTTATGATGTTTGGGCCAGATATAGGTGGGTTAAGTTTTACGAATTTAATCCATCAATTTTTTTTATTCAGTAAATATCTGTTGAGAGCCTACTGTTTACCCGATGAGGTTCTAGATGCCCTTGATTCAAAGATGAATGAGAACGTGTCCCTTACCCCTATGTGCTCATGGTCGAGGAGGTAGACATGTAAACATCTATCATTCAATAGGCTCACTGCAGGAATACAGATTTAAACTAAACAGAGAGTGGCAAAAAATTAGGTAATATCCAGCTAAGTTTAAGCAATCGGGAGAAGCTGCACAAAGAAGGTCCTCGGAGAGTGGTTAAGGAATACCACATTTCACTAATTATACCTCCAATAGAAAGGTTCCCAGCCAGCTGTGCATAAAGCAGACTGCTCAAAGTGTGCCCCATGGACCACAGCATCAACATCACCCAGACACTTGCTAAAAATGCAGAATCTCGGGGCACCTGGGTGGCTCAGTCAGCAAAGCATCTGCCTCTTGATTTCGGCTCAGGCCATGATCTCATGGTTCATGTATTCAAGCCTTGCGTTGGCCTCTGTGCTGATAACGCAGAGCCTGCTTGGGATTCTCTCTCTCCCTCTCTCCCTCACTCTGCCCCTCCCCTGCTCATGCTTGCGTTCGCTCTCTCAAAATAAATAAATAAACATTAAAAACATTTTTAAATAAATAAATGCAGAATCCAGGCACCACCCCAGTCTTCCTGAATCAGAATCTGCATTTAAATGACATCCCTGGAAGATTTGTATACGTGAAAGTTGGAGACTCACTGCCCTATTCTTTGGAAGTTACTTTTCCGGTTTGCAGTCACAGGCGGCTATCTGCGATTATAAGGACGTAATTAGAAACTACCCTGGGATCCCAGCCCATACAAAGGCAAACTTTTAAACTCTTCCCCTGTGTCATGTCAAGATGGTGATTAGTACATCAAATGAGCAGCCTTACCAAATAGCTCCATAATCCATGGGAAAAGAGACCCAGTTTGCACATTTCAGGGTAAGCTCAGTGGAAGCCAAGGGGACGATTTGCTCTACGGGTGACCCTGGCATGACCCTGTGATTCAGACCGAAGATAAGCCTCCAAATCCATGCCCGGGATCAGCTGTTCAAAGGGGTTTTGTCTCCCTGGTTATAATTGGTCTCCCGCTTGTATTTTGAGCAGGTGGTTCAGGGAAAAGGGAAACTTTGTTTTATTTGTTTAAGCAGCTGAATAAAGGAAGTGTCTCTTTGGGAAAGGGGAGAGACAGAAGAAGTTTCTGGTGTGGTAATTGGGTAGACTACCCAGGAGGAGGTGGGGGTAGAGGAGAAAGGGATGGGAGAGCAAAAGGAAACGAGAAGGGGGGGGGGGGGCGGGAGAGAAGATGAACTCTCTCACCAAAGCGTAACAGCTGCTGGGTCACTCAAAACCCGGCATTGTTTACTTGGAAGCCACGTTCAATTCTGTGATGAAAAGGAAGGAACACAAGGTGGATGACCAGGACACAAGTGTCAGATATCACAGCGTCCGGATAGAAAATGTTCCTTCGGAAGCACGCAGTGTGTATGAAGTCAGCCGCCTGGCATTCTGCAGGGAGTGTACTGCTGCCCACGCAGCCTCTTCCTTGCTTAACTCAGTCATGGGTTTTAGCAGAACAAAGACCAGAGTCCACTTTAACAAATCTGAAAGATGTAACAGAGGCATTCGATGCAAGCAATTGTCTGGGCTACTTTTTACCACCTGCTTCACCACCATCCTGCTCACCAACAACGGCCGCTGATTTTGGAGAGAACTTAGGTGATTTCAGTTCAGCTCAACAAATAAATGTTAAGATTTTCTGCCTGCAATTTGTCGTGTGGGTAGGACATACGGGTACAGTTGAACAGACTGGGCATTGCTCAATTGTAGTGCCCAATTGAAAGTCTCTACACAGTCTGCACTAGCACACACACCTGCCCAGAAGCCTGGGGGAGATAAGGGTGATGAAGTCAAGGTGCCTGTCTCCAAGAACTTAAAATTTAATATGTAAACAAGTAGCTGGGAAAATACATCTAGGACAAACACTTAAATATTTTGTGACCTTTGAAAATGAGAACTAGAAACTCTAAAATCCGTTCATTTTCATATAATGTGTATAAACATTATTTCGGGGTTGATGGGCCATTTTGAATATACTTTTAGGTGGACATTTTGAACTTCTGTTATTTTTGAATTGCCTCTTTGTTTAAAATGTATAACCAATGGGCGCTTGAGTGGCTCAGTCGGTTAAGCGTCTGGCTTCAGCTCAGGTCATGATCTCACGGTTCGTGGGTTCGAGCCCCGCATTGGGCTCTGTGCTGACAGCTAGCTCAGAGCCTGGAGCTTGCTTCAGATTCAGTGTCTCTCTCTGACCCTCCCCTGCTCACGCTGTCTCTCTCTCTCTCAGAAATAAAATTTTTAAAAAACATTAAAAAAATTTTTAAATAAAATGTATAATCTAGAACTTTATGGCTATTTTTGGCTTTCTTATAATTAAATGAGATTTCTATGTGAAGCAAAACAAAAAACAAAGAACAAAAAACCCTAAAGAACAAAAAAACACAAATCAGATTGAGTGGAACAATGAGGATATGGAATGCTTTGCCATACAGAATGTCATAGGCAGCACCCATCTGACAGCCTCATCACAGATCTTTAAAAGCTCAGGATGCATGGGTGGCTCAGTGGGTTAAGTATCGGACTCTTGATTTTAGCTCAGGTCGTGATCTCATGGTCGTGAGATAAAGCCCCACATTGGGCTCTGCACTGAGTATAGAGTCTGCTTAAGATTCTCTCCCTCTTCCCCTTTCTCCCACTTGCATACTCTCCCTCCACCTCTAAAATAAATAAGCAAACAAATAAATAAACGGACTCACTTTGTTTTCATATTTCTTTTTCTAATTTAGTCTAATAAAAATCAATTTAAATATCTAGTTATGTGCTACAAATTTTGAAACAACAAATTTCAGGTGTTTGAAAGCTCTTTGTTCATTGCAAATACAAACTTATTTTTAATATAATTTTTAAAAATGTTTATTTATTTTTGAGAGACAAAGAGAGACAGAGTACGAGCAGGGAAGGGGCAGAGAGAGGGAGACATAGACTCTGAGGCAGCCTCCAGGCTCTGAGCTGTCAGCACGAAGCCCAACACAGGGCTCGAACCCACAAACTGTGAGATCATGACCCGAGCCGAAGTCAGATGCTTAACCAACTGAGCCACCCAGGCATCCCCTTTAATATAATTTTTAACAGGGCTCTGTGGGTGGCTCAGTTGGTTAAATATCTTGATTTTGACTCAGGTCATGATCTCACTGTTCATGGCTTCAAGCCCCAAGTTGGTTCTGCACTGGGTCAGCCCGGAGCCTGCTTGGAATTCTCTCTCCCTCTCTCTCTGCCCCTACCCCACTCATGTTCTTTCTCTCTCTCTCTCAAAATAAATAAATTTTTTTAAAAGACTAGTACTTTTTAAAAAATAAATGATGAAAAATATTTTATAATTTTTATTTTTCAAAATAACATATGCCCAGGGCATCTGGCTGGCCCACTCAGGAGCAAATGACTCTTGATCTCAGATTGGTGAGTTTGAGCCCCATATTGAGCATAGAAATTACTTAAATAAATAAACTTTAAAAAAATAACATACGTCCCTATCACATACCATATATAAAAATTAACTCTGTGTGGATCATAGATCTAAAGGTAAGAGTTAAAACTATAAAACTTTCCTAGAAGAAAACATAGACATATATCTTTATCATCTTAGATTATGCAATGGTTTCTTAGAGATTATCCCAAAACAGAAGTAACAAAAGACAAAAATTACTCGGACTTCGTTAATGTCCAATAAGCACATTCGAGAAGATGTGCAGTGTCACTAATCATTAGAAAAGTGCAGATCAGGGGCACCTGGGTGGCTCAGTCAGTTAAGCATCATCCAACTCGATCTTAGCTCAGATCTTGATCTCAGGGCCATAAGTTCAAGCCCTGTATTGGACTCTGCCCTGGGTTTTAACCCTACTTTAAAAAAAAAAAAGTGCAAATCGAAACTTCAGTGAGACACCACTTCACATGCAATAGGATTATCATGAAAAAGATGGATAATGACAAGTATCTTTGTTAAGGACATGAAACAATTGAAACCCTCATATAATGCTAGTGGAATTGTAAAATGACACAACAACTTGAAAAATGTTCATAGCAGCATCATTCATGATATCTGAGAAATGGAAACAACCTACATATCCATCAACTGACAAGTTGATACACAAAATGTAACCGTGGAAATGAACGAAGAATTGATACATGGTAGCACATGTTACCAAGGGCAAACCTTGTAAACATGTTAAGTGCAAGAAACTAGACCCAAAAAGCCACATACCAGGGGCATCTGGCTGGCTTAGTCAGTAGATCACATGACTCTTGATATCAGGGTGGTGAGTTTCAAGCCCCACATTGGGTGTAGAGCCTACTTTAAAAAAAAAAAAGCCACATATTGTATGATTCCGTTTCTGTGAAAAATCCAGAATTGACAAATCATTAGAAACAGAAAATAGATTTAGTGGTTGCCAGAGGATGAAGAGGGGCATGTGGCAAAGTGCTAATGGGTACAAGTTTTTTGGGGGATGATGAAATGTGTGTAATTAGATAGTGGTTATAATTGCACAACTATATGAATCAGCTAAAAACCACAGAACTATAGACTTTATAGACATTAATTTTATGTGAATACCTCAGCAAAGTTATTATTGTTTAAAAGAAACTGTATGTCCATTTTGGGGTGCCTGTATGGCTCAGTCGGTTGAGCATCCTACTTTGGCTCAGGTCATGATCTCGTGGTTCATGAGTTCGAGTCCCTCATCGGGCTTGCTGCTGTCAGGGCAGAGCCCTCTTCAGATCCTCTGTCCTCCCCCCTCTCTCCGTGCCCTTCTCCCACTCATGTTCTTTGTCTCAAAAATAAACATTTAAAAAACACTGAAAACACTGTATGTCCATTTCATGAAGGAAAGAACAGAATGGAAAAATTCACTCCAAATCCTAACACTCAAAAATTCCACTATAGGGGCACCTGGGTGGCTTAGTTGGTTAAGCGTCCAACTTTCACTTAGGTCATGATCTCGCGGTTCGTGGGTTCGAGCCCCGCGTCGGGCTCTGTGCTGACTGCCAGCTCAGAGCCTGGATCCTGTTTCAGAGTCTGTGACTCCCTCTCTCTCTGACCCTCCCCTGCTCACACTGTCTCTCTCTCCTAGAAATAAATAAAACATTAAAAAAAAATTCCACTATAAATGTATTTTGTTTTTTGTTTTTCAAAAAAAATGAAAAAACTGAAAAGGATGTACAATTTGTCAGTTTGTAGTTCAATAGCGATCAGGTAAATCCACAAACAGCTTATTCAAGTAAATTCTCTATAGAAGGACATTGTGTTTAGCAGACTCTAAAATAAGGCTTCATTGCACACTCTAAAATGATGTTTCCAAAAAACCACACTTACATACTGAAAGATTTAGGAATAAAGAATCATGATATCTACAACTTCTCAAATTGTTCAGCACTAATAATAAAGCATAAATATAGACAGAGAGAAAGCAACCATGGCAATAATTGGTGAGTCTGGGTTAAGGGTATAACAGTAGTTCATGGCACACTTCATGGACGTTTTCTCTAAATTTGAGTCTTGTTTTCAAAGCAAAAAGTTAAAAAATAATAAGATAGATTAAATCAAGTAACTTCCATTTTGGGAGCCTCACAGAAGGTCCCCAAAGCATAGCAATGCGTGTTTACCTGTTACCTGAAATATCAGATGGGGCGGTGGCAAAGGGCAGCAGAGTGTCTCCATCGCGCCACCTTCACACTCCCGGTTTATGATGTGGGCTTCTTGGTGCCGGAGGACAGGTGAAGAAGAAAACTTATCCCATCCCAACCAATAACTTAAAAGGATTCCTCTCTTCACTATTGGCTGGTCAAGATACCAGTTTAGACTCCTGCCGTGTATGTTTTAATTTGGGCTACTTCTCTCATTTCTTTCTTTCTTAAAAAATAATTTTAACATTTATTTATTTTTGAGAGAGAGAGAGACAAGAGAAACAGGGTGCAAGCAGGGGAGGGTCAAAGAGAGAAGGAGACACAGAATCCGAAGCAGGCTCCAGGCTCTGAGCCATCAGCACAGAGCCCAACGCAATGCTCAAACATAAGAACTGCGAGAGATCATGACCCAGGCTGAAGTTGGAGGCTTAAGTGACTGAGCCACCCAGGTGCCCCCCTTTTCTCATTTCCTTATTCCAAAATTATGTTCGTGGATAATCTATATGATAAAAAGTTTTATTTCTGTCTACAGAAAAAATAGATGAGGGGCGCCTGACTGGCTCATTGGGAAGAGCATGTGACTCTTGATCTCAGGCTCATGAATTCAAACCCAACAGTGGGTAAATAAATTGCTTACATAAATAAAAACATTTATTAGTAGATAAACAAATGGATGAAAGGATACCTACTAAATTCGCAGGGGAAGGAGTACAGAAAGGTAAAAAAGAAATTTCCACTTTTTACTTCGTGTATTTACATAAACTCATATGGTTTTAATTCACCTTAGTATTCCTCATGACCAGGTACTATTCTTACGGTTAAAAAACACTGCCCAAGTTTTGCGGATGAAATTACATGATCTCATGTAATTTTCTCTAAAATATTTCAGGGGTGCCTGGGTGGCTCAGTCGGTTAAGCATCTAACTCTTGATTTCAGCTCAAGATCATGATCTCAGGTCATGATCTCATGGTGTGAGATCAAGCCCACATTGGGCTCCACACTGGGCTTGGAACCCGCTTAAGATTCTCTCTCCTCTCTCTGCTCTTCCTCGTGCTTACCCATGTGTGCATATGGTCTCTCAAAAATAAAATAAAATATTTCAGTAAAGAATAAAGGGAAAAAATAAGGCTAGCTGCTAAAATCTTGATAATTACTGAATCTAAGTGATGGGTACAGGCAGCATTGTAGTCTACTTTTGTGTACATTTAAATTTTTTATAAGAAATGTTTTTTAAAAAATCACTGTGAAAAAAACTATACATGTATTTTTTTCAGCTGATTTATTTATTTTAGCAAGCTCTACACCCAGGGTGGCCTCAAACTCACAACCCCAAGATCAAGAGTTACATGCTCCATCAACTGAACCAGCCAAGCGCCCTGAAAAAATATTTCGAAGAGAAGGAGAATAAAGGAAAAGAAAGTAGCACCGATCCCCACCAAGCCGTGTGAACAATAATTTCATTGTTTTATTTTTGAAAAACACTTAAAGGTATTGGAATGCTTATTTTGTAACCAGGATTGGCAAAGTGTTCATAAGGACTGGACACTAAATCTTTTAGAATTTACAGAGCTGCAGTCCCTGCTATAACTACTCCGTTCTACCACTGTGATGCAAAAACAACCATCAACAATACATAAATGACTATATGCAGCTATGTTCCAATAGAACTTCATTATGGACACGGAAATTTGAATTGCATGTGATTTTCACATGTCACAAAATATTATTCTTTTGATTTCTTTTCAACCATTTAAAAATGTAAAACCATTTTTTTTTTCCATAATGTTTATTTATCTTTGAGAGAGAGACAGAGCATGAGTAGGAGAGGGGCAGAGAGAGAGGGAGACACAGAATCCAAAGCAGGCTCCAGGCTCTGAGCTGTCAGCACAGAGCTCAACATGGGGCTTGAATTCACAAGCAGGGGGATCATGACCTGAGCCAAAGTCAGTTCCTTAACTGAATGAGCCACCCAGGCGCCCCCCAAAATGTAAAACCATTCTTAATCAGGCCATATAGAAACAGGCCGTGGATTGGTTTTGACCCCTGGGCCTTATTTTGGCAGCTCCTACTCTATCCTATCTGAAAACCCTTACTTCATTACATATGCAATGCAAAAGTGTATACATAACTTCTATCAAAAAATACTAGGAGAGGTTAAATCCAACTGTGAATAATGGCCACGTCTGGGTGAGAGGGTTTTAAGTGATTTTTATTTTCTTCATTTTATTCTTCAGCACTTTCCAAATTTTTAACAGTAAATATATATTCTAATAAATAATGTTTTTGAAACAATGATTTCACTGTCTCGAGGAGACAGAAAGATGTAACACGGAGATTAGGCTCCTGCCCATCTGTCCTGAATGTCTTCTGGAGTCCACATCGAATTAAAAAACTTCTGAAGATTTCCTTCCGGTTCTGGGATTCTGCCCCCTCATACAATCAAATGCCTGTAACATAATTCCCTTCAATTTGGAAAGCAATCCTCTCTCTCTCTCTCTTCACTCCAAAAGCAAATTTCTGAAATTAAGACCTGTAGGCTGAGATGAGGGGCCTCCCCCAACTGAGCAAATGTGATTAGCAATTGCATCTGGTGTACAGGGAACCTGGCAGCCGCTACTCTCGAAGCCCGGAAATGTGATACAGGGTTTAAAAAAAAAAAACAAAAACAAAAACAAAAAAAAAAAACCCTGCAGAAGGCCACAAGGGGGCAGAGAACCTTCAATCCACAGAAAAAGCAGGGTTGGCCCCTGGGAGAACATACTCTTTTGTAAATTGCCCCAATTATCTAAATCCCTTTCAGAAACCACATTAAGAATACCAAAAAGACTTGGTTTTGTTCACATGAAATGGTAATTCACAAAATTGATTGTGCCTCTTTCCTGGAGCCGAGGTAGCTAGGATCTTTCAAAAAGGCCAAGGCAAATTGTTTTCTTTTGTTTTGTTTTATCTTATGGTCCAAGGTAAAAGTTCTGGAAATTGTATACAGTTTCCTTCCCAAACAGTGAGATTTGTTCTAGCTAACAAGCAACCGTTACTATACAAAAAAAAAAGTCTTTTTCATTTTTTCATATATAGCAAAAACAACCATGTCAAATTTAAGGGGGGAGATTTCCATGTATCCCAACTCCCCCTGTTAAAAAAAAAAAAATCCAGGAATCAAATGGAAAAGTACAAGGGATATAGACAGAAGAACCACTACTAAATTTATTTAACCATATGAGTTATTCTAATAAAATATCCTAAATGTGATATTGTGATTTATAATAAGAATATATACATTTGGTCTTGGTCCCCATTGCTGGCACAGAGGTCCTAAAACCCTGGGAATTTCCTGAAAGATGAGAGCAATAAAGGTGTGGTTTGGATTCTCACCAGAGAATTAGGTGGGGGCTAATTAGGTGACTTTTGGATCTCACCAGAAGGTGGGGGCTGCTTACCAACAGAATCAACCACAGGTTTAGAGGGTTAGAAATTTCATTCCTACCTACAGACCTCCGGCAAGGGAGAAAGAGGCTAGGGCTTGAATCAATCACCAACGGCCAATGATTCAATCATGCATACCTGTGTATTGAAGCCTCCATAAAAATGCAAAAGGCCTGGGTTTGGAGAGCTTCCTGGTTGGTGAATGCGTGGGGATTTTGCAAAGCGGTGGACCTGGAGAGGGCACGGAAGCTCACCTTGACCTACGCAACTCTTACATCTGGCTTTTCCTGAGTTATGTGCCTTGATAATAAACCGGTGATCTAGTAAGTAAACCATCTCTCTGGGTTCTCTGAGCTGCTCTAGGAAATTTTTTTAATTTTTTAACATTTGTTTATTTTTGAGAGATAGAGAGAGGCAGAGCATGAGCAGGGGAGAGGCAGAGAGAGAGGGAGATAGCGAATCCAAAGCAGGCTCCAGGCTCTGAGCCGTTTGTCAGCACAGAGCCCGATGCAGGGCTCGAACTCACAAACCGTGAGATCATGACCTGAGCCGAAGTCGGATGCTCAACTGACTGAGCCACCCAGGCGCCCCGAGCTGCTCTAGGAAATTAATAGAACCTAAGGAAAGGGTCCTGGGGACCTCTCACCCATAGCCAGTCAGAAACACAGGTGATAACACAGTGGGCTCCTGACTGGTGTCTGAAGAAGGGGGCGGGGCAGTCTTGAAGGATTGAACCCTTAACATGTGGGACCTAACCCTCTCCCCACGTAGTGTAGGATCTAAGTTGAATTCTAGGATACCTGGCAGGTGTCATGAAGAATTGCTTGCTGGGGGGACCTCCCACACATTTGGTGACCAGAAGTGAAGAATTCTGTGTAAGACACGAAGGAAACCACAGGTAGAAAACAGGAGTCTTTCTAAAATACTAAGTAATTCACAAATGTAAAAGGGACACAACAATTTAAGTTTTGCCTTTTTGAAAGAACTAATAAGCCGTAGGTAATGGTAACTGTATCTAACATTGTTCACCACATGCCACATATTATGCGTGATTTTTACTAATCACCGTAAACCTGGGTGTAGATAATACTATTAGTCCCCCCCCCCTTTTTTTTTTTAAAGAGCATCCATATTTGGCTCAGACTGACCTGAGTCACTTCTTTTCTTTTCCCTTTCCTTTTCCCTTTCCTTTTCCCTTTCCTTTTCCCTTTCCTTTCCTTTTCTTTGTTTATTTGTTTATTTTGGAAAGAGAGTGTGTGTGTTCATGAGAGAGGGGAGAAGCAGACAGAAGGCGGGGAGAGAGAATCCCAAGCAGGCTCCACACTGTCTGTGCAGAGACCGATGCAGGCTCGAACACACAAACTCCGAGACTATGACCTGAGGGGAAATCAAGGGTCGGAAACTCCACCGACTGAGACACTCAGGTGCCCCAGTCCATTTTTTTTTTTTTTTTACTTTTTAAATGTTTTATTTCTGAGAGAGAGAGGGAGAGACAGGGTGAGCAGGGGAGGGTCAGAGAGAGAGAGAGGGAGACGCAGAATCTGAAACAGGCTCTAGGCTCTGAGCTAGCTGTCAGCACAGAGCCCAACACAGGGCTCGAACCCACGAACTGCGAGATCATGACCTGAGCCGAAGTCGGACGCCCAACCAACTGAGCCACCCAGGCGCGGCCCCCTCCCCAGTCCTTTTTTAATAAAGGCAAAATGTCCTGTGACTAATTATTTCTCACCTGGACATTCCTCAACTCCGGCCTGCCCACCTGCCCACCCTGGCAGGCTTCCCACCGAAAAAGAAGTCTGTATGTGCTTTTTTTTTGTGTCCATGAACATACTTCTTCATAAATAGGAACAGACAACTAGGATCACATTGTGTGAGCAAAACACTTGACCTCACTGCTCCCTCCAGCTGTGCCCCATGTTCACCTTTCCATCGCGGAAAAACTCCTCGACACCTTCCTATCCTTGCTGTCTCCAATTTCTCTAACTCTGTTCTCCTTTTATGTTTTTTTTAAACGTGATAAAGACACCTAGTATTTACCATCCCAGCCATTTTTAAGTATATGGTCCAGCAGTGCAATGTACGTCCGTGGTACGGTGTGCGGCCAATCTGCAGAACTCTTTCATCACCCCAAACGGAAACTCTTCCACAGTTCTCCTGAAACTTAGCCCCCACGCCTCCTCTGCCCCACCATGGCAGCCACCATTCTGTCTCCGTCCCTTTGGCCGCTCTCCACACCTCCTATAAGTGGGATCATGCGGTACTTGTGCTTTCGTAACAGGCTTACTTCACTTTACATAATGTCCCAAGGTTCATCCGTGTCATAACATATAACATAATTTCCTTTCCTTTTTAAGTCTGAATAATATTCTATTTGTGTGTGTGTGTGTGTGTGTGTGTGTGTGTGTGCGCCAGATTTGTTTATCCATTCATCCATGATGAACATTTGTGTTTTGACAAACTCTGCAGTTGCTTCTGATGCAGGTTAAAGTCAGAGGAGACCACTGTTTTAAATGTCCCAATTGGATTTTTTTTGCTTGTTTCATTTTTAGATGTCTCCCCTGAAAACTTCCCAGGAATGGGGCTCTGGTGATGCACATCTGAGGAGCCAGAACAAAGTTGTCTGTTTGGTGAGTCATTTGTAGATGTTTATAAATTGAGAACCATGGGTGGCTCAGTTGGTTGACCGTCTGACTTCAGCTCAGGAAAATGATCTCACGGTTTGTGGGTTCGAGCCCCATGTCGGGCTCTGTGCTGACAGCTGGGAGCCTGTTTCAGATTCTGCGTCTCCCTCTCTCTCTGCCCCTCCCTCACTCATGCTGTCTCAAAAATAAACATTAAAAAAACTTTAAAACAAAATGTGTAAGCTAAAAAGGAGAAGGAAAACCCTTGAGCTCCTCTTTAACAGCAGAACCAAGAGTTACTGTTTCGTTTATTTTATTGAAGATGCACGCTTTGAATTGCCTCTCTCAAAGAGAGGTTCGTATGAAACCTTCTTTTCTCCACAAGAGTCGCCTCAAAATTCCTTTCTTTCTGTGGGGCCTCCTATACAAATTTTAGAAATTGTTTTGCAAAAATACAAATATCCCCAATATGGCCTCTTTTGTTTTACACTAAGAGGAAGTTCTCAGAGACTTGTTTAGAATTGTAACGTATCTACGCCGCAGAGATCCACTTTTGTAGACATAACCTTCTGAGGTCTGGTGCTGCCAGAAAGATAAATACGAATGTATGAAAAGGATAAACTTAATAAAATCAGGCATAAGCAAGTCTAGAAATGCCTTCCAAAGAATCCTAAACGTTTGCGAAAGTAAGTTATCCTGTTGTAACTGCTGCCAAATTACGTTAAGTTCTGATTTTGTTAAATGTTTGGAAAATGCGTGCTCCAAGGGAATGAACTAATTTAAAGGGAAAGCAGTGCATTCCCAGTAAGAAAAGCTGTAAGACAAATTAGTGGTTCCTTTACCCGGAGATGATCTATAAAGAGCACTGATCTAGAAGAGAAAGACTGTAAAAGTCCTCCAGCAACAGGACGGTAAATCCCAGCAAGATTTTTCTAGTCTCTCAAGTTAAAACAAGTCAAAATACTCCAGCAAATTGGCCTTAACTCATGCGTGATATGATTAGGTGCTCAAGTGAAGTAACTGGCATCCTTAATCTGATCAAAATTCAAATCCTTCTCACTCCCATCCCTGTTCTTTAAAAATGACATTATTTTCTTGTCTATTGCTTTTCACTTACTCTTTGTTCTTTAGTACAAGGTCTCGGCTTGCATTTTGTTTATTGATCACTCATAGCTCACATTTACTGGGCCATTGCTCTGGGCCAGACATTATACCAAGGACTTGCTTTTAGGATTTCATTCAACTCTCCCAACCCCCCCATGCAGGGAGAGGTGATGCCCTCCTTGCAGATGAGGAACCCAGTGATAGATTAGGAAGCTTGCCCCAGATCATCCTAGTAACTGGTGTAACCACCATCTGGAAGCAAAAAGTTAGATGTTAATATTCCTCACCAAATTTTGAGTTAATGCTATTATGCAAAGTTAATGTTCCTAACCAAATTAAAAAAAAAAAAAAAGCAAAGCCCAGATGCCTTAGACTGGAAAACTGTCTGGGCAGTACTTGCAGAGATGAAGCAAAGGAGTAAATGGAGACTTTAATTCAATTAAAGAGATCAAGTTGTTCGTCAAGAACACTGCAATGCCCAGGAAACCACAGGAAGGCAGTGTTCCTTGCAGAAAAAGGAAGGCGGAGGGGAGGAGTTTTCCTCCATGTAATTACCATGACCGGCTCCGGCCATCAGAGAAGTGGATTTCAAAGTGCTGTCCGGGGCCCAGCTATGCCAGCACTCACCGAGAGCTTTCTGGAGGGAAATCACCAAGCCAGCGCTCCAGACTTGGTGCGTTATAAACTACGGAGAGGCCCTGCAACCTGGGTTTGACAAGCCCTCCAGATGAATCCTGCCCACTTCAGTCTGAGAACCACTGCTTTAGGGGCGCCAGGGTGGCTCAGTCAGTGAAGCATCCGACTTTGCTCAGGTCATGATCTCACCGGTCATGGGTTTGAGCCCTGAGTCCAGCTCTGTGCTGACAGTTGAGAGCCTGGAGCCTGGTTCAGATTCTGTGTCTGTCTGTCTCTCTTCTCCTTCCTCACTCATGCCCTGTCTCTGTCTCTCTGTCTCTCTCTCTCTCTCTCTCACAATAATAAGCATTTCTAAAAAATTAAAAAAAGAGAACCACTGCTTTACAGTTTATTTGGTGAACCACTAGGAACACTGATCAACACAGTTTATTACAAACAAGATTTGCATATTTAAATTTTGGACTTGCCATTAATTTTAAGAAATTAATTAAGATAAAGATTTTATCCAAGAAATGGGGCGCCTGGGTGGCTTAGTCGGTTAGGCGTCCGACTTTCGCTTAGGTCATGATCTCGCGGATCGTGGGTTCGAGCCCCGCATCGGGCTCTGTGCTGACTGCCAGCTCAGAGCCTGGAGCCTGTTTCAGAGTCTGTGTCTCCCTCTCTCTCTGACCCTCCCCTGTTCACGCTATCTCTCTCTCTCTCCTAGAAATAAATAAAAATAAAAAAAAATAAAATAAAAAAAAAAAAAAAAAAAAAAAAGATTTTATCCAAGAAAAATTTTTAAATGCATTAATAGCAAGAAATTTAAGAATATTCATCCAGGGGGGTGTCCGAGTGGCTCAGTCAGTTAGGAGGCCAACGTTGGTTAGTCATGAGGTCATGATCTCACAGTTCATGGGTTTGAGCCCCATGTCAGGCTCTGGGCCAACAGCTCGGAGCCTGGAGCCTTCTTTGGATTCTGTGTCTCCTTCTCCCTCTGCCCTTCCTCTTGCTTATGCTCTGTCTCTCTCTCAAAAATAAACAAACATTAAAAAATTTTTAATAAAAAAACATCCAACTCAGTAAGGTGTTTCACTACCTTTGCCTAACCTAATGCTTTGATCTATTAAGTTTAAAATAACAATAGTAGACATGGTTTAAGGACTTGACAATGTGCCAGGTGTTCTTAGTGTTTTACGTTGATTAGCTCATTTAGGCTGAGAAGGTAAACTGAGTATGTGACAGTACACATTTGAACCCAGGTTACAGGTGCTAAGAGTCCCTGTTCCTAGCTGCTAGACTATCTTGGGATGAAAAACTTTTTTAAAAATCTAAGGGAGATTTCTAGGTGGGGTGCCTGAGTAACTCAGTCAGTTAAGCTTCGGACACTTGATTTCCACTCAGGTTATGATCTCATGGTCCCTGAGATCAAGCTCCCAGCTCCACACTGAGAGCACAGAGCATGCTTGGGATTCTCTCCTCTCTCTCTCTCTCTCTCTCTCTCTCTCTCTCTCTCTCTCTCTCTCTCTTTCTTTCTCTCTGCCCCTCGTCTGCTTGTGGTCTCTGTCTCTCTCTCAAAATAAATTTTTTAAAAAAGGAAGATTTCTACGCAAAAAAGCACGCAATTTTTTAACGCCCAAAAACTGAATATTGAGGAATTTTTTAAAAAAATTTTATCCAATGTATCAAGCCCCAACATGGGTCTCGAACTCACAACTCCAAGATCAAGAGTTGCACACTCTACCAACCAAGCCAGCCAGGTGCCCCTGAATATTGAAGAATTTTAATTGTCTCTGTCAAATCAGTGAATCTATAACAGGCAAATATCAAAATAGTATCAAGTATATTATCGTCACACTCAGAGTCTTCTGAAACTTACATCAATTCCTTGGGAGATTTGGAAGAGCTATTACTTGGCTTTTTGGATCTACTGATTTTAAGATGTAATGAGTCTATTTCTGAGGCAATTTCTTCTATCTCCAAATGCTACTATCTTCATCCCATAGCAGTTCATTTATGCCCAAGTATGACAAAGAACTACACCAGCAAACATATTGCACCAGTAAATCAAATGTCCACTCCATTCGTCATATTTTGGCCTAGATAAGGAACATAATAAGTAGACAGATTTTACTACAAACCCCACAACTTCTGTTCTCAGTGTTTAATTGTGCTGAGTTTTTTCAGACCCTTTCTGGCTAGCGGTTTACTGGCTCTTACAAATATTAATTTTTTATTAGCGTTATGTAATTAACCAGAAACTGAGTGAGAGGGTTATGAATTCAGAAAGTTTGAAAAGCTCTGTCACAGACTCTCCCTACTCCATGGAATTTCGGAGGCTCTGCCTCATTCTAGGGTCAAAGCTGGGTATCCTTTAGTCCCTGAAACCTGGAAAGGTTTGTCACTGCTGTTCTGCTTCTTGGTTTTGAGTGACCAAGAAGGAGGGGAAAGGCTGGGATAACAGGTGGGGGCCCAGGCAATCCCAGAGCAACAGTCTCTCCACAACCAAGAGAATGTGTTAGGACTTTGTTCAGTGAAAAGAAAGATGAGCCAAGAATAAGCCTACTGAAAATTATGGCTCTTTTTTACATGACTGGAGTGTGGTGGAGTGTTTTGGTTTTTTGGTGCTCTTTGTTTGTTTTTTTTGTTTTTGTTTTATTTTGTTTTTGCAAAATCACTACCACCACCATTGCATCTAGGACTTCTTGATGCATACATAACAAAGGTGATCAGCCATTTTGGAAGGAGGATAAAAATAATGCAGGTCATTCATTGGGATTGGAAAGGAGAGAGGCTCTGGAGTTACTTGTCTCAGCCGATATCCTGTGGCAGATGCTCAGGAAGGTGTCCTTTCCCACCCACAGACGTCCTTTCCCAGATCCATTGTGAGATACTTGGCATCTTCCTATTGCAAATGAAAGACACAGGTTTCTTCCCACATGTTGGTTACCATCGAGTGACTTGACTTTCTAGGACCATTTCTGCTCTTGCCCTGGTTCTACCTGGTACAATCTGAGCATATTACTGCCCTCGCCAAAAAATCACCCGCAATTCCACCGTCAAAATCACAAACAAATGTTGGAGAGCCTGCTGAAGAAATCCAGAGAGAGGAAAAGGAGACTTCATGGTACAACCCTACTTACTTAACAAAGTAACAACCCTAGTAGCTTAACAAAGGCCTTTCTTGAATGATACCATTTGAACTGAGACCTAAGTGTTACAAAGGACTCAGGAATGGTAAGAACATTCCAGGGAGAAGAAACGGTTAAGTGTGAGACAGAAAGAAGGTTTTCATACTTGAGAAATAGAAGGGAGGCGTGACTAAGACGGAGCTACTCAGGGTGTTATCTGAGGCAAGGTTAGGAATTTGTGCCAGAATGTAAATCAAAGTACTACTTCATCAAGAAAGACTTGAGATCCCCCACCACTCCCAAAAGAAGAAAAAGTTGAACTAAACTGTATAGTGAGTGATATAATTGATTCCTTTATTCCTTATGGAATATATGTTTTATTTTGTTTTGCTGAAATATATGAAGAATATTGAAGAAGAAGAGTTTAAGATTGTATAAATTTGATATAGCTTTTGTGGCTTAGTAATTTAAAAATGATTATTGCTAAACTGTTGGTAAAATGTTTACAAATCTTCTATAAAATTTTTTAATGTTTATTTCTGAGAAAGAGAGAGAGACAGAGCATGAGTTGAGGAGGAGCAGAGAGAGAGGGAGACACAGAATCCCAAGCAGACTCTAAGCTGTCAGCACAGAGCCAGATGTGAGGCTCAAACCCACGAACCGCGAGATCATGACCTGAGCCAAAGTCAAATGTTTAACCATCTGAGCCATCCAGGCACCCCATAAATCTTCTTCTACAACTCTTAAAAACATTCCATTCTTTGTTCCTGCATGTGTGTGTGTGTATACCAATTTCAGTCATATGATACACACTTTCGCTTCTTCAGTTAATATTGAATCACATGCATTTTATGTATCTATAAATAGAAATAATAAATGTCATTTTAAATATGTAATCCATCAGATTTTTAACAATTAACTTAAATATTTACCTTTCATGAGACATTTCTTTTCTCTCCTCTCTCTTTTTCTTCCTATTGTAAATAACCCACCTGTGAAAATCTAAGTGCATATTGCTTTTCCTTCTTTTGAATTTTGTCCTTTGAAAATCTCTAGAAGTGTAATAGTGTAATTATTAAATCAGATATTTTGAAAGGTGGATTAAAAGAATCCACATTTGCTATATATTGCCTTATTGCAATATATGTATTTAATAAGTTAAAATTTTATCTACAGGGCTTTCTAGTGCAATGAAAGACAACTGGTACCTGTTAAACTGTTTTCTTTAGAATCTTCAGTTCTAAAAAGAGTTGGCATCTATAAATGAACTGATGCAAAATATTTGTATTTTGTATATTGAGTGTATATAAGTATTTCTCCAATTCAGTTCAGGCAGTAACTAACAAAATTATGTATTGCAACAATTTCTAGGAAACATTAGTCATTAACATCTGAAATTTTAAGCACTCAAAAAACAGAAACGGGTGCCTGGCTGGCTCGGTGGGTAGGACACACAACTCTCAGTCTCGGGGTCAAGAGTTCAAGCTCCATGTTGGAGGTAGAGGTTACTTAAAAACAAACAAACAAACAAACAAACAAACCAGGTACAGTCCCCTGATAGCCATTAGTCCTTCTGGAACTTTTCTGTAACCTTGTTATTTTATTTTATCTTATTTTATCTTATTTTTAAAAATACTTTACTTTTGAGTAATCTCTACACCCAACATGGGGCTCTAAATTTACAACCCCAAGATCAAGAGTTGAATGTTCCACTTCCTGATCCATCCAGGTGCCCGTGCAACCTGGTTATTTTAAAGGCACCCATTCCCTTATGCCAGTCAGTTATCATGACAGACCTGGAGTGTGGCCTCAGGTTCACTCTGCTACAACTGAGGCAGGCTTCTACCTATGGAACTGGGGAGACTATGTATTGCACATCGAAATCATGGACTAATAAAAGAGTTTACCTAGAAGCATCCAGGGACAAACCAACCAACCAAATCGAGGAGGGGGAAGCTTTCTTAATCTCATCTAGGTTTTTTTTTATTATTATATTATTATTAT
This sequence comes from Hyaena hyaena, assembly GCF_003009895.1. Taxonomy (NCBI): domain Eukaryota; kingdom Metazoa; phylum Chordata; class Mammalia; order Carnivora; family Hyaenidae; genus Hyaena; species Hyaena hyaena. Next base: position 2,885,190 of record NW_024080672.1, on the reverse strand, counting down.
GACGTTTAGCTTTGATGTTTTAACTAAATTACACAGCTGAACACAAAGATTCTTCTCTGATTTCATTTTTCAAAGGCATGAAAATCCTGGCCATTCTTTCTCTGGTAACAGTATTTGTAGAATTTCAAAGTGAGTCTTTTCTTTTCATGACTTTATGGTCACCAACAGCTGTGGCAGGCCCACCCAGGTAGACGTGGGAGATGTCGCCGATTTGCTGTGTATGATCCTCGTTTCCCCTTGACTTTCAAAAGAAGACCTCGTTTAAAGAGGCCCCAACCCCAAATGTGATTATGTTGGTCTCCCCTTCATATCAGCATCCAGCCCATTTGGGCTTTTATCAACCCTGAGAAGGAATGGGCTGCATTCAGCACACAACTTTTGTAGATACCGTGCTAAGCATTCAACAACATCCTTCTCTCTGTTCTGTGTGGGACTTTGACGCTAACCCCTTATTAAAGCCAATACGTAAAGGTAGAAAAGAGCACTTTTCCATGGGAATGTTTATTTGTGAGATTCTGCAAAAAGCGTGCTGAGGGCCGCTCACCGCCTGCCAGGGTTATCATTTCAAACTGTAAGTCACACTAGACTTTGAAGAAACTTCCCAGGGAAGGCTGAGCAGAGGGACAGCTTTAGTGGTGCTCCTTGGAGCCGCAGTTTGTAGACAAAGGCTTCAGGCCTACCGTGAGACCAAGAGGCGGTATCCTGAGTAGCAAGAACCCTTTTAGATAGCAGCCTCTTCAACCGCGGTCACTTGCCAAAGGGCTGGCACCCCACATGGCTCAAGAGGAAGAGACTTCTCCTTTCCATCAGGTCTCTTCAGGCACGCATATGTAGACACACACGTGTGCACATGTGTGCACACGCAAACAGAATTGTCTTCAAAAGATGAGGGGTGGTAGGCAAAGAGAAAGCTTATGTGTAGTCCACTGCCACGTCTGCTGGCCTAGCCATGGGCAAGCCGGCAAGCAGACATTGCTTAAGGCGGAAGTTTCTTTCTGAGCCTATATCAAAATGAATCTGGTCATGAAATACCTCTCTTGAGGGTTTATTGTTTTAAATGTGCTTATTGAGTAAACAGGAATTTTAAGGAAGAGGAAGTAGCTAAAACAATATTTCCACTGAAATTTATAAAGTAGGGGCGACTGGGTGGCTCCGTCAGTTAAGTGTCCTACTTCGGCTCAGGTCATGATCTTGCAGTTTAGGAGTTCAAGCCCCACATCAGGCTGTCAGCACAGAGCCTGGAGCCTGCTTCAGATGCTGTGTCTCCCTCTTTCTCTGCCCCTCCCCTGTTCATGCTCTGCTTCTCTTTCTTTCTCAAAAATAAATACTTTTTTAAAATTTTTAAAAGGAAATTTAAAAAACAAAAAAAGTCTTCTTATTAGGTATTTTTGAGATTCATATTTTCAACTTAATAACATTGAATGTTTTTATGTTTAGAATCAAGATTTTCTCTGCACTTGGAAATGCCCTATCTGATAATTTGCATGCCCCCAAGGAAATTGGCTAAAGGGTAGATTGTTTGATTTGGACCTCAACATATATCCTGTTTCAAAAATAAAGTTAAGGGGCGTCTGCCTGGCTCAGTTGGTAGAGCATGTGACTCCTCTTTTTTTCTTTTTAAAGAGAGAGAGCACAAGGAGTGGGGAACGGGGCAGAGGCAGAGGGAGAGAGAGAATCTTAAGCAGGCTTCACACTCAATGTGCAGCCCAATGTGGGGCTCTATCCCATGACTCTAAGATCTTGACCTGAGCTGAAATCAAAAGCTGGATGCTCAACCAACTGAGCCACCCAGGTACCCCTCTTGATGTCAGGGTCATGAGTTTAAGTCTTATGGTAGATGTAGAGCTTACTTTAAAAAAAAATGGGAGAAAATATTAACATTGGGGATGCCTAGGTGACTTAGTCATCAAGCATCCAACTTCAGCTCAGGTCATGATCTCACGGTTCATGGGTTTGAGCCCTGCGTGGGGCTCTGTGCTAACAGCTCAGAGCTGGAGGCTGCTTCAGATTCTGTGTCTCCCTCTCTCTCTGCTCTTCTCTTGCTCACACTCTGTGTTTCTCTCTCTCTTTCAAAAATAAACATTAAAAAAAATAAAAATACGAACATGGAAGAAGCTTGAATCAAGTAGCTGAAATGTAACTATGTAACTTTCTATTGAGATAGAAATATCAGAATGGTGATATTTTATTGTTAAAAATAATTTTTTGAGGGGTGCCTGTGTGGCTCAGTCGGTTAAGCATCCAACTTTAATTCAGGTCACAATCTCGCAGTTCTTGAGTTCGAGCCCTGTGTCCAGCTCTGTGCTGACAGCTCAGAGCCTGGAGCTGGCTTCAGATTCAGTGTCTCCCTCTCTCTCTGCTGCTCCCCCCTTCATGCTTTCTCTCTCTCTCTCTCAAAAACAAATAAACATTACATTTTTTTAAAATAATAATAATTTGTTTGACCTCTTAGCATATGAAAAAGTTAAGCTGTTTAATGAATCATAATCCTAAAGTAAAAGCCAAGACTGTAAAATTTATAGAATAAAATTTTGTAACTGTAGGTTAGGCAAAGAATTCTTAGGATGCAAAAAGCATGGTCCTTAAAAAACAAAATCCAATAGACTTCATGAAATTAGAAACATCTGCTCTTCAAATAACATGATTAAGAAAATGAAAATGCAAGGCACAAATGGAAAAAATATTTGTAAACCACCTCATAAAGGGTTTTAATTAAGAATGTGTAAAGAACTGTTAAAATCCAATAATACAAGCAACTTAAGTATTAAATTGCAAACATTCCTTCAAAGAAGAGATGCAAATGGGAAATAAACACATGAAAAGGTGCTTATCATCCTGAGTCCTAAGGGAAACACAAATCAAAACCACAATGAGATACCACCAAGCACACATTAGAATGGCTATTTGAAAAGACAATATCAGCTGATAAACTGGCAAGGAGGCAGAACACAGGATCTTCCTGTAGCACAGGTAGAAATCAGCAAAAACTGGAAACAACCCAAATATCTTTCAATGGATGAAGGGTATATACACAATGGTACAACCACTCAATGAAATACTATTCGGGAATAAAAAAGAAAAGGAGCTACTGATTCATATAACACAGATGAATCTCAAATGCATTTTACGGAGTGGAAGAAGCCAGACTCAAAATGCCACATACTGAGGCACCTGGCTGGCTCACTTGGTTAAGCCTGACTCTTGATTTCGGCTCAGGTCATGATCTCACAGTTAGTGACACTGAGGCCCATGTTGGGCTCTGTGCTGACAGCACAGAGCCTGTTTGGGATTCTCTCTCTCCCTTTCTCTGCTTCTCCCACTCACCCTCTCTGTTTCTCTCTCAAAATAAATAAATAAGCCTTAAAAAAAATGCTATATACTGTTTAATTCCATTTATAAGCCCTAATTGAAAAAGGTAAAACTATAGGGACAGAAAATAGATCAGCGGTTTCCAGGAATTGAGATGGAGGAAGAGGTTGATTACAAAGGAGCATAAAGGGACTTTCTGGGGGTGAAGGAATAGTTCTATAGCTTGACACGGGTGATGGTTACACAGTTGCATTCGTCCAAACTCATAGAACTGTAAAAGGAGAATTTTACTGATCTAAATTATATTCCAATTAAAAAATGAAATTAGAGGGGCGCCCGGGTGGCGTAGTTGGTTAAGCGTCCGACTTTCACTCGGGTCATGATCTCGCGGTTCGTGGGTTCGAGCCCCGCGTCGGGCTCTGTGCTGACTGCCAGCTCAGAGCCTGGAGCCTGTTTCAGTCTGTGACTCCCTCTCTCTCTGACCCTCCCCTGCTCACGCTGTCTCTCTCTCTCTCCCCTAGAAATAAATAAAACATTTTAAAAAAATAAATAAACTCTACTGCTTAGCTCAAAAAATAAAAAAATAAATAAAATAAAATGAAATTAGGGGGGGCCTGGGTGGCTCAGTCGGTGAAGCCTCAGACTCTGTTTCAGCTCAGGTCAGGATTTCACAGGTTCATGAGTCCCACTGTCTGTGCAGAGCCTGCTTGGGGTTTTCTCTCTTTCACACCCTCTGTCCCTTCCCCACTTACACTCTCTCTCTCTCAAAAAAAAAAAAAAAAAAACCCTAAATGAAACTGGATTTCTATTTCATGCCATATTAAAAATCCATTTCAGTACATAAAACATTAAAATATAAAAGGCAAAATAAAGCTTTTCATAGCCAATAGAGTCAATAGATCTTTTAAGGTCTTAAAATAGGGAAGGATCTATTAAATAAAACACAGTATAGGAAAAGATAGATATCTGTGATTGCTTCTGTTCATCAAAGATATCACAAAGGTAGTGAAAAGTCAAGCCCCAAATGATAAGTTATTTGCAATGCATATGATTAGCAAAAGATTAGTGTCCAGAATATATAACTTACTACTACAAAGGAATAAAACATACAGTCAAAACCAGACAAATTTCGAAGTCACCTGACTTTAACTATGGTTGTACACACCTGAATGTTGTGTTGATGGACTGTTGAGTAACAAAGTCATAGAATACCTGAAGTAGAATTCCATTTATATAAAATTCCAGAATAGACAAAACTTAACAATTACTTGCTTGCGACTACGTATACCATTGATTAAACAATAAAGAAAAGCGAAGGAATGATTTAGGACAGTGGTTCACTTTGAAGTGAAGGAGAGGAAGGAGGGTTACAGGTAATTTTCTATTAGCCTGGATGGCAGAATCACACATTTTTATTATTATACAAAGTGTATGTGTGTGTTTTATAAACTCTTGTTTTTATGATTGTGTTAGCTCTAAGAAGCCAGGATGGGGTTAAACATTCAAGACATGTATTAGGAAATGCCTGGAAGAAACAATGATGCAGGTCTAGCATGCAGGGTGGTAGTGGGGGGGTGGGAAGAAGGCAGAGGAAGCAGGAGTGGGTAGGAACAGGCTTGGACTGCAGTACAGTCCTAAGAAAGATTCAGCCGGGTCAGTGAAGAGCTGAGGTCACCCATCAAGGAGTCACCATCTTACAGGAACAATATCCTTGCCATGCCAGTCACCCGGGGAAGCATGACTTTGGTATAACTTAAGTTTGTAGGTGCTTTTAAAAGGCAACAGCTAGGGGTTGCCTGAGTGGTTCAGTGGGTTAAGCATCTGACTTCGATCATGATCTCACTGGTTATGGGTTCTGGCTCCATGTAGAGCTCTGTGCTGACAGCTCAGAGCCTGGAGCCTGCTTCAGATTCTGTGTCTCCCTCTCTCGCTGCCCTTTCCCCACTCACACTCTGTCTCTCTCTCTAAATAAAAAAATTAAAAAGGCCACAGCTAGTAAAATAAACTAGTAAAAATAATTCCTTTCTGCTGTAACCACCGTCTTCCAGCAATTTGCCAAAATGCCCAACACAGAGGGAAAGAGGAGCGGCACCAGCTATATTCCCTAGGCCTATTAGAAAACATGGAGTTTATTCTTTTGGCTACATACACACGAATTCTATGAGAAAGATGATATTGTAGACATCAAAGGAAAGGGCACTGTTCAAGACAGTTGTCCTACAAATTTTCCCATGGCACAACTGGAAGTCTATAGTGTTACCCCACATGCAGTTGGCATTGTTGTAAACAATCTAAAGGCAAGATTCTTGCTAAGAAAAGTAATGTAAGGATTGAGATATCAGGTACTTCAAGAGCTGTGATAGCTTCCTGAAGGGGTGAAGGAACATGATCAGAAAAAGAAGGAAGCCAAAGAGGAAAGTACTTGGGTTCAACTGAAGCACTAGCCTGCTCCACCCTGAGAGCCAATGGAAAGGAGCCTTAGCTGCTGAAAACCATTCCCTAAGAATACATGGGGCTTGATCCCTCAACCCTGGGATTGTGACCTGAAATCAAGAGTCAGATGCTCAACCAACTCAGTCACCCAGGCGCCACTTGATAAAAGCTTTTGAAATATTTTCATGAAAATTAAAATTTTGCAATTCTAGCATTTGATATTCATCCAGCTGCCTATATAAATAATTTGTATCAAACTTCATGCATTTGTGAAAATTGTTCAACATTGCAAAATGTGCAACTTACACACACCACCACGTTTCCTTTCCTTGCATCCAAGGGCTAAATAGTCAGCTACTAGTTGAAACTTGAAGAATAAAAACAAATGAGTTGAGCAGTACGTTGAAGGGGCACTCCATATTTGGTTCGGAAGTCAGCTTATTTGAATCCAAATGATTAACAAGTTATATAAACTAGTTTCCAGGACAGTAAAAACCCTGTGTTTCAGCCCAAAAGTCCTAAATCAGCTCCTGTCTGGAGGTCATCTGCTTGTCAAACCTCTAGGCTGACATTTAGCCTTTTGCAATATGAAAGTTACCATGACAACTGAGGGGAAAGTTTTGGTCAACAGAATATAATCCAAAAACATTAAAAAAAAAAAAAAAACCTTTGAGCAGCTCCTTGAAGCCAAAGGGGACTTGAATGTCATGCACCCCAAGGTCTCACAGGTATAAAATATGGAAATTACAGGGCAAGAAACAGAAAACTAGATGATGGGGTCAGATTGAAAAAGAGAGAACATGGCTGCCCAAACCACCTGTCTATACCTTGGGCCCCCTTGGGTGTAAGATGTCCAAGAAATGCTTGTTGGTTTGACCTGATTGGGAGAGCTCCAAAGTCTTATTTCATGTCCCAAAGAAGAATGAGTTTGTCTCATTTGAGCCGAGATCCAAACACACTAACTGGATATGGATTTCCAGAAGTCCCGGTCTGTGAAATGATTGAGCTTTGGTTCTTACATTTCCTCAACCGCCCCAGAGTTAGTCAGCCTTTCGTTAGCCAATACCAGTTCTAGGGAAAACGGCTTTGGCAAAAATTAAATTCAGTTGAGAAAAAATAGAAAATGAAACATTTCTTAGCTTATGTTTGAAGTGTGTTGGGGGGGACATGCATTCTCTACAGATAAGGGGAATTTCCTTATTTTCCTGCGCACCGTGAGGTCTCTCTTTATCTGCTGATGACTTCCTTGAGTTTCCAACTCCCATTTTCAGATCTGTGGTTCAGGGATGCTGATTCCCTCCCAGTTTCTAAGAAGATGCTACGACCAGGTTTGGACAAATCAGAAGCTTTCCTCTACCCTGGTTACAATGACTGGTTCAGGGCCGTACACATGAGCTAGACAGAAATGAACAAGTCTACTTTGAAGGAACCAAGAGTCCTTATAATGTCATTGTGTCCTCTTGGGTTATGAGGCGCTGTGGCAGACTGCGGGCCCCTCTTCACAGACAGAAAGGCTTGTTGTAAGGCCCTGCTTCCTACAAGCTGTGTGTGTGACCTTGGACAAATCATTTAACTTCCCCTGGGTCTCATTCCCATCCAAAGTTCGTGATTTTTGCAAAGATGTTATAAAGGATGCATACGTGAAGGCATGTTATAAATTGTAGGGCCTTGCAGGCCACCTGGGTGGCTCAGTTGGTTAAGCATCTCACTCTTGATTTCAGCTCATGTCATAATCTCATGGTTCATGGTTTCACGTCCCATGATGGGCTCTGCACTGTCAATACGAAGCCTGCTTGGGATTCTCTCTCCCTCTTCTCTCCCTGCCCCTCCCCTGCTTTTGTGTGCTCTCTCTTAAAAACTAAATAAAGAAACTTAAAAAGATAAATACACTGTAAGGCCTTGCTGAAATGTAAGACCTTGCCTTTTGCTTGCCTAGCAGCCCCAACTGGAATAAGCATGTAGAGATGTGTGGGCCTATTCAGTGCCCTGGAAAACAAAGAACATTACCCAAGAAGAAGTGAACCTGAAGCCACAAAGAAATGTCAGAGCCAAAAGGACCTTGGCGACATCTGGTCCAACCCCTTCATTTCAACGATGAGGAAACTTGGTCTCTCCACCCTCCACAGGGAGGAAACGTGATAAGAACAACTATCTCAATCATTCAGCCAAGTTCCCCACAATAGGTTAGATAATAAAGGAACTGCCTCTAAGCCACGGACCATGTCTGTGTTTGAGTAATGTGGTTATATCTTCTCCCAATGGAAAAGAGCCTCACCTGCAGAGAAAGGGCAGCTATAGGAAACAAAAACAAACAAATGAAACGGGATTTACCTAACAAATACCTCCCCTGCACAGGTCAGCCCTCCGAGTTCTAAGATGGAAGGCAAACGAACTTTGCAGCTGGGAGAATTGCTGAGCCATGTGTCTGAAATGCTTGACAAATCACAGTGGGGATTTTATTTAATTTTATTTCTTCGTTTTCCCTGTTGGTGAAAGCCGCCCCTGCCAAGGAATGATTTGCCAAATGGTGACTTCATTTATGATGCTGGCGATGTGATGTTTAATAGCTGACACTTGACTACTTTTTAAAAATCTGTCCCTTGGCTTACAGAGCAACAGAAGGGTTGCAGAAATTCAGAGATTCACATGTAACATTCAATGATTCTCATGGATAAGGGTTATCGCCAAGAAGTCATATCTGGTCAATATTTTTTAAAATTATAATAATAAAAAAATAGGACATAAAGTATGTGTATCAAATAATCCTCACAACAACTTCAGGAGGTGGGTGCTATTTTTAATCCCCGAGAGGTTTAAAGTAAGGCACAGAGAGGTTGAGTAACTTTCCCAAAGTCGCCCAGCTAGCAGGTAGAAGAGGGATGTGAACGTATGCATCTTGACTCTGTAGTCGGACTGTGTAATCACTGTGCTACACTGACCTTGTGGTAATATTCTGCATGGAATACCTTATATGTTCTCAAAGAAACAACTTCTGTATGAAACTAAGACACATGAAAATATCTGTCCAAATTTATCTTTCAAGAACACTGTTTTAGTCATAACATCCAGAGAAAGCAGAGAGACATGAGTGAGAATGTAAGCTTTGGAGCCACGTTCAGTTGAACTGGAGCTCAATTACTGTCTAGTAGCTATCACGACAAGTTCCTGCACCTCTGTCTGCATCAGTTTCTTCATCTGTAAAACAGGGTTAGGGGCGCCTGGGTGGCTCAGTCGGTTAAGCATCCGACTTCAGCTCAGGTCATGATCTCACGGTTCGTGGGTTCGAGCCCCGCATCGGGCACTGTGCTGACAGCCAGCTCAGAGCCTGGAGCCTGCTTCAGATTCTGTATCTCCCTCTCTCTGACCCTCCCCTGCTCATGCTGTCAATCTCTCTCTCTCTCTCTCAGAAATAAATTAAACATTTAAAAAAATTAAAAAAAAACAGGATTAAAAATGTTACTTAAATCCTAGAGGGGCTGGGGTTAGGTGGATGTAACGTGCATCTGTCATGTTAAGTGTCAGAGGGCATAGGGCGCAGAGCCCAGTGCCCGTCCTCATTGTCACTCATCATCATCATCACTGACATCATACCCTGCAGATCAGACATCACTTCAGCTCTGCCTCGCCTTCCCTTGGCCTTATCTCTTCCTGCCTTCCCCCCATCCTTCCCTCTCACGCCCTGCAGCCCCGCCCTGCACAGGCTCCAGTCAGCTTCTCACATCTGCTACCTACCAAGGCCTTGCCTTAACCCACCTGTGCCCCTGTGACTCCTCCTCCCCTAAGGACATCTCTGCTGCCCCCAGCGCAGGAGACTCCAAGGGTTGCCGTAACAAAGCACCACAGACTGAGAGGCTTGAACAACAGAATTTATTGTTTCCTGGCTCCAGAGGCCAAAAGGCCAAAATCAAGGTGTGGGCAGGATCGGTTTCTTTGGGGACCTCTTCCCTTGGCTTGCAGATGGCCACCTTCTCGCCGTGTCCTTACACGGCCTGGCCTCTGTGTGTGCACGTCCCTGACATCTCTCTGTGTGTCCAAATTAACTCTTAAAAGGGCACCAGTCAGACTGGGTTGGGGCCCACCCTAACAACCTCCTTTTGACATAACCATTTCTTTAATGACCCTCGCAAATACAGCCACATTCTCTTTTTTTTCTTTTGCAGTTAGCAATATTTTATTTCAAAATCAGGAAGACACAGTAAGTAGACTAAACATAATTTTTAAATATTCACATATTCGCCATCATACTCTAAACTCTTTAGGGAGAAAGATAGGAGTATTTGATCTTCCTGTAAAACTGCTGAGGAGGAGGAGATCAATTGTGTCAAATGCAGTAACTGGGAGATAAAAAGAAGCAGGCAGGCAAAACTTTTGTTCCCTGTTTCCTCAGGTCTTTCTTACTTTGTTGTTTTTTTCTTTAATTTATTTATTTTTAAAAATAGTTTATTGTCAGGTTGGTTTCCATATAACACCCAGTGCTCATCCCAGTAAGTGCCCTCCTCCATGCCTATTACCCCCCATCCCCTCTCCCCTACCTCCATCAGCCCTCAGTTTGTTCTCAGTATTCAAGAGTCTCTCATGGTTTGCCTCCCTCCTCCCAAATATTTTTCCCCTTCTAGTCCTCCATGGTCCTCCGTTAAGTTCCTCCTAATCCACCTATATGTGCAAACATATAGGTACCTGTCCTTCTCTGCCTGACTTATTTCACTCAGCATAACACCCTCAAGGTCCATCCATGTTGCTACACATGGCCAGATTTCATTCTTTCTCATTGCCATGTAGTATTCCATGGTATAGATGAACCACATCTTCTTGATCCATTCGTCAGTTAATGGACACTTAGGCTCTTTCCATGATTTGGCTATTGTTGAGAGTGCTGCTATGAACATTGGGGTCCATGTGCTCCTATGCATCAACACTCCTGTGTCCCTTGGGTAAATTCCTAGCAGTGCTATTGCTGGGTCATAGGGGAATTCTATTGCTAATTTTTTGAAGAACTTCCACACTGTTTTCCAGAGGGGCTGCACCAGTTTACATTCCCACCAACAGTGTAGGAGGGTGCTCGTTTCTCCACATCCTCACCAGCATCTAGAGTCTCCTGATTTGCTCATTTTAGCCACTCTGACTGGCTTGAGGTGGTATCTCAGTGTGGTTTTGATTTGTATTTCCCTGATGAGGAGGGATGCTGAGCATCGTTTCATGTGTCTGTTGGCCATCTGGATGTCCTCTCTGGAGAAGTGTCTGTTCATGTCTTTTGCCCATTTCTTCACTGGATTATTTGTTTTTCGGGTGTGGAGTTTGGTGAGTTCCTTATAGAATTTGGATACTAGCCCTTTATCTGATATGTCATTTGCAACTATCTTTTCCCATTCCGTCGGTTGCCTATTAGTTTTATGGATTGTTTTCTTTGCCGTGCAGAAGCTTCTTACCTTGATGAGGTCCCAATAGCTCAATTTTGCTCTCGATTCCCTTGCCTTTGGGGATGTGTCAAGTAAGAAATGGCTGTGGTTGATATCAAGGAGGTTGTTTCCTGCTTTCTCCTCTAGGGTTTTGGTGGTTTCCTGTCTCACATCCAGGTCCTTTATCCATTTTGAGTTTATTTTTGTGTATGGGGTGAGAAAATTATCTAGTTTCATTCTTCTGCATGTTGCTGTCCAGTTCTCCCAGTACCATCTGTTAAAGAGGCTAAATACAGCCACATTCTGAAATACTGGGGGTAGGCCTTCAACCTTTGACTTTGGGGAGGACACACTTCAGCCCATAACTGAGGTTCCTAAGGTGCATTTTGTGAGACTCTATGGGCGATCCCAGGGGCTAGACCAACAAGTTGACCATCGTGGTGGACAGTTTGAAACATACCTTTATTCCCCAGTGTGCATCCCTGCCCTTGTCTGGGATCACAGTCACTGATAAAAGCCCTCACACAGAAGCTCTGGTCTCAGGTTCATCTTTTTGGAGGAAGCCGGCCTATGACACCTGGCAGAAACTGCCTGATGTCCTACTCCAGGGTCAACTGGACCCATCAGATATATTCCTAGCTGACCCTTCAGCCCTCTCTGCCCCGCCTGCATTGGGCTTGGCGTGTTTTAGCCATACTAGACTATTCATTCTACCAGTCCTCCCCAGGACAGAGTCTTTACTTACAAGTGACAGGGCAAGTCCCTTCTTCTTCAAATTCTATAAGAGAGCTGTTTCACCTTCCTGTGAATGACCCCTATTACCCTCCTGGAGATGAGTAATGATGTCTATACAACTCTAAATAAATAAATATCTTGGGCTAATTAGGAAAGATACAAATGTTCCAGATTTGCATTAAAAAAAAAAAGTCAAACTACTTTAGAAAGTACCTAAATTCGTGCTTGAGAATTTATAGAAGAAAAGTTAACAGATGTACAGCTGGCCAACCCCAGATTTTAATTAAAACCCATCTTTTATTGGTCAAAACATGACTAGTGTGACGGCCAAGCCAAAAGAGAGAACAGGATTAACACACACATGCTCTCCCACACGTATACACAAACACACGCTTCTTAGCATTCTGTTCTTTTATACGACGTGGAAGCAGCAGGATGTAGATACAAATGGATTTTTCGTGTATTTCTCTTGGCATTATGGCCATATTTAATGTAACATCCAGCAAAGCAGAAATTTTAATTAAGTTTATGGTCTGACCATCTGTATTTGTTTGGAATTTCTGTCTCTTCAAAGCAAAAATGTGAACCTGGCTTTAGACCTGGAAATATCTCCGGCTGCAACCAAACGCATTATCAACAAACTGAGAGTGTGTGGTCTGAAATATAAAATGAGATTAGGCGAGGGGGAGCCCATTATCAAAATATCACAAAATACCTGGATATTAATTATGCAGTCGCTAATTTATTCTGGCATGCTTTAGAGAAGATAAAAGGGACGTTTTATATATTTTCAAGGGGGAAAATAGTCTCAGCATCAATAAACTGCCAAAGATTCAATTAAATACATTTTACTTGTTTCTGTGGGTTTTGATGTTACTTTTCTTTTCATCTTTACTTTTCGCATTTTATACATGGATAAAACATATGAACAATCTGTTTCCAAATGTTTTCATCATTTAGGTTTCTTTAAAACAGTAAAAACTCACTAACATGCAGCAAATGAGAATAGTGAATGTGGCCACTATACATTAGTGAAAAGTATTTGTATGTATTTGGAAGCGATAACAAAATACCCTTTGAAGCTATTCTATAGAACAGACATAACGTAGACTTGTAGTCTCTTGCCTGCCCTTTAGGGGACAAGATGAGCCACCTGTGGTTTACTTTTACATTCTCCATGGAGTGTATGTTAAGTAAATTAAAAGTGTAACTACATGCCCAGTTTGAAATGGCAAATCTGGGCATTAACCCTGAAACCATATTGCCCACTTTCCTGCCAAAATTCACATGAAGACACAGGAGACCAAAATTCATACTGAATGAAATTCACACTGAAAACAAAGACTTCCAGAACCTGGTAAATTTCCCCAGTACTTGCATCTAAAAGTTGTCCCTTTCTAGAGGTCATCCCTCCAGGTAGAATTGCACTCAGACCTTCACCACCATCCAGCCCACAAATACAAGTCATAGACCAAGCGGAAAAAGAGGAACTCTTTCCTATTTTACAACCTTGGCTTTTTGGCACCATCTGTCTTAAAGTATCCCATTTCCAAACTAACTCTCTTCTTTCAAACTTGCCTGTGAGAGAGACCTATTCATATACACTCAACAGTTATTTATCATATGCCTGTATGTGCCATGCCAAGAACTATTCTAGAAGCTAGGGGAACTGGCATGAGCAAAAATAAGTAAGCTCCTTTGGACAATATGTCAGTTTCATGTCCCCTTAGGGACTCTGAGAGAGAAATTCAGTGGGAGGTAAGGGCACCTTGGGAGGGGTGGCCCCCACAAGAAAGTACTAGAAAGGGAACAGAGAAATCTCAAGTTTTTCATGTGTTCTGTCCATTCAGAGAATGGACACCCAAGAAGTGGCGCTAGTGCAACCCAGCAAGGCAGAACTAGAAAAGAAGCTTTGAGACAGCATGGAAGTAAATGCGGGCTATGGCGGGTGGGAGAGGTGCTGTGGAGAAACACGAAGCAGGGTAAGGGGAACGGGAATGTGGGGGCAAGAGGGAGGAGTGGGGACAGACTGATCTGATTGCCGGGAGGGAGGGTGGCCTCCCTGAGAAGCTGACATGTGAACAGAGTCCTGAAGGAAATGACGAAGTGAGCCATGCAGGTGTTTGGTGGGGGGAAGAGTCTCCGCGTGTGTAAGTATATCAATCTCCACCTCCAGGCCCTGGAATAGCTTCTGCAATGTTCTTTCAAATCAGTCAAGACCCACTTGTTTCTGCCCATGGCATCTCCTTCTGTACCCTAGAAACTTCTTTAATCCTGGCCTCTCCATCCCCGGGCAATCGGATCTACCGCTCAGCAGTGGTAGAAGATTTTCATGGGGGGTGGGGGGGGTACAACCTGGATGACACAAGGGGGAAATATATCTTGGGGGGGGGGTTTACAAAAATAGATCTCTTATACATTTTCTAGAAAAATTATTAAATTAAAAGTAAGGAGCAATCCAATAAGAGACAATAAAAGGTTGCCTACAAAAAGATACAAATCTGGCTTACATTACACTTAACCCCTTTAATAGTAATTCTAGAAGACAAGGAAGATGTGTCTTTAGAAGAAAAAGATCATGATGCCAGAATTTCATACATATATTGATGTGGAAATGGTGGGGTTTGGAGCAAACGGTCAAGAACGAATTTTTCAGACGTCTTGGGTGCAAAAAGTTGTTTTTATGAAAGCACAGGGACAGGATGCGTGGGCAGAAGGAGCTTCCCTGGGGTTGTGACTGGTGACTGATTATACATTTTCCATTTGGGAGGGGGTTAGGGATAGCGTTAAGCCTCTAAGGAATTTTGGAGTCAAGATTTCCAGGACCTTGAAGGGGCTCACTGTTAGGAAAATATCATTTATTATTGTCCAGTAAAACCTCAGTCATGAGACCCTTCAGATCTAGATCAGGGGCCTTATGCTTAGAGGATGATTGTCAACATATACCTTGAGGGGTAGAGATAAAGGAAGTTTCTGAAGCAACTTTTATATGTTCAAGTAGTCTTACTGGATCCTGGAAGTCAGGGTAACGTTAAGCTAAGATTGCCTTTTGCTCTTAGCAAAGTAGTAACATCCAGGTAGCTGGCTTCCTAGAGGAAGGTCACTCTGCCTGTTTTAAGAGCTTGTCGATGGGCCGTAAGTAGTCAGGAAATTTAAGTTTTTCTTTTGCCTTTGTTTCTCATGTCACATATGAAAATTATATATATCATTCTCAAGTGTGTGACCTCTCCAATCATGAAGAATCCCTGTCTCCCACTTCAGTAAATTCTAAAAAATAAATTCAGATGGCCACGAGAAAGATGAAAGTTAAGAACTCCAGAAAGAGGAGGTTGTAGCTAAAAGGCCTAAGGACCCCTCATCTACTCAAGCCACGGGCGGAATTCAAGAGCCCCAGCTGGGGTTGCAAGGGCAGGGGCCCCCACAGCCTCTCCTGTGGCTCCTCTTTCTACTTCTCAGTGTCAGGAACTGGGTTTATTGAGCCATATCCTTCAGAGGAAATCTTCTGCCCATTTAATAGCCACTGACAATGGTAACGAATAGCGTTCTCTTCAAGCACTTGCCAACAATGGCTATACTGGGGGTGCTATTAAGAATCTGAACCAGGAGAATTATTTTTAAACAGTGCTTTCCCCTCACCCAAGCAGAATGACATAGTGCAACATAACAGCCCTATTTATTTTTCCTGCCTTTCTGCCTTGGAACATGAATAATGATTTTCTATACCTTTAAAAGTCACACTAACAGTCCTGAGTCATTGAGGTTTCATTGGGAAAGACTGCTAGGCCACCGAGTAACAGATCTGATCTGTTGCTGAACCTGGTCCTACTCTCTTTCTCACAGGATCTGAGAAGTTTCCTGCGTTAACAAATCTTTAATCCAACGTAATTGCAATTATGCTAAAAAAAAAAAAGTATGAAAAGGAATTATAAGGAAATGCACCTGGAGATTAAGGTAAGGGATAGTATGCCTGGTCAGTAAACTTTTAAGTGATGGTTTTTTCCTGCTTCATAGAGTCAGCAGATATTTTAAAAACAGATTTTTAAGGAATCCACACATGCAATTTTATGTAGACCATATCATTGCAACTATGTAAGAATGTATACATTGAAAGGAAAATACACCACAATGCGTTTGTGAGGCTGTTGGTGATTTTTTTTACCCTTTATTTATCTTTACGTTACTTTCTAAACTTTCATTTGGAGCAGGTATTACATCTGTAATGGAAATTGTTTTTCTTAAAATAGGATGGTGAAGGTTTTGAGCTTGCTTCAAAAGTGCAAACAGATTGCTATATGGATGCCAAAAAAGTAATTGCTAACTATAAACAAGTCTTACTTTCATCAAAACTGATCAGGCAATGTCTACTTAGACTTCTAGTGACGCCATTGTTTTCAGCTAGAGAAAGTAGAATTGTTTAAAATAATATTTTAGAGCTGAAACTGCTCACATAAGCTCTTCTAGAGTATATTAAAAATTGGTACTGAGCCACTCCAAAATAAAAAAAAAAAAGGATTTTCTATGGGGAGAAGGGGAACAGACCATTAGTTGTATCCTCAAGAGGGATCTTTCTAGGTCCCTAAACCATCAGATCTTTCTAGGTCCCTAGCAAATCCTGCCAGGTATTGGGAAGGAGCACTGGCCTTTTTTGTGAACCCCTCATTTTGCAGCCAGGGCAGCATGCAAGGGCATCTGCCTCCAGGGGTCCCAAACGGACCAAATTTGGCCACTCACCAATGACAAACTTCAAAAGCGGAGAGATGAGTAGAGGTAAAACAGAAAAAGGAATTGTTTTTTCAGTGAGGCCAACACTGGGAAGACAGTGGACTGGTATCTCAAAGACTGTCTCCTAAGTGCCAAAAATACTTGCTAGTTTATATAAGGAAAATGTGGAGCAAAGGTCAGTGTGTAGTGCAGGTAAGCAGTGATGGTCAAGTCCTTCGTTGTCTTGGAGTCAGTCCCAGGGTCTTGCTGGCTCAAGGGCAGTCTTTATTGCTTGAGAGGGTGGTTTGGTTCCTATCAGGGTATGCTTTTCCCACAGGGTCTTTTGCCTGAGTTAAGAGAGAAGCTGAAAAGAAGAACTTAATCAATTAGAAAGTTCGAGGTCAAAATGGAGGTAGTTAAGGACTGCCTAGCTGGCTCAGTCAGTAAGTAGACCATGTGAATCTTGATCTTAGGGTTGTGAATTTGAGCCCCATGTTGGGCGTGGAGGCTACTTTTTAAAAAAAAAATGAAGGTGGTTGAAGTCCTCTTTCAATTTGGTCTGATGTAACGCCGAAGAGAGTTAGGTATCAAACCAAAAGGCTTGGGCTTTGAGACTTCCAACTCCCGCCCCTTTGCTGGCTTTACCTCTGCAAAGAAAATCTAGACTGGTTGGTCTTGCTCCTCTTGCCCACCTCTGCTCCAGCTCTCCTGGCGTAACTAGTAACTCTCTGGGAAGCAAAATTATGTCCAAATTCATAGTAGTCTAGATCTATGTTAAGAACAAAGGAGCATTTCCTGAAAGAAACAATCTGCCAAGATTTCATCTCACTCACAATGAAATGGCCTTTTATTTTTCTTTGCTGATCAATTTAGCTTTGTCTTAAGTCTTTACACTTCTGAAAAGGAGGATTGAGGGTCCCCTGGGTGGCTCAGTCAGTTAAGCAACTGACACTTGATTTTGGCTCGGGTCACCATCTCACGGTTAGTGGGTTTGAGCCCTGAGTTGGGCTCTGCGCTGACAGCACAGAGCCTGCTTGGGATTCTCCTTCTCCTCTCTCTGCCCCTCCCTGGCTCATTCTGTTTCTCTCTTTCTCAAAATAAACAAACTTTTTTTAAAGGAGGTTTGCTTTCCCCTTGAATCACCAAAAGGCGCATTAAAGAGACTTTCCCCAAACAGTGTATTCTCAAAGCAGAAATCCAGGCACACTTTCTCCAGCCAACTTCCTCAAAGTTTGCACATAGCTGTCCTGACTCAGAATGGTGAGGGTGCTTTCAAAACTGCAGATTCCCTGGGACCTGCCCAAGATCTTCTGAATCAGAATTTCTTAGGAAGAGGCCCCAGACTCTGCATTTAAAAACAACTTTCCTGGGTTGAGCATCTGACTCTTGATTTCAGCTCTGGTCATGATCCCAGAGTTGTGGGATGGAGCCCTGCTTCAAGCTCCATAGAGCCTGCTTAGGATTCTCTCTTTCTCTCTCTCTGAAAACAAGAAAGAAAGGAAAGGAAGGAAAGGGAGGGAGGGGGGGAGGGAGGGAGGGAAGGGGGAGAGGGAGGGAGGGAAGGGGGAGAGGGAGGGAGGGAGGGAGGAAGGAAGGAAGGAAGGAAGGAAGGAAGGAAGGAAGGAAGGAAGGAAGGAAGGAAGGAAGGAAGAAAAAATTTCCTGAGGAAAGAATATATGTGGCTCACAATATGTTTACAGTTAATACATGCTGATAAATTATCATATAAAAGAGGGAGTTTTCTGGATGATTCTAATGCAAATTTAAGTTTCAGAACCACTACTCAATAAAAACAAACTGAAGTTTAAAAAAAAATCTGCTTGCTGTTCCCACACTTCCTCCCAGTTCTCCCATTCATATTCCAGGCTATGGGAGTTCAGACTCAGCCTAAGAATTGCTTCTCAGCCTTTTGGCTAAGATCAAGTGCAGACTCAGCCTAAGAACTTGAAGAACTCTGTTGTATCCCACCTTATAGAAAGGGAAAGTGACTGAGCAAGTGCCCTTGTGCAGGATTCACGACCACCTCTTCTATCTGACTTCAAGGACACAACAAATAGCCAATATTTACTGAGCACTTGCAGTGATTGTGATCCTGTACGTTCCAGACATTATCATACCCCACCCCCACAACATAGAGCTAAAATAGGCATTCTCATAAAACAGATGCCATAATTCCCATTTTGTACTTGAGGAAACTGACGCTCAGGAGACACTTGAACCCAGGTGTGCTTTGTCACCCGAAATCTGGGCTCTTCCTACTGTGGCCTGATGGCTGCACCCACCCCCTGAAATATTTGTTACTAGTTTCTTTTTGTTCTGCTCAGACATATTCTACATGCTCACCATGCTGTCGGTTACTTATTTAGAGCTATCCCTTTATTTTTTTTATTATTATTTTTTTATTTCTAGGAGAGAGAGAGAGACAGCGTGAGCAGGGGAGGGTCAGAAAGAGAGGGAGTCACAGACTGAAACAGGCTCCAGACTCTGAGCTGGCAGTCAGCACAGAGCCCGACGCGGGGCCCGAACCCATGATCCGCTAGATCATGACCTGAGTGAAAGTCAGAAGCTTAACCAACTAAGCCACCCAGGCGCCCCTAGAGCTATCCCTTTAACTTCAAGCTTTGTTTTCTGCTAAAATTCACCTTTTATTACTCCCTAGACAATATTAATATCAGATTGGCTGCTGAAAACCTTTCGATAAGGAAAAGCTAGCAAAGTGGGAGAGGTTGGATGCAGGGTTCACGGGGCCCTTGCCTCGCTGCGGAGCGGGCTCCAGCGATGGGCAGCTGCCACCGTCACAGACTAATGGGGACCAGCTTCCCCTGGAAGTCTCTGCTGACCTCTCAGGGCCAAGGTCATTGACAACAGTCCTGTTTGCCAACAACTGAGCTTTTCAGATGATTTCTGTGCATATGTATGAAAAGGGGGAGATGATAACCACCTGCAGAAAGACTAAGAATACAGTCAATCTCAATTTTAAAAAGTACATTTGTTATTCATGCTTCTTCTGTTTTCTGCTATTAAAAAAATGGATACATTTCAGTTGTGACTCAATCTGGCAGATCACTTTTTTGAACTTTTCCTTAAAAGTTTGGCCAGTACCAAGTTCTTTACTATTCAAAAAGGAAAAGACCTCAGATAGGTTGTTTAACATCTGAGAAAGCTATGGAGGCTGGGGTGGGGTGGGGTAGGGTTATCACAGATGTGGGGGGAGGTGGGGATCACACAGAAATTTGGGTATTTGCTCCTTTTTAAAAAATGCTTATTATTTTTCCTTATTTTGAGGGGAGGAGAGGAGGGGCACAGAGAGAGGGAGAGAGAATCCCAAGCAGGCTCCACACTGTCAGTACAGAGCCCAAAGCGGGTCTCCATCTCACAAACTGCAAGATCATGACTTGAGCCGAAATTAAGAGTTGGATGCTCAACCCACCAAGCCACTCTGGCACCCTGGGTTATTTGCTTCTTAATTCTATTATTTCCATTGGAATATGTATGGTTTTTAATTACAAGCTCTATGCTCTATGAGGTCAGGGACAGTGTCTGGATTACTGCATTATCTCTGACACCTAGTACCACCACAACTAGCACAGAGAAGGTAATCGGTAAATATCATGGTAGATGTGGAATTTGAAGCTTCGCAGAAAACCCTGTGTTGACCATGTTATGGTGATTTTATATTTTCTAATCTCTGACATAGCAATATAGTTGAAAGCACTCCCAATGTCTTAAGTTGTTAAATATCTGAGTCCATATGTAAGATTTCAAACATTCTTTTTTATCGTTAAAGATGTGGCTAGAGAAATGGAATAAAACAGAAAGTTAGAACAGTGTTGAGGAATCAAATGAATCCAAATTCAAAAATATTACAACAATGTTTGTTACTATTTTTCTTTTTCCTTTTGTTCCAGAGTGATGTTACTTTGCTCCAGGAACAATGAGTCATTTGTCATCTGCATTATGCTCTCTTCCAAATAAAATAGCTATGTAGGGTGGATTTATAGACAAAAGCCTTCTTAAGTCTAAAGACAGGCTAGAATAACATATTTAGACTGGTGATTAATAGAAGTTATAGGAAGGTTTTACTTAAGTTTTAAAATTTTAAAAATTCAATCTCTACACGTTTTCCCCTATAGATCATAAATAGGGGAAAATATATTAATTACTTAGAGATAGCTCTTGGGGCACCTGGGTGGCTCAGGTGGTTAAGCATCCAGCTCTTGATTTTGGCTCAGGTCATGATCTCACAGTTCCTGAGTTTGAGCCCTGAACTGGGCTCTGTGCTGACAGCATGGAGCCTGCTTGGGATTCTCTCTCCCCTTCTCTCTTTGACCCTCCCTAGTATGCTCTCTCTCTGTCTCTCTAAAAATAAATAAACTTTTAAAAAAGTAAAATGGTTTTGTTTTGTTTTCAAAAGTGTGCAGTTTTCAGGGCTATTAGATAGAGTTGGGGCTCTTGGGTGGCTCAGTCGGTTAAGTATCTGACTCTAGCTCAGGTTATGATCTCATGGTTCCTGGGTTTGAGCCCCATACCAGGCTCTGTGCTGATGGCTCAGAGCCTGAAGCCTGCTGAGAATTCTGTGTCTGCCTCTCTATGTTCTTCCCCACTTGTGCTCTCTCTCTCTCTCAAAAGTAAATAAACATTAAAAAAGATATAGAGTCAATAAGGAATCTATCTATGTACTTATTGTGGTTTATGCTAACCCTACAAGAACCATGACACTCCCATATTAGATTATGAAAATTATAGAACATGGTGTGTGGCTGGCTCAGTAGGAAGAGCTTACAACTCTCGTTCTCGGGTTGTGAGTTCGAGCCCCATGTTGTGTGTAGAGATTACATAAATAAATAATAAACAAACTTAAAAAAGAAAATTATTGAATAATACAGTTAGAAGAGATTTCAAGAGATCATAAGGTATAGCCTTTTTTTTGATACACATATGGGCTATGTATGTGTATCATACATACTTATGATACTTAAGTTTTAAAATTAAAAAAATTCATTCTCTATGAGTTTGTCCCTATATCATAAATGGGGAAAACTCTATTACTTACTTAGATACAGCTCTATCTAATAGATAGAGCTTTTTTACTTTTTTTTTACTTGTAAAATAAGATTTTACAACTATGCATGCCCTCTGACTCCATAATTCTACTTCAAGGAATTTATCAGAAATGTGTATAAAGATGTATATACAATATGCATATCATATCCCTATGTATGACAGCATGGAATTGGAAACAGCCTAGATGTGCAAGAGTGGGAGATTAGTAAAATACTTTATGGTATATCTAATAATCTACAACCACTTTTTTTAATGTTTATTTATTTACTCTTTGAGAGAGAGAGAGAGAGAGCCAGGGAAGGGGAGAGAGAGAGGGAAAGAAATCCCAAGCAGACTCCATGCTGTCAGCCAGAGCCCGATGTGGGGCTTGACCTCACTAACTGTGAGATCATGACCTGAGCCAAAACCATGAGTCGGATGCTTAACCAACTGAGCCACCCAGGCGCCCCTACAGCCACTTCTAACACCATATTTGTTAACACGGAAAATGTTCACCGTCTATTTTCTGTGGTCTCTAAATGTGGTGTCTCTCTAGATATCACATTGTCAAGTGGCCAAAAGCTGGAAAGACAGAGTATGGATGGTATGACGAGGGAGTTCAAAGTCATGCTTTTATGTGTATGCATGCTCACAGGGATGCACACAGACATGGAAAGAGAACGGTCTAAACATTAACAGAGCTTGGATCAGATACTTCCTATGCTCCCCCACACACACACTGCACTCCACCTTGACTAGCTTTTTTACTCCAGTCTTTGCTGTTAAAATCACTTGAGCAAATATAACCTGACAGCTGAGAGATTTGCCGTGGCTGAGAGATTTTTCTCAACATTGGTGAGTTCTCTGCAGAAACCCTTCTCAGCCTTCTGAGGCCTCTGCAGATCCAGAAGAACAGGGGAGTTCAGGCCCCTTGAGATGAGCCTTGACCAAAGGGGGATGAGAGCCAGTGGATATACATTTCAAATGGTATGCTGGCAACATAGCAGCCAGCTCTCTCTGACAAAAAGAGCCCTGATTTGCAGCATTCACCCAATTTCCATGATGTAAATTTTCCTACCAGGGTCGATTTCAAGCCTGGTGTCACTGAACGTGAAGTTGGCAGGAGGCTCCAGCACACCACTGAAAAATACTTCCTTCCGTCTCGGAAGTGGAAAATCCGAAGCATATTCTAACATCTCAACTCCTCAAGAGATACCCGGTGAGACAGAGTCCTGCTTGCCCGTGGTGGTGAACAAGGCGATAAAACACCTTTGAGTTGCCACTCCGTCTCTTACAATCTCCCTCTCTCCAGTCCCCCACTCTCATTCCCTGGGATCTCTTCCCAAGAGGAATATGAACCCTGAACCTTAGCCCTTCTCTAAGGCTCCTTCTGGGGAAATCCAGGGAAAGACAGAGGTGACTTTGGGATATGATAGTTCTGAGTAATTTGTTTTTTTTTAAATTTGGACTTATTAATGTCCTCAATTTCTTGCATCAGATATGTGTCTTATGTAATTTAAAGGGAAATAGGTGTTATTTAAAATTGCGAGTTAGTTCATATGTCATAATAGGATCCCTGGTAAACTGGAAAGCGTTACACAATTTAGGAAGATTCAGCTGCTTTGTAGCCTCACATTTGTTATTCTCCATGCCGGCTGGTGCCCCCTCCTATAAAGTACACAGAAGACATAAAATATAAGTATGATCCATAGGAAGGGGAAAGAAAAAAGCACGTGACCAGGAAAACAAGAATTAATGGAAAAGATAAATTTTCTTTAATTCTCTTGTCGGCTTACCTTTCCTTTAATCCCACCAAGGATCACATATAGGCGTTCACTTAAGGATAATAAAAGTGATAATTATAGATGAGAAAACTATGATTCACAGAGTTGAACGATGAGAAAAATAGTGTTGGCATATAATTCATATTAAGAAAGATCAGCACTAGATATAACTGAATTTCCAAAACTTGTCAGTTGACAAAGAGGCAATAACATCATTATTTTTAGGAAATACTTCATTCTGAGAAAACTCTGTAGGGAAAAAAAAATCTTTATCGTTAAAAGAGAATTTCGTTAAGTCTCTACATGTATAAAAAAATATACAAATATTAGAAATGGCAAGAGGAATATATAATAGAACAAAAATTCTTATTTACAATGTGAAAAAAACACACATTGGGGTGCCTGGCTGGCTGAGTGGGAAGAGTGTGTCACTCTTGATCTTGGGGTCATGAGTTCAATCCCCACATTGGGTATAGAGATTACTTAAATAGGATAGCTTGGGTGGCTCAGTCGATTTGGCCTCTGACTTCGGTTCAGGTCATGATCTCATGGCTCATGGGTTTGAGCCCTGTGTTGGGCTCTATGCTGATGGCTAGGAGCCTGGAGACTGATTCAGATTTCTGTGTCTCCCTCTCTCTCTCTGCCCCTCTCCCGCTCATGATCTGTACTCCCCATCTCAAAAATAATAAATAAATATTAAAAAAATAAAAAGAGATTACTTACATAACAAATAAATATAAATTTTTAAAAAATAATTAAAAACTAAGAGTGCTTGGGTGGCTCACTCAGTTAAGTGTCTGACTCTTGATTTCACCTCAAGTCATATCTCCCAGTTCACACATCGGAGCCTGGGATTCTCTCCCTCTCTATCTGGCCCCACCCTCTCAAAATAAATAAATAAACATTTAAAAAGTAATTAATAAAAAGCACACATATAATTATGTTAAACTCACCAAGAAATGTGTGGGTTCCATATACAAAAAAAAAAAAAAAAGGCAAATGTTACTGGGATATGTGTCTTAGGAAAATGGAGGGACTAACATGTGACACTTCCTTTAACCAGATTCTCTTTCTACCACTGATGAGGCCAGAGACTCTTGAAACCCTAACAGTTACATTGCAGGGCCTCAGAGAATCTTTTCACCCTACCTCTTTCCCATTTGCTTTGTCTGTGGTTTCCATATGTGAATTGATTTCAGATACGTACATATGCAGGCACACATATATGCGCACACATATGCACAAAAATGTGTGTGTATACGGACATGTGCACATACATATAAAACCCTAACTATGGAAAGAAATATACCTAAAGGTTTAAAAAATCTTATATGCAGTAGATCTGTACTGACATTTACTTCTTCTTTATACTTTTTCCATTTTCCTCAATAATGCTGTATTATATATTACTCCTATAATCAGAAAAGTCTTTTAGATCAAATTCAAGTAGAATAAATTTCTTTCAGACTCCCGAGTACTTATGCTTAAATTCTCCCCAATGAGCCTGTATTATTTCTCACCTGGTGGGAGTCATCACAGTGCCGTTATCAAGTATGAGGCGCTTTGGGTGCTGGGCTTTATGAATCCAGCCTAACTTCGTGCCTGTACTTGTCCCAACAGGGAATCTAAAAGCTACATAGCTGGGATGAAAGTATGATTTGGCCATTTCTTGGAGTTTGAGAGCCATTAAGACATGGGTTTGGTGATAGACAAGGCTGTTCTTCTTTTGGGAAACTGGCTTATCACATGCTGGCTTTTTTTGTTTTTTTAAGTTTATTTATTTTGAGAAAGAGAGAGAGAGAAAATGTGAGGGAGGGAGGGGCAGAGAGACAGGGAGAGAGAATCCCAAACAGGCTCCACACAGTCAGCTCAGAGCCCCCAAGTGGGGCTGAAATTCATGAACCATGAGATCATGACTGTAGCCAAAACCAAGAGTTGGATGCTTAACCAACTGAGCCACCTAGGCACCCCTCTCCTATGCTGGTTTTTATTCCCTTTTTCCTCTGGCCTTGAAGAACCTCAGAGTGATATTGTCAACATCTTTTCCAACTCCAAATGACCTCAAGTATACATTTTGGGAATAACTTCACTTGCTCATACTTTGTATTTGACCTGATTAGCTTTTTTTATTTTGGCATTATTCTACTGTATTTCGTGTCTCTGTATAATCTGCCTGAAATCATTTTTGGAAGAGAAAGTACACAAAAATTAACAAGTCATACAGAGTCAGAAATACACGGAGTTCCCTTGGGGTCTTCCCAGGACTCTGTAAGCTCCTTGAGAAGTCCAGTTCGGGGAAGGGGAAAGAATGAAGGGGAAAGGGGAACCCTAGCTTCTGAAAGTGTCCTCGTCACAAGCAAGGCCTGAGCCAAGTTGCTTAGCTTCCCTGGACCTCAGGCTCTAGAAGTTTTGCACTCTTCCCCAGAATTCTTTGGAACTTTCTCTTGACCTGGTTTCCCGGATTTGTAAGGGCCAAAACATATTACCTACCCTGAAGTAAGCATATATGATGAGAGTCGGTCCTTTAACAAACATGTCATGAACATGTGTATGTAGGGCAATGTAGTATGTTAAAATCTTCACACTCTTTGCCTTAAACCCCAACTTCTCAAAGGAGAGTGTAGAGAATTTCTTTCGAGACCTGACATCAAGGTATTTATAGCAGTTTCATTTATAATGGTGAAATACACATATGTACGTATTCAACTACAGAAAACCAGGAAGTGGTTCCTTAAATGTAATTTAAAAATTGTAAATATTCGGGTGCCTAACTGGCTCAGTTGCTGGAGTGTGCAACTCTTGATCTCGGTGTTGTGAGTTGGAGCCCCATATTGGGCATAGAGATTACAAAGATAGATAGATAGATAGATAGATAGATAGATAGATAGATAGATAGATAGATAGAAAATATTAAGATGATGTAGAATTTTCAAAAGAATATAGATAACAAAAGCAAAAGAAAACATGACACAAAATTATATATTATATAAAATCAAACATGACAGCATAGAAATTTAAATGGCTGGATTTGGGGGCTTCTGGGTGACTCAATCGGTCGGGCATCTGACTCTTGATTTCAGCTCAGGTCATGATCCCAGGGCTCATGGGTTTGAGCCCCGCATCCTGGCTCTGTGCTGGCAGCATGGAGCCTGCTTGAAGTTCTCTCTCCCCTTCTCTCTCTGCCCCTTCCCCACCCTCTCTCTGTGTTTCTTTCAAAATAAATAAGTAAACTTTTAAAAAAAAGTTTAAATGGCCAAGTTTGAAGTAGACTTATAACTATATTTTGGGGGTATGACCGGGAAAGAATTAAATGATTAGTTCTAATATTAAATCACTGGTTACCCTGAACCTTTAGGTTCAAAACTTTGGACAGACTGTAACTTATGCAGGTATTAGTGCCCATAAATGTGTTCAAGCCATAAATTCTTCATCAATGGAATCAAATAATTATTTGAGAAAACGTCAAGTTAAATTATTGCCTCATGAAAAACTTTGGACAGCTTCTCTTACAGTTTTCACAGTTTTCAGTCTTATTTTGGCTTGAACAGGCCTAAGTCTTTTCCAAGAGTTCATTTGCTTCTGCTGCTTATTCTCCACTGTAAAAGTCATAATTCCATGTTTGTAGCAAAATAGCCATTTCCATAGTAACCAACTGGGATGTCTCAGAAAGAGGATTATGACTTCAGGAAACGAATAAACAACAGGAGAAGATGAATAATGAGAATAATAAGGATTCTTATTCTCAAAATGAACAGAAGAAATATTAGGATGAGAAAGTGTGCCATAAATCTTTCAGAATTGTTTCTGTCTTAAAAACACCACTTCAGCTCAGTTTTCCAGACATCAGTTACTCTTATACCACAGACCATTATCTGCATAAAAGAGCTGGGGGTAAAGGGAGAGCCTAATAAATTCTCCATAGCATTTTAATCTACTATTGTGTATCGAAAAGAATGTAGGGGAGTGTCTGGGTGGCTCAGTTGGTTGGTATCTGGCTCTTGATTTCAGCACAAGTCCTGATCTCACAGTTGGTGGGATTAAGCCCCACATAGGCTCTGCACTGACAGTGAGGAGCCCACTTGAGGTTCTCTCCCTTTCTCTCTGCTCCTCCCCTTCACGTGTACATGCATGTGCAGGCATGTACTCTCTCTTTCTCTAAATAAATAAATATTAAGAAAAAAGAAAAGAGAGGTATCTGGTGACTCCATCGGTTAAGTGTCTGACTTTGGCTCAGGTCATGATCTCATGGTTCATGAGTTCGAGCCCCACATTGGGTTCTGTGCTGACAGCTCAGAGCCTGGAGCCTGCTTTGAATTCTCCGTCTCCCTCTCTGTCCCTTCCCTGCTCATGCTCTTCTCTCTCTCTCTCTCTCTCTCTCTCTCTCTCTCTCAAAAATAAACCTTGCAAGAAGAAGAAGAAGGAGAAGGAAGGAAGGAAGGAAGGAAGGAAGGAAGAGAGAAAGAAGAAAGAAAGAAACATAGGTATATGTACTCTATAGGGCCAGAGCTGAACTACTTTATTTTTTATTTTATTTTGCTAGAAATTCATGGGGAGTAGGATAGAAGAGTGGAAGCCATTTGAAAATTTTGTTTAAATGAAGCAGGGATTAATTTGGTCTGTACTTTTCCTTTTCGAAAGCATTCTAGGGGCTCCTGGCTGGCTCAATTGGTCAGTTGGTGGAGAATGACTCTCTTGATCTTGGGGTTGTGAGTTCGAGCCCCACGTTGGGTGTGGAGATTGTTTAAAAATAAAATCTTTAAAAAAAAAAAAAACATTCTAGATACATCCAAAATCCAAAACAGTATCAAGGGGATGTACTTGTATTGTCTGTATTTTAGAGCTAGTATTATATAGTAAAGTGATTAACAACGTGACACATAGTCAACCCTAAATGTACAGCACCTCAGCTTACAGCAGTTTGCAAGCTGTGCAATGTACCCTGACAGCTCTACGCTAAATATCTGTGTACTGTCGGTTACTTCAGACCACCAGTCAACACGTAGTCAGTCAATTCTGAGAAAGGATAGCCCAACCGAAGACCAGGAAATATTTCTCTAACATTTTTCATTGTGATATAATTTACATACGGTGAAATGCACATACCTGAAAACATATAAAATGGAATCATACAGTATATATTCTCTAGTGTCTAGCTTCTTTTTGCTCTGTACATTTTTTAAGTGTATGTTATTTATTTAAGTAATCTCTACACCCAACATGGGGCTCCAACTCACGACCCCAAGATCAAGAGTGACATGCTCTTCCCAATGAGTCAGCCGTGCACCCCTTGGTAAGTTTTTGGAATTCATCCATGTAGTTGCATATATCAGTAGTTCCTTCCTTTTCCTTTTCTTCACTGAATAGTATTCCAGTGGATGACTGGGTCATTTTATTTATGCATGCTGATTGATCACTTGTGATCATTCTGTAAAATATAAATTGTAGACCACAGCCAGCCTGTTTATATGACCCATACTTCTTCTCTCATCTAATTATCAATATTTTGCATATCTAAGCCTTAAAATGGTGTTTAAGCTCTGTTACTTGGACTGATAGAAAAAGGCAAAATGAGAGAGAATTTTGTTAAGGACGTGCTCTAATGTCCTTAACAAAAGAATTTCATGTCTTTCCTATTTATACTCAAACTACTAGCTACCCTCAGTGCAAAACAGAGATTTTCTTTCAGGACTACCTTAATGAGTCCACAGGGGTTAGAATTGGCACATCAATGACTGCAGGGCTACCAAGGGGTGAATTTTGGAGGGCTGGTGAACTTTGATTCGTAAGTCCACCTCCCCTGCCCTATTCTTCCTTCTCGGGGTTCTTTGCCTCATGCCCACCCCGGGATGACTAGGCCCAACTCCAGTCTCGCACAGCCTTGATCACAGCTGGCAATGACAGATGGAAATGCATCTAATAAGTTAATTCTAGGGGTGAGATAATGAGGGCTTAAGGGGTTTTCCCTGCCAGAGGGAATTTACATTTTTAAAAGGGAACTCTTGGGAAGCAGTGCCCAGCATGTGGAAGGTAATCAATAAACGTTACCTCTACTCCCTTGAAGAACCAAAGCTAAGAGACTTTAAAATTAGACAGAGGGTAAGAAAGATATTTCCAGAACCACATATCGTAGTATCTTTGCCCTCTACTAACAATGCTGTCATGAAACTGTTAACAACCATCTTGGTGTTGCATGGAGACAAGCAGAAGAGTGGACAAAGGCACAGGGAAGGAGAAACCATCTGAAACCTGGGGTTGGACACTTCTTGGACTTCTTTAACTAAAGCCCCAGTGGTAGCTAAGTGAGGCCCTTCGCAAATGGGGAAGAATGGTACTTTGAAATCCCTGTGTCTTCCTTCCCTAGTATTCCATTCCCGTCCTTCCTCCCATTCCAATAGCAGAGAGGCTGTGGGGGGGGTGTGTGTGTGTGTGTGTGTGTGTGTGTGTGTGTGTGTGTGTGTGTGTGTATCTGTGTGTGTCTGTGCGTGTGCACCCTCAGACATAGCTGCCATGAAAGAAATTCAGAGATAGAAAAGGTACATTGACCTTCCAAATAGACCTTTGAAACCAGAGATGATAGTGTGAGATAAAGAATTTTTGGGTTCCAAATGCCTGGATTATCGGAATCAAACCAAGTCCCTTAAAGTGTATACTATTATCAATAGATTTGGGGGAAAAAATTGCTTTCCAAAGGAGATACCTCTCAAACTGACAGAGGGGGTGGAAGAAAGCTGTTTAGACACTGATGGGTTTTCCCAAAGAAGGAGTCAGACAGGTGGAACTCCATGAAAAAGTTAGGAGATCTGCGAGCTGTCAATAGCTGTGTCACACTCTGTAGTTGGGACTCAACAGCAGTGGCAAACCCTGCCACGATCTCCCACAGCAGCGCAGTACGACGGCAGCAGTAGACCAAGTATAGCTTGTGCAGGCAGAGAGTCTTAGGCAGCCTCACTCACGGGAGTATTTGAAAGTCTTCGATTTACCTCTAAAGTCATGAGGAAAATTACCTTGATGCGATGGTAGCCTCTAAGTACACTACCAGGTAAGCTACCCCAGAGGTAGTGTATCAGAAAGGCTCAGAGACCAGATTAACCTGTGCAAATCACATAATTTACTAAATCAATTTAAAGTACCCAGCAAGAAACAAAGGGAAAGGATGGGATAGTCCAACATACTTAGGAAAGGGTATGGGGAAGGTAGAAAGATCAGACTATCTGAAACAGGGATTATGCAGTATTCATAGGCGCCCCTCTCCCTACTCCATCTACCTTCTCTGCTGATGGTGTGGCTGCGGGACCAAAGGTGAGGTTTGAGCAGAGTCCTGAGAGACTGAGATGGCTGGGACTGTCACAGACACTTGTTTTATAGGATGGACAGAAGGGCGTATAGTCCTGGCCAGAGGTGTGGCTCACCAATTAGCAGGATGAACAACTGTAGATTTTACTGGCAGAGGATATTTGGGGCCAGAATGTTGCCACCAATGACTGGCTTATTTAAAACCTTATGAATATCGAGTCCTTCATGTATCTCCTGTGTATTTAGTGCGTCATGAAGATTAGTGTGTATTTAGTGTATACTGGTGCTCCATGTATATTTAATACACTTAATTTTTAATTTGCTTTAGAGGGAGAGTGAGCACAAGCACACTGCCACACAAGAGGAGCAGAGGGAGAGACAGAGACAGAGACAGAGACAGAGAATCTTAAGCAGGCTCCACACCCAGTGCAGAGCCCAACTTGGGCTTGTTTTCATGAACCGTTGAGCTGAAATCAAGAGTTAGACGCCCAACCAACTGAGCCACCCAGGTGCCCTGCCCTGTGTATATTTAATGTTTTGTGAAAATTAGGTGTCTCTTAGTCCTTCCCTTTCTTCCTGTGTTCAGTATTTATAAGCCCTACTTAATCTATGTCTATGTATCTCAAAAGATGAATAGGTGGATGGGGTAAATGGGTGATGGGTGTTAAGGAGGGCACTTGTCGTGATGAGCACTGGGTGTTATATGTAAATGATAAATCACCAAATTCTCCCGAAAACTATTTAAAAAATGAATCTGTCAAATCACATTTATATGAAATATCCAGAATAGGTAAATCTATAGAGACAGAGAATAGATTAGTGGTTGCCTGGGCTGATGGGACTGTGAAGATGAGGTGTGAAGCTAAGTGATATGGTATGGGGTTTCTTTCTGGGATAATGAAACATTATAAAACTCACTGTGGTGTTGGATTCACAGCTATATAAATACACCAAAGGTCACGCATTGTACACTTTAAGTGGATTATGGCATTTGCAAATTATATCTCAATAAAGCCGCCCTAAATGGAAAAAAAAAAGATATTTACTCATCCATGTTTAACACCATTTATGAGCACACCCTGTTTCTGTTTTCCGTAACAGAATTGAATATTTCAAATATTAGAGCAAAGACATATTCACCCATCACCCCCCAACACACACACACTACAAGGTCGCAAATAACATTTATGAGCTGATCAGAAACAAGAAGATATAGAAGAGGCCAATGACCAGAGACCAGCGACCAGATAGGAACTTAGAAATCTCAGCAAATGACAGCTGGAATATTGAGAACTAGAGACTCTCAAAGAGTCTTATAACTTCAATGCAACTGAGGGGATAAAAAGAGGAGGGGGCCCTCCTGGGAAATTTTTGCTTTGACTGAATTTGCCCAGCATTGATTCTGTTTTCAGCCTCTGGGAAGAATAGGGACCCCAAGTCTGTGCTGTTCAAGATGGTAAATGGCCGCTACCTTTGACGGTGCCGATATAGACCATTTCCATCCTCTCAGAAAGTTCTATGAGGCAGCACTGCTCTACAATAAATTGAGATACAGAAAAATAAATCCAGCATATCTAGGAAGACCTAAACTTACAGACTGACACTGCTACCTGTTATGCATTTAAACATTCCTCCCTGGGACATCAGCAACACTCCTTGTTTTTTCTTTATTTATTTGTTTTTAGCAGATAAAAATACTCTGAGTCAGCCACTTGCTCTCACTTAATATTCTCTGTGTTCAGTGGTCTGTTTACAAGCTAACTAGCTGCAGGAGAAGGATTCCTCTTGAACAGAGGGAAACCTACCTTGATAAGAGAAAGAGAAGCATGGTATCATTTGCTAGATGAAGTCACACCTGAGCGAAAAAGGACTTCGCTTTCTTTTTCCTGGGTGCGATGGGGGCCATCGGAGGGTCTGAACAGGGGAATGATATGATCCAGTGTGTACTCGCTCTGGCTGCTATGTGGAGAATTAATTGGAAAAGTACAAGAGTAGATAGAGGAGGACCATTTATTGCGTATAATCCAGACTGAAATGCTGGCTGCTTGTGGCAATGGAGATGTTGAGAAGTAGGCTTCAGAGCATCCCCAAAGGGAGAGCTGCAGAATTGCTGGTAGATCACAATTAGGGTCTGAGAGGAACAGACCTAAGCCCATGTGCTTTGGTCTAAGTAAGTAGAAGAACAGTGTTTCCATTAATTGAGTTGAGAAAGCCTGCAAAGAATCAAGAGTTGGCAGTGTCACTTGGGCGACTATTCATCCCCCAAGTGGAGATACTTTATAGGCAGCTGGAGCACAAGTCAGGAGTTCATAGAGGTGAGGGCTGGAGATATGATATTGAATGTTATGGGCATATCGATGCCATTTAAACCATGAGACTTGGTTAGGATCACTAGGGAAAGAGTGAATGAGTGTAGCCAGGGAGGAGAGGGTGAGGACTGATTCCCCAAGGCACCCGATGTTTACAGGTAGATCCAACAAAGAGGATGGAAAAGAAGCAAACAGCAAAGTCTGAAAACCAAAGGAAGATAATGAATGAGTCAAAGGTGAGCTGGAGTTAAGAGGTGGCATACGGTGTGCACCAAGAATTGACTGTTGAGTTTGCAAATGTGAAGGTCATTGGACCTTGAAGGGTTAGGTTTTGGAGGAGTGATGGATGGGGCTCAAAGGATGATCGGAATGTATCTCTGGCCATCTCTGAAGTACAAAAACAAGCAGAATTTAGCAGGTTGAAGGAACCAGTAGATGTTATTGATTTGGGTGGACCAAGTGAAATGAATCTATAGAAAGATATGCTTTCTGCTTGAGAAGCAAGACTAAGAGGCACTCAGAATTAGACAAGAAAAATCACTAAAAAGTCAATAATATTGTGGTGTTAACTCACATTGAAAAGATACCAATTTTTGAGGCTTTGGAAATACCCAAGAATATTTGTGTTACAGTTAGATGACGTTTTCCTCATATTAAATATAATTCTTTGGCATTTCTTAAAACTTTTGGTGTTTCAGATTTTCTCATAAACTGTAGCTGATACCTTAAGAGGGATTAGATTAGTCAGATTAATACAGAGTATAATCTGCCTCATTAGAAGGTTGTTGTTGCTTTAAATAAACACTATTTTTGCACTTTTTTTTAAGTACAGAAAAGTGTATAATTAAAGCCCCCATCCTGACCACCTCATCAGAGGAAATTTCTTCTGACCATTTCTGGATTTAGTTCTTCTTTACATAATAAATTTATGTTTCTTTTCAAATATTTCTTTATCCATTTAAGAGATTATCATTCAGAATTTCAGGATCACTCAGGAGATTGCCAGAAAGGATGGAAACTTAATTAATGTTTCTTAGTCTTTTTCTCCTCTCCTCCAAATCATTAATGCGTTCTTTAGTTATTTTCATGGGGTACTTTCATTATCTATTTAGATAATGAGTTTTTTCAAGTTCTTTATCATTAACTTTAATCATTATTTCTTGATTTGCTACTTTAATAGATAGGTCTATTAGAAACCTCTTCAGTATGATCCTTTAAAGTGGGGGAGAGGGGAGCCTGGGTGGCTCAGTCAGTTAAGCATCTGACCAGCTCAAGTCATGATCTCACAGTTCGTGGGTTCGAGCCCTGCATCGGGCTCTGTGCTAACAGCTCAGAGCCTGGAGCCTACTTTGGATTCTGTGTCTCCCTCTCTCTCCAGCCCTCCCCTGCTCACGCTGCCTCTCTCCCTTTCTCAGGAATAAATTAAAAAAGAAAAAAGAAAAAAAATAAAGTGGGGGAGAGAGTTGCTTTCACTTCCCTCCCTCATCCAATCAATTGTCATCCGTCTGTTTTTGTTCAGGTAAGCTCTACACCCAGCATGGGGCTTGAACTCACCACCCCGAGATCAAGAATGGAATGCTCTATTGACAGAGCCAACCAAGTGCCCCAGTCATCATCCATCTCTTTTCCCAACTCTCTCTTTTCTTTTAAGATTTTATTTTTTTTTTTAATTTTTAATGTTTATTTCTAAGAGAGAGGCAGAGTGCGAGTGAGGGAGGGGCAGAGAGAGAGGGAGACACAGAATCCAAAACTGTCTCCAGGCTCTGAGCTGTCAGCACAGAGCCCCATGCGGGGCTTGAACTAGGAATGAAGAGTTCATGACCTGAGCCCAAGGCGAACGCCCAACTGACTGAGCCAAGACACCCCTTAAGATTTTATTTTTAAGTAATCTCTACACCCGACTTGGGACTCCAACTCACAACCCTGAGTTCAGTAGTCACATGCTCTACTAACTGAGCCAGCCAGGTGCCACTCTTTATTCCTTTCCTATTACCCTACTTTAGACCACCAATGCCTACCATTGGTTCTAACCTGGATTATTGAAATAGCACCCTAACTGTTGTCTGTAGTTTTTTCAAATTCTCTAATCCAGTGGTTCTCAAGCTGGAGTCTGCATAGGAATCACTTAACAGTCTTGTTTAAACACAGACTACCGGTGCCCACCCCCAGCGGATGTGGAGTAAACCCCAAAAATCTGCATTTCTTTCTTTTGTTTTTTTTTTTAAGTTTATTTACTTATTTAAGTCATCTCCACACCCAATGTGGGGTCAAGATCAAGAGTTGCACGGTCTTCTGAAAGAGCCAGCCAGGCATCCTGAGAATCCCATTTCTAACAAGTTCCCAGATGAGGTTAATGCTGCTGGTCTAATGCTAGAGTTTGAGAACCATGGCTCAAATTCTTCTCCACAGTGACACCAAAGTTCTTATCACTGGAACACAGGATCTTTCATGATCTGACACAAATTGTATCTTTTGTAAACAGCTTTATTGAGATATAATACACATACCATACAATTCACCCATGTAAGTACAGTCAGTCACTTTTAGTATAGTCACAGAATTGTGTATACATTACCACAATCAATCACAGACTTGTGAAGGAAACACTGCATCCCTTAGCCATCACCCCCAATTTCCGCAAACCCCCACCCCAGCCCTAAACCACCAGTAGTCTACTTTCTGCCTCTACAGATCTACCTACTCTAGACATTTCATGTAAGTGGAATCATGCAACATGTGGTCCTTTGTGACTGGCTTCTTTCACTTAGCATGATCTTTTCAAGGTCCATCCAAGTTGTAGCACATGTCAGTACTTCATTTGTTTTTACTGCTGAATAATATTCTATTGTGAGGACATGCCACATTTCGTTTATCCATTCGTTGGTTGATAGACGTTTGGGTTGTTTTTGTGTTAGGGCTGTTACACAGAATGCTGCTGTGACTGTGTATAAATTTTTGTGTGAAGATGTGTTTTCATTTCTCTTGGGCAATTCCTGGAGTGGAATTGCTGGATCATATAGAAATTCTATGTTTATCTCTTTGAGGACTTGCCAGACTGTTTTCCAAAGCAGCTGTACCATTTTATACTCCTAATTGCAGGGTATGACATTTCTGGTTTCTCCATATTCTCACCAACACGTGTTTTTTTGAGTGTAGCAATTCTAGTGTCAAGCGATTTCTTACTGTAGTTGTGATTTGCATTTCGCTAATGATTAATGATGGTGAGCAGTTTTTATTTGCTTATCGATCATTCGTAGAACTTCTTTAGAGAAATGTCTACTCAGATCCTCGGCCCAACTTTTAATTGGGTTGTCTTTTAAATTGTGAGTTGTAAGAGTACGACATGTATATTTTTGATACTATTCCTTTATCAGGTTATTATTCACAAAAAAAAAAAAATTCCCTTTCCTTGGGAATCACTTTCATAATGGTGTCCTTTAATGCACAAAATTTTTACGTTAGGGAAGTCCAGTTTAAATTGTGTCTTATTGGTCTTTGTACTCTAGCACTGAATACAGTGCCTGGCATACAGTAAGTATCAATTTGTATTTGTTGAATGAGTGAAAACCTGTGATCAGTTCAGTTAATAGGCTATAGCTAAGATTCTATCATATAATAAAACAAAGATGGGATATATTAGTACAAAGAGTGCTAGTTATCTTCTGATATCCATACTGCTTGGTAACAGAATCTTAATTCACACTTGGGTTCACTGTCATCCAACTAAAAGACCACACTTCCCACTCTCCCTTGCAGCAGTTGGTCATGTGACTGAGTTCTGACCAATGAGATGAAAGTGAAAATATTATGCAGAACAGCTAAACAATCTTCGCAAAGGATTGGGATGACATCCCTTTTAGCCTTTCTTTCATCCCGATGCCTGGAACTTGGAGCCTCTATACCTGGAGCCTCTAGCAGCCATTCTGGACAATGAGGAAGAAGAAGCAGAAAACTTAAAGGTCTCCTCACCCTGAAGACCAAGGAGCTTCTACCACCTTTTTACATGAAAAGTAAATATACTTTTAATTTTTAAGCCACTATTTTTGGAATTACCCTGAAACTAATCTAATCCTCACTGATTGATGAAAGCCCACATGCTTTCTACCACACCACAAGATTGAAGGCACAAATATCCCTTTGTCAGTATGGCTGAATTTAGCACACTCTTCCTGTCACCTGTTAGTATTCCTTTGGGCATCCCCTGAACTTGTAGACAATGCCACAGTTTCTCAGTTTTTTGGAGTAGCACTGATTTATTGAAAAAAAATGGGATCTGGAATCAGAGAGTCTGAGAGTCAATCCTGGTTCTGTCTCTTAATAAACCTTGCAGAGCCTCAATTTCTCTGGTCAAGGGTCGGAAAAAAACCCTACCTGCAGGCTTCTTAGGAAGATGAAAGGAGATGAGGCAAGGAAAGCATATAGAAGAGTAGCTGGCACAAAGCATATAAATGCTTCTTCCTGCTCATCTGGCATCTCTTTAAAGAGATCAGGTCAGAAATGAGCTAATTTGAGACATCATTGATTATTTCATGGAATCCACAAGAGACATGAGACAACTATGATTTATTAGAACGTGAGCAGGATTATAAATCCCACCAGGGCAGCTGCTATCTTCCTCATTGTCTAGAAATGGTAAGCACTAAAACATTGTTGGCTGAATGAATAAAATGTGTAAGTGCCATGGCCCCAGTGTCTCAGAATCAGCACTCCCCTGAATGTAACCCAGACTAAGTATAGACCATTATAGTGAAGTGACCAGTCAGATCTCTCTTAGGATTCCCTGAAGCCAGGGACAGAACAACCTCCAAAAAGCCCTCCCCTGCAGTTATTTGGGGTCCTTGAACTCTACAATCTAAAAGAAGGGCCATGTGGTCAACCATCAATAGTAAACAGCAGGCAATGGATGCAAGCGACAGTCACAATATAGGAAAATAGAAGCAACCTGCATTAAATCTATCTAAATCCCAGGTGCTCAGGGAAGATCAAAATCCTGCCCCACCCCCTTTTTTTTCTTTCATTTCTCTTCTTGGGGAGAGTGTGACAAGGTGGGAAATTCTGAGCCCAGGTCCTACTTTACCTGCTCTGTTAGGAAAAAGACCTGCTCTCACCCCCCAGAGCTCTTAGGAGCTAATTACTGAAAATTGCTGTGAGATGCTTTGCAAAATATAATATCCCTATAGTGATTCTACCAGCTGCCTCAGGAGAGAAGCTGCATTATCTCTCCTGACTATTTTTACATTTTTAAAGGATTAACTGAACCTCCATGCAAGTCCCCTTGGAAAGTCCCTCTTAAAGTAAGTGAATAAGCAGGAAACAGTACTAGTTTCTCCAATTTCAGAGACTCATTTCAAGAACTAGGTGCAAGCCTCAAGCCCCGCATATCAAAGAGCAGTGTCAGTGTGGACAGACATAAACTTTTCGGGAAGCAGATTTTGCAGAGGTAAATCCAACACATGTGAACAGATTTGGAGCCCAAAGCATGAGCACTCCTTCCCCCTGGCGGGGCATTTTCTTTCTCTCTCTTTCTTTCTTTCTTTCTTTCTTTCTTTCTTTCTTTCTTTCTTTCTTTCTTTCTTTCTTTCCTTCCTTCTCTTTTCTTTCTTTCTTTCTTTCTTTCTTTCTTTCTTTCTTTCTTTCTTTCTTTCTTTCTTTCTTTCTTTCCTTCTCTTTTCTTTCTTTCTTTCTTTCTTTCTTTCTTTCTTTCTTTCTTTCTTTCTTTCTTTCCTTCTCTTTTCTTTCTTCCTTCCTTCCTTCCTTCCTTCCTTCCTTCCTTCCTTCCTTCCTTCTTTCCTTCCTTCCTTCCTTCCTTCCTTCCTTCCTTCCTTCCTTCCTTCCTTCCTTCCTTTCTCTTATCTTTCTTAATGTTTCTTTATTTTTGAGAGAGAGAGACAGAGCATGAGCAGGGGAGGGGCAGAGAGAGGACACAGAATCAGAAGCAGGCTCTAGGTTCCGAGCTGTCAGCACAGAGGTGGGGCTTGAACCCAAGAACCACGTGATCATGACCTGAGCAGAAGTGGGATGCTTAACATACAGAGCCACCCAGGCGCCCCGGGCATTTTCTAACCTAGCCAGGGTGCTTGTTCATTCTGGCAGCCTCAGCAGAAAGCAGGTCATCCTCAGCATGACGGTTCACCAATCCTACCCTTCATTTACTTTCTCATGTTCCTGGTCTTCTGTCTCTCTCCATTACCTTAGCAATAAGCCAAGTAATGACGTGCTGACACATGCCACAACACAGATGGACCCTAAAAACATCATGCCACGTGAATGAAACCAGTACCCGCCACATATTGTGTGATTCCATTTATATAAATAGACACATCTATAGACGTAGGAAGTCGATTTGTGTTTACTCAAGGCTGTGGTGAGGGGAAGGAGACTGGGGACTGACAGCCAAAGGACATGAAATGATGAAGTAATGAAGGACATGAAGCCTTAAAAATGCTCTAAGATTGACCCTGGTGATGGTTGTACGACTCTGAATAGTCACAAAGAACTGAATTGTACACTTCAGATGAATGAATTGTATGTGCGAATTACATCTCAATAAAGCCATTACCAAAACAAACAAACGAACAAACAAACAAAAAACACCAGCACAACAAATCCTTTATGGCTAATTGCTTTGCACTTTAGGCAAAAATGTTCATAATTCTTGTTGCAACTGCATTCCAGAAAGGACACTCTGGGCGTTGGCTGGCCAAATGAATATATGTAACCCAAGCATGTACTAGAGAATTTCCCACTGGGTACCCAGAGGACACTAGGGTTTTAGCTGTTGATTATACTGTGGAATAATAATTACTTTTGAAAAGATTTCACAGTCAAAGAAATTTGGGGATGACAGAGTTAAACAAAATTAAACAGGATCTTTACTGTCAGAATACTCGGAGTTTGAATAGGCAGACAGGCATTGTGAGTCGCCAAGAGAGGAAAAAGAGCATGCATGATTTCCCAAGCTGGTTTAATCTTGAAACCTTGCGTCACAGAGCATCATGCAGAGTCAGTCTTCCATGACATGATGCTGGTAAATGCTGGAATAAGTCTCTAATCTCAACAGGAAACTCCAGAGACAAATGTTATCATGCAGAAATTAATATAGGCCTTCACACAGTTGAAATATTTTCAATCACATGTCTGCGTCAGTTTCTTAGGATTCAATTGCCAACATTGTTTCTGCTTTCTAAATTGTTATCGTTCTATATTTCATATTTATGAACCCAGCCAGTAGAGTTTAGGGTAAAAATGCACTTCTTTGCTAAATAAGCAATCCTCTGCTATAGCTCCACTTGCTTCTGTGAAATGGAATCTGTCTGATTTTTATCCTGAAATAGAAAGGCACTCTGAGAACATATAAAATTCCTCAGTAATCCTTCTGTCCCTGAACCATAGATCAAATCATTCTTTCAGAATTCCATTTAGTGCATTTCTCAGCAAAGATGTATTGGCAGGCTAACGGCGAGAGGTTTCAAATTACTCAGACTTTATTAATTTTACAAAATATGCTTTGAAGTACTATGAGAATAATTAAGAGTAAATGGCACATTTGAAATTAGTGAGCAATTGGGGGGGGGGGTGGGGAGGCATTGCTCTTTCTATCCTGTTATTCTCCACTTACAGAGCTACAGAAAATCTGGTAATCCACATTGCATCTTGCCCCAATCACTTGGCCAGACTTAGTTAGAAGTCAAAATTCAAGAGGGAAGGGAAGGAGACTAAC
The DNA here is from genome assembly GCF_003009895.1 of Hyaena hyaena. Lineage (NCBI taxonomy): Eukaryota > Metazoa > Chordata > Mammalia > Carnivora > Hyaenidae > Hyaena > Hyaena hyaena. The sequence goes on along the minus strand of NW_024080672.1, from coordinate 2,844,467 downwards.
AATTGCTGAGCATAATGTCTGGATAGACAGGGGCACCCGGGTGGCTCAGTCAGTTAAGCGCCTGACTACTTCCGTTCAGGTCATGATCTCGCGGTCCGCGAGTTTGAGCCACGCATCAGGCTCTGTGCTGACAGCTCCGAGCCTGGAGCCCGCTTCGAATTCTGTGTCTCCCTCTCTCTCTGCTCCTCTCCCTCTCACTCTCTGTCTCCCTCTGTCTCTCGAAAATGAATAAACGTTTAAAAAAAATTTTTTAAATGTCTGGATAGACAGAAATGAGAAGGAAAAAGTCTTCTAGGCTAAGTGATGCAGAAAATGGAGAAACTAGGTGAGTGTGGCATCTATCAGTAGCTCTCTTTGACAGCTAAAAACAAGCAGCATTTGCAGTACAAAGCTTTCCAGTGTACAAAGCACAGTCTCATACAGTATCTTACTTAACCCTTAAATCAGCCAGAGGAAATACTCGCTCCCCAGTTTCACAGATGAGGAAACTGAGACCCAGAGACATTAAGAAGCCAACCCAAGATTCTCAGAATATTCGGATATCGCCATTTAACACTGAGATTTCAGGATTCCAAATGTATGACTATTTTTTCCACCCATATTCAACTGGGAGAAGTTAGAAAGGCTTGCTGCGGAGAGAGTGTGAAGGTCCCTGAACAATAGATAGGTTTATACTTTACCCTGTAGGCAATGATTGTTACTTGTTAGTTTAGTCAGATTCTTCCAGATTCACTATGCTTAGGCAAATAGATTAGCCACTTTCGCTTCTCCTAACAAAAGTTCTTGAGTATGTCTGACCCTCAAAATAAGATCAAATAATAACAACAAACCTCAAATATGTTACTTGCTGTATTTTACCCAGTTTTGCAAGAGTTCATTGTGTAGTTAGACCAAGCTCTTTTTACAAGAAGTCAATGTCAGTCATTCACAAAGGATACAAAGAAACCAATGTCCCTACTTGATGTCCCTACCTATAGACTTTATATGGGAACAAAAAGCAGTATGACAGAAAGCTCTAAGTCCAATTTTATGTACTCATTTATTAATGTGTTCAACACACACATTAATTCAGCACCTACTATGTGTTAGGCTTTATGCCAGGAGCTAGACTCAATGAATGAAAATGGCAGGTGCATATCTTTATAGAGCCTACAGCTGGATACAGCTAAGCACCTAGGCAAATAAGTACAAACAGATAAAGGATACAATGCAAGGCTACAGAGAGAATACAAAGGAATGTAGGAGCATATAACCTAGACCTAGGTAGGGTTAGGGAGGTTTCCTGGAGAGGTGGTGTGCAGGCTGAAGGAGCTGTGGACCACAATATGAATTTATATCCTGGCTTTGGGTTGGACTCACCTGGGGAGTTGTTACAACTCATGCTATTCAAACCCCACCCTAGCTCAATTTGATCTGAATCTCCACAAGTAAGGGTGAGCACATTATGTTTATAAACTTCCCAAGGTGATTCTAACGTGCAACCAGGTTGGAGAATTGCTGACTTAGTTACTAAAAAGTCTTTCAGAGTGGAAACTGCATGAACCCTCACTAAATTCAGATTTAGGTCCTGTGTAAATTCGGAAGAAAATCATTCAAAAATGATTTTTTAGTCACTATAATGTGACTCTTAATTATCTTGGAGTTCAAAAATAGTTATGGTAGGGGCGCCTGGGTGGCTTAGTCGGTTAAGCATCCGACTTTCGCTTAGGTCATGATCTCGCGGTTCATGGGTTCGAGCCCCGCGTCCGGCTCTGTGCTGACTGCCATCTCGGAGCCTGGAGCCTGTTTCAGTCTGTGACTCCCTCTCTGTCTGACCCTCCCCTGCTCACGCTGTCTCTCTCTCTCTCTCCTAGAAATAAATAAAACATTTAAAAAAAATAGTTATGGCTACAGGGAGATAATAAATCTCCTTTACTAAAAAAAAAAAAGGTGAATCTGAATCGTCTCAATATTGCTGGCTTTTTTTTAACAGTTGGGAGAAAACTAATTATCCCTGTGTGTACCAGTATTTTCTTTTTTCTTATTTGTCCTTCCTTCCCTCCCTCCCTCCTTCCTTCCTTCCTTCCTTCCTTCCTTCCTCCAAGAGATCACCAGAGCAGGAGAGAGGGACAGAAGGAGAGGGAAAGAGAATCTTAAGCTGGCTCCACAACCAGCGTGGAGCCCAACAGGGGGCTCGATCTCACAACTGTGAGATCATGACCTGAACCAAAATGAAGACTCACGTGCTTAACTGATGGAGCCACCCAGGCACCCCTGTACCAGTATTTTCTGTTCTTTTCTCATGGGCAGAGGGGAGGGATTATTTATCTTTCCTCCTTTGAAATTTGGAGTGGTCATGTGACTTTCTTTAACAGTAGACAGAATTGACATGTGTCCTTTCCTTGAGGAAGTATTCAGGCTGGTCATTGTATACTCTCGTCCCCTGCCTCGGAGATCCCCAAGGCCTGTGTTGACATGGTAGCATTATGAGATGGAGGGACAATGAGGTCAAAGTAGCCTGGCGTGCTGAACCACCGCGTGAACGTGTGAAGAGCAGTCACCTTCCAGAGCCCCTCAGGCCTGTAGTGGACTTGTGGGATCAGGAAATAAACGTTTGTCATTTAAAAATCCTAAGATGTTAGGGTTGTTTGTTACTGCAACATAATCTAGTCTCACCTAATAGCCACCCTCTCAATCAAGTAGAATCTAATTTTTATAATTTTTTCCTTGATCAATAGACTTCTTACTCGCCTATATATCCATGATTAGTATGATAATATCCTTCCTTCCTTTGTTTCTTTCCCCCTTCCCCCCTTCCCTCCTTCTCTCCTTCCTTCTCCCCCTCCTTCCCCTCCTTAATGTTCATTTTAAAAAGCTATTAGATGGATCCAAGCCAGGACAGCCAGAAAGTAGTTGACTAGATGATGGTACAGCAGGTTAGAGGATTTTTTGCATAAAGACAAATTGAGCAAAGAAGTAAATCTATTGAGGATTACAGAACCAGATTTCTTGCTGCCAGTTAAGGGAGTTATAAATTAAGATGGAAGAAGAGGGTCACCTTGCTGGCTGAGTCAGTCAGTAGAACATGTGGCTCTGGCTCTAAGGGTTGTGAGTTCAAGTCCCAATTTAGGCATAGAGACTACTTAAAAATAAAATCTCAAAAAAAAAATAGATAGGAGAAGGATAATGAACACTATGGTATTGAGTTTGAACCCAAGTGGAGGTACTGTTGCAAACTCATTGTTTATATACATAGAAATGTGGGTACCTATACATACCTATATCTCCCTACATATCATTAGGTAGATACATAGACTGAAAGAAAAATGGATATCGATATATCTATGTTCTATCATAGTTCTGTACTGACATATACTGGAGGCATCAGTAGCTCATATCAGAAGCATACCTAACAGATCCTGATTTCTAAAAACAATTTTCATTAATGGTTAGAAGAGGTCTTAGAAAAAATTACGGATTTCAGGGGCGGGGCAGCAAAATTACAAGATATCTATGAAGAATCATTTAATGTCAGGAAGTAATGAAGTACTCAGAAAACAATAGGAGCATGTCAAAACAACATAGAAGCCAGTTTGAAGGGCCAACCGCTGTGTGAATCTGGAACAATTTGAACATCAAAATAAATAGCTATGTTGCGGCTCCTGAGTGGCTTAGTCAGTTAAGTGTCCGACTCTTGGTTTCAGCTCGGGTCGTGAACTCACAGTTTGTGGGTTTGAGCCCCATGTTGGGCTCTGTGCTGGCAGTGTGGAGCCTACTTGGGATTCTCTCTCTCTCTCTGTCTCTCTCTCTCTTTCTCTCTCTCTCCCTTCTGCCCCTCCCCTACTTGCACTCTGTCATTCTCAAAATAAATAAACTTTAAAATATAAAAATAAAAACATAGTTGTAGGACCAGATTATAATCCATTGAATAAATATCTTTGAGTCCATGCAGATTTGAACAGACAAATGAATAAATAAACTGGGGGTGGGGGGTGAGGGAGGCTCTTTCATAGCAGAATGCCAACTATTAAATGTAGAAGAAGAAAAAAAAAAAAAAAAAAAAAAAGATAGAAAATCACCAGTAGGTGACACTCTTAATTTTTTTTAATTTTTAAAAAATATTTATTTATTTTTAAGAGAGAGAGCATGAGTAGGAAGCAACACTGTTAGTAATAATCAATTCGGATAAGAAATGTCAATGAATGCTAAAATTTGTGGGTGAGAATCAGGAGCAAATGGAATATTTACATAATTGTAAATATCTCCCCACCAAAGACCATTAGAAAGGGGGAAAGAATAGCTTTCCAGTGAAGTGCACTGGCCGATGCCACCTTATTCAAATAGAACATCAAATAGAACATCACTGGATTGAAATTCTGTGCCACCCGATAGGATTCAAGAAGTTAGCATTGCCTTTATGATATTTCTACCAAAAATGCATGCGTAACCAGAATCTAATTATAGGGCAACATCAGACAACCCTAAATGAGGAACATTCAACAAGGCAATTTGCCTATTGTCTTAAAAAATGTTATAGTCACAGGGGCGCCTGAGTGGCTCGGCTGGTTACGCGTCTGACTTTAGCTCAGGTCATGTTCTCATAGTGAGTTCAAGCCCCGTGTCAGGCTCTGTGCTAACAGCTCAGAGCCTGGAGCCTGCTTCAGATTCTGTGTCTCCCTCTCTCCCCGCCCCTCCCTTGCTCGCATTCTGTCTTTCTCTCTCTCTCAAAGATAAACATTTAAAAAAATGTTATAGTCATGAAAATAAAGGAAGGATCATGGAATAGTTCTGGATTGACAGAAACTGAGGAAGTATGACAACTAAAGGCAGCAGATGATACCATATTGATACTGTAGCCATTTTGCTATGAAGGATGTTACTAGAAAAATTGATGATTCCTGATTAGGGTCTCTGATTTATGGATATAAAGGAGTTCTTTAAACTGTTCCTGCAGCTTTTCTGGAATTTTGAAATTATTTCAAAAATAAAATGTATTATTATTGCAATGCGAAATACTTCTTATAGACTTACTGTGCAGGTCTACATTCTAAGGGTGAAAAAATTGGGGAAGTTTGAGAGGAATTTCAGATTATTTGGTTCAATTATGGTGTGTTTTCTCTTTCTTTCTCTCTATCTTTTTAAATGTTTATTTATTTGTTTTGAGAGAGAAAGAAAGAGCATGAACAAGGGAGGGGCAGAGAAAGAGAGGGAATTCCAATCAGGGTCCACACCACCAGAATGGTGCCTGACATGAGGCTCAACCCCACAAACCATGAGATCATAACCTGAGCTGATACCAAGAATTGGATGCTTAACTCACTGAGCCATCCAGGCACCCCCCTCTCTTTCCTTTTTTAAAGGAATCTTTATATGCAGCCTGGGGCTTTAACGCACAACCCTGAGATTTAAAGTCATGGGCTTTACTGACTAAAGAGGTACCCTTCCTCTTCTTCTTTTCTTTCTTTCTTTTTTAATGAAGTACCTAAAGTTAGGATCTTGATTTCTGAAAGTTTGTCCTTATTTTAGCTTGTTTTCTACACTTAAGTATGCACAATCACTAAATGCTTTCAGAACTATGATGGGTTCTAGGGAATTGTGGGTATTCAATAGGCAACCAGGTCAGTGTATAATACAAGTGATTTACCAAGAAATTATTTTCATCCAGGTCTTTAGTAGTTTAAATGGATACCCAGAGCACATGCCAAAAGAATATGCCAATAGAATGACTCAAAAGGCCATTAAATTCAAAATATAAAGAAAAAACAGATGCCAAGCATTGAGTCTTTTCCTCCATGCTTAATACAAGTAAATTCCTTTGGCCAGAAGAATATCAAATAAAGATTTTTGAAAATCCTCCTCAAAAAATGTAAAACATTCTTTTCTTTCTTAAAAGCAGGCTGTAAAATAAATAAGATAAACTTTTAATAAGCAAATATATTATTTTTCTACCTCAATAAACATATGTAAATAGTTTAGAACTTGTGCCAAAAAGAACTGCTCCTCAACTGACTGGTAAACACGTATTCTGTTGACAATTCCAGTGTTCATCTCCCGCCACCACCTTTTGGGCCAGATTCTACTCATTTCCTGAAAGAGGCACATCAGAGAGTTCAAAACTCTTGGCTTACAGAGGGACTGGTCTCTCAGTGAGCTTTCAGAGACCAGGTTCGAATTGCAGATGACCTTCCTCCACAGAAGCACGTGCAATCTATCCACTGTCACCACCAGTCACACAGCGAGGGATTCACGTTGAAAGTCTACCTGTGGCAGGGACAAGAGCCGATCTGGACACTACACTCCATTATGGAGAAGCACAGAGCATAGAGAGAAGGAAGCCCTACTTCTGTGTAACATACCACCATATTGAAAAAGTATTAGTTATCCATATATCTGTCATGCCACTTAATATCATACTGATTTCATAAAAAGCAAAGACAAGAAAGTGTCACAGTTCTGAAAGTGTCACAAAATATTTTTCATTTATCTCGAAATTGAATGATTTTGTGGATTCCTTAGAAGTATACTAAAATGGGGGCACCTGGGTGGCTCAGTCGGTTAAGCGTCCAACTCAGCTCAGGTCATGATCTCACGGTTCGTGGGTTTGAGCCCTGCGTTGGGCTCTGTGTTGACAGCTAGCTCAGAGCCTGGAGCCTGTTTCGGATTCTGTGTCTTTCTCTCTGACCCTCTCCTGCTCATACTGTCTCTCTCTCAGAAATAAATAACATTAAAAAAATTTTAAGTATATTAAAATGAATAGAGAGCACTTGGGTGGCTCAGTCAGTTAAGCATCCAACTCTCAATTTTGGCTCAGGTCATGATCTCACAGTTCGTGAGATCAAACCCCGTGTCAGGCTATGCATTGACTATGTGGAACCTGCTTGGGATTCTCTCTCCCTCACTCTCTGCCCCTCCCATGCTCTTTCTCTCAAAATAAGTAAATTAACTTTATTTAAAAAATAACATAGCGGTGGCTGGGTGGCTCAGTCGGTTAAGCATCCAACTTCAGCTCAGGTCATGATCTCACAGTTTGTGAGTTTGAGCCCCACATCGGGCTCTGTGCTGACAGCTCAGAGCCGGGAGCCTGCTTCAGATTCTGTGTCTCCCTCTCTCTCTGCCTCTCCCCTGCTCACATTCTGTCTCTCTCAAAAGTAAATAAACATTACAAAATTTTTTAAACAAAATAAAATGGATAGAGCAGAGACAGTCAAGTAAGCCATCAAATAAGTTTCCCCTCTCATATTTTCTTTAACTCTAAGCTTTAGATAACTTAACATCAGAGGTTATAAACAATTCCTTGGCCGTCCCTCATTTATTTATTGGCTAGGGCTGCTATGACAAAGTACTGCAAATTGGATTACTAACAACATAAATTTATTTTTTCACAGTTCTAGGGGCTAGAAGTCCAACACGCAGGTATCAGCAAGATTGCTTTCTTCTAAGGCCTGTTTAGTTTGCTGATGGCCATCTTCTCCTCCCTGTTTCTTTCCAGGGTGTTTCTTCCATGTGTGTCGGTGTCCTAATCTCTTCTTATAAGGACACTAAAAGGATAAGGGTCACCCCGATGGCCTTCTTTAATCTTAGTTACCTCTTTTTAAGGTCCTATCTCTAAATACATTCTGAGGTAACAGGGTTAGGACTTCAACATATGAATCTGGGGGACACATTTCAGCCCATAACACTAGATATTGCATAAGAATAATTTTTATTGCCTGGATTGGGCAAAACCCAGATGTTTTTCAAAAAAGACAAAGCCCATCCCATAATGTTAGGGTTATCTCGACAACTTCAGTGCTGAAGTCATACTTCCTTGCCCCTAATTCAGATCTGGCTCAAGTCTTTCTGTACTAGGTCCCTGGGAAATTGGCATTGCCATTAAATTCCAACTTGATCTCTCTGTGCTCTGTGGACTTAGAGTTTGTTTTGGTTTTTGTTTTTTAAAGTCAAGATGCTACGGGGCTTGAAAATATGATGGAGCCCTCCATTAGGATTCCCCTCAGGGTGACTTTAAGTGCAGTTGTGACCCAGCCGAAGCAAGTTCCCACCATAATCACAATCTCATGCCCAGTTTCTGGACGAGCAAAGACAGTTTTTGAGAACATAGCTTTAAGGATTGCCTTTTCCAAAATCCAGTGTTATAACACTCAGGAAAGTTATGGTGAAACTCTCATGCACTGCTAGTGCATTGAAGTGTGACTTAACAATAGCTCTCAAAAGTAAAAATGTGGAGCTCCTGGGTGGCTCGGTCTGTCAAGTGTCCAACTCTTGATTTCAGCTCAGGTCATGGTTTTGTGGCTGAGCTCCACAGAGAGCTATACGCTGAGCTTGGAGCCTGCTTCTGATCGTTTCCCTATGTCTCTCTCTATCCCTCACCTGCTTGCTCTTTCTCTCTTTCTTAAAAAATAAAAATAAATGCAAAAAACTCTCTAAAAAGTAAAAATGTAATATACATTTTGATTCTGAAATCTACTTCTGAGTACTTATCCTACAGAAAAGTGAATGTGTGTATATATTTGAGATTTTATATAGATAATGATACAGTAGATGTAGAAATTCATCCATTGCAGTAATAGCTATAACTTCAAAAGATGAGAAACAAATTTCCATCATAAGATGGTAGTCAAATTATTTTCACTTATGCATGTGATAGGAGAAGTATGTAGCTATTTAAAAAATAGGTGTATATACTGGTTTGTTTTTTTTTAAGTAGGTTGTGAGTCTTAAACTCATGACCAAGAGATCAAGAGTCACATGCTCTACTGACTAAGCCAGCCAGGTTCCCCTACACTACCATTTTTTATCATGGCTAGCTAGGTTATTCGGATCAACCCTCCCACTGAAAGCAATTAAAAATGGTAGATAGAGCATTAAATGTGTATATATATATATATATATATATATATATATATCCCTTAAGACAAGGAAGATCTGACAAATGAAAGATACTTGGCAAAAACAAAGAACTAGAGGAAAAAGTCTATAGTAACCTCTTATGTCCAGAGATAATTTGTCAATCCCAGCAGCTTTGAATTTATATTTGATGGAGTGAAAAAGAAATCAAAGCCATAAGCCCACCCCATATGGAGACTATAACCAAAAACCTCCACAATAAGAAGGGGTCACAGGGTAAAAGATGGAACCAGAAATAAAACCAACACTAACCCTAACCCCAGGGGAATGAAGGGAAAGTTGCCTTCATACTTGGCTGAGCAGTGGGGGGAAACCCCACCCTGAGACTTTTTTTTTAAGTTTATTTATTTTTGAGAGAGAGACAGAGAGACAGAGAGTGGGAAGACGCAGAGAGAGAGAGGGAGACAGAGAGAATCCCAAGCCAACTGACACTGTCAGCACAGAGCCCGATGCGGGGCTTAAACTCACAAACCTGGAGACCATGACCTGAACCAAAACCGAGAGTCAGGCGCCTAACCGGCTAAGCCACCCAGGCACCCCTGAGATTTTCTTTTTTTAACCACCAAGTGGCCCTGACAAAGATTTCTACTTCAAATTCACATCATGTGGGGGGTCCAAAGGAATGTTAAGTGGTAAAGTTAGCAAAGCATTCTCAGACTGACAGCACAGTTATTCATGTGGTAACAACAGAGATAATCCTCTCTAGAAGGGACACCTTTATTCTCAGCCTTAAAGAACCCCCACATATCAGTTTTCAAAGGCAGGGAGAAGCACACATGAAAAATAACCAAGCATGAAGGAAATTAGGCATCATGAGCAAGAACAGCAGAAATAACAGAAAGTAGAAATAGACCCACAAATAATCGAGGTACTGGAATTATTAGAAACAAGCTTGATACTGACTGCAGGTACAGAAAATGCACAAAGTGATCTAGCATATTTAGAAGTGAACTAAATTGAATCTCTAAAAATAAAACTACCAACTCAACTTAAAAATGCAATAGATGGGGGTTACAGCAGCATTAGACGGAAGAAAGTATCTGGAACATAGCAAAAGAAAAAAGTTGGGGGAAAATGGAAGAGATCAAAAGTCATGGAATATAGAGTGGTAAGGTCTAATATATATTTAATAGGAATTATATTTTTTAAAATTTTTTAAGTTTATTGATTTATTTTGAGAGAGAGAGACAGTGTGTGTGGAGAAGGGGTAGAGACAGAAGAAGACAGAGAATCCCAAGCCGGCTCCACACTGTCAGCACAAAACCTGATATGGGGCTTCAACCCATGAAACCACGAGCTCATGACCTGAGCCAGAACCAAGAGGAGGATGCTTAACTGACCAAGTCCCGCAGGCGCTCCTATTTTCTTTTTGTTTTTTTGTTTGTTTGTTTTATTTATTTAAGTAATCTCTACACCCAACATGGGGCTCGAACTCACAACCCCGAGATCAAGAGTCACATGCTCTACTGACTGAGCCAGCCAGGCGCCAGGTGCCCCGGAAATTATACTTTCTATGCAATGAAAGAAAATAGCTGCCAATATATTTTATATCTTTCTCAGCGAAAATAACTTTCCATAAAGACTTTCTAAAGTAACAAATACAGATAATTTATTACCAGTTGACTTTCATTCAGAGTAATTCTAAAGAAGGTATTGCAGTCAGAATGTAAGTGAGCTCAGATGGAAGGTTTGGGATGTCAGAAGGAGTGAGAGAGAGAGAGAGAAAGAGAGAGAGAGGACATAAGAATGACAAGCAGAAATGGGAAAGAGTGGTTGGAAAAATGTCTGGGGAAGCCTAGACGCCTGCAGCATCTTCTTTCTCTGTTCCACACAACTTTTGGAGCGCCTAACAAGTGCCTAACTCCAGAATTAGTTATAACACAAGGGAAACCACCAGTGAGAAACTGAGATAACGGGACAGGGACGTCACTCTGTAGACACAGGAGGGGGTAGTTGTCGAACATCCTGAGCTCCTAATGTGACAAAGGGAATGAAGATGAAATGAACTCCAGTAACACTACTGAAAATAGCAGGACCAACCTATAGAAAATTGGCCATCAATCTGGATGATGAATAAGCAAAACACTTCAGTGCTTATATGAAAATAAGAGAGTGAAGAGATACAGATGTCTTCTTTACCTCAATTTGGCCTCAGTTCTCCCGGTCCCAAACCCCACTTGTCAGTGGATCCTGAAGTGAAGTCTTTCTGTGATTGACTCTCAGCTGCCCATTTACTTAAGAATATCTTCTCCAGTGACCAGAATGCTTGCATTCACTTTTAAGGTCATCTGATGCCAGAATTAAGACTTTTTGTTATATATATCCACATGGTCCAATAATCTTTGAGTTATCTAGGGGCACCTGGGTGGCTCAGTCGGTTGAGCCACCAACTCCAGCTCAGGTCATGATCCTGTGGCCCATAGGTTCGAGCCCCGCATCAGGCTCTTTGTTGACAGCCCAGAGCCTGGAGCCTGCTTTGGACTCTGTGTCTCCTTCTCCCTCTCTGCACCTCCCCCACTCACACTCTGTCTCTCTCTCTCTCTCTCAGAAATAAATATTTTTAAAAATTTAAATAATCTTGGGGCGCCTGGGTGGCTTAGTCGGTTAAGCGTCCGACTTTTGCTTAGGTCATGTACTCGCGGTTCGTGGGTTCAAGCCCCGCGTCGGGCTCTGTGCTGACTGCCAGCTCAGAGCCTGGAGCCTGTTTCAGTCTACGACTCCCTCTCTCTCTGACCCTCCCCTGCTCACGCTGTGTGTCTCTCTCTCTCCTAGAAATAAATAAAAAACATTTAAAAAAAAAAAACTTTATTTTATCTCTTTAATTTTGTTTATTTGTAATTTAGTATAGTTGACAGTTACATTAGTTTCAGGTATAGGACACAGCAATTCAGCATCTACATGTTATGCTGCATCTGTATGTTATGCTATGCTCACCACAAATGTAGCTACCATCTGTTACCACTTAATGCTATTCAANCGACTCCCTCTCTCTCTGACCCTCCCCTGCTCACGCTCTCTCTCTCTCTCTCTCCTAGAAATAAATAAAACATTAAAAAAAAAATTTAAATAATCTTTAAAATTTAATTAAAACTATTGTTTCCCCTTCTCTGAAAACTCTTAAAGACTTAGACTGAACAACATGGTGCCTCACAGAGGGGTCATCTCCTGGGTTCTTAGAGTGCTGACATAAATCTAAACCATATATGCCCCCCTCCCTTCAGTTGCACACTCCCTGCCTCCTGCCACTCTGCCACAAACAACCTAAGCCCCTCCCTGTTGCCTCTGCTTGAAGTGACCCCTCCGGAGCCTACAGTCGAATTCCCTGCAGAAATTGAGATAAGCTGCCACCAGGGTGACCAACTAGGCTGTCCCAGTTTGCCCAGGACGATTCCAGTGTGGACACTAAACATCTCATCTCTAAGGACATGTTAGTCCCAGGAAAACTGGGGCAATGGGCCACCCTATCTGCCACCAGTTCACTGTTCTCTCCTCTTAGCGCCAAGATGATTTCAAATCATGAAAACACCTGGGACACCTGGGTGGCTCAGTCAGTTAAGCATCCGACTTTGGCACAGGTAGGAATCTTGCCGTGTGTGAGATTAAGCCCCTCGTTGGGCTCTGGGCTGACAACCTGCCTCGGATTGTATGTCTCCCTTTTTCTCTGCCCCTCCCCTGCTCATGCTCTATCTCTCAAAAATAAAAATAAATGTTAAAAAAATTTTTTTTAATTTGTGAAAAAATAAACCTGGCCGGATAGAAGCCAAAAAATATCAAATAGCATGTAGGAGATGATGGCCACATGCTAGACATTCTCCTAAGTAGCCTCATTTAGCTTGCAACAATAATTTTATTTCGACTCCATATCACTGATGAGAAAACTGAGACCCAGGGAAGTTAGGCTACTTGCCCAAGATTATAGAACTAGTATGGGGTAGAGCTGAGACTCGAAGCCCAGTAGTCTGACTTCAGAGAACTCATGCTTACCTACCACACTACACGGCCTTTGGCTACTATGTTACCCCAAAATATGCACCCTCTTCTGCCATTTCTTCTTTCTGTTGTCCCTGTTATTTATGTCTTGGCTCTGCGTCCATTATACACCTGTCCTTTAGTTCTATTCTACTCTTCATTCATTCATTCAACACATTTTTGGTGTGGCTGCTATGTGCTAAGGTGCCTTCAAGAGTTTGGAGTCTGGAGGGGGTACCAGACATTTAAATATCAGAATGCAGAAATTCTAAAACTTTCTCAGTTCACGGAGCCTTTAGCGTAATATTATACTAATAATATTAGTAATATTTCACAGTGTCTCTATATCAAAAGAAATATCTAATAGTTTTATTTATTAGTTTAGTTCCAAACAATTTCATAGCAGTAGTTTATGTAGTACATATGTCTTTGGTTTCCCTCAAGAATGAAAAGGATTTGGGGTGCGTCTTGATTTCAGCTCAGGTCATGATCCCATGGTTCCTGAGCTTAAGTCCTGCATCCAGCTCTGTGCTGACAGCGCAGAGCCTGCTTGGGATTTTCTCCCTCCCTCTCTCTATCTCTGCCCCTCCCCAGCTCTCTTTCTTTCTCAACATACATAAATAAACATTAAAAAAAAAAAAAAAGAATGGCAAGGGTTCTGTAGTGGCTTCTACTATGCCTCTCTGGGGCACCTAGCCACAGTTTGAGAACTGTTGTGGGCAGTGTGGTTAAGTACTCAGCACCCAGAGTTAGTTGCTGGGGTTCAAATTGTGGCCCTTCCTATACATCGGGAGCTCAGACACATAATGATGGCTCCCTGAGCTTTAGCTTTCCTCATTATAATGGTAGCAATCTCCTAAGGCTATCACAAAAAGCTAATGAGAGTATGTAAACCCCAAAAAACAGTTTATCATTTAATCTCTAGAATGTAAGTTCATCTGGGTGGAGATCTGTATTATATTTCCAATGCCGTTTTGTTTTTGTTTTGTTTTTTGCTTTTTTATTTCCCCTATTTTAAAAAACCACAAAGAGGGCAGTCCCGAGAATAACGTAATTAACGGGGGCAAACCACAAAGGCAGTTAAATTTCTACAACATGTACAAAGCAGGAACAGGATCTCTGCTTTAGACTGAATGCTTGTGTCCCTCAAAATTCATGTTGAAACCTAATCCCCAGTGCGATGGTATCTGGAGGTGGGGCCTTTGGGAGGTTAAGTCATGAGGGTGGAGCCCCAATTGTGGGATTAGTGGCATTATGCAAGAGACCTCAGGGGGCACCTGGGTGGCTCAGTCTGTTGAGCATCTGATTTTGGCTAAGGTCATAATCTCACAGTTCATGAGTTTGAGCCCCTCATTGGGCTCACTGCTGTGAGCACAAAGCCCACTTCAGATCCTCTGTCTCCTTCTTTCTCTGCCTCTCCCCCATTTGTATTCTCTTTCAAAAATAAATATTTAAAAAAAGAGACAGAGAGAAAGAGAAGCCTCAGAGAGCTCTTTCACCTGCTCTGCGAGGACACATGAAAAAGCATCATCTATGAACCCCTGAATTGAGCAGTGCCATGATCTTGGACTTTCCAGTCTCCAGAATGCCGAGAAATAAATTTCTGTTTAAAAGACACCCAGCCTGGGGCTCCTGGGTGGCTCAGTTGGTTAAGCGTCCAAGTCTCTTGGTTAAGCAACCAAGTTGGTTAAGCTCAGGTCACAGTCTCACAGTTTGTGAGTTTGAGCCTGGCGTCAGGCTGTGCCAACAGCTCAGAGCCTGGAGCCTGCTTCGGATTCTGTGTCTCCCCCTCTCTCTGCCCCTCCCCCACTTTCCCTCTTTCCCTCTCTCACACTCAAAATTAAATAAAACTTAAAAAAAAAAAAAAAAGCCACCCAGTCTATGGCATTCTGGTGTGACAGCCCAGATAGACTGAGACAGCCTCAACACAGCTGGGGTGCCTGGGTGGCTCAGTGGGTTAAGTGTCCGACTCTTGGATTTGGTTCAGGTCATGATCTTATTTAAAGCCAGGCTCTGTGCTGACAGCACAGAGCCAGTTTGGGATTCTCTCTCCTTCTCTCTCTGCCCCTCCCTTGCTCTTTCTCAAGCACAATCTCTGTCTCTATCTCTCTGTCGCTCTCTAGCTCTCAAAATTAATTAATTAGTTTAAAAAAAAATAAGTCTGTTTCCAGTTCCTGGTTAGAAGCCTCACCTTCAGGGCACCTGGGTGGCTTAGTCGGTTAAGCGTCCGACTTTCGCTTAGGTCATGATCTCTCTGTTTGTGGGTTTGAGCCCCGCTTCGGGCTCTGTGCTGACTGTCAGCTCAGAGCCTGGAGCCTGTTTCAGTCTGTGACTCCCTCTCTCTCTGACCCTCCCCTGCTCACGCTGTCTCTCTCTCTCTCTCCTAGGAAAAAAAAAAAAAAAAAGCCTCACCTTCATTAGGAGTACGAAGGAGGCGTGTAACCCTCGGTACTTGCACTCCTGACACCTGCTATATCCTTTGTAAGCAAGTTTTTATTTTCCTGGCCCTTTTTCCGTGGGTTCTATCAGTGACTCCTTCCTGTGCTATATTAAGGTTTTAGCAGGTGGACTCAGAGGCCAGACGACATGGGGAAGGTTGGAGGAGAGAGATCCTCGAACAGCCCTATTCCCTCTGGGAGACTTAAATGCAGCCCTTGTCCTGAGATGCTAAGGCCCTTCTCCTACTCCCACCAAGATGTGCTGGATTATTCTCTCCCACAGCCTTCCGCTCTCCGTAGGCCCTCTCTGATGAGGCTCCTATATGTCATTTTGTTAGTTTATTTTTTTAGCCTACAATTTGGTTTTTAGTACATTCACAAAGTGGTGCAACTATCACCACTGCTTCCAGAACATTTGTATTCTCCCCACAGTAAACCGTTAGCATCCCCGTTGCCTCCTTCCTCCAGTCCCTGACAACCACGAATCAATCTACTTTCTGTCCCAATAGATTTATCTATTAGGGACATTTAATTTAAGGGAGTCATAATATATGCGGTCATTTGTGACTGACTTCTTTCTTTCAGCACATTTTCAAGGTTCGTCATTGTTGCAGCGTGTATTAATAATTCATTCCTGGGGCACCTGGGTGGCTTAGTCAGTTAAGTGTCCAACTTCAGCTCAGGTCATGATCTCACGGTTCGTGGGTTTGAGCCCCGCATAGGGCTCTGTGCTGACTGACAGCTCAAAGCCTGGAGCCTGTTTCGGATTCTGTGTCTCCATCTCTCTCTGACCCTCCCCTGCTCGCGCTGTCTCTGTCTCTCAAAAATAAAAATTTTAAATAGTAAAATAAATTTTAAAAAATAATTCATTCCTTTTTATCATTGAATAACATTCTATTATATGGATATACCGCATTGTGTTTATCCATTCGTCAGTTGATGGACATTTGGGTTCTTTCCACTTTTTGTCTATTATGAGTAACGCTGCAGTGAAAATTCATGTACAGTTTTTGTAGGGGCATATATTTTCAATTTTCATTCCTATTTCTCATAGATCTTTCTCATATTTCAATCCAACACTTAGGCGTGGAACTGCAGGGTCATTATAATTCCATGTTAACATTTTGAGGAGCTCTCAAACCGTTTTCCAAAGTGGCTACACCTTTCTACATTCCCACTAGTAATGTATGAGGGTTCCAGCTTCTCCACGTGTTATTTTCTGGTTTTTTTGTTTTGTTTTGTTTTTTATTTTGGAGAGACAGAGAGAGAGGAAGTGGAGGAAGGGCAGAGAGAGAGGGAGAGAGAGAATCTCAAGCAGACTCCACAGTCAGCACAGAGCCTAGCTCGGGGCTTGATCCCACCAACCAGGAGATCATGACCTGAGCAAAAATCAGGAGTCAGATACTTAACCGGCTGAGCCACCCAGGCGCCCTAAGGGCTTTTTTGTTTGTTTGTTTGTTTGTTTTTGTTTTAAATCATAGCCATCTTAGTGAGTGTAATGTGGTATCTCATTGTGGTTTTGATTTGCATGTTCCTTTTTTTTTTTTTTTTTTAAAGTTTGGGGGGTTTTCTAATTTTTTAAATGTTTATTTATTTTTGAGAGAGAGAGTGAGCTTGTGAGTGGGAGAGAGGCAGAGACAGAGAAAGACAGAGGATCCAAACAGCCTCCACACTGTCAGCGCAGAGCCCGGTGTAGATCCAAACTCACGAACCGTGAGATCCTGACCTGAGCCAAAGTTGAACACCTAACCAACTAAGCCACCCAGGCGCTCCTGCATGTCTTTTTTTTTAAGACTTTTTTTTTGTATTTTAAAAAATAATCTCTACACCCAATGTGGGGTTTGAAGTCAACCCCAAGATCAAGAAGCTGTAAGCCCCACCGACTGAACCAGCCAGGTGCCCCTTGATTTGCAAGTTTCTGAAAACTAATGATTTTGAGCATCTTTTCAAGTACCTATTGGCCATTGCTTTGGGGAAATACCACTCCAACTACTCTGTTTCTTTTAAAATTGGAGCATTCATTAATTGTTGAGTTGTAAGAGTTTTTAATAAACCCTGGATACAAATTCCTTATCAGATATATGATTTGCACACATTTCCTCCCATTTTGTGAATGACCTATACCTTCTCTCGATGATGTCCTTTCAAGTACAAAGATTTATTTAATTTTGATTTTGATTAAGTCCAGCTTATCTTTTTTTTTTTCTCTGCTGTTGCTTGTGCTTTTGGAGTCAAATCCAAGAAACCACTGCATAATTCAAGGTCATGAAGGCCTTGCTTCTATGTTTCTCACATGAGGTTTATAGTTTTGGCTCTTATATTTAGGCATTTAATTCATTTTGTATTAATTTTTGTATATGACATGAGGTAGAGGTCCAACTTCATTCTTTTCAGGTAGCTATTATTAGGCAATTTTCCCAATACCATTTGTTGTAAAGACTATTATTTCCCCCATTGAATTGCCTTGGCCCCTTGTTGAAAGTCACTTGACCATACACATAAGGGT
Source organism: Hyaena hyaena (assembly GCF_003009895.1). NCBI lineage: Eukaryota > Metazoa > Chordata > Mammalia > Carnivora > Hyaenidae > Hyaena > Hyaena hyaena. The sequence continues at coordinate 2,826,668 of NW_024080672.1, read as the reverse complement.
TTGTTTTCAGGCCTCTCAATTTTTCTTTTTTCTTTTTTTCCTCCCTCCAGTTTTATTAAGAAATATGGGTTCTCAATTCTATTGCACTCATCTATATGTATCCTTATGTTGTACCACACCTGCCTGGTTAATGTAAATTTGTAGTAAGTTTTAAAATTGGGAATAATTAGTTCTCCAAGTTTCTTCTTCTTTTTTTTAATGTTTATTTATTTTGAGAGAGAGAGAGAGAGAACATGAGCAGATAGGGGGGTGGGGGTGGGGGGGAGAGAATCCTAAGCAGGCTCTGAGCTGTCAACACAGAGCCAGATATAGGTTTGAACCTATGAACTGTGAGATCATGACTTGAGCTGAGATGAAGAGTTGGAGGCTTAACCCACTGAGAGCCACCCAGGGGCCCCTCCAAGTTCCTTTTTCTTTTCAAGATTGTTTTGACTATGCAAGACCCTTTAAATTCCCATGTAAATTTTAGGATCACTTTGCAAATTCCTGCAAAAAGACTGGTACTTGGGATTTTGATAGGAATTAAGCTGATCCATTTGGGTAGTATTGTGATAGATCGAATTGGGGAGTATTTCCATCTTAACAATCTTAGGTCTTCCAATGAGATGTTTTTCCACTTAGATCTTTTCGAATTTTCATTGAATAATGTTTAATTTCATAGTCTTCTGTGTCCACACCTTGCTTTTTGTTGTTAAATTTATTCCTAAGTATTTTGTTCTTTTTGATGCTATTGTAAACAGGATTGTTTTCTTATTTTTATTTTTAATTATTCATTGCTAATGCATAGAAGTACAATTGACTTTTTGGATATTGATCCTATAGCCTGCAATTTTGCTGAACTCCTTTATTAGGTGTGTGTGTGTGTGTGTGTGTGTGTGTGTGTGTGTGTGTATGAATTCCTTAGAGTTTTCTGTGTATGAGATCATGTCATCTGTGAATAAACAACTGGCTTTTGAATGTTGAATCTACCAGCCAAAAGTCCTGCTTGTGTTGGATTGGAGGAAGTCTTGCCAATGAACAGCAAGATGCCCACCATGTTATTCAAGAGAAAACAAGGGAGTTTCCATCTTACGGGAATTTGCTGGAATGTTCAATTAAGCAGCTGTTCTGAACAGAAGACTTTTTGCCCCAGGGGACAATTGGCAATGTCTGAGGACATTTTTGGTTGTCCCCGCTTGGGTAGGAAGGGCACAATTGATACTAACATCTATTATATAAGAGCCAGGGATGCTGCTAACCATCCTATAATACACAGGACAGACCCCCAACTCCTCCTCGAACAAAGAACTGTCTGGCCAACAAATGTCAATAGTGCCAAGGCTGATACAAAAAACCCCCCTGAATTAAAGGTAGAATTTCCCAAAATGTTCTCCTCTCTCGTGGGGGCTTCAGCTGCTCTTCTCAAATCTGTAGGATTCTAAAGAAGTTGGGAATGATTTCTCAGGGCTGCCTGATGGAGGCGCAGACAGAGTCCCAGGCCCTGGGTCAGCAAGCCCATGAACAAGGGGACCAAGTAGTGCACTATCTTCGGCAAGGCAGAGAATGACGCTCAGCCTAGAACACATTGCAACGGCCTCTGTGTTAGTGGTCCTGTGTAATAATCACTAAGGCACATGGGGCGCCTGGATGGCTCAGTTACCTTAGTGTAATCGACTCTTAGTTTCGGCTCAGGTCGTGATCTTGTGGTTCCTGAGTTCGAGCCCCACGTCAGGCTCTGCGTTGGCAGCGCCGAGCCTGCTTGGGATTCTCCTCTTCCTTTCTCTGACCCCCCCCCCACCTCTCTCTCTTAAAGTAAATAAACAAGTATTTTAAAAATAATAATTACTAGGGCACCAACAGAGGATGTTCGGTGTTGCGGAGCTTGATGCTTAAACAACTGGTGGCAGGAAAGCGTTTTAACCAAGCAATAGAGCACGAGGCCCAGGGCCTTGGTAGGGGGACCCAGGCAAGTTTCAGGGCCCCGAAATGTCATTCACTTTAGGATAAATCTGCCTCAGAGCACAAGTGATGCAGACTGTAGTGAAGCCACCTGATAATTGCTTCATCCTTCCTGCTTTTCTGAAGAGCTTTTTAGCTCATTTGCATTAAGGGAGCTACAAGCAGTATGGTGTGTTTTCTTTTCTTGCTCATTTTGTTTTAAACTTTTTCTTTGGTGAAAACAATCTAAAGTTCTGCAGCTTGGCTTTGAGATCGAAGCTGACAGTTGCAGAGAGATAAACAACCACCCCATGCACTTACAAGCAGGTGCGAAGTGGTTAGTCAGGACAACAAATGGCTTTGATGATATATATTCCCAAATGTTGCATGACGAATTTAGTACTTAAGAAGTAGGCTTTGCAATACAAATGAGTCAGGTAACACATACTACAATAAAAGCAGCAAAATGTACATTTTTATAGTTCAAAACATTTTTTCTAAAAGACTGTTTTTAAGTCCTCTCTATACCCAACGTGGGGCTTGAACTTACAACCCTGAGATCAAGAGTCCCACACTCCACCTGCTGAGCCAGCCAGATGCCCCTCAAAAACACTATTATTTTATGTTTATGTAGTACTTTGTATCTGCTGAGTGTTTTCCAAGCTTTATTTCTTTTAATGGTCTGGTGAGGACAGTCCTGGTAGGTATCAGACATTTCAGAGATGGGGGGAAAGGCGGAAAGGCTACCAAAAAAGGATGCAGAGGCAGGAAGAGGGAAATGCTATAGGAGGACAAGACTCAAAGGATAGTGGAGGAATCCAAAAGAAGTCACCACCAAGATGGCTGCCATCGTCACCTCCACAGAGACCTGCATTTTCAGGCAGTGGAGATGAGGTGTCTTTCAGAGTTGAAGAGGGAGAGTATCAGAATCAAGGGAAAGACAAATTGCTTGTCTCAATTATAAATAAGTACATGGGACACGGAGAGGTGGAATTTGGCCAAATTTATGAACGACCCGGCTGCAGCTAACTGCCATAGGAGTGTAGAATTCCCTCTGTCTGTGTCAGAGAGGAAAAGCCAGTCTCTCTGCCTGCAAATTCCCTTAGTGCCACCGTCCCATGCAGGGTCCAGGGAGGGCAGCTGGGGTCCTGGACCTGAGCCAGAGCAGCCAAGGGTAGGTCACATCTGTCTCACTGCCCAGCAAGACCCAGGTGGTCTCCTGCAGACCACTGAACTCCCCCACGGTCAATTCAGAACCAAGTGAACATTTCATTTCTATCCAAGGGGCTGAGATTCCAGCATTAGATTTATCTGTGTTTAAATGATAGCAATGGCTGGCATTTCGTCTTCATTAAGCACCACACCCTGTTCTAAGCACTTACAGACATGAACTCATTTAAACCTCACAATAACCCTGTGAGATATGTACTTATTTGACAGATGAGAAGTAAGGGCGAGGAGGGGTCGGGGAAGATGACCAAAGTCCCACAGCTAGTAAGTAGCTGAGTTCGTATTTAAACGTCACGCAGCCTGACTTCAGAGTCTGTGCTGTAATCTCTCTAATGCCTTATGAAGGGCCTTTGAAATGCTTTCTCATTTTTTTTACAAATAAAATACCAATGAACACTTCAATATTTCAATGGCATGAGAAGAATGGACAGTGAGCAGTCTATTTTTAAAGATGGGAAAATAACTTCTATATTCGTGCCTCCAGGACCCTTCACAGACTACATGGGCTTCTTTCCTGCTCCTAAATTGCCTTGAAACTTACTACTGTATGGGTCATTTTCTGTTACAGTTAGTTGGCATTCCTTAGGCAAGTTCAGGAAACACTTCTGACTTCCCCTATTGATTTGTGACCTACCTGAGACAGGGACCTTTAAAACAAAATCATCATCTAGTGTCTTGTACAAGGAAGGCATTCAATAAATGTTATTGAGTTAATGGAATTGACTTAAATGCAGTCCAGGCGATGGGGAGGTTCTAACTTGACAGAGAATGAAAGAACTACGATGAAGGAATTCTTCCTTATCTACACTATCTAATGTGATGGCCACTACCACATGGGGCTGCTGGGTACTTGAAATGTGGCTAGTGTGACTGAGGACCTAAATATTTAATTATATTTAATTTTGATTAACTTTCAATTTAAATAGCTGCAGCGTTATAGTGTTAGATTTTAACCATATAAATGAATTCAGGTCCATACTTCTAAAACCATTGCCTGAGATTCAGAGCCTTTGTCACAGTCAAGGATGTAGCCTAGCCATCATAGATGAATGCAATCATAGCTAGATTCACTCAAAAGAGAGTAAAATGCTATTACCTTCTAAATGGTTTTATGATAATCGTGCATTCACGGTATCTCAAGTAGAATACAGTTTTTAAACATTACCATGACAAAGATCTGTCAAAATTTTATTTATATATTAACATTTATTTATTTTTGAGAGAGAGAGACAGAGCACAAGCGGGGGAGGGGCATATAGAGAGGGAGATATAGAATCTGAAGCAGGCTTCAGGCTCCGAGCCATCAGCACAGAGCCCTACGCAGGGCTCCAACCCACAAACTGTGAGATCATGACCTGAACCACATTCGGGTGCCTAACGGATTGACCCACCCAGGCGCCCCCCAAAATCACAAACGTACATACATTTGAAACTGCAATTCATTTTCTAGGAACTGCTTGTATTCTGATGCACACTGTAAGGCCTACATACAAGGATAGTCAAGAATACACTGCTCTTAATAATAGCAAAAGACAATCAAAAAGTCCATATGGAGCAAGCGGATAATAAAAACTGCGGTAAGAAGAACAATGCCCCCCCCCCCAAACATGTTCACAGGCTAATCCCTGGATTCTGTGAATATGTTACCTTAAATGCAAATGGGACTTTCAGATGTAATTTAGTTACGTATCTTGAGGTGGGAGAGAAGATGCTGGATTATCCAGGGGCACCTGATGCAATCACAAGAGGGAGGCAAATGGGTCAGAGTGAGTGAAAACGATACGTGATGACAGACACAGAGGCAGGTGATAGGATTGCTGACTGGGGCCACGAGCCAAAAAAATGGGGTGGCCTTACGAAGCTGGAAAAGGCACCAACGTGGATTCTGCCTATAGCCTCCAGAAAGAGTGTGGTCCTGACAACACCTTGCTTTTAGCCCAGCGAGGCCAATTCTGGACTTTTGACCTCCAAAACTCTAAGATATTGAGTTTATAGGAATTTATAACAGGAACAATAGGAAACAAGCATAGGTACTTTCATATATAGTGGAACGCTATTCCTTAAAGAAGGAAAAATGCCTTCATGTTTTCATATGGAAAGATCTCCAAGATAATGAAGATGAGAAATGAAATGAATTAAATGAATGAAATGAAAAAAATCAAGGTCCAAGACCATGTGTGCATCATGGCACAAAGGATGTGCGCACGGGCCTGTATTTCTGGGAGGCAGAACAAAAACTTAGCAACAGCAATTGCCTTGGGGAAGGGGCCCCCTGGAGAAGGGTTCGTCAGTGTCAGAAGGGAGACTTACTTTTCACAGTGTGCTTCTCAAACCTGGACCATGCGGTGAGAATTGTCACTTTTTAGAAAAATCCATTCCCACACCAAATTTGTTGGGAGACAAGATGAATCAACAACACGGAGCCCTCCTGACATTTTGCAGGTGTGTCTCTCTGAACTGCAGGGAAGGGTAGATAAAGTCCCCCGAGCGATTAGCTGCTGGGTGTGAGGATGGCTAAAACGTGCTCCAGAGCAGCCAGACTTGAAGGTCAGATGGAGGCTGAGAGAAGAAGTTCAAGGTCACGGTGGAAAAAACAGACACTGACTTCCTAGTCCAGAATTAGACCATTCGGAAGGGAGAGATCGCACTTGTTTCTCAAAGAATGCTGAGAAGAAAGTGTCAGAAGGGGACTTTAGTTTTGGAAGCCAGGAACCTAGACCAGGAATCGAAGGTGGTGAAGCTGGAGCTAATTATTAAGTGTGGATTGCAGAAAGAAGGAAATGATTCGCTGCTACTCCCTCACCCTGGCATGGTTAGCACCAAGGCCAGCAAAGTATTGGCTCTGGAGGCTCCCTCTGTGGATAGGACACTCGGTCAGTCGCTAGTAAAGTGCCTCCCTTGACCCAGTGCATTTCCCTGAGGAGCCTGGGGGCCCCGACCAATGTGGTCCAGGGAAGAAGGAGCCTCCCAGTGGGGACCGATGGGAGTTAGCTCTGGGAAATGCGAAGGAGTGGATTTTCAGGTTAGGTTTGACATGTGAAGAAATGACCTGTAGGCCTGACATCAGGGAAGTAAGGTGATGATGACCTCTGACCCTTTGGATCCAGAGTTTCTCAAAGCAAAGGAAGAAAAGGAGAGAAATCTCTAGGTCCTCAAAAGCACACAAAAGCATGGGGCACCTGGGTGGTGCAGTGGGGAAGCATCTGACTTCAGCTCAGGTCATGATCTCAAGGATCGTGAGTTCGAGCCCCATGTTGGGCTGTGTCCTGACAGCTCAGAGCCTGGAGCCTGCTTTGGATTCTGCCTCCCTCTCTCTCTCTGCTCCTCCCCTCCTCACACTCTGTCTCTGTCTCTCAAAAATGGATAAATGTAAAAAAAAATTTTTTTAAAAAGCACCCAAAAGCAGTTACTTAACATTTGAATCATTTAATCTTCCTAAACCTCAGTTTATCTGTAAAAAGGAATAAATAATGGTATTTCTGTGGCAAAGGTTAACAGGGCTTGTCACTATGTGCTTGGCAAATCTTGTGGCACTCTTTATGTTAATTTCAATTATGTTATTAGCTCCCTTAATCTCTAGGAGAGCTTCATCAGGCAGGTTTGTCATTATTCCCATTTTACAGATGGAGAAACTGAGGTACAGAGCACTTAGGCAGCTTGCCAAGGTTGTTCACAAATTCAGTAGCAGAGGCAAGACTTTACCACAGGCGATTTTGTAATGTTGGTTTTATGCTTAACCATTAAGCCATACACCTCTTGTAGTAAATAGAAAACAGTGGTAGCTATTGTGATAAGGACTGCAATGTAAAGGTACCATTTGAAAAATGTATTTATTTATATTTGAGAGAGCACAAGTGGGGGAGGGGAAGGGGGGAGCGCAGAGCCCGATGCAGGGCTTGAACCCACAAACTGAGAGACCATGACCTGAGCCAAAGTTAAGAGTCAAATGCTTAACCGACTGAGCCACCCAAGTGCCCCAACATACCATTATTTAGTCCCACCTTACAGGAAAATAAACTGAAGTTTAGAAAGATTAAGTAATTCAAATGTTCAGTAGTTGTGCTACTGTGACCTGATGTATGGAGCTCAGGTGCCCCCACCAAAGGGATTCAGACAAATATCACTGGTCCATCTGCCCCGTGACAGGTTCTGTATGGCTGGGGGCCTAGGGGGCGCAGAGAAAAGGGAGCACCGAAGCATGGCTGGAAAGGCGACAGGTCCAGGGACAGCACTAGGTGCTCTGTGTGGCTGGGGCCCCTTCTGTGCTCCCAGGGTAGAAAAGGCCTGAAGGGGCCGATGTGGCCCCAGCGCAGGGGCCAATGCAGAGTGGCACCATGACAGCCCAGAGATTCTAGAAAAGCCATAGAATTCTTTAGCTGAGGCTGCCAGGGGCCAACGTTGAGCCAGCAGGAAGAAAAGCCATTACAGGGCCCTCAGCCATTCCCTGTCTTCTTTGGGTCGAAAGGAGAGATGTGAGATCTGGGACTCAGAATAGGAGTCTCCGTCCTTATTTGCACTCTGCCTGTGCCCTAGCGAGGTGGCCTGGGGGACACCTGCTGCTGCTCATGCTGACATGGATGACACTCTGAGAGGGCTCTTTGAGTTAAATGTAGTTTGAAAAGCTGGCTCCATCCAGCTCAGCTTCAGAAACCACAAAAGAGTGAAAGTTTAAAGCCACACCATTACCAAAATGAAACTAGTACTAAGAGGCATGGAGCAGGTGATTAACTTAATAACTGGCAGAATGTAGAAAATGTTCTTGTTTTGGAAGTAGGTCCATTTCTTTGCCACACTAGTAGGTCAGACTTGCTTCAGTTCGAACTCATTTCTTTCTTCTTTTTCTCTTCCTGCCTTAATCTTGAGTTTGCTTTAGAGTTGTGCATCTATAAAATTGCTTCTGGAAGTTTTTCCCTTTATTTATTTTTAAAAATTTGTTTTTAATGTTTTATTTATTTCTGAGAGAGAGAGAGAGAGAGAGAGAGAGAGAGCATGAGCAGGGGAGGGTAAGAGAGAGAGGGAAACACAGAATCTGAAACATGCTCCAGGCTCTGAGCTGTCAGCACAGAGGCCGACGCAGGGCTCGAACCCACAAACCATGAGATCATGACCTGAGCCCAAGTTGGACGCTCAACTGACTGAGCCACCCAGGCGCCCCTGGAAGTTGTATTTACAAAAATGTTTCAGTATGCAGTTGACCTGTTTTGGCGTCTATAAATGTTTTTTATTGACATGCTTTTACTTTTATTAATCAAATGCTGCTATGGGGAAACAAAATAAAAACAGAGGGGTGGAGAAGATGGAGCGAGGGATCTGTAGATTGAGTGGGAATGATACCTCCCACAGTGATCTTTTGTGTTGTTCTCCTGACAACCTCTCACTACTGGGGGTGGTGTTGGGTGGGGCTGGGAGCTAGGAAAACCATCCCAAGTCCAAGCCAGGTGCACCGAGAAGGTGTTTATGGGCTGATCACAGAACAATATACACTTGCCAAAAGATCTCACTATTTAGATTCAGGGGGCCTAATTAAACAGGGAGTCCTACAAGGCCCAGTGTAAAGGCAGGAAGAAGCCTATATTTGTTCCAGCATATTGCCATGGCTCTCTCCTTTCTGCCATGGCAACAGGGTAATAGCTCCGTTATGATAGCTCTCAGACCTCAACCTTTGCTTCTTCCCTGTGGACTTCCCAATACTACCTCGGAGTAGGAGAAGTTGCTGTCCCACCCAGTCCCTGGCTTTGTCGTGGAAAATTCAGCTTGGGGGAGGCTTTAAAGCTTACTCTTTCAATATCCAAGCCAGGCAAGCTGAATGAGTTCTACCCATCTCTGTTGTATGGCTTCTGTTCAAAGACAATTGTAAAATGTTGAACAAATCAAATAAAGGATTATACGGAATGAATATTTAGAATACCAGAATTGCATTTGACTGTGAGTAATACAGAGAAGCAGTGGTTTACATAATGTAGGAATTAATTTTTCTCACAAAATGAGAATTCCAGAGCGGGGCAGTCCAGACATGTTGTGGCAGTTCTGGGATATCATCCTAGAGCGTGACCCTTATCCTCACGTTCATAAGATAGCTGCCGGAGTTCCAGCTATCACATCGTGTTCTTGGAAAGCAGAAAGAAAGAAGGGCCAAGTGGAAATGGTGCCCAGTGGTTGAGTCAGTATGGTTTTTAAGAAGCTTTCCCAGAAGCTCCACCTAACAGCTTCACTCATATCTCAGTAGCAAGAACTTACTTAGTTCTGTGGCTACCCGTCCCTTCAAGGGAGTCTGGGAATGTTGGGTTTAATCAGGACACAATGCTTCCCTTGACAAAAATCTGATCAGGAGCGAGGCGATAAGAAACACTGGGTAGGTACTTAGGAATCTCTGCCACAAGAGGTCTGTGAATGGATGAAAATGTGAGTTGTTGGAAATACCACATATGGAGAAGAAAAAAGCCCACAGAAGAAGCCAGAATTTCCTGAGGTCTGTTCATTAGCTTCTGAAGGCTGGCAGATAGTACTGACAGATAATAATACCACTAATCTAGCATATATGAAAGCCTACACAATAGGAGGTGAAAGACATTGAGTTGAGAACAAAGAAATCATTTCATGAGGTTGCCACTCCCTACCCCAAGGACGGAACCCATGAAAGGTAATATAGGATTAAATTAGGTACTACTTGGATGAGCATGCAGAATTTTGTCAGTTTGAATGTTTGTTTTTTCAGTAAATCCATATTTAACTGAGAATTTTATGTCAGTTCAACGTATGTCAACTCTCTCCACCATTTTCAAGTAAACGCTTCATGTTTTACAAGCTGGTGCCATTGGTTAACTAAGCCTAATGTAATTACTTTTTCAGATAACTGAAACATTCTTTCAAGCGACAATTAACAGAAAATTACCAATTGTTAGTGGAGATCTTATGAAACCTTACTGCCTGTTTCATCAACATTTACTAAATAATGGAATGGAATATTTTTTTAATGTTTATTTATTTTGAGAGAGAGAGATAAAGAGTGAGCAGAGGAAGGGCAGAGAGACGGGGAGAGAGAGAATCGCAAGCAGGCTTCACAGCTGTCCACGCAGACCCCGATGTGGGGTTTGAAGTCATGAACCGTGAGATGGTGACCTGAACAGAATCAGGGGTCGAACACTCAACTGACTGAGCCACCCAGGGACCCCTGTAATAGAATATTTTTAACTGGCTGCTACTTGTGTAGAAAACAATCATTCTTGCCATTTCCCCACCCTTCACCACTCACTCACTCACACACATACACACACGCGAGCCCATGTACACACGCACACCATGCACGTGTCACACACTCCCTCCTCAAGCCCACTGTATATATTATGAAGGGAAATTTTGATGGAGCACAGAGTCTTCCTATTCACAGAGAACTGTTAGTACCAGCGGTTCCTCAGGCATGGGTTACACTTGCACTGTTTATAACTTAATTAAGATAATTGAAATGTATTTACCTTTATATCACCACCCTACATTGCTCTGCTACTTGAATTATTATGCTTTTGTGTGTTTCTCTGTGTGTGTGTGTATGTGTGTGTGTCTGTGTCTACCTTGTTTAGTATATCTCATTCTGCCAGCAACCTTTATATTTGCTATTTGGAAACTGCCGTGCTCTGGTAAAATCAGAATACCTCGTTTATTAGCCCATGGGCGAAGTCGAACTAAAAAGCTCTGAGAACTTGCAAACACTGATATTGAATACGCAGACGGGTACATCTGCTTTGGAAAATGGCGTGGCAGCATCTACTAAAACCGAACATGGGCATAATCATGGACCAAAGTCATTCATGTCCATCAACCTAGTGATGATAGCTTTATCCATATCCCCATGCTAGGGCTGCTCCAGCCTGCCTTCCCTTATGACAATGCAGGCCTTGTGGCTGACACCCACCCCATCCAGCAATGTCCTTCCCATCAGCTATTTTAGGCAGCCTGCCTTGGCCCATCAGAGGCATGATCAAAACCGGGAACCTCAGGGGAAAGTTTAGGAGACTTGGCAGCTTCTTTTTAGTAAGCTCGCTCATCACTATGTAACATGCTTGCACTTTCTTCAGAAATTTTCAAACTCTGTACCATTTAGGATGACTTTGTCATCAGTATCTAGTACTATAAAGCCCAAAATAAACCGGCTTAGACAATAAGGGTGAGTCATTGGGTCATGTAACTGTTAAGACTAATGTGGGCTTCAGGCACAGTTCTATCAGAGCTCCGATTCGGTTCCTCTAAAATCTCTCAACTCTGCGTTCTGCTATGTTGATTTCATCCTCAGGCAGAGTCCCTCATGGTCATAAGATGTCTGCTAGCATCACCTGGGCCACATGCTTCCTTGTTCAAGTAAGACGAGAGCTGGCCTCCACCCAGATAACCACTGAAAAAAAAAAAAAACCCCAAAGCTTAATTCTGATGGAAACTTCTGGGCACATTGCCCTCCTCCTGAACCATTCACTTTGGCAACAAGATCCCATCTGCCTACAGAGTCGAAGCCCCAAGCTCTAGCCAAACAAACAAAAGAAGCAAACAAAAAACCGTTGCTCTTCTCCCCGAATAATGGATGCTTACTCTTACTATGCTTATATAAATAAAAGGATTCACTCAAATGGCTCATTCCAGAACAGAGAAGGTCTGCTCCACCATGATTTCACATCCTAGGGATATCTTGGAAGTAGCAATATATGGCAATTTTAAATGTCACCTTCCCTCTTAACACATAAGTTCTGCCTCACTGCTGTACCAGACTGTCACTCCCACCCGCTTCTCCAAGAAATCCAAGGACATTTGGTGAAAAGATGACCACATGCCATAGCATCTACAGCACTGGATTCAGAGATAATAATGATAATGCCTCATCTTTAATTAGCATATTACAGTTTCCAGGGTGTTTTCTCAGACGGCATCTCATCCCATCTCCAGGAGCTGTGTAGGATTTGTGCTGTGGCATCCAGTTTGTAGATAAAGGAATCTCAGACAGATTGAAGTAACTGCCATAGCCAAGGCCAACGGCTTGTGAGTGACAGAGCTACCATTGGGATCTAGGTCTTTTTGATGCTGAACTTTTCTTCTGATTAGTCCTTTGGACCAGAGAACTGAGTAAGAGAGATAAGAAAGATGCAAATTTGACTGCAGATCAGAGGACTGGGAGACTGAGTGGGGGTGGTATGAAAGGGGCATTTCTCTGCTGCAGGACTTTGAGTGAACCTGAGAGACAAGATAGAAAGCTGTTCTTGAAGTTTGTTTTTGCCCTTTTTTTGGTTTTCTTTCCCAATTTCCTTCTTCCTGTGTTTCTTTCTTAAATTCTCTTCTCTGGTGAAATTTTCTCAAACACCATAGTGAACACTTCCGTGCCCATGTCCTATTCAAGACTCAGTCCTGAAAAGGAATGGGGGGGGTGTGGGTAGTGAGGGGGACAGGTGGGGAAAGGTGGGGGTTGTGTAGGACTGGGGAGGGGGTATATATACATAGGGGTGGTGGGAGAAAGAGGGAAGAGAAAGAAATAGGAGTCGGGAGTTGGCTCTGACACCAAAGATTAACTGTAGCCCAAAATGTTAGATTACACATTGTTAAAGAGAACTAATGTCTTCAAGGCGATATGCCTTTGAACTGTAGACCCAGGTGAGGGCAATCACAGATTGAAAAGACCAAACCTACCAACTGAAGGGTTTTGTTAATTATTTTTATTATTTTTAAGTAAACTCTATGTCCAACATAGGGCTTGAACTCACAACCTGGAGATCAAGGGTTGCATGCTCTACTGATTGAGCCAGTTAGGTGCCCCATTCTTTATTTTTAAAATACAGGTAGAGACTGGTTGATGAATGGATCAAGAAGATGTGGTTTATCTATACAATGGGATACTACATGGCAATGAGAAAGAATGAAATCCTGCCATTTGTAGCAACATGGATGGAACCTGAGGGTGTTATGCTGAGCGAAATAAGTCAGGCAGAGGAAGACAGATACCATATGTTTGCACGTATAGGTGGATTAGGAGGAACTTAACGGAGGACCATGGGGGAGGAGAAGGGGAAAAATAGTTGAAAAGAGGGAGGGAGGCAAACCAAGAGAGACTCTTGAATGCTGAGAAGAAACTGAATGCTGATGGGGGTGGGGGAGAGGGGTAGGGAGGTGATGGGCATGGAGGAGGGCACTTGTGGGAATGAGCACTGGGTGTTATATGGAAACCAACTTGACAGTAAACTATAAAAGAAAAAAATTAAAATTAAAAAATATAGGCAGAGACTGGTCAGGCACTATAAAATATCTTGTTTGTTTGTTTGTTTGTTTATTTAAAGTAGGCTTCACACCCCGTGCAACATGCAATGTGGGGCTTGAACTCATGACGCTGAGAATGTGGGGCTTGAACTCATGACGCTGAGATTAAGACCTGAGCTGAGGTCATGATCTGAGCTGAGATCAAGAGTCAGACGCTCAACCAACTGAGCCACCCAAGTGCCCCTAAAATATTTTCTTTATATACAGCACTCCTTTTAGATAAATTTGGAGGACTCACATACTCGGCTTGTTGAAAATGAATTCTCTTAAGACTCTGATCTGCATTGGGAAATATGAGAGGAAAGCTGAGAACCAAGAAGTATTAGAGCCTGGAAGAAAGCCCTTACCAAATATTCTTCCCTCTGACATGACCATTACCCAGGCAGCTCTGACATCATCTTGGAGATCTGTTGAAGGTGCAAAGGATCCTTTTTGAATTATTTGCACCAAGAATTAGATTGCATCTAATCTCATGGTGGTGAGAAATTTAGAAATAATTAATTCCAATACTCTTTGGCTATTGTGACAAAAAAAATAATCTAATTTTTGCTCTGGAAGGAAAAACAGAGATTGTCAGCTAGCGGCTCAGATGTGGCCTGCAGATGGGACTTCTTTGCCTTCTGGTGTCTTAGGAGAACAGTGCTCTCCAGGTCACCCTTGTCCCCACCATTCACACAATTCATACAAGTGCCCTCACACACTGCGGTCTTCTCTCATGGCTTGCCTTGCCTGGCTCTTAAGGCTTCTGAATTTGACACCTCCAAAAAGGATACAAAGTCGAGAAATATTTGAGGTACTATAGAGAAGAATCATTTATGTCAGCAATAGCATAATGAGATGAAAATGATAGAAAGGCAAATTTAGTTATAAAACCAAGGGAAAAGTCCTTCCTGGAGGTATTCCTGGAATCTGGGTCTGTTTTCTCAAAGGCAAAAGGAGCCTCCACATGGGTCCAGCCCTAGAAAAGAAGGGCCTGAGATGCAGAGCCCTCTGAGATGACGTCCGGCAGGGCCGTTCGCTCTACGGCTCCAGGAACTAAAACTTCAACAGAACATATGATGCCAAACAATTGGCTGAAAAGCAACAGAGTTAGAGTCACAACACAGGGGACAAAGACAAAGAGGGTGACCAAAGCAGAGTCACCTTTCCGCGGGATAGGTAATGCCCACCTTCTCTGCTCTACCTCAGAATCAATGGTGGGAAGGTACACCATTAAGGGTAAGTCACGAATCAGCTGAAATGCAAAACAAAGGTAGCTTCTCAAAGTCTTTCTCCCATATTAAGTTCCATTTTAAAATAAGATCTCGGGGAACAGGAACAAAAGGACATTCCAGAGGAGAAGGAGAGGGAAAAGGCAAGCCCAGAGTGTCAGTACCTGGTGGCGGCCCAAGGCCTCTCCATCATCCATACCCCGTCCTGACCCTCAGTGCCCTCTACTAAGTGCATCCAGCAAACGGGGACACTTTTGCCTCCCCCCCCCCGCCATCTTCATGTCTGTGTTGGATGTGAGCATGGTCCTGCCTGTGGTCAAGAGGCCAAGCTCTTCAGATTCAAGGGGAGAGAAGGAAAATGATCTATAACACCCAAATTCAGGTCGGGATATTATGTTAAGAGCAAGGACTCTGGAGTCAGACAGACTTAAGTTCAAATTTTAGTTCTAGAACTCATTAGCTTTGTGGGTCTCAGTAAGTTACATTATTCTTCTGGGTCTTGTTCTGTCTTATCCATAATTTGGGCATAATATAGGGTTTGAAAACTGATCTATGCTCAAGATATCTCATCTAATGCCTGACACAACAGTAGGCACTCAATGAATGGTGGTAATTGTTATTTATAATAATCATTATTATAAACTTGAACATCTGTGAAAGGGAAAGGTGTCCTAGTCAGTCAAATAAAAGGAGAGCTGGTGTCAGATCTCCCGTCATGGCTCAATGCCTCCCTGCTTATCTCTGTCCAGTTGAATGGCTTTGTCTGCATCAGCAGAGATAGGAAAGCATTGCCATCAAAACCAAGGAGACAAGCATTTCATAAGTGCCTGTTAGGGGCACAGTGCAGTGACACTGTACTAGACCTAAAAAAAAAAAAGTGTCTCATCAAAGATTAGGCCATGACCATGGGAAGGTATAACAGCTGTAATCTATCCAAGCTGAGAGATGATTGAAGACTATCTGTTACTGATGCTACATAAGAGGAGAACAGTGACAAATTGTTAGAAATTGCTTCAGCACCGAAAACCGAAATCTTAGTGCGTTGCCTTATCTCATGCTGAGCTCTACCCCCATACAGCTTGTACGGAGCACTGTGTGTGGGCAGGATGAAAGGCAGTCCCCTTTCTCAAGGACACTAGGATGAGTGGAACTCCGAGGTAGAATGCATCCATCCCAGGATGGGGCCAGGCAACACACGGGGTGTGGGATGAAGATAGTAGACTTTCCAATTCGGTTTTTAAAAAGGGGGACCTAGGCCGGTCAGAATGGCCAAAATTAACAAACCAGGAGACTCTAGATGCTGGCGAGGACGTGGAGAAGCGGGCCCCCTCCTGCACTGTTGGTAGGAATGTAAACTGGTGCAGCCCCTCCGGAAAGCAGTGTGGAGGTTCCTCAAAAAATTTAACAACAGAACTCCCCTATGACGCAGCAATAGCACTGCTAGGAATTTACCCCAGGGACACAGGAGTGCTGATGCATAGAGGCACATGTACCCCAATGTTCATAGCAGCACTCTCAACAATAGGCAAGTCATGGAAAGAGCCTAAGTGTCCATCAACTGATGAATGGATCAAGAAGATGTGGTTTATCTGTACGATGGAATACTACACGGCAATGAGAAAGAATGAAATCTGGCCATGTGTAGCAATGTGGATGGAACTCAAGGGTGTAATGCTGAGCGAAATAAGTCAGGCAGAGAAGGACAGATAGCATACGTTTGCACTCATATGTGGAACAGGAGAAACTTAACAGAGGACCATAGGGGAGGGGAAGGGGAAAAAACAGTTAAGGAAAGGGAGGGAGGTAAACCATAAGAGACTCTTAAATACTGAGAACAAAGTGAGGGTTGATGGGGGTGGGGGAGAGGGGGAAATGGGTGATGGGCATGGAGGAGGGCACTTGTGGGGATGAGCATTGGGTGTTATATGGAAACCAAGTTGACAATAAACTATAAAAAATAAATAAAATTTAAAAAATAGTAAAAAGGGGCGCCTAGGTGGCTTAGTCAGTTGAGCATCTGACTCTTGATTTCAGCTCAGGTCATGATCCTGGGGTCATGGGATTGACCCCATGTCCAGCTCCACGCTGGAGTATGGAGCCTGCTTAAGATTCTCTCTCTCTCTCTCTCTGTCATCCCCCTCAGCTACTCTTCCTCGCTAGCACATGTGCTCTTTCTATAAAAACAAATTATCTTCTTTTTAAAAAAAATGTTTATTTTTGAGAGTGTACAAGTGGGGGAGGGGCAGAGAGAGAGGGAGACCCAGAATCTGAAGCAGGCTCCAGGCTCTGAGCTGTCAGCACAGAGCCTGATGCAGCCCCAAACTCAGGAACCGTGAGATTATGACCTGAGCCACAAAGCTGGATGCTCAACTGACTGAACCACCCAGGCGTTCCCCCCAAAAGTTATCCTCTTAAACTTTCAGACTTATTTTATTATGTACATACTATATTTGAATAGAAGCGTCTTTATGTAATTTATAAATACAAATATAAATATTTACGGGATCAAGGTTTAAATATTTTTATTGATGGAGTTCTTCATTAAAAGGGTTTAAAATGCAGCTGGCTGGTTAGCTCAGTTGG
Organism: Hyaena hyaena; assembly: GCF_003009895.1. Taxonomy (NCBI): domain Eukaryota; kingdom Metazoa; phylum Chordata; class Mammalia; order Carnivora; family Hyaenidae; genus Hyaena; species Hyaena hyaena. The sequence continues at coordinate 2,809,440 of NW_024080672.1, read as the reverse complement.
TTACAGCGTGGTGCTAAAAGGGTTTAGGAACCACTGGTCTAGAGAAGAAAGACCAGTAAGCCAACAGTTGAAAAAAAAATTGAATGCAGGAGATCTTGGCTGGAGCATAGGTGATAAGTGTGTAGCTTAGCTGGGAAGAAAGAGGAGGTAGGCTGTAGGGAGGTCTTCCTGCAGGAGGTGACAGGCTGGTTGCTGATGCGTATTTGTGGGAGGAGGTGACAGAACACGTGCAAAGGTAAGGTGGCCTGTGCGTGGACACTGAGTGCATTTTGAAAACTGCTTTGGACCATACTGAACTGTCAGTATATGTGAGGAAACTGCTGGAGGAAAGGTGGGAAGGCTTCTGGAGAGATCTGATTATGAAGAGCATTGAGTAGAAAGCTTATTCTGATGGTGAGGCCTGGCACTAAGGGGTTCTAGCAGGGGAGGTGAGATCATAGAGCTGTGTTCCCAACTTGCTCCTCAAGCCCAGTCTCCCTTGACACTTGTTTGAGTTCTAGAGCAAAAGGATTGTAAAATGCGAGCTGAGGAAACCTCAAAAAAAAAAACAAACAAAAAACAAAAAACAAAAAACAAAAAAAACCACCTGGCAAAAAAGATCCCGGCAGCCTTTGAAGGGATAGAAAATCTTCAGCACTGATTGCTGGGTGAGAATCAATAATACCTAAGGGCACATGTCTGGGCAAAAAAGATGCCTGCGTGGTCTTTTTTCAAGTAGTGCCTTAGTGACTTGATTACAGTCAGCAGCAACAAGAGCGATCACCTGAGTGAGCCCAGTCAGAAAGGAGGGAAATGGCAGATACCAGAGCAGCTCAGAGACAGGATATGGGGTCCACCGAGCCACTCAGGTCAGGTTCAAAGAACCGATTCAGGGGGACCTTGCAAAACATTTGATGTTCCCTCATGAGAGGAGAGACCGTACCTGTCTTTTTCAAAGTTATCCCTCGTTTCTTGCACAGTGAAGTGGGCTACACGGATGTATAAATCCTGGGGTCACTATCCACTCAGGTGCCTATATAAATAACGCCTTCTGGAGTTGTGCCTCACGTAGCTGTTCGATCAAAATAGGCTAAAGGAACGAATGAAATCATGAGTGCCTGGCTGCTCTGAGGGTCACACTGAAAGCCCAGGCTGGGTGGCCAAACCCCATCAGATTTGCATTTGGAGCTATCATCTGGACGGCCATGTGGGAGACTGCAGTAGGAGAGTAAACCCGGGATGCTCAATTAGCACTCTCGTCATTGGTTGAGTGTTTCATTGATTTAGTTCTGGAGAAATCCCGCAAGGAGCTGGAAATCAAAATGCTAAAACCACGTATATAGTTAGCGAGGCAGAAGCACCCAGGTAGAGAGCTAAGGGGTAACACCCGTGAGGATTGGTCACTGGCAGCGTCCAACTAGAGAACCCCCATTACTCATTCTAAGCCCAACACTTAAATCCAGGCAAGATAAGGCTGGGGACCAAAATGAGAGTTAAGCACCACGGAGCACATAAAGCTGGTTCATTTCTGAACTGGAGTAAAATCAGTACAAAAAAACTGGAGAAGACTTGGTTACATAAATATTAAACACGAAAATCTGTAAGAGACATCATCCTCCTTGGAAGAAGGTGAAGCGTAAAGAAAACAGAGGCAGCCTGAGTCTTCAAACGTTTCCATGCTTTCTTTTTAAATTTTTTTTTTTAAAGATTTTATTTTTAAGTCATCTCTAAACCCCATGTGGGTTTGAACTCACAACTCTGAGATCAAGAGTTGTGTGCTCCCCCGACTGAGCCGGCCAAGTGGCACAAGAGTTGCCATTCCTTTTTTTTTTTTTTAATTTTTTAATGTTTATTTATTTTTGAAAGAGAGAGAGGGAGAAAGAGAATATAAGCAGGGGAAGGGCAAAGCAGGGAAGACACAGAATCCAAAGCAGTTTCCAGGTTCTGAGCTGTCAGCACAAGGCCCGATGCAGGGCTTGAACTCCTGAATGGCGAGGTCAGACCTGAGCAGAAATCAAGAGCTGGATGCTTAACCGACTGAGCCACCTAGGTGCCCCTGCCATTTTTCGTGACCATAGGTTTGCATGAGTTGAAGAAGACCTGAGCTCATGATCTGTTTAGTCTACGTAGTAGAGGCAATAAAAGGAATACCTCTACCCACTTGCAAGCCTGCTTACATCCAATAGACCTGAAAAGCAACTCAAGACGCACCTGGGGAATGACCCAGAAAACTCGAGGAAGCTAGAATTGAAGGCAGTATGGACAGTTCAACTTAAAACAGCATCCCATGTTCATATGATTCCTATTGCCATGCTAACAGACGTCCATGCAGGGCATAGGAGGTGTATGGTTTTGATTATCAGAATCCTATATTAACTGACTCCTGTATGTGGAGGCCAATTATATGAAGCAGAATCCTCTGGTGGCTTCAACTGGCTCCATTAGGCCAATGGATTCACACTTGGCTGTAACTGTGCAAATCCGTGGACAATGGTCATGTGGGATTGAGGGAGACTGCTACTGGATCCCAGATCATTTGTAACACCACACTGTGGGGCCACTAAGTTCATAGTTTGTCTGGGCCTACGAATTGGGAGGCACAGTGCCCTGGGGAAAGGCAAATGGTATGTAAGAAAAAGGACTTAAAAACCCAGGGAAGTCTTCTGGGCATAGCCACTCTCCCATCAGACTCCTTAGGTCTCTCACTCTCCCTTTCCTTTGAAATATTTTTGCTACTCAAATCAGGCAGATGAATATTTTTTGTAAATGTATTGGTATGTCAGCCATCACTTTCTCTTGGGCATAACTAAGGTTGAATGTTTATTCTCTATATATTTATTTTATTTTTTTAATTTTAATTTTTTAAATGTTTATTTATTATTGAGAGACAAAGCATGAGCTTAGGAGGAGCAGAGAGAGAGGAGGAGACACAGACTCTGAAGTAGGCTCCAGGCTCTGAGCTATTAGCACAGAGCCTGACATGGGGCTCGAATCCATAGACCACGAGATCATGACCTGAGCCGAAGTTGGACGCTTAACCCACTGAGCCATCCAGGCGCCCCTATTCTCTATATTTTTATAGCCTAGTGTTGACTTTATCTGAGAGGACACCCTTAAAACACACACTTTTATTTTTCAAGTAAAAAAAAAATTTTTTTTTTAAGTGAGCTCTAGGCCCAGCATGGGGCTTGAACTCATGACCCCAAGATTAAGAGTCTCGAATGCTTTACTGACTAAGCCAGCCAGGCATCCCTAAAATAAAAACTTGTATTTATTTTTATTTATTTAAAAAGTTTATTTATTTATTTTGAGATAGAGAAAACTAGTGGGTAAGGGGCAAAGAGAGAGGGGGACAGAAATCCGAAGCAGGCTCAGCGCTAACAGCAGAGAGCACAATGCGGAGCTCACAAACTGTGAGATCATGACCTGAGCCAAAGCTGGATGCTTAACCCATTGAGTCACCCAGGTGCCCCTAAAAGAAATACTTTTAAATGTAAGTACATAATGGTAAGCAAGCTACTGTAATTTTTTAAAAGTTTGCTTGTGGTCACTATATCTTTGTTCTTTTATGGTCTGCAGATGCCTTACTGAATGCACTTTGAATACAGAGAGGAAACGGACTGTGTGAGCCTGGGGAGAACTCACTCCATGTCCTTGGCCTCAATATACTACATCTACAGTGTCAGTGGGTCTGAGAGACAGAGTATCTTCCCAGCTCTAAAAGATCATGATTATGTATCCAATATGAAGGCCAGAAATGCCTAGAGTGTGCAGATTTTTATAAATTTATCAGCCAAATGTCACATAAGCAGAGCTTCAGTTCATATAAAAAGAATTAATAGGATGGAAAAGAGATAATAAAATATGCATAATTTCCTAAGGTAAAAAAATTAAATTTTAAAAAGTAAAAATTTGATTTATGTTATTTTGGTTCATTTCATTAAAAAAAAACCCCTCTATTTATTACGTTTGGCCTATCACTAGGTGCGCTAGTGAAACGCAATCCTCTTACTTCCTTGTCTTTTACCTGCACATTTCTGGCACTTTCCATCTCTGAACTCCCTTGCCTGGAGTTAATAATTCCACGTAGAGTGTTTTTTCCTCCGGAGGATGGAGTCGCTACTTCTCCAAAGCTCTTGATAACTCCTAGATACTGTATGGTGGTGGTGCCTAACACTTATCTCTAGGGGGAAGCTGTGTTGGCACCAGTCTGGGCTGAAGCTTTGCATCACATTGCCCTCCCTGTCCTGTTACTTGATGTGGTGTGTGTCTGCCAGATATTGTGCCTGCTCTCAGCCGAAGGCCTTCCCAGACCAGGCAGCTGAATGTGCGGCACAGCTGCCAAAATTCTAATTCAAGATCTAGAATTCTAACTCCTACTCTTTAGACCCTTGTCTGGCCCTGGCTCCAGTCTCCAGCCAACCGGGTCGCTGGCTCATTATCAGGCCCACCCAGGCCTTGCCCCCACCCGCCAATGGGCCCAGCAAACCATTCTTGGCACCAAACTTCAGTGACACTGCCCCAGCCTCATCCAGCCCAACTCTCATCTCAGCACAAGTTTGTCACCTTGTGAGCTGGGCAAGAAGAGGAAATGCCGTGATGAGGGAACTGATCATCCCCAACGGCTATGATGAGACTGTCAGACTGTAAAACTTTTGTGGTGCCTTTACTCCAAAAACTCAGTAGAAAAGTGATAATCTTATTATTAGTGATGACACTAGAGATGAATACAGTTTAGGGAGAGGGGAATACTATTTCTGTGTGTGTCTGCACCAAAGATAAGTGAAATGTATCCTAAGAAAGAAAAAGTGCTAAATTCAATATACCTGTTAATTAAAAAATGCACTGTTAGATCATAAACTGCCAATAATGTCTAATGTTCTTTAGGCACCTGGAAAAGTGCTATTGGAAATCACACACTTTGCAGGTAAAAATATGAGTGCAATGGGGGTGGGGTGGGGTAGGGACAAGAAAGGAGCCAATTCTTAGCAAAATGCTGGTTTTCAGGGAAGCATTTCCAAATTCAACTTGCTTAAATGGTCAACATTATGGTTTAAATGGTCACAGGACAGTGTGATCAAGATTGACTGCAGGAGTCTTTTCTCTTTTAAATGAAGAGTAAATATGTCCCTTGACCCTGATTTTACTCCTTCTAGCCTTAACCACTGTGCTGTCCTTTCTGCTGATAGTCTTGCTCTCAGTGAGATAAACGGGTCAATTCCCAGACCTGAGATAGGACAGTGGGGTGCTGTAATTTGGGAAAATGAAATCATTTTAGTTTTTGTTTTCCCAAAAGGAGCAGGGAGTATAACAAACGTAGTACATATGTAAAACACGGGCAAATGCACTTGACAATCAAGAGATCTATTTTGAAATTTAAATAAAGCTAAGATTTTCTTTTGGCCTAGAGGGAAATTTCATTAAAATCAATTAGTTAGCACAAACCTCCAGAGAAAATGACTTTAAAAAAAAAAAAAGGTTTAAAGAGTAAGGTGCACACAATTACCTTTCCTGGGTCCCCTGTGAATGTCAGTGTCACACCTAGACAGGTGGCCAAGTGCAAACAAATGTCCCCGAGTGGGGCCTGGGTAGCTCCCCGAGTTCTCGCAGGGATGCGTGTGTAATTAATAGATGTGTATATATCACGAATGTAATATACATAACCAAGGAAGCTCCAAACAGATTGCACGTATTACCAACTGTGAAGGGCAGGCCGAGAGAGAGAGAAAGTTGGTGGCAGGAGCTCGCAGGTGAGGCCTCGGTCCAGGAGCCGAGGTTGGGGCCGCACAGCTGTTGCCGCGCGCCCTGGTCCCTCCTCCCAGCTGCAGCGGCCTCACCCCCCACCCCCACCCTCCCCCCGCCGCTCCCGACGCCGCCGCCGCCGCCACCGCCTCCCCTCTGCCTCCCGGTCTCTCTTCGCTCTCCTTCCATCGCTCTAGCCCCCTCTCCCTCCGTCCCGTTCTCTCCGCTCCCCTCACCCCGCCTCTCTCCCCCTCCCCCAGCCCCTCCTCTCCTCACCCCACCCTGCCTCCCTCCCGCCCTCCGCCCGCCGGCCCGGCGCTCGCAGAGCCGACACCAGGGGGGCTCTCGATGTAGCACCATGACAGGCATCGCCGCCGCCTCCTTCTTCTCCAATACCTGCCGATTCGGGGGCTGCGGACTCCACTTCCCCACCCTGGCCGACCTCATCGAGCACATCGAGGACAACCACATCGGTAAATGGCCCGGGGGTGGGCGGGGGTGCCCGGCGCGCGGAAACTCCTGCCCAGGCGAGAACCCCAGAATGGCCAAGGGTGGCCAGGAGGGAGGCAGGCGGCGGCGAGGCGGGAGGGTGTGTGCAAGCCCGGGGCGTGGGGGTGACGGGATGCGGAGGCGCGAGGTGCCGGGGGGGGGGGGG